>NW_027069390.1:265042-1011538 GCF_037157495.1 Lathamus discolor | reverse complement strand
AACCAAACCCAAAACACCCCAAAACCACCCTAAAACACACTAAACCACCCCAAAACCACATTCTCCTGCTTGTCCTATGGGATGCAGGATCAGAGCCCCCAAACAGCCCCAAAACACCTCCAAAAAACCCAGAAACCATCCCAAGAACACCCCAAAACCACCCCAAAATCCTCTTCTCCTTCTTCTCCTATGGAATACAGGTTCAGAGTACCAAAACACCCCATAAATACCCCCAGAACACCCTAAATCACCCCAAAACCACCCCAAAACTACCATGTCTTGCTTCTCCTATGGGATAAAGGTTCAGAGCCCAAACCCAGCCCCAAACCTACCCAATACCAGCCCAAAAACTCCCTAAAACACCCCAAAACCACCTTGTCCTGCTTCTCCTATGGAATAGAGGGTCAGAGACCAAAACTGTTTCAAAACACCACAAAAAAAAAGCCCCAAAAAATGCTCAAAACACCCCAAAACACCCCAAATTCACCTTGGCCTGCTTCTCCTATGGGATACAGCTTCAGAGCCTCAAAAAACCCCAAACCACCTCAAAACCATCTTAATCTTCTTCTTCCATGGGACACACTTTCAGCGGACCAAAAAAGCCCCGACACACCCCAAAACACACCAAAATCCTGTAGTTCTCCTTCTCCTATGGAATACAGGGTCAGAGCCCCAAAACAGCCCCACAACAGCCCAAAAGATCCCCAAACAACCCCAAACAAACCCAAACCCACCCCAAACCATCCTGAAACACCTCAAAAAACCACCTTGTCCTGCTTCTCCTACAGGATACAGGGTAAGAGCCCCAAAACAGCTCAAAATCAACCCCAGACCACCCCAAAATCACATTCCCCTGCTTATGCTATGGCATACAGAGTCAGAGCCCCAAAACATTACTGAAACAGCCCAAAACCACCCCAAAACCACCCCAAAACCACCCCAAAACCACCTTGTCCTGCTTCTCCTATGGGATACAGGGTCAGACCACAAAACTATGTGAAAACCACACCAAAAACACCCTAAACCACACCAAAACTAACTTGTCCTGCTTCTCCTATGGGATACAGGCTCATAGCCCCAAACCAGCTCAAAACAGACCAAAAACACACACAAACACCCCAAAGCACGGCAAAAAAAAAACCCCAAACTACCTTGTTCTGCTTCTCCTATGGGATACAGGGTCAGAGCCCCAAAAGTGACCCAAACCAGCCCAAAATAGCTCAAAATAAACCCCAAAACCATGCCAAATCAACATGAAAAACACCCTAAAACACACCAGAACTACCTTGTCCTGCTTCTCCTATGGGATAAAGGGTCAGAGCCCCAAAGCAGACCCAAAAACACCCCAAAACTGCTCAAAAACAACCCCAAACCACCCCAAAATCACCTTCTGCTTCTCCAATGGCATACAGGGTCAGAGCCCTAAAACATTGACAAAACAGCCCAAAACCACCCCAAAACCAGCCCAAAACCACTGTGTTCTGCTTCTCCTATGGCATACAGGTTCAGAGCCCAAACTCACCCAAAACCCCCCCAAAAAACAACCTAAACCACCCCAAAACTAACTTCTCCTGCTTCTCCTATGAGATACTGGCACAGAGCCCCAAAACAGCTCCCAAACACCCCAAAAAAAAACCCCAAAAGCACCACAAAAACAACCCAAAACTCCCCCAAAACACCTTGTCCTGTTTCTCCTATAGGATACAGGGTCAGAGAACCAAAACAGCCCCGAAACACCCCACAACACCCCAAAACCACCTTGTCCTGCTTCTCCTATGGGATGCAAGGTCAGAGTACAAAACCTCCACCAAAACACCCCAAAACCACCCTAAAACTCAATAGAAGCTCCTTCTCCTTCTTCTCCTTTGGAATACAGGGGCAGAGCCCAAAAACTGTCCCAAACCAACCCAAAACAAGTCCAAAAACACCCTAAACCACCCCAAAACGACCTTGACCAGCTTCTCCTACAGAATACAGGGTCAGAGCCCAAAACTGTTTCAAAACACCACAAAAAAAAGACCCAAAAAAAAATCCTCAAAACACCCCAAAACCACCTTGACCTGCTTCCCCTATGGAATACAGGTCATAGCCCCAAAACAGACCAAAACCACACCCTAAAACCACCTTCTCCTGCTTTTAATATGGGGCACAGTGTCAGAGCCCCAAAACAGCACATAACACCCCAAAAAACCACAAAACACCCCAAAACCATCTTGTCCTGCTCCTGCTATGGGATACAGGGTCAGAGAACCAAAACAGCGCCAAAACATGCCAAAAAAAAAAAAGCCCCAAAACACCTTGTCCTTCTTCGCCTATAGGATACAGGGTTAGAGGCAAAAACAACCCCAAAAACCAATCCAAGCCCAACCCAATACCACCTTGTCCTGCTTCTCGTATGGGATACAGGGTCAGAGCCTGAAAACAGACCAAATCCAGCCCAAATACACCCCCGCAACACCCCAAACCCTCCCCAAAACCGCCTTTTCCTGCTTCTCCTATGGGATAGAGGGTCAGAGCCCAAAACCAGCCACAAAACAGCCGCAAAACACACTAAACACCCCAAAACACCCCAAAAGAACCCCAAAACACACCAAAACCAACCCAAAACCACCTTGTCCTGCTTCTCCTATGGGATGCAGGCTCAGAGCTCTAAAACACCCCAAAACAACCCTAAAACAGCACAAAACAGTTCAAAACCACCACCAAACCACCCTAAAATACCGCAAAACACCCCAAAACCACCTTGTCCTGCTTCTATTATGGGATGCATGGTCAGAGAGCCAAAACAGTCCCAAAACAGCGAAAAAACACTACAAAACACCCCAAAACCTCCACCAAACCACCCCAAAATGACCTCAAAACACCGCAAACCTCCCCAAAACCACCTTGCCCTGCTTCTCCTATGGGATACAGGGTTAGACGCCCAAAACAGCACCAAAGTGGACCCGAAACAGCCCAAAACAACACCCAAAACACACAAAACCACCCCCAAACCCTCCATGAGTCAGTACAGAGATAAAATACTGGCCACTTTTCTCGTTCAGCGATGCTCAGGGCCAGCTGGTAGCTTTCACCTCGGCAAACTGACTCGATTCGCCCTCTCCTTCAGCAGTTCCTGCAACCTGTCGCCGAGGACTCCATACGGCTGCCTTCCATCTCCGATGCTTTCCCACAATATGGCAGGACCCATCAGTAAACAAGGCATACTGTTTTTCACTTTCTGACAGTTCGTTATATGGTGGGGGCTCTTCAGCACGCATCGCCTCCTCCTCTGCTGACATTCCGAAATCTTTGCCCTCTGGCCACTCCATGATGACTTCTAGAATGCCTGGACGACTGGGATTTCCTATTCGAGCGCGTTGTGTAATTAGTGCAGACCATTTACTCCACGTAGCATCAGTTGCATGTCTCTTTTCCTTCGTCTCTGATCTTCACCTGTGGCTGGAGTCTACAAGAGGGTAAGAGCTTCTTTGCAAATGATTTTCTGCCTTTTGCGTCAGTACATCATTTCATCCATTATTTTCTCTTTTTGACAGCCTGTGCCTGCCTTACACGATCTCTATTTTAAAGCATGGCAAAATAAACAGCAGTTCCTCATTTGCATGAGCTTCTAGGTCAGTGACAGATACTTTTGAGCTCTGAGACCTGTGCTTGTCTACTCAAAGGCCCCTGCTGACCACAGTGACAAAAACAGCTTTTTGTCCCCTTAATTCCTCTGCCGCCCTGCACAGGCAGCACTATGTGCAGCACCGAAAAGCAAGGTGCCCTGTAACTGGGCTCAAGTACCACCTGAACTTCAACAGCTGCCCAGATGAGCCTTCCTGCCGTCGTGGCATTTCCTTCATGTCAACAGCTTGGGCTGGGTTGGGTGCTCACAGGTTTTGGAAGGCACAGTTTGCACTGTAAAGCATTTCTTATCAAGGATAAATCTTTATACTTTCAAACTGTTTAAAACTGAATGGATGCCACTGCCAGGTAAGAGCCAGCACCTTGCGATCTTGCCACAGAACACTTTTCAGACTGGGGTTGTGATTTCACGGGAATGCTTACAATCTGCTAAGGTGTGTGTAAGAAATAGAACCACTCACAAGGCCTGCTTGGAATGATCATCGAAGGACAATCGTCATCACGTAGGGCTTCACCAACAGACTAAAAAGAGGAAAACCGGGAATGCTGAATACGTAGCAGAATTAACTACGTGGGTTTTGTTTCCCACACACTCTGAGAAAATGCCCCAAACTGGACTCTGTAGCCTCCTCCCCAAACTTGACTGGTGGACCTGCAAGACACAGTCATGATGTGAGAATCCAGCCTCTCAGTGTGATTTGGGAAAAGACTATTCTTAACTTTTCTAGTGACAAAAAAGAAAGACCTCTTCACTTTGCATTGGCAGATAAGGCAGTAATGACTGGGCGATTGCTCCTTGCCTCGCCCTTACTTTTCTCTTAGAGAGTAAGAATTTAACACAACTAACATAGCTGAATTGCAGGGTGGTTTAGAGATGGGAGAAATAACACAGTACATTTGAGTCCAAAATCAGTTCCACGAAAGACAGACTTCTTTTCCTAGCTAAATTACTGAGGAGCTCTACATAACACAGGAGCCTTAAGAACTGGTTTGAGACACTACTCGACTGCTGTGGAGCACTTAAGTACTAAAGGATACTTGCCACAATACCGCAACCACATGGGTAGCTGCAGATTCTCTTTAAGCAAATAGTAATCACTGAAAGAGTTGGGGATCTGATGTGCATCCAAGACCTTCATCCCTTACCAAATCACTGAAAACATATGTATGGGACAACTCCTTATATGGTGAAATCAGAATAATTCAAAGCTTTGCTGTAGCTCAGGAAAATCATGCGTATTACACATTGCTTGATGAAAACACATGTATTCCATCACCTCCTGATACACGCAGACCTTGTGAGGACCCCTAAAACCAGGTCTGCAGAACTGCCTCAAGTAATTCCACTGATCGTGTTTGTATCTGTAGGAAGCCTGAACATCAGTGTAGGTCACAAACCTGCCTGGGCACTTTGAGACACAAAGCTGCAAGAAAAGAAGGGACACTGGGGGTAGAGAAGGGTAAGGAAAGTCAGCGCAATCAAAAAGCAAGAGAAAAGGCCACCTGCAAAACTGCCCTCTTTTATGGAATTGCCTTCAGTAATGCTTACTGCAGCATTTGGGAAGGGACACAATGCACTTGCGAGTGCATTTTGAAGGATATGAACTTTTAAAACAAACAAATGCATGTCTACTTCTTAAGCACCATGATTAAAAGGCAATCTCGGTATTTCACTCACCTGTCTTATAGGGCACTGTAGGTTTATTAACACTACGGGGCTGGCACATTCCAGAATGCTGAAGTGAAACAAAATGGTCTTGTTCCTATGGAAGTGGACCTAAGTAATGTTATGATTAAGGGTGCTTGTACATCCTACCATTCAAAACCTGACAGCATGGATTGATATTTAAATTCTACCATTGTGATTGGTGATACTGCCCACACAAAACAAACAAACAAAAACAAACCCAAACAAATCCCAAGCAGACCCTGGGTCTTTCATGCCAAGACATCTCCAAAACCAGAAGCATTTGGTCTAAAGAAGTATGTGAGCTAAAGACTGCTAACTTTTGAGAAGGTGTTTTCACAGAACGCTTTTAAGCTGAAACAACCCAGGCACTGTTACAGGCATCTGTAGCCCTGCCTCTGAGAAGTGAGGTCTGTAAAACACCCCCGCAAAAACTCTGGGGCTCCCCTGCTTGCACTGAACACACTGCGTGTGCACTGCGGGCAAAATCACTATGGGCAAATGCTACACTGTGAAAGCTGCCTGTTTCTGCCTGGTCAGAAGGAGGCACCAAAATCAACCAAAAGCTCTTTACGGCTGAAACCTTAAAGCAGCTGGCCAGGAAACAGAACCATAATAATAGCATCTGCTCCTAACCCTGACAAACCTCCTGTGATGGAAAGTAGGGACAGCCTGAGGACTTTGCACCCCAGATCCTCACACATGACAGCTTCAGGAATTTCACTGCACAGTCAAGTTCCCTTTAAAACTGGGGTTAGCTCAACTGCCTGACATTTTACAAGGTTAAACTGTTTTCACCAGGGTCCGTTCTACGGTGCACTGGTAACAAACCACGCATCCTGCCAAAACCGGTTTCACTAACATTAGCTGTGATTTCTTCAAATCCACAGAGTAAACTTTTGGACTGAAATGTCAGCGCTCTTCAACAGCTTCTTCACAGTGCTCATGACTACTCCTCAGTGAGACTGCTCTGAATGCTTGCTCCAAGCACAAGACTCAAAACACAGAGACTGCGACCACTTTCCCAGGAAAACTTCTCACACTAAAGCCTTAGAGACGCAGGAAAACCATAGTCCTGGGTTAGCCTTTCACAGTGCTTACTTTCCGGACGTCAGAAAGCCCTGACAATGGCAGCAGGGAAGGCACGACGAGCGCATCCCACACTTCCACTCGGCAGGTATCCCAGGGAAGGTGTGCTTACAGCTGCCTGCTCCCACACCTCTCAGTCTTCTCTCTACTGCCACCGCCTAAACACCAGAAATAAAACCCCAAGAGCTTCTACTTCTGGTCTTTTCTGTTACTTGGTGCATGTTGAGAACAAGTAAGAACCAGGCAGCAATGCTTTAGGACTACTCTTGCTCCACGGTGGATAAAAGAATTCATGATCCAAACTTGGGTAGTTAGAAGCTGTGCCCTTAGTGATGTCATCTCTAAGCTACGCTGATCCTTCACCAAAAAAGATCCTCTGAATGATGAAAACAACTGCATTTACTGTGAGGGTGGTGAGGCCCTGGAACAGCCTGCCCAGGGAGGCAGTGGATGCTCCATCCCTGGCAGTGTTCAAGGCCAGGTTGGATGAAGCCTTGGGTGGCATGGGCTACTGAGTGGTGTCCCAGCCTGTTGGAAGTGGATGATCTTAAGGTCCTTTCCAACCAAAACCATTCTATGATTCTATGAAAAGAAAATGGCAGGTTCCCAACGGGGAAAAATCAGGCATGAGAGAGAAACACTGCTGGCTTTGCATATTGGGGATGAGGCTTTGCAGTATTTATGTTTTGTAATACTAAGACTTTGAATATTGGGGCTGGGGCTAAGTTGCTAAGGGAACGAAACAAAGGGTTTGAAATACCATGACTTAAACAGGCACGCTCTGTGCTTAAAGACAACGTCATCTTTGGGCAACAGACATGCTCTGTGGTGCAAAAGAATGCTATTCTTGTACAGCCTATGAAGCTAAACCGCTGCAAACTGCTGGTTTAATATTCACAATATTAAAGCTTTAAGATCAATATTAAGGCCTTGCAATACTAAGATTTTTCAATACTGGCCATGGGGCTAAGTTACTAAGGGAACAAGACAAAGGGTTTGAGACACCATAACTTAGAAAGACACACTCTGTGGTTAAAGACAGGATCGTCTTTTGGATGAAAGACAAACTCTGTGGTTAAAAACAATGTCTTTGTACAGCCTGGGAAACTAAGCAGGTGCAGGCTGGTTACACAGGAAGTTGGGGTACCACATCTCTGCCAGAAAGTTACCAAATCAAACCATAAAAGGAGATAAATAAATAAGAGGAAGGGGCGTACGAAATCGAGTAAGGGACCTTCAAGCTCCTCCAGCTCCAACCCCTGCCACGGGCAGGGACACCTTCCACTGGAGCAGCTTGCTCCAAGCGCCTGTGTCCAACCCGGCCTTGAACACTGTCAGGGATGGGGCAGCCACAGCTTCTCTGGCCACCCGGTGCCAGCACCTCACAGGGAAGAGCTTCTGCCTCATATGAAATGAAATTAAATCCTGTTTCCACTTGTTACCTTTGTGTGTCTTGAAATTGTTTCTGGAGCTGAAAAAACACTTGAGCTTTCAGGCAAACAACAGCCTCATCATGCGATTCATGGCAGTGCAGGGAACGGCACAGCCCAGCACAGCCCAGCAGAGAAACATAGAATAGTTTGGATAGGGGGGGACCTTAAGATCATCCAGTTCCAACCCCCTGCCATGGGCAGGGACACCTCACCCTAAACCATGTCACCCAAGGCTCTGTCCAGCCTGGCCTTGAACACTGCCAGGGATGGAGCATTCACAACTTCCCCAAGCAACCCATTCCAGTGCCTCAACACCCTTACAGTAAAAAACTTCCTCCTTATAGCTAACCTGAACTTCCCCTGATTAAGTTTGAACCCATCACCCCTTGTCCTGTCACTACAGTCCCTAACGAAGAGTCTATCCCCAGCATCCTTATAGGCCCCCTGTAGATACCGGAACGCTGCTATGAGGTCTCCACACAGTTTCTCTTCTCCAGGCTGAACACCCCCAACTTTCTTACCCTGTCTTCACAGAGGAGGTGCTCCAGCCCCTGATCATCCTCACAACCCTCCTCTGGACTTGCTCCAACAGCTTCATGTCCTTTTCATCTTGAGGACACCAACACGTGCTGTAGCACAGCATAAGACAGCACAGCACCTCATGGAATGTGATGGCATAGCAAAGCATGCCATAGTACAGCACAGCACAGAACAGCATAGCACAGACCAGCAAAGTATAGCATAGAATCGCATGGGATGGCATAGCACAACATAGCACAGCAGAGCAGAGCAGAGCATAGCACAGACCAGAAGAGCATAGACTAGCTCATTGGAAGGGACCTACAACCACCACCTAGTCCAACTGCCTGACTAATTCAGGGCTGACCAAAAGCCAAAGCATTGTCCAAATGCCTCTTCAACACTGTCCTGGGTTTACCAGGAGCCGTTTTGCTCCTTCTTAGTAACTGGTGCAAGCTCTGTGTTTTGACTTCCAGCCTGGGCAGAGAGCTGACAGCCTTGGGGCATCAACCACCTCTCTAGGAAGCCTGTGCCACCCCCTGAACACCCTCTCTGTGAAGAAATGCTTCCTTCTATGAAGTGCGAACCTCCCCTGACTCCCAGGTCTCCTGTCCCTGGATCCCAGGGAGAAGAGATCAGCACCTCCCTGGGCTTTTAGATCCTGACAACAGTTTTGCTTCTCTTCGTTTACCAGCATGTGTATAAACTCAAACCAGTGTTCATAGACAAAGTACGCATTCATTTAGCCTTGTGGATTCCCTGGCATGCCTGGATTCCATTTCTAAGTAGCATCTTGCCATAAGGTGACACAGAGGTCTCCAAAAAAAAACCTGAAAAGAAGGAAAAGCTCTGGAGTCAAAGGGAACACACAGTTAGAACTGACTGAAGTAAGTGAAAGGCAGAGCAAAAGCATCCCCTTCCTGTCTGCTCCGACTGTACCTGGTTCGGGTTATGGGGAGCCACAGGGAGGGTGGAAGCCTCTCATCTCTCTTTACAAGTGTTCTCTCTCTTGCTGTAAAAGCACTGCAGGCTCAGGTGCTTCTGGTGTCAGAGCCACACTTGGTGTGATTCTTAAAGCCAATCCGCATCTGGTCTGAAGTGGGGGGGGTGGATTTTAGTTTTCTTTCTAATACACATATTTCTGTATGTGTTTTAGAGCAGAACCTGGAGCTTGGTGTGGTGGGCATAAATCCCTGGAAAGCTTGCCAATTATTGCTGCACAGCTGTCCTGGGTTCAGCTCTAACAGTTCTCTTCCTCCTTCTTAACAGCCAACCTCAAAGGAGTTCAGATTTTTTTATAAAGGGTGAACAAAAGCTTTGATTATTTCTTCATTGTCTCACCTTTTGGTGTTTAGGTTTTGTTGTTTTGTTTTCTTGGGTTTTTTTTTTTTTTTTGTTTGTTTGTTTGTTTTGGTTTCTTTTGTCCCAATTCTTGTGCAGTATTATCTTAGGGTTGTATGAAACCTTCTTAGAGATCCTACTGCCCTGACAGCAGAGTATCCCCAGATGCGCTGGGGAATCCCAAATGTGGTTTTACACAGGGTTCTCACACCCTTCAAACAGTCACGTACCACACACTTGGACTAAGCACTAGCACCCTCACTACCAACTACTAGTCCTAGTCAAAGTCTGCCAGGCGCTCATGCTGCTTCTGCTGCAGTCCTGCTCTTGTCTAGTGATGCAGATGTCCCTGGACCAGTCCTGCAGGAGATACTGATTAATGCTGTGCGGGACTGTGGGAGGGTTTCAAAGTCATGCTGGAGGGGCTGGGACTCTGCCACTGTTTCTGCTGTGCTGCAAAACCCCTTCTCCTTCACAGACAGCTCTAAGATACCCAAAAGAAAAGTCCTAGATCCAGGGCTGGCCTGAAGCTTCCAGTAAAAATCCACTGCCTCGTCACGTTACAGTGCACATGGAAACATATAGACACACATATACAAATAAAAGAGATGTGGCACTGCAGCCAGTCCAACCCCTACAACAGGCACCGCAACTACTACCTCAGCAAGAGGTGGCACAGCTATTTCAATGCCAGCAACAGGCACTGAGGCTACTCCAACGCCTGTGACAGGCACTGCCCAAAGGTGACTGACGAGCTTTTGGTAGCGCTGTCTTGGAGACAGAGGAAATGCAGCAGCTCTCCGCCTTGCCTGGTCTCTCACAGGATCCTTCTGTGGTGGGGTTGCTGAAGGTAGAACAGCAAGTGCCCATCACCACCACAGCAGTGCACCGGCAGCAATATGGCACCAACCGATACTCCCTGATTGCCATCCAGGAGCTGATCCATAGATTGGAGAGCCCAGGAGTGCTCAGCAGGACCCACTCACCCTTTAACAGCCCCACAGGGCCCGTGCACAACCCACATTACAGTCTGATTGTAAGCTCTATCAAGTGACCCAAGGAAGAACAATTTCAAATGGGGCCCTGAGCAAGAACAAGCCTCAGAACAAATTCAACAGGAGATAGTTCATGCCCTTGGGCCAGTCCGGACTGGGCAAGATGGGAAATGTGCTCTGCACCCCAGCCGCGCAGAATGGGCCTACCTGGAGCCTCTGGCAGAAAGCTCCAGGGGAGACTCGAGGTCGACCCCTCGGCTCTTGGAGTCGGGGACACACAGGATCCAAGGCTGGTTGTAGCCCACCTGAACAAGGGATACTGGCAGCCTCTGAAGGGGATTGAGCTGCTTCAGAAGTGACTGGCACTGAAGCACAGCTCCTCCTGGCACCCCGCTTGCCCGTGCTGGGCTGGATGCTCAAAGGGAAGGCCTACACGTCATACAACTGATGCTACAGGGATTAAGGAAGGGGGTTGCACTGATGACACAACGAGCTCAGATAGAAATCCCAGTTGTCCAGGAATCCTGGAAGTGACCGTGGACTGGCCAGAAGGCACCGATTTTGGAATGTCACCAGAGAACAGATGCTGAAGAAGCCCCCCCACATAATGAATGAGAAAAATCTCCAGTGCTTTATCTCTACTTCCTCATGGATGGTGGCAAGTGCCCTGTGGGGGTGGTTGCAGTAATGGAAGCAGAGCAACTGGCAGCGCAGAGGGAAACCCATCTGGGCTGCTGCACTGTGGCAAGATATCGCTGCCCAGATGCAGAACCTGGTGGTGAAGGTATGCCATGGAGATGCTCATGTACCCAAGAGTCGGGCCACTGAGGATTATCAGACGATGGCTGAAGTACAAATACGGGGAGGCCTGGCACATTCGCTGTATCACACTCCCACCAACCCACCAAGGCAAGCGCCGTGTGCTTACCGTGGTGGAAGCAACCACCGGGTGGCCGGAAACATACGCTGTGCCCCACAACACTGCCCGGAACACTATCCTGGGCCTTGAGAAGCAAATCTCGTAGCAACACGGCACCCCAGGGGGAACTGAGTCAGACAATGGGACTCATTTCCAGAACAACCTTAGACACACCTGGGCCATGAGCATGGCATTGAGCGGCTATATCACATCCCCCACCATGAACCAGCCTCTGGGAAAGTCCAGTGGTACAATGGGCTGCTGAACACCACACTGAGAGCAACGGGTGGTGGGACTTTCAAACACTGGGATACACTTAGCAAAGGCCACCTGGTTGGTCAACACCAGAGGAGCTGCCAACAGGCCTGACCCAGCCCAGTCACAACTTTTACATACCATAGAGGGAGATAAAGTTCCCGTGGTGGCATAAAGGATGTGCTGGGGCAACCAGTCCTGGTTATCGCTGCTTCGAGCAAAAGAAAACCCGCTTGTGGGATTGCTTTTGCTCCAAGAGCTGGGGGCATTTGGTGGGTACTGCAGGAGGATGGGGAAGTCCGGTGTGTACCTGAAGGAGATCTGATTTGGGGTGAAAAGAGCCAGTGAATTGAACTTTATGATGCTGTCTAATACTGAATTCCGTGATCGCCTCCATGGCGGCTGAACACCCATCACTGCGCGGGACACCTTGTGGCCTCTGTCCCCACCGCTCTGGGTTTGAGGATCTGAACCTGACACCCTTGATCACCACACTGATGAAGAATGGACTTTGATCCGAATGGACAGGTGCCGCGGTGATGGAATCGGAACTGGCTTCAGCATCCAACAACCCAACACCACACCCCATCCATCTTTCCTGCCTGGAGACACTGCTATGGCAGATGGAGCCCCAAGCCATGGCCTGAATGAACTCAACGGACTTTTGTAGGGATGGTCCGTAGACTAAGGGAGTGATATCTCTGTGGGGGTGTGTAGATATATGTATATGTGTAAGTCTCAAAAGACGGGAAAGATGACGGTGGGAAGCGGGAGGCCCGGCATGACACAAATGCTGTGGAATAAGGGGTGGATACTGTCCTGGTTGTGGCTGGGACAGTGCTCGTTTGCTTTCTAGTACCTGGTGCACTGCTGTGTTTTGGCTTTATTCCAAGAGCAATGCTGACAACACACTGACCTTTTAGTTGTATATAAACCGGGGGGAGTTATTCGGAAGGGGAGGATCACTGCTCGGGTCGGGCTGGGTATCAGTCAGCGGGTGCTGAGCAAGTGTCTTGGGCATCACTTGTGTTTATTGGGCTTTTTTTTCCTTTTCCCTTTCTTTCCTCTCCTCTTGTTTTTCCCGTTACCATTATTACCACTATTACCAGTACTAGTGCACTGTGCTTCGGTTATTAAACTGTTCTTATCTGCACCCTCGGGGTTTTCATCCTTCCGTCCCTCCTCCCCATCCCGCCCCAGGAGCCAAAACCTGGCTCAGGGTCAGCGGCACCTCTGCCCCCTCCTGGGTGCCGGGGATCGCTGCCCCAGCAGCACCTCCCCCCGGGGGGAAACAGCCCCCAGGCCCCCCACAACAGCCCCGCTCCATCCCCAGGGCCGTGTGGCCGGGGCGGGCACGGAAAGGTCCGGGAACCCCCACAGCTCCAGCCCCCACGGCCCGGGCTCGCAGCACCCCATACTCCCAGGCAACTCGCAGCCCCACTGCCCAGCGCTCGCACCCGCCCCCCGCATTCCCCAGCACCCCCGCAGCGCCCGGCCCCACTGCCCAGAGCCTCGGGGGGCCGCAGACCCCAGCCCCGCTCCCCGGGCTCTGCAGCGCCCCCCAGACCCGCGCCGCGCCCGCTCGCCCTCACCCCGCGCCCGCTCGGCCGCCGCCATTGCCGGGAGCAGCTCCGCCTCACGCCCTGGGCCCGCCTCCGCCAATCAGCGCACGGCTCCCCGCGCGGGGCGCGCTGGGAGCTGTAGTCCGGGATCCGGCACATGCGCAAGGCGCAGCCGGTACGAGGCAGAGGGGAGGGGGCGCAGCTGGACCCCCGAGCGGGATCCCACAGGCACCGGATGGGCTGGGGCGAAGGGACCTGGAAGCTCCTCCAGCTCCAAGCCCCTGGGTCCAACCTGGCCTTGAACACTGCCAGGGACGGGGCAGCCACAGCTCCTCTGGGCACCCTGTGCCAGCGCCTCACACCCTCACAGGGAAAACCTGCCTGAGATCTCATCTCAATCCATCTTTGTGGAAAGGAAAGGAGGAAAGGAGGAAAGGAGAGGACAGGGGAGGACAGGGGAGGGGAGGGGAGAGAGGAGAGGGAAAGGAAAGGAAAGGAAAGGAAAGGAAAGGAAAGGAAAGGAAAGGAAAGGAAAGGAAAGGAAAGGAAAGGAAAGGAAAGGAAAGGAAAGGAAAGGAAAGGAAAGGAAAGGAAAGGAAAGGAAAGGAAAGGAAAGGAAAGGAAAGGGTGAAATAAGAACTCACTCCTCTAAACAAGATAAGAAGGTTTTATTGAGGGACAAAGTCAATAAAGCAAAAGCAACAGTGCTGGGCGCATGACAGTAACCAGAGGCGCAAGTGATTAGTATTTGTTACAGGTTTATATACTTTCACTCTTACGTTAGTCACATACATATTCATAATTCCCGTGTACAGGCAAGGAATATTATAACTAGCTCCAAGAACTTGTTATCATAGGTCTCCTCCTCTTGGTGTCTGCGCACTGCTCTGCGGTGATTGTGGGCAGGGCTCTTGAGGATGAAGCAAGCAGTCTTCCTCTTGTGAGTAGGGGTCTTCAAGATGAAGTAAGCAGTCTTCCTCACAGCGTACTGTTCACCTTTGGCACAGTTGGACGCCCCAGTAACCACACAAGTAGCCGAAACCAGCCATATCTGTAATTCTTCTGACAACTAGCAAAGATTTAAAAGTGTGATCTTCCTGCAAAATTTATTGCAGGACGGGCAGACAAGGAGTATCCCAAGCTAGCAGATGTTTGGGAGGCTCTGTCTCTAAACTAACTAACAAGTGGAAGGATGGTGTGAAATAACTCATTCATGCTTAGTGGGGCCGCTAAATCCTGTTAGCTCACCACAGACTTACAACACAAACACTGTTCTTTAAAACTAAAGACACTTTAGAAGTCTGGTGTGAAACCATTAACTCATGTTTAGTGGGGCCACTACATTCCACAGACTTACAACATAAACATTGTTCTCTCTCTACAACCTAAGTGAAGCTAAAAAGTACTTTATGTTGTCCAGGCACTAGCTTTTCTTATATCAGGACCCCCACCTTCTTTCTTTTACCTTTACAAATCCTTTTGCTATGTGACTTCATTTTGCTTAAGAGTTCTGGTCCTTTTTAACTTGTCGTCTGATCTTATGTCTTTAGCGAGCTTTGTTTCTGTTGCCGTAAACTCGTACAGTTATAGCCACATAACCACACCTATGACTTGCGAAAGCCAATACATTTATGTGTTTATCACGAAAGGAAAGGAAAGGAAAAAGGAAAGGAAAGAAAAAGGGGATAAAATAAGCAGTAAAATGAAGCCTCCTTTTGACTTTCCAAAGTCTCCGGTCTCATTTCTAAAGCCTCGCTCGCAGGGTCCCAAGGCTCGGGTTCAGTTTACAAAGGCTCTGCCGTGGGGACGCTGCGGCCGGGCGGGGGGCGCACGGGCCCGGCCGCGGGGCTGGGCAGGACCCGCTCCGCCGTTCCACGGGCTCCCGCGGCCGCGAGCCCCCCCCCGCCGGCCGCTCCGGCCGCTGGCAGCGGGCGCCCGGGGCGCGCGTGGACAGAGCCGTTGGGAGCGAGGCTGCGGCGGCGGCAGCAGCAGCGGCTTTGGAGCGGCTTTGGAGCGGCAGCGCCGTTGGCAGCAGCGGCAGCAGCGGCAGCAGCGGCAGCAGCGGCAGCACCAGGCGCGGCGGCGGCGGCAGCTCTCGGCGGTCCGGAGCCCTCCCTCCGCCGCTCCCCGCGATGGTGCCCCCCGCCTCCCCCCAGCCCCCCGCCGGGGCTCGCGGCGCCGCTCGGCTCTCCCGGTACTGGCAGTGGCGGCGCTGGGCGAGCCGCCGCCGCTGGGTCTGCCGAGGCAGCACCGCCCCCTGGCGCTCCCCGGCCCGCCCCCAGGCCCCGCCCCGCCCGGCAGCCGCGACCCCCGAGACCCCGGTGCGCGGGGCGGCTGCGGGGGTGCCGGCCCCGGGAGCGCGGTCGGGCAAGGTGCCCGTGGTGCTCCTGACCCGCATTGACCCGTCGGCCTATCTGCGCTCCGGGACCGGCGGGGAGCGGCACGCCGCGGAGCCTCGGCCGGGAAAGGCCGGGAAGGATGCGGCGCCGCTCGGCCCGGAGCGGCCGGTGGGGGCCGGCGGGGACCCCGCGCGCAGCGATAGCGGCCGCGTCTGTCGCGCGGGGCATGACAAGGAGAGCTTCGAGCGGCTTTACCGCGTGGGACCGCGGCTGGGGAGAGGCGGCTTCGCGGCCGTGTACGCGGGGGTCCGCCTGAGTGACAACACCCCGGTAAGGGGCGGGGCCGGCGGCGGGGCGGGGAGGCGGCGGGGCGAGGCGAGGCTCAGCCCAGCGCTGCCCTTGGCTTGCAGGTGGCGATCAAACAAGTGGCTCGGGGGCGCATCTCCTCGTGGGGCGAGCGGGTGAGTGCGCGGGGGCAGCGGGACGGTGCCTGGTACCGTTGGGGCATCCCAGGCAGGGAGGCACAGGACCCCCGGGCCAGCATCAGCCCTGCTGACGGTGCCCTGGTCCCCCCGCAGCCCAGCGGCACTCGCATTCCCATGGAGATAGCCATGCTGAGGAAGGTGCGCTCCGGCTGCAGTGCCATCATCCAGCTCCTCAACTGGTTTGAGCTGCCCCACTCCTTTGTGCTGGTTCTGGAGCGTCCGCAGCCATCGCAGGACCTCTTTGCCTTCATCAAAAAGCGGAGGTTCCTGCCCGAGGATATGGCGCGGGGCATTTTCCTCCAGGTGCTGGTGGCTGTGCGGCACTGCCACAGCCGCGGTGTCCTGCACAGGGATATCAAGTCCAATAACATCATCATCAACTTGGCCACCAGAGAGGTCAAGCTTATTGACTTTGGTTGCAGCACCTTCCTCAGGGACACGGTCTACACCAAATTTAGCGGTGAGCCCACAGCCCAGGGTGCTTCCGGTACCGGGCAGTTTGTGAACCAGAGTCACGTGCCGGTGACGAGGTGGCGGGTCACACCGAGTGCGTGTCCCCACGTCCATGGGGCCGCCGCTGCAGCCCCTGCAGCCCTGGGGATGCGCGGGCGAGGATCCGGGAGCAGGTGGCATCCGCCTGATGAGCTGTGCCTGTATCCTGTTGTAGGAACAGCTTTGTACTACCCGCCGGAGTGGTTCCGCTACCACTGCTACCACGGCCGTCCGGCGGCGATCTGGTCCATGGGCGTGCTGCTGTATGAGATGGTGTGCGGGGTCCTCCCCTTCCAGTGCTGCAAGGACATCATTGGCGGGCAGCTCTTCTTCCAGCGCCAGATCTCTGTCGGTAGGTGCCCGGCTTTGCGGCAGCAGGGGGAGGTCGGGATTTACGGGGTGGCAGCCGATCTCCCTTGCTCAGCTGGAGGAGATGGCCCATGTCCTGCCATCCTGCTCTCCTCCAAACCGGATGGTGGAGCAGGAGGTTTGGGTGAGGCTCTGAGCACACCCAGGCCTGGGCGCTGCGGACGGTGGCACAAGGTGGGCAGGAGCCTCCTGCAACTGAGCGGTGCTTCCCGCATTCTCCCCAGAATGCCAGCACCTCATTGGGTGGTGCTTGTCCATGCGCGCTTGCGACAGACCATCCCTGGAGGATGTGCTCAACCACCCTTGGCTGCAGACATCCCCTGCCCCAGGAGACGGCTGCCCCTCCACCCGCACAGCCTGAGCCAGCAGCCGCGCAAGTAAGCCGGGGGTGCCTTTTGGGGGGAGTGTGCTGTTTTTGGGAGGTTGGGTGCTTTTGTGGGGATTCGGGCTCTTGGCAGCTTGGGATGGATTTTTGGGGCCTGTGGGGATTTTTTGGAGACTTTGAGGGTTTGGGGCTTGGTTTTTTGGGGGGACGTCGAGGGTTTTGAGGAGAGTTGGTGGTTTCGGGTGTTTTGGGGTTTGGGGAGTTTGGTGAGGTTGGGTGTCTATTGGGGGATTGGGTGTTTTGGGGGGACTTATGCATTTATTGGGGGGGTTGTGGGGACTGGTTTCTGGGTTCTTTGGAGGGCAATAGGTGTCAGAGGGACACCTCATGAGAGTTCATTCTCCTCCTTGCAGCTGGGGCAGTGCTGAGGTTGGGCTTTAGTCTGAGGATAACGCTGATAACATACCGATCGTATAGTGGTTTCTGATTAGCCTGTACCCTGAGCAAGGCTGATTCAGTCTCTCATGCTCTGCAGTGAGGAGAGACAAGACCTAATATTGCAAAGCAACAGACAATGCGGCTACTCCAACACCAGCCACAACCACTGCGGTGACACCGACCATGGCACCAGGCACTGTGGCTACTCCAATGGCAAGGACTGTCATTACAGCTACAACTCCAGTGACATGCACTGCTGCTGTTCCAACCAGGGCAAAAAAAGCAGTGCGGCTACTCCAAACACAGAGACAAGCAGTGAGGCTTCTTAAACCCAAGCCACAAGCACTGCAGGACTACAAATGCAGCGACACACACATCGGCCACTAGAACGCCCAGGACAGGCACTGTGGCTACTACAACCCAATTCAACATGCCCTGCAGTTACTCCAGCCCCAGGCACAAGCACTGCAGTTACTCCACCACCACTTTAAAGCTCTGAAGCTACTCCACCTCTGGGAAGGAGCAATGGCGCTACTCTAAGGCCTGCTATGCATACAGTGGCTACGTCAACCCCAGCCACAAACACTGCAGCTACTCCAGTGCCAGCCACAAACACTGCGGCCTGTCCAACGCCAGTGACACACACTGCTGCTCCTCCAGCCCCACCGACAAGCAGTGAGGCTTCTCCAACCCAAGCCCTAAGAACTGTGCCTACTGCAAACATGGCCACAGGCACATGGGCTACTCCAGTGCCAGGGACAGGTGCTGTGGCTGCTGCAGCTCCAATGACACGCACTGCAGGTATTCCAACCACATCAAGAAGCAGGGAGGCTTCTCCAGTGCAAGCCACAAGCGCTGCGGCTACTGCAACCCCAGTGACTGGGACAGTGCCTACTACATGGTAGTGACAGGCATAAACACTGCAGCTGTTCCAACCACTGAACAAGCACAGCAGCTACTGCAGTGCCAGCCACAGCAGTGCAAGTACTCCAATGCCTGAGACAGACACTGCCGCTGCTCCAACCTCATTGACAAGCAGTGAGGCTTTTCCAAACCAAGCCAAATGCACTGCGGGTACTCAAAGTACGTAAGAGACACATCAGACACTCAAATGCAAATGATGGGCACTGTGGCTCCTCTATCCCCATCAACAAGCACTTTGGCCAATCCAACCCCAGGCAGAAACATGCAGTTGCTCCACCAGTACTCTTCAGGTCTGCAGTAATTCCAGCTCTAGGAGGGAGCACTGCTGCTACTCTACAGCCTGCAACGTATGCAGTGGCTACGTCAACCCCAGCCACAAGCACTGTGGCTACTCCAAACCCTGCCAGAAGCACTACAGCTACATCAGTGACAGGCACAAGCACTGTGGGCTGTCCAATGCCAGTGACACACACTGCTGCTCCTCCAGCCCCACCAACAAGCAGTGAGGCTTCTCCAACCCAAGCCCTAAGAACTGTGCCTACTGCAACGATGGCAGCAGGCACATGGGCTACTCCAGTGCCAGGGACAGGTGCTGTGGCTGCTGCAGCTCCAATGACACGCACTGCAGGTATTCCAACCACATCAACAAGCAGGGAGGCTTCTCCAGTGCAAGCCACAAGCGCTGCGGCTGCTGCAACCCCAGTGACTGGGACAGTGCCTACTACATGGTAGTGACAGGCATAAGCACTGCAGCTGTTCCAACCACTGAACAAGCACAGCAGCTACAGCACACAGCAATGCGGCTGCTCCAATGCCTGAGACAGACACTGCCGCTGCTCCAACCTCATCGATGAGCAGCGAGGCTTCCCCAAACCAAGCCACATGCACTGTGGGTACTCCCCAGTCCCACAACTGCTCCCAAGTGAGCCCCCAGTGACTCACCAGACCCACAATGGTCCCCCAGGTGATCCTCCTGTAACTCCCCAGACCCACAACTGCCTCCAGAGTGCTGCCCCAGACCCACAATTGCCCCCCAAGTGACCCTCCTAGACCTACAACTGCCCCCAAGTGACCCCCAAGACCCATAACTGCCACCCAAGGGACTACCCAGTGCCGCCCCTCAGACACATAACTGCCCCCCAGGGTACCCCCAGTGACCCCCCAGACCCATAACTGCCCCCCCAGGGACTCCCCCGTAACCCCCCAGACCCACAACTGTCCCCCAAGTGACCCCCCAGACCCAAAACTGCCCCACAAGGGACCACCCAGTCCCCCCCAACCCAGACACATAACTGCCCCCCCAAAGGACCCCCCAGTGACCCCCCAGACGCATAACTGCCCCCCAAGGAACCCCCCATATCTCTCCAGACCCATAACTGCCCCCCAAGGAACCCCCCCATATCTCTCCAGACCCATAACTGCCCCCCAAGTGACCCTCTTGTTACTCCCCAGACCCATAACTGCCCCCCATGTGACCCCCTTGTAACTCCCCAGACCCATAACTGCCCCCCAAGGGACATCCCCGCAACTCCCCAGACCCACAACTGTCCCCCAAGGGATCCCCCTTTAACTCCCCAGACCCACAACTGCCCGCAAGTAATGCCCCAGACCCACAATTGCCCACCAAGTGATCCTCCTAGACCTACAACTGCCCCCCCAAGGGATCCCCCCCATAACACCCCAGACCCATAACTGCCCCCCAAGTGACCCCCCAAACCCATAAGTGCCCCCCAAGGGACCCCTCAGACCCATAACTGCCCCCCAATGGACCAGCCAAGTGACGCCCCCATAACTACCCAGACCCATAAATGCCCCCCAAGTGACCCCCCAGACCCATAAGTGCCCCCCAAGGGACCCCCTCAGAACCATAACTGCACACCAAGGGACCACACAGTGCCTCCCCCCCAGACCCATAACTGCCCCCCAAGGGACCCCCCGCAACTCCCCCGACCCACAACTGCCCCCCAAGTGATCCCCCTTTAACTCCCCACATCCACAACTGCCTAAGTGCTGCCCCAGACCCACAATTTCCCCCCAAGTGATCCTCCTAGACCTACAACTGCCCCCCCAAGGGACCCCCCCGTAACATCCCAGAAACATAACTGCCCCCCAAGTCACCCCCCAGACCCACAAGTGCCCCCCAAGGGACCCCTCAGACCCATAACTGCACACCAAGGGACCACACAGTGCCTCCCCCCCAGACCCATAACTGCCCCCCAAGGGACCCCCCAGTAACCCCCCAGACCCATAACTGCCCCCCAAGGGACCACCCAGTGCCGCCCCCCAGACACATAAATGCCCCACAAAGGAACCCCAGTAACCCCCCAGACCCATAACTGCCCCCCAAGTGACCCCCAAGACCCATAACTGCCCCCCAATGGACCACCCAAGTAACCCCCAGACCCATAGCTGCCCCACAAGTGACGTCCCCATAACTCCCCAGACCCATAAATGCCCCCCAAGTGACACCCCAGACCCATAACTGCCCCCCAAGGGACCCCTCAGACCCATAACTACACACCAAGGGACCACACAGTGCCTCCCCCCAGACTCATAACGACACACCAAGGGACCACACAGTGCCTACCCCCCAGACCCATAACTGCCCCCCAAGGGACCCCCCCCGCAACTTCCCTGACCCACAAATGCCTCCAAATGCTGCCCCAGACCCACAATTGCCCTCCCAGTGATCCTCCTAGACCTACAACTGCCCCTCAAGTGACCCCCCAGACCCATAACTGCCTCTCAAGGGACCACCCAGTGCCGCCCCCAGACACATACCTGCCCGCCAAGGGACCCCCAGTAACCCCCCAGACCCATAACTGCCCCACCAGGGGACCCCCACGTAACACCCCAGACCTGTAACTGCCCCCCAAGGGACCCCCAAGACCCATAGCTGCCCCCCAAGGGACCTCCCCGTAGCCCCCCAGACCCATACCTGTCCCCCAAATGACCCCCCCATAACTCCCCAGACCCATAAATGCCCCCCAAGTGATCCCCCAGACCCATAACTGCCCCCCAAAAGACCCCCAAGACCTATAACAGCACCCCAAGGGACCCCCAGTGACACCCCACACCAATAACTGTCCCCCAAGTGAACCCCCCATAACTCTCCAGACCCATAACTGCCCCCCAAGTGACCCCCAAGACCCATAACTGCCCCCCAAGGGACCCCCCCGCAACTCCCCAGACCCACAACTGTCCCCCAAGTGATTCACCTTTAACTCTCCAGACCCACAACTGCCTCCTAAGTGCTGCCCCAGACCCACAATTGCCCCCCAAGTGATCCTCCTAGACCTACAACTGCCCCCCCCCAGCCTCCCAGACCCACTACTGCCCCCCAAGTGACCCCCCAGACCCATAACTTCCCCCAAAGGGACCACACAGTGCCGCCCCCCAGACACATAACTGCCCCCCAAGGGACCCCAGTAACCCCCCAGACCCATAACTGTGCCCCAAGTGACCCCCCCATAACTCTCCAGACCCATAACTGCCCCCCAAGTGACCCCCAAGACCCATAACTGCCACCCAAGGGACCCCCCTGTAACTCCCCAGACCCATAACTGCCCCACAAGTGACCCCCCCCATAACTCCCCTGACCCATAAATGCCCCCGAAGGGACCCCCCAGACCCATAACTGCCCCCCAAAAGACCCCCAAGACCCATAACTGCCCCCCAAGGGACCCCCAGTAACCCCCCCAGACCCATAACTGCCCCCCAAGTGACCCCCAAGACCCATAACTGCCCCCCAATGGACCACCCAAGTGACCCCCCAGACCCATAGCTGCCCCACAAGTGATGCCCCCATAACTCCCCAGACCCATAAATGCCCCCCAAGTGACACCCCAGACCCGTAAGTGCCCCCCAAGGGACCCCTCAGACCCATAACTGCACACCAAGGGACCACACAGTGCCTCCCCCCCAGACCCATAACTGCCCCCCAAGGGACCCCCCCGCAACTCCCCAGACCCACAAATGCCTCCAAATGCTGCCCCAGACCCACAATTGCCCACCAAGTGATCCTTCTAGACCTACAACTGCCCTCCCAGTGACCCCCCCCCAGACCCTCTACTGCCCCCCCAGTGATCCTCCTAGACCTACAACTGCCCCTCAAGTGACCCCCCAGACCCATAACTGCGCCCCAAGGGACCCCCCCGCAACTCCCCAGACCCACAACTGTCCCCCAAGTGATTCACCTAGATCTACAACTGCCCCCCAAGTGACCTCCCAGACCCATAACTGCCCCTCAAGGGACCACCAAGTGCCCCCCCCCAGACACGTAACTGCCCCCCAGGGGACCCCCAGTGACACCCCAGACCCATAACTGCCCCCCAAGGGACCCTCCTGTAACCCCCGGGACCCATAACTGCCCCCAAGTGACACCCCGGACCCATAACTGCCCCGCAAGTGACCACCCCATAACTCCCCAGACCCATAACTGTCCCCCAAGTCACCCCCCAGACCCATAACTGACCTGCAAGTGACCCCCCCATAACTCCCCAGACCCATAACTGCCCCCCAAGGGATCACCCAGTGACCCCCCATACCCATAGCTGCCCCCCGAGGGATCCCCCCTGTAACCCCCCAGACCCGTAACTGCACCCCAAGTGACCTTCCAGACCTACAACTGCCCCCTAGGTTACTGCCAAGTGATCACCCAGACCCAAGGCTGCCCCCAGGTGAACCCCCAGTCACTCCCCAGGCCCACAGCTGTCCCCCCAGTTACCACCCAGACCCACACCTATGCCTCAAGAGACCCCCGTCAGACCTACAACTGCCCCCCACGTGACCTGAAAGAGACCACTCAGATCATACTGCTCAGGCACTGGATTTGCAGCTGCTTTGCTGTGTTAGGAAATCGCAATGACTTTTGCCTAGCCAGAAGGATGGGTTTGTTTAGTTTGCCTCTTGGATCAGTCTGGAGTCAAGATCCTCGCCTCTTTGTATGCAGAGACAGAGCTTTGCACTCTGCAGCAGTGAGGATGCTGGGGAGGGGACGTGGTAAAAGGCAGATGCTCCATCCTGAACAGACTTAATGCCTTGTACACATAAACGTAATGAAACAGAAATGGAATCGTAGGAAGCACTCTAAGACACTCAGGTTCATCCCACAAGAAGGCTTCTTGTGCAAGCCCGGCTCAGAATAAATCTGACCTCCAGCCTTTAAGTGCTGCTTCCAGAAGAAACGGGAAAATGGTCAAGAAGGTTTTTAGAATTACTTCTTTTACTCATCTCGAGCGGAGCAAAAGACCCAGATTGTTGCTGAGATGTTCAAACCAACTGAACCTATCAGCTGTGTAACAGAAAGAGGTGCAGGGACACAGGGCTATGAAAAAAAATGTGCTTTGGTTTGACTAACCCTAGGGTGATTGATGGAAGAATCCTCAGCGTCTGTATTTCAGGCAGCGTGCTTGCACCAGTCACACAGTGTTTATGATGAAGATTTCCTGTGCCACACGCCTGACAAATTACTTTGCCCTTTGAAACAGAGACAGAATATGTTTCACATGGTATCTGCAAACTATCATCAACAGTAATAAGAAGAGGACTTGATCTTAGAAAGTGCTGTGCTTATTCATCCCTGCAGATAGAAGAGATCATTCCAGTCTGTGCTGGGGGCTCCAGGTTTTAGTTAGGCCATAGTGCCTGCCCATCACAAATCCATGGATCTGGGTGACAATTCATTTTCAACTTACAATCAACCCAGGGAAGCAGGGAAATGAGGACCTGTTTAAGAAACTGGCAGCAGATGTCTGCATTCAAGACATGGTGCCATCTGAAGAAAAAGCCACATCACATCATGTCATTAAGGCTGTCAAGAGGTTTTCAGTATTTTCCTGGTTAGGGTCTGCAGCAGCAAAGTCACTAGAAACACAGCAGCTGATAGCCACAGCTGCTGGTACTGATCCTTACAGACCAAAGGCTACGGAGAAGATACGAAGACAACTGGAAAGAGTGACTTTACCGACAACTAAACCTGGGCCAGAATGGCGATAAGTTAGCTTTCAGTAAAATTAAAAAGCTGCTATGAATTGTAGGTGTTGAAATCCTCCTGATTATGAACCCAGCCTAAGGGGGTGGTGAATATCCTGTCATCACTTGAAGCTACAGCATTGCCCCAGAGAAGACATCTTTCTGAGGGTACCTGTGGAAAAATGACACCACTGCCATGTTAGAGCAGGTTATTATCTCTTGGGCTGAGCTTAGAGACAACAGTTAAGAGGCATCACTGTAAAAACTTGCTGCTCTTACATACATGCCCACACCTGCCACCGTTTAGGGTCTCGGGTGTGATGGATCTTTCACAGCTATGACACAAGCAGTAGTTACCAACTAACTGCCCTAGTTAGCACTGGAACAAGATGCATATGCAGGTCCTGAGGATGCAGTGGTTGTTGTTGCAGGAGGAAGAGGAACCTGAATTTGGTCATGTTTCCTGACACTGGTGAAAAAACCACAATTTACTTTTCCATTCTTACCCTTACTAACATATCTGGCACTCGAAGGAATCTATGGCTCATTTTGCCCATCATCTAACAATTACATGCAGTGCTAAAGGTATTGAACAAAAACCACAGAATCCCACAGAGGATGGGGCAGCCACAGCTCCTCTGGGCACCCTGTGCCAGCGCCTCAGCACCCTCACAGGGAAGACCTTCTGCCTAAGAGCTCAGCTCAGTCTCCCCTCTGGCAGGTTAAAGCCATTCCCCTTGGCCTGTCCCTACAGGCCCTTGTCCAAAGCCCCTCTCCAGGTTTCCTGGAGACCCTTTAGGCTCTGGAGTTGCTCTAAGGTCTCCCCTTAAGGAGCCTTCTCTTCTCCAGGCTGAACAAGCCCAGCTCTCTCAGCCTTGGATGTTTATCTCCTGGGCTGTGGGTGAAGGCCAATGATCCACAGAGGACGTGGATGGGAAATTCATCAAATATACTCTACTTTCACACACTGGTTTTTGTAGTCAAAGCAAAATGCAACAGTTTAAGAGCTTGATCTTGGAAGCAATCAAGACTGCTGCCATGTATGAAACAACTCACATGTCAGTAATGTTGTTTGGCTGCATCAAATTAAGTGCAGGTAGAGTTGGTGTATTTAAACATCTTGGTTAATTCTCTAAGTTCCTTACTGAAATGCACCCTCATGAAAATCGTCATGAAACGCAAACAAAAGTCTGGAGGCTCAAAGTTTCACATGAACGCATAAGAGAAGTTTTCACCTGGATTCAAAGCTCTTATTCAGACCTGATTTCATTTCTACAAGAGTATTCCTGCCTACTTCATGCTTCTCCTTCCCTGGAAGAGGGATTCCAAGTGGGCTCCAGCCCTGCCTGCACTTCCCCTGCTGGGTCAGGCCCCGCTTCCCGTGCGCTCCTGGCCCAGCCCAGCCCACCTCACCCCACTGCACCCCTGCTGTGCCCCCTGCCCACCCCGCTCCACCCCGCCCCACAGCCCTGACCCCCCCACTGCATCCCTGCTCCCGACCCCCTGCCCCCCGGCTCCAGCCCAGCCCAGCCCCTGCCCTTCCCACTCAATCCCTGCCACAGCCCCGCTCACCCCGCTCCTGCCCGCCTCAATCCCGCCCCGATCCCGGCTCCATCCCGCCCCGATCCCGGCTCCATCCCGGCTCCATCCCGGCTCCATCCCGCCCCGATCCCGGCTCCATCCCGGCTCCATCCTGCCCCGATCCCAGCTCCATCCCGGCTCCATCCCGCCCCGATCCCGGCTCCATCCCGGCTCCATCCCGGCTCCATCCTGCCCCGATCCCGGCTCTATCCCGGCTCCATCCCGCCCCGATCCCGGCTCCATCCCGGCTCCATCCCGCCCTCTCCTCTCCACATCCCTCCACCCCCACAGGTTACCACAGACGCCGCGCGCCCGCCCCCTTCCCGCCCTCCCCTCCGTGGCGCCGCCTCTGACATCATCCCCCCGCGCCGCCCGGTGTCATGGCGGCCGTGCAGGCGGAGGGGAAGCCGGGGCCGGTTTCCTGCCGAGAAACCCCAAGTGCTGGAGCTCACCCGCGTCTGCCCCGGGAGCAGGGTCAGGCCCCACAGCTCTGCTCCTGCCAGCGCTGCCGAGCCCTGCACTCCCTTGATGGTGCCATCGGAGCGCTCCAAGAGTGATGGACTCTGCAGCTCTCCAGACTATGCACTAATCCACGGGCTGCTGAGCCCTGTCCTGTCCTAATACTGACCACATGGGCAGTTACAAAAACTAGGATTTCTACACCTAAAATAGCACTTGTCAGATGAGAAACTTCTGGGAAAATCCTAACAAAGTCACGCTGAGGCTCTGCTCTGCAGGGCAGGGCAGGCCTAGAGAACAGCCGGGATCAAGGGCAGCACCACTGTTGGAAAAGGGCGGAGTTTTTATGATAAATCAATTGTATAAAATAGTAGTGATGATTATGTTTGAGAAATTTATAAATCAATAGCGGGGTTTTGTATATTAGAAAATGTTGTAACTTTGCAGTTTTGTATCATGGCTGCTCTGTAACCAGTGTTGCAATGGTGTTGGAAAGAGCAGAATTTTGTATGATAAAACAATTGTATAAAATAGTAAAAATTATTATGTTTGAGAAATTTATAAATTAATAGTGAGGTTTTGTATATTAGAAAATGCTGTGACTTCATGGTTTTGTATCACGGCAGTTCTAATGTTGCAATATATCACAGCTGTCTTGTACCCAATGCTACAAAAACATAGCATAACCAAATATGGTAAAAGGAGTATAAAAGGATTTAGAAAAGTATGTACTGGAGACTATACCCAAGTGGAACCTGTGTATAAGATAGCTGGAAGAGCATACCAGAAAGAAGATAAGAGGGTGCTAACGTTTGCACAAGGATTGGAATATACTCAAGTGGGGGAAAGGTGAAAAGGACAACCTGAGGAAGACTTCTTACTTCATCTGAGGAAGACTCTTACTTCATCGGAACGACCACCAGACGACCACCAGAGGGGGCCGCGCAAGCGCAGAAGAGGCTGATGTCGTAATAGATGGATATGGCAATCCCTAATGCATATGTATTAGTTAAATGTTGTAACCTATGATGAATATGTATTAACTGTGAAACTTTTAGGATATAAATTGTGGACGCGATGTGACGAGGCTGAAGCCAGATTTGGGTGAGTGCCCCTGGTTTCCCAGCGCTGCAATAAAGCACCTCATATAACCATTCCGGTGGTTATGTGTTTATTCTTACGCTAACATTTTGGCGACCCAGGTGGGACCTCGCGGGCATTGCTGAGGCGGATCGCGTTTCGACCCCGCTCCAGCCGGCACCGAGAGATTCTCGGGGAGCTATCGACCGCGACCGACCTCTGCTGCTCACGATGGACCTCTGACACGGTAAGAAAGGTGCTTTATTTAAGTTACAGAACCAGTTTCTAGTAAAAGTATGGTGTATTGACCTTTGGTAAGGTCTGGTAAAAGCCTGCCTGTTATACGCAGCGAAAAGCTGCGTTTGGCTGGGCTAGTAGTAAAAGCCTGCCTGTTATACGCAGCGAAAAGCTGCGTTTGGCTGGGCTAGTAGTAAAGCCTGCCTGTTAGACGCGGTGAAAGCTGCGCTTGGTTGGGGCTAGAGAGCTCTCGGGGTAAAAGCCTAGGCGCCGACCGTTAGACAGTAGCGAAAGCTCTGCAGGTTCGGCAAACGTGGTTATGGTATTGGTATTTGTGCTGCGGGATCAGCATCTGTCTGTATAAGTTTTGTAATATAGTGGTGTGTGTGTGTGAGAGAGGAGCCTGTTTAGAAATCATCTTGTAATTATAAAATGTCACCAATTCCTAAATCATCTCCTTTAGGTTGTATTTTAAGCCATTGGAAGGAGGGTGGATTTGGGCAGAGTATGCGGAAAAGCAAACTAATTGATTATTGCAATGTATGGTGGACGCAGTATGAATTAGAAGATCAGGAAAAATGGCCTGAAAATCACAGAATCACAGAATCCCAAGGGTTGGAAGGGACCTCAAAAGATCATCTAGTCCAACCCCCCCACAAGAGCAGGGTAACCTATAGTACATCACACAGGAACTTGTCCAGGCAGGCCTTGAATATCTCCAGTGTAGGAGACTCCACAACCCCCCTGGGCAACCTGTTCCAGTGCTCTGTCACTCTTACAGTAAAGAAGTTCTTCCTGATGTTAACGTGGAACTTCCTATGCTCTAGTTTACACCCATTGCCCCTTGTCCTATCACTGGATATCACTGAAAAAAGCCTAGCTCCATCATCCTGACACCTACCCTTTACATATTTGTAAACATTGATGAGGTCACCCCTCAGTCTCCTCTTCTCCAAGCTAAAGAGACCCAGCTCCCTCAGCCTCTCCTCATAAGGGAGATGTTCCACTCCCTTAATCATCTTTGTGGCTCTGCGCTGGACTCCTTTAAGCAATTCCCTGTCCTTCTTGAACAGAGGGGCCCAGAACTGGACGCAATATTCCAGATGCGGCCTCACCAAGGCTGAGTAGAGGGGGAGGAGAACCTCTCTTGACCTACTAACCACTCCCTTTCTAATGCACCCTAAGATGCCATTTGCCTTCTTGGCCGCAAGAGCACACTGCTGGCTCATGGTCATCCTCCTATCCACCAGGACCCCCAGGTCCCTTTCCCCTTCGCTACTTTCCAGCAGGTCAACCCCCAACCTGTACTGGTACATGGGGTTGTTCTTCCCCAGATGCAAGACTCTACACTTGCCCTTGTTAAATTTCATCAAGTTTCTCCCCGCCCAACTCTCCAGCCTGTCCAGGTCTCGCTGAATGGCAGCACAGTCCTCTGGTGTGTCAGCCACTCCTCCCAGTTTTGTGTCATCAGCAAACTTGCTGATGGTGCACTCAGTTCCCTCATCCAGGTCACTGATGAAAATATTAAACAGCACCGGTCCCTGCACCGACCCCTGAGGAACTCCACTAGTCACAGACCTCCAGCTAGATTCTGCGCCATTGACCACAACTCTCTGCCTTCTTCCTTTCAACCAGTTCTCGATCCACCTCACTACTTGATCGTCAAGCCCACACTTCTTTAGCTTATCTATGAGGATGCTGTGGGAGACAGTATCAAATGCCTTACTGAAATCAAGAAAAACTACATCTACCGCTCTACCATCATCCCTCCACCTAGTCACTTCCTCATAGAAGGCTATAAGGTTGGTCATACATGACTTCCCCCTCATAAAACCATGTTGGCTGTTCTTAATGACCCCCTCATCCTTGATATGCCTAGTGATGGAGTCAAGAATAAGTTGTTCCATCATCTTTCCAGGGATGGAGGTAAGGCTGACCGGTCTATAATTACCCGGGTCCTCCTTCTTGCCCTTCTTATAGACTGCTGTGACCTTTGCCATCCGCCAATCCTCAGGCACCTCGCCCGTTTCCCACGACTTACCAAAGATGATGGAGAGTGGCCTAGCAATGACCTCCGCCAGCTCCCTCAGCACCCGTGGGTGCATTCCATCTGGACCCATCGATTTACAGATGTCCAGATTGCATAGCTGATCCCTAACCCAATCCTCATCTACCAAAGCAAACTCCTCCTTTGTCCTGACTCCTTCTGGGGCTATAGAAATCCGGGGCCCTCGGGGAGAGTCTGCAGGAGTAAAGATAGAGGCAAAGAAGGCATTCAGCACCTCTGCCTTCTTTATATCCTCTGTCTCCAGGGCACCCACTTCGTTCAGCAGTGAGCCTATATTACCTCTTGTGTTAGTTTTATTTGCTATGTATTTGAAGAAGCCCTTTCTATTGTCTTTAACCCGACTAGCAAGATTGAGTTCCAAGGAGGCCTTAGCTGTCCTAATTGCCTCCCTACATCCTCTAACAACTGTCCTATATTCCTCCCAAGCGGCCAGCCCCTCCTTACATAATCCATAGATTCTCCTTTTCCACTTGAGTTTGCCCAGCAGCTCCTTGTTTAACCACGCCGGTCTCCTAGATCCCTTACTTGACTTCCTACTCATTGGGACGCTCCGATCCTGAGCTTGGAAGAAGCGGTCCTTGAATGCTAACCAACTATCTTGAGCCCCTTTACCGCCTAGTACACTTTCCCATGAGACTTCCCTTAGCAGTTGACTGAAGAGGCCAAAGTTGGCCCTTCGGAAATCCAGAACTGTGGCTTTGCTAGGTATTCTATTCCTCCCACACAGGATCCTGAACTCCACCATCTCATGGTCACTGCAGCCAAGGCTGCCATTGACCGTCACCACTTCGACCAAACCCTCCTTGTTGGCGAGTACTAAATCTAGCAGCGCTGCTCTCCTAGTTGGTACGTCCACCATTTGCATTAAGAAATTATCATCAATACACTCGAGGAACCTCCTAGACTGTGAATGACTGGCTGTGTGAGTCTTCCAGCAAATATCGGGGTAGTTAAAGTCCCCCACGACGACTAAGGCATGTAGTCGCGAGGCTACTTCCAGTTGCCTGTAGAAAGCCTCATCAACTCCTTCATCCTGATCAGGAGGTCTGTAATAGACCCCCACAACTGTATCACCCGTGCCAGTCTGCCCCTTGATTCGTACCCACAGACATTCCACTTGCTCCTCATCCGAACCCGGACAGAACTCAATACATTCTAGTTGCTCTCTCACGTAAAGAGCAACTCCACCACCTCGCTTTGCTGACCTATCTTTCCTAAAAAGGACATAGCCATCCATGACCACATTCCAGTCATGTGAACTGTCCCACCATGTCTCTGTAATTGCCACTAGATCATAACCTTTAGCCCGCACACAGACTTCTAACTCCTCCTGTTTATTCCCCATGCTGCGTGCATTGGTGTACAGGCATTTCAGGGAGCCAGTCCTAGTACCCTTTTTCCCCTGCGGGACAGGGTCTAAAAAGCTATCCTTTCCCACAAGTGAAACAAGAGATTGATAGTCCTCCTTAGCCTGCCATCCTTCAATCCCTAGCATGTTCCTCTTGGGCTTGTCCCCAACAGGCCCAGTTAAATCCCCTCCCCCCTTCCTAACTAGTTTAAAGCCCTGTCAATAAGCCCTGCTAACTCCTGCCCCAAAACCCTTTTTCTTCTCTGGGACTGGTGTATCCCGCCTGTCACCAGCAAACCAGGTGTCCCATACAGCAGCCCGTGACTGAAAAACCCAAACCCCTGCCTTTGGCACCAGTCACGTAGCCATACATTAACCTGCAGAGTCTTCTTATATATCCCTTCACCCTCGCTTGCAACAGGTATGGAGGCAAACACCACTTGCGCTCCAGACCCTTTAACCAGCCGTCCCAGGGCCCTGTAGTCTCTCTTCATTGCCCTTACGTTCCTCGTAATAATTTCGTCACTGCCAACCTGAAAAACCAGCAGCGGGTAGTAGTTAGACGGCTGCACCAGTTCAGAGAGTTTCTTTTTAACATCTCTAATCCGAGCCCCAGGCAGGCAGCAGACCTCCCTGTGGGGTGGATCCGGTTGACAAATGGGCCCTTCTGTTCCCCTCAGAAGGGAGTCACCCACCACAATTACTCTTCTTTTCTTCTTGGTTGGGGAAGTTCTGAGGCATGTGGGTGAATGACTAGCCCTGGGTGACTCACTAGATAGATTTGCCTCACCATCTCCATTCACCTGGCCCTGAATTTCCAAGACCTCGTACCTGTTATTCAAGGGCAATTGGGAGGGAGGAAGGGATTGTGAGGGTTTTCGCTTACCTCTCTGAGGAGGAACCTCCCTCCATCCATCCTTGTCCATTAAGCTCTCTCATTCTGTCTGATGGTAGGAGGGAAGGGGATCCATAGCTTGTTGAACCACTTACCTCTGCCCTTGCCTTAAGGTGTGGTTCCACCAATCTATTTTACTTTCACACTCTCTAATGGCTCTCAACCTTTCTACCTCCTCCCTCAGTTCAGCCACCTGCCTGAGCAGGTCATTTATTTGCTCACAGCGAACACAAGCAGTGTCACTGGCTGCCTCCAATACAAGTGCCAGGCTCAGGCATTCGCTGCTATCCACTGTGCCTCCCGGCGCCACAATAAAGAATACCTGCTTGTCAGCTTGAAAACTTTGTTGGCAAGTTTGTTCCTGGAGTTTTGTCTGAATCATAATTGTAATCTGAAACACTAAGTTCTCCTTCGAAACGCTAAGTTCTGCATTGAAACGCTAATGTCTGCATTGAAACAGTAAGTTGTAATCTGAAACCCTAAGTTCTCCTTTGAAATGGTAAGTTCTGCATTGAAACGCTAAGGACTGCATTGAAACAGTAAGTTGTAATCTGAAACGCTAAGTTCTACATTGAAACGCTAAGTTCTACATCGAAACGCTAAGTTCTGCATTGAAACGTTAATGTCTGCATTGTAACAATAAGTTCTCCTTTGAAATGCTAAGTTATGCATTGAAACGCTGATGTCTGCATTGAAACAATAAGTTGTAATCAGAAACGCTAAGTTCTGCACTGAAACGCTAAGCTCTGCATTAAAACAGTTAGTACTGAATTGAAACGCTATGTTCTGCATTGAAACACTAAGTAGTGCATTGAAACTCTAAAGTTCTACATTGAAACACTAATTTCTGCATTGAAACGCCAAGTTCTGCATTGAAAGGTACATTCTGCATTGAAACACTCTGTTCTGCATTGAAACGCTACGTTCTGCTTTGAATTGAAAAAGATCTGCATTGAAAGGCTAAGGCGTGCATTGAAACGCTAAGTTCTCCATTGAAACGCTATGTTTTGCATTGAAACTCTAAAGTTCTACATTTAAACGCTACGTTCTGCATTGAAACGCTAAGTTCTGCTTTGATACAGTAATTTCTGCATTGAAAAGCTAAGTTCTGCATTGAAACTCTAAAGTTCTACATTGAAAAGCTAAGCTCTGCATTGAAACGCTAAGTTCTGCATTGAAACGCTCTGTTCTGCAATGAAACGCTAAGTTCTGCATTGAAACAGTAATTTCAGTATTGAATCGCTAAGTTCTGCTTTGAAATGATGAGTTCTGAATGATACAGTTCTGCTTTGAAATGGTAAGTTCTTACATGAATCGCTTAGCTCTGCAATGAAACACTAAATTCTGCTTTGAAAAGGTACGTTCTGCATTGAAAGGTGAAGTTCTGCATTGAAACGCTAATGTCTGCATTGAAACAATAAGTTATAATTTAAAACGCTAAGTTCTGCAATGAAGGACTAAGATCTGCATTGAAAGACTAAGTTCTGCACTGTAACGCTAAGTTGTGCATTGAAACGTTAATGTCTGCATTGAAACAAAAAGTTCTGCATTGAAAGGCTAAGTTCTGCATTGAAACGCTAAGCTCTGCATTGAAGCGCTATGTTCTGCATTGAAACGCTAAGTTCTGCATTGAAACGCTAAGTTTTGCATTGAAACGGTAAGTTATCACTTGTAACGCTAAGCTCTGCAATGAAACGCTAAGCTCTGCATTGAAACACTAAATTCGGCTTTGAAAAGGTACGTTCTGCGTTGAAAGGCGAAGGCATGCATTGAAACGCTAATGTCCGCATTGAAACAATAAGTTCTAATTTGAAACGCTAAGTTTTTCAATGAAAAAATACGTTCTGCATTGAAAGACTCCTCTCTGCTTTGAAACGGTATGTTCTGCTTTGAAACGGTACATTCTGCAATGAGACGGTAAGTTCTCACTTGAAACGCTAAGCTCTGCATTGAAACACAGAATTCTGCTTTGAAAAGGTACGTTCTGCATTGAAAGGCGAAGTTCTGCATTGAAACGCTACGTTCTGCTTTGAAATGAATAAGATCTGCATTGAAAGGCTAAGTTCTCCATTGAAATGCTATGTTTTGCATTGAAACACTATGTTATGCATTCAAAGGCTAAGCTCTGCATTGAAACACTAAGTTCTGCTTTGATACAGTAATTTCTGAATTGAAAAGCTTAGTTCTGCATTGAAATTCTAAAGTTCTACATTGGAAAGCTAAGCTCTGCCTTGAAATGCTAAATTCTGCATTGAAACACTAAGTTCTGCTTTGAAACGGTACATTTTGCATTGAAACGCGAGGTCCTGCATTGAAACGCTAAGTTCTGCATTGAAATGCTCTGTTCTGCATTGAAACGCTAAGTTCTGCATTGAAACAGTAATTTCCGCACTGAAACACTAAGTTCTGCTTTGAAACGGTAACTTCTGCAATGAAACGCCAAATTCTGCTTTGAAATGGTAAATTCTCACTTGAAACGCTAAGCTCTACAATGAAACGCTAAGCTGTGCATTGAAACGCTATGTTCTGCTTTGAAAAGGTACGTTCTGCATTGAAAGGCGAAGTTCTACATTGAAACGCTAATGTCTGCATTGAAACAACAAGTTCTAATTTGAAACGCTAAGTTCTGCAATGAAAGACTACGTTCTCCATTGAAAGGCTAAGTTCTGCATTGTAACGCTAATTTCTGAATTGAAACGGTAAGTTATTACTTGAAACGCTAAGCTCTGCATTGAAAGACTAAGTTCTGCTTTGAAACAGTACATTCTGCATTGAAACGCTAAGTTCTGCATGGAAACTCAAAGACGTGCATTGAAACGCAAAAGTTCTACATTGAAACTCTAAGGTCTCCAGTGAAACAATAAGTTCTGCACTGAAACGCTAAGATCTGCATTGAAACACTAAGTTCTGCTTCGAAACGCTAAGGTCTGTATTGAAACAATAAGTTATGCGTTGAAACGCTAATTTTTTGCTTTGAAACGCTAATTTTTGCTTTGAAACACTATTTTTTAATCTGAAACGCTACATACTACATTGAAACGCAAAGTTCTGCATTGAAACCTTAACTTCTGCATTCCAACGGTAAGTTCTGAATTGAAACCCTTAGTTCTGCATGGAAAAGATTAGTTCTGCATTGAAACTCTAAAGTTTTACATTGAAACGCTAGTCTCTGCATTGAAACGCTAAGTTCTGCATTGAAACTCTAAGTTCTGCTTTGAAACGGTACATTTTGCATTGAAACGCTAAGTTCCGCGTTGAAATGCTAACTTCCACATTGAAACACTAAGTTCTGCATTGAATCGCTACTTTCTGCATTGAAACGCTAAGTTCTGCTTTGAAACGGTAAATTCTCACTTGAATAAAAACAAAGTGCAGCAGTAAAAGACGGGCACTCCACTGAAACGCTGGGCTCTCCACCGAGACGCTGGGCTCACCACCGAGATGCTGGGCTCTCCACTGAAAAACAAAGTTCAGCAGTAAAAGACAAGCTCTTCACTGAGACGCTGGGTTCTCCACCGAAAAACAAAGTTCACCAGTAATAGACGGTCTCTCCACCAAAACGCTGGGCTCTCCACCGAGACGCTGGGCTCTCCACCGAAAAACAAAGTTCAGCAGTAAAAGACGGGCTCTCCACCGAGACGCTGGTCTCTCCACCGAAAAACAAATTTCAGAAGTAAAAGACGGGCTCTCCACCGAGACCCTGGGCTCTCCACTGAAAAACAAAGTTCAGCAGTAAAAGACGGGCTCTCCACAGAAACGCTGGGCTCTCCACCGAAAAACAAAGTTCAGCAGTAAAAGACGGGCTCTCCACCGAGACGCTGGGCTCTCCACCGAAAAACAAAGTTCAGCAGTAAAAGACGGGCTCTCCACTGAGACGCTGGGCTCTCCACCGAGACGCTGGGCTCTCCACTGAAAAACAAAGTTCAGCAGTAAAAGACGGGCTCTCCACCGAGACCCTGTGCTCTCCACTGAAAAACAAAGTTCAGCAGTAAAAGACGGGCTCTCCACTGAAACGCTGGGCTCTCCACCGAAAAAGAGATTTCAGCTGTAAAAGACGGGCTCTCCACCGAGACGCTGGGCTCTCCACCGAAAAACAAAGTTCAGCAGTAAAAGACGGGCTCTCCACCGAGACGCTGCGCTCCCCACCGAAAAAAAAAGTTCAGCAGTAAAAGACGGGCTCTCCACAGAAACGCTGGGCTCTCCACCGAAAAACAAAGTTCAGCAGTAAAAGACGGGCTCTCCACCGAGACGCTGGGCTCTCCACCGAAAAACAAATTTCAGCAGTAAAAGACGGGCTCTCCACCGAGACGCTGGGCTCTCCCCTGAAAAACAAATTTCAGCAGTAAAAGACGGGCTCTCCACCGAGACGCTGGGCTCTCCACCGAGACGCTGGGCTCTCCACCGAAAAACAAAGTTCAGCAGTAAAAGACGGGCTCTCCACCGAGACGCTGGGCTCTCCACCGAGACGCTGGTCTCTCCACCGAGACGCTGGGCTCTCCACCGAGACTATGGGCTCTCCTCCGAAAAATAAAGTTCAGCAGTAAAAGACAAGCTCTTCACCGAGACGCTGGGCTCTCCACCGAAAAACAAAGTTCAGCAGTAAAAGACGGGCTCTCCACCGAGACGCTGGGCTCTCCACCGAAAAACAAAGTTCAGCAGTAAAAGACGGGCTCTCCACTGAAACGCTGGGCTCTCCACCGAAAAACAAATTTCAGCAGTAAAAGACGGGCTCTCCACCGAGACGCTGGGCTCTCCACCGAAAAACAAAGTTCAGCAGTAAAAGACGGGCTCTCCACAGAAACGCTGAGCTCTCCACCGAAAAACAAAGTTCAGCAGTAAAAGACGGGCTCTCCACCGAGACGCTGTGCTCCCCACCGAAAAACAAAGTTCAGCAGTAAAAGACGGGCTCTCCACCGAAACGCTGGGCTCTCCACCGAGACGCTGGTCTCACCACCGAAAAACAAAGTTCAGCAGTAAAATACGGGCTCTCCACCGAGATGCTGGTCTCTACACAGAGACGCTTGGCACTCCACCGAAAAACAAAGTTCAGCAGTAAAAGACGGGCTCTCCACCGAGACGCTGGGCTCTCCCCCGAAAAATAGATTTCAGCAGTAAAAGACGGGCTCTCCACCGAGACGCTGGGCTCTCCACCGAGACGCTGGGCTCTCCACCGAAAAACAAAGTTCAGCAGTAAAAGACGGGCTCTCCACCGAAACGCTGGGCTCTCCACCGAGACGCTGGGCTCTCCACCGAAAAACAAAGTTCAGCAGTAAAAGACGGGCTCTCCACCGAGACGCTGGGCTCTCCCCCGAAAAACAAAGTTCAGCAGTAAAAGACGGGCTCTCCACAGAGACGCTGGGCTCTCCACAGAGACGCTGGGCTCTCCACCGAGACGCTGGGCTCTCCACCGAGACGCTGGGCTCTCCACCGAAAAAGAAATTTCAGCAGTAAAAGACAAGCTCTTCACCGAGACGCTGGGCTCTCCACCGAAAAACAAAGTTCAGCAGTAAAAGACAAGCTCTTCACCGACACGCTGGGCTCTCCACCGAAAAACAAAGTTCAGCAGTAAAAGACGGGCTCTCCACAGAAACGCTGGGCTGTCCACCGAAAAACAAAGTTCAGCAGTAAAAGACGGGCTCTCCACCGAGACGCTGGGCTCTCCACCGAAAAACAAAGTTCAGAAGTAAAAGACGGGCTCTCCACTGAGACGCTGTGCTCTCCACCGAGACGCAGGGCTCACCACCAAAAAACAAAGTTCAGCAGTAAAAGACGGGCTCTCCACCGAGACGCCTGGCTCTCCACTGGGACGCTGGGCTCTTCACCGAAAAACAAAGTTCAGCAGTAAAAGACGGGCTCTCCACCGAGACGCCTGGCTCTCCACCGGGACGCTGGTCTCTCCACCGAAAAACAATGTTCAGCAGTAAAAGACGGGCTCTCCACCGAGACCCAGTGCTCTCCACTGAAAAACAAAGTTCAGCAGTAAAAGACGGGTTCTCCACCGAAACGCTGGGCTCTCCACCGTGACTCTGGGCACTCCACCGAGATGCTGGGCTCTCCACCGATACGCTGGGCTCTCCACCGAAATACAAAGTTCACCAGTAAAAGACGGTCTCTCCACCGAGACGCAGGGCTGTCCACCGAGACGCTGGGCTCTCCACCAAGACGCTGGGCTCTCCACCGAAAAACAAAGTTCATCAGTAAAAGACAAGCTCTTCACCGAGACGCTGGGCTCTCCACCGAAAAACAAAGTTCAGCAGTAAAAGACGAGCTCTCCACCGAGACGCTGGGCTCTCCACCGAGACGCTGGGTTCTCCACAGAAAAACAAAGTTCACCAGTAATAGACGGTCTCTCCACCAAAACGCTGGGCTCTCCACCGAGACGCTGGGCTCTCCACCGAAAAACAAATTTCAGCAGTAAAAGACGGGCTCTCCACCGAGACGCTGGTCTCTCCACCGAAAAACAAATTTCAGAAGTAAAAGACGGGCTCTCCACCGAGACCCTGGGCTCTCCACTGAAAAACAAAGTTCAGCAGTAAAAGACGGGCTCTCCACAGAAACGCTGGGCTCTCCACCGAAAAACAAAGTTCAGCAGTAAAAGACGGGCTCTCCACCGAGACGCTGGGCTCTCCACCGAAAAACAAAGTTCAGCAGTAAAAGACGGGCTCTCCACTGAGACGCTGGGCTCTCCACCGAGACGCTGGGCTCTCCACTGAAACACAAAGTTCAGCAGTAAAAGACGGGCTCTCCACCGAGACCCTGTGCTCTCCACTGAAAAACAAAGTTCAGCAGTAAAAGACGGGCTCTCCACTGAAACGCTGGGCTCTCCACCGAAAAAGAAATTTCAGCTGTAAAAGACGGGCTCTCCACCGAGACGCTGGGATCTCCACCGAAAAACAAAGTTCAGCAGTAAAAGACGGGCTCTCAACAGAGACGCTGGTCTCACCACCGAAAAACAAAGTTCAGCAGTAAAAGACGGGCTCTCCACAGAAACGCTGGGCTCTCCAACGAAAAACAAAGTTCAGCAGTAAAAGACGGGCTCTCCACCGAGACGCTGGGCTCTCCACCGAGAAACAAATTTCAGAAGTAAAAGACGGGCTCTCCACCGAGACGCTGGGCTCTCCCCTGAAAAACAAATTTCAGCAGTAAAAGACGGGCTCTCCACCGAGACGCTGGGCTCTCCACCGAGACGCTGGGCTCTCCACCGAAAAACAAAGTTCAGCAGTAAAAGACGGGCTCTCCACCGAGACGCTGGGCTCTCCACCGAGACGCTGGTCTCTCCAACGAGACGCTGGGCTCTCCACCGAGACTATGGGCTCTCCTCCGAAAAATAAAGTTCAGCAGTAAAAGACAAGCTCTTCACCGAGACGCTGGGCTCTCCACCGAAAAACAAAGTTCAGCAGTAAAAGACGGGCTCTCCACCGAGACGCTGGGCTCTCCACCGAAAAACAAAGTTCAGCAGTAAAAGACGGGCTCTCCACAGAGACGCTGGGCTCTCCTCCGAAAAACAAAGATCAGCAGTAAAAGACGGGCTCTCCACAGAAACGCTGAGCTCTCCACCGAAAAACAAAGTTCAGCAGTAAAAGACGGGCTCTCCACCGAGACGCTGTGCTCCCCACCGAAAAACAAAGTTCAGCAGTAAAAGACGGGCTCTCCACCGAAACGCTGGGCTCTCCACCGAGACGCTGGTCTCACCACCGAAAATCAAAGTTCAGCAGTAAAATACGGGCTCTTCACCGAGATGCTGGGCTCTACACAGAGACGCTTGGCTCTCCACCGAAAAACAAAGTTCAGAAGTAAAAGACGGGCTCTCCACCGAGACGCTGGGCTCTCCCCCGAAAAACAAAGTTCAGCAGTAAAAGACGGGCTCTCCACAGAGACGCTGGGCTCTCCACCGAGACGCCGGGCTCTCCACCAAGACGCTGGGCTCTCCACCGAAAAACAAAGTTCAGCAGTAAAAGACAAGCTCTTCACCGAGATGCTGGGCTCTCCACCAAAAAACAAAGTTCAGCAGTAAAAGACGGGCTCTCCACCGAGACGCTGGGCTCTCCACCGAGACTCCGGGCTCTCCACCGAGACGCTGGGCTCTCCACCGAGACGCTGGGCTCTCCACCGAAAAACAAAGTTCACCAGTAAAAGACGGTCTCTCCACCGAAATGCTGGGCTCTCCACCGAGACGCTCAGCTCTCCACCGAAAAACAAACTTCAGCAGTAAAAGACGGGCTCTCCACCGAAACGCTGGGCTCTCCACCGAGATGCTGGGCTCTCCACCAAAAAACAAATTTCAGCAGTAAAAGACAGGCTCTCCACCGAGATGCTGGGCTCTCCACCGATACGCTGGGCTCTCCACCGAAAAGCAAAGTTCAGCAGTAAAAGACGGGCTCTCCACTGAGCCGCTGGGCTCTTTACCGAGATGCTGGGCTCTCCACCGAAAAACAAAGTTCAGCAGTAAAAGACAGGCTCTCCACCGAGACGCTGGGCTCTCCACCGATACGCAGGGCCCTCCAGCGAAAAGCAAAGTTCAGCAGTAAAAGACGGGCTCTCCGCCGAGACGCTGGGCTCCCCAATGAAAAACAAAGTTCAGCAGTAAAAGACGGGCTCTCCACCGAAACGCTGGGCTCTCCACGGAGACGCTGGGTTCTCCACCGAAAAACAAATTTCAGCAGTAAAAGACGGGCTCTCCGCCGAGACGCTGGGCTCTCCACAGAAAAACAAAGCTCAGCAGTAAAAGACGGGCTCTCCACCGAGACGCTGGGCTCTCCACCGAGACGCTGGGTTCTCCACCGAAAAACAAAGTTCAGCAGTAAAAGACGGGCTCTCCACCGAGACGCTGGGCTCTCCACCGAGACGCGGGGCTCTCCCCCGTAAAACAAAGTTCAGCAGTAAAAGACGGGCTCTCCACCAAGACTCTGGGCTCTCCACAGAGACGCTTGGCTCTCCACCGAAAAACAAAGTTCAGCAGTAAAAGACGGGCTCTCCACCGAGACGCTGGGCTCTCCTCCGAGACTCTGGGCTCTCCACCGAGACACTGGGCTCTCCACCGATACGCTGGGCTCTCCACCGAAAAACAAAGTTCACCAGTAAAAGACGGGCTCTCCACTGAGACCCTGGGCTCTCCACTGAAAAACAAAGTTCAGCAGTAAAAGACGGGCTCTCCACCGAAACGCTGGGCTCTCCACCGAGATGCTGGGCTCTGCACCGAAAAACAAATTTCAGCAGTAAAAGGCAGGCTCTCCACCGAGACGCTGGGCTCTCCACTGAGAAGCTGGGCTTTCCACCGAGACGCCGGGCTCTCCACCGATACGCTGGTCTCTCCACCGAAAAACAAAGTTCAGCAGTAAAAGACGGTCTCTCCACCAAAATGCTGGGCTCTCCACCGAGACGCTCAGCTCTCCACCGAAAAACAAACTTCAGCAGTAAAAGACGGGCTCTCCACCGAGACGCTGGGCTCTCCACCGAAAAACAAAGTTCAGCAGTAAAAGACGGGCTCTCCACCGAGACGCTGGGCTCTCCACCGAAAAACAAAGTTCAGCAGTAAAAGACGGGCTCTCCACTGAGACGCTGGGCTCTCCACCTAGACGCTGGGCTCTCCACCGAAAAACAAAGTTCAGCAGTAAAAGACGGGCTCTCCACCAAGACGCTGGGCTGTCCTCCGAGACTCTGGGCTCTCCACCGAGACACTGGGCTCTCCACCGATTCGCTGGGCTCTCCACCGAAAAACAAAGTTCAGCAGTAAAAGACGGGCTCTCCACCGAGACCCTGGGCTCTCCACTGTGACGCTGGGCTCTCCACCGAAAAACAAAGTTCAGCAGGAAAAGACGGGCTCTCCACCGAGACCCTGGGCTCACCACCGAGACGCTGGGCTCTCCACCGAAAAACAAAGTTCCGCAGTAAAAGACGGGCTCTCCACTGAGACGCTGGGTTCTCCACCGAAAAACAAAGTTCAGCAGTAAAAGACGGGCTCTCCACCAAGAAGCTGGCGTCTCCACCGAAAAACAAAGTTCAGCAGTAAAAGACGGGCTCTCCACCGAGACGCTGGGCTCTCCACCGTAACGCTGGGCTCTCCACCGAAAAGCAAAGTTCAGCAGTAAAAGACGGGCTCTCCACTGAGACGCCGGGCTCTCCACCGACAAACAAAGTTCAGCAGTAAAAGACGGGCTCTCCACCGCGACGCTGGGCTCTCCACCGAGACGCTGGGCTCTCCACCGAGACGCTGGGCTCTCCACCGAAAAACAAAGTTCAGCAGGAAAAGACGGGCTCTCCACCGAGACGCAGGGCTCTCCACCGAGACGCTGGGCTCTCCACCGAAAAACAAAGTTCAGCAGTAAAAGACGGGCTCTCCACCGAGACACTGGCCTCTCCACCGAGACGCTGGGCTCACCACCGAAAAACAAAATTCAGCACTAAAAGACGGGCTCTCCACCGAGACGCTGGGCTCCCCACTGAGACGCTGGGCTCTCCACCGAAAAACAAAGTTCAGAAGTAAAAGACGGGCTCTCCACCGAGACGCTGGGCTCTCCACCGAAAAACAAAGTTCAGCAGTAAAAGACGGGCTCTCCACTGAGACGCTGGGCACTCCACCTAGACGCTGGGCTCTCCACCGAAAAACAAAGTTCAGCAGTAAAAGACGGGCTCTCCACCGAGACGCTGGTCTCTCCACCGAGACTCTGGGCTCTCCACCGAGACACTGGGCTCTCCACCGAGACGCTGGGCTCTCCACAGAAAAACAATGTTCACCAGTAAAAGACGGGCTCTCCACCGAGACTCTGGGCTCTCCACTGAAAAACAAAGTTCAGCAGTAAAAGACGGGCTCTCCACCGAGACGCTGGGCTCTCCACCGAGACGCTGGGCTCTCCACCGAAAAACAAAGTTCAGCAGTAAAATACGGGCTCTCCACCGAGACGCTGGGCTCTCCACTGAGACGCTGGGCTCTCCACCGAAAAACAAAGTTCAGCAGTAAAAGACGGGCTCTCCACCGAGACCCTGGGCTCACCACCGAGATGCTGGGCTCTCCACCGAAAAACAAAGTTCAGCAGTAAAAGACAGGCCCTCCACCGAGACGCTGGGCTCTCCACCGATACGCAGGGCTCTCCACCGAAAAGCAAAGTTCAGCAGTAAAAGACGGGCTCTCCGCCGAGACGCTGGGCTCTCCACTGAAAAACAAAGTTCAGCAGTAAAAGACGGGCTCTCCACCGAAACGCTGGGTTCTCCACCGAAAAACAAAGTTCAGCAGTCAACGACGGGCTCTCCGCCGAGACGCTGGGCTCTCCACCGAAAAACAAAGTTCAGCAGTAAAAGACAAGCTCTTCACCGAGATGCTGGGCTCTCCACCAAAAAACAAAGTTCAGCAGTAAAAGACGGGCTCTCCACCGAGACGCTGGGCTCTCCACCGAGACTCCGGGCTCTCCACCGAGACGCTGGGCTCTCCACCGAGACGCTGGGCTCTCCACCGAAAAACAAAGTTCACCAGTAAAAGACGGTCTCTCCACCGAAATGCTGGGCTCTCCACCGAGACGCTCAGCTCTCCACCGAAAAACAAACTTCAGCAGTAAAAGACGGGCTCTCCACCGAAACGCTGGGCTCTCCAACGAGATGCTGGGCTCTCCACCAAAAAACAAATTTCAGCAGTAAAAGACAGGCTCTCCACCGAGATGCTGGGCTCTCCACCGATACGCTGGGCTCTCCACCGAAAAGCAAAGTTCAGCAGTAAAAGACGGGCTCTCCACTGAGCCGCTGGGCTCTTTACCGAGATGCTGGGCTCTCCACCGAAAAACAAAGTTCAGCAGTAAAAGACAGGCTCTCCACCGAGATGCTGGGCTCTCCACCGATACGCAGGGCCCTCCAGCGAAAAGCAAAGTTCAGCAGTAAAAGACGGGCTCTCCGCCGAGACGCTGGGCTCCCCACTGAAAAACAAAGTTCAGCAGTAAAAGACGGGCTCTCCACCGAAACGCTGGGCTCTCCACGGAGACGCTGGGTTCTCCACCGAAAAACAAATTTCAGCAGTAAAAGACGGGCTCTCCACCGAGACGCTGGGCTCTCCACCGATACGCAGGGCCCTCCAGCGAAAAGCAAAGTTCAGCAGTAAAAGACGGGCTCTCCGCCGAGACGCTGGGCTCCCCACTGAAAAACAAAGTTCAGCAGAAAAAGACGGGCTCTCCACCGAAACGCTGGGCTCTCCACGGAGACGCTGGGTTCTCCACCGAAAAACAAATTTCAGCAGTAAAAGACGGGCTCTCCGCCGAGACGCTGGGCTCTCCACAGAAAAACAAAGCTCAGCAGTAAAAGACGGGCTCTCCACCGAGACGCTGGGCTCTCCACCGAGACGCTGGGTTCTCCACCGAAAAACAAAGTTCAGCAGTAAAAGACAGGCTCTCCACCGAGACGCTGGGCTCTCCACCGAGACGCGGGGCTCTCCACCGAAAAACAAAGTTCAGCAGTAAAAGACGGGCTCTCCACCAAGACTCTGGGCTCTCCACAGAGACGCTTGGCTCTCCACCGAAAAACAAAGTTCAGCAGTAAAAGACGGGCTCTCCACCGAGACGCTGGGCTCTCCTCCGAGACTCTGGGCTCTCCACCGAGACACTGGGCTCTCCACCGATACGCTGGGTTCTCCACCGAAAAACAAAGTTCACCAGTAAAAGACGGGCTCTCCACAGAGACGCTTGGCTCTCCACCGGAAAACAAAGTTCAGCAGTAAAAGACGGGCTCTCCACCGAAACGCTGGGCTCTCCACCGAGATGCTGGGCTCTGCACCGAAAAACAAATTTCAGCAGTAAAAGGCAGGCTCTCCACCGAGACGCTGGGCTCTCCACTGAGAAGCTGGGCTTTCCACCGAGACGCCGGGCTCTCCACCGATACGCTGGTCACACCACCGAAAAAACAAAGTTCAGCAGTAAAAGACGGTCTCTCCACCAAAATGCTGGGCTCTCCACCGAGACGCTCAGCTCTCCACCGAAAAACAAAGTTCAGCAGTAAAAGACGGGCTCTCCACCGAGACGCTGGGCTGTCCTCCGAGACTCTGGGCTCTCCACCGAGACACTGGGCTCTCCACCGATTCGCTGGGCTCTCCACCGAAAAACAAAGTTCAGCAGTAAGAGACGGGCTCTCCACCGAGACCCTGGGCTCTCCATTGAGACGCTGGGCTCTCCACCGAAAAACAAAGTTCAGCAGGAAAAGACGGGCTCTCCACCGAGACCCTGGGCTCACCACCGAGACGCTGGGCTCTCCACCGAAAAACAAATTTCCGCAGTAAAAGACGGGCTCTCCACCGAGACGCTGGGTTCTCCACCGAAAAACAAAGTTCAGCAGTAAAAGACGGGCTCTCCACCAAGAAGCTGGCGTCTCCACCGAAAAACAAAGTTCAGCAGTAAAAGACGGGCTCTCCACCGAGACGCTGGGTTCTCCACCGAAAAACAAAGTTCAGCAGTAAAAGACAGGCTCTCCACCGAGACGCTGGGCTCTCCACCGAGACGCGGGGCTCTCCACCGAAAAACAAAGTTCAGCAGTAAAAGACGGGCTCTCCACCAAGACTCTGGGCTCTCCACAGAGACGCTTGGCTCTCCACCGAAAAACAAAGTTCAGCAGTAAAAGACGGGCTCTCCACCGAGACGCTGGGCTCTCCTCCGAGACTCTGGGCTCTCCACCGAGACACTGGGCTCTCCACCGATACGCTGGGTTCTCCACCGAAAAACAAAGTTCACCAGTAAAAGACGGGCTCTCCACAGAGACGCTTGGCTCTCCACCGGAAAACAAAGTTCAGCAGTAAAAGACGGGCTCTCCACCGAAACGCTGGGCTCTCCACCGAGATGCTGGGCTCTGCACCGAAAAACAAATTTCAGCAGTAAAAGGCAGGCTCTCCACCGAGACGCTGGGCTCTCCACTGAGAAGCTGGGCTTTCCACCGAGACGCCGGGCTCTCCACCGATACGCTGGTCACACCACCGAAAAAACAAAGTTCAGCAGTAAAAGACGGTCTCTCCACCAAAATGCTGGGCTCTCCACCGAGACGCTCAGCTCTCCACCGAAAAACAAAGTTCAGCAGTAAAAGACGGGCTCTCCACCGAGACGCTGGGCTGTCCTCCGAGACTCTGGGCTCTCCACCGAGACACTGGGCTCTCCACCGATTCGCTGGGCTCTCCACCGAAAAACAAAGTTCAGCAGTAAGAGACGGGCTCTCCACCGAGACCCTGGGCTCTCCATTGAGACGCTGGGCTCTCCACCGAAAAACAAAGTTCAGCAGGAAAAGACGGGCTCTCCACCGAGACCCTGGGCTCACCACCGAGACGCTGGGCTCTCCACCGAAAAACAAATTTCCGCAGTAAAAGACGGGCTCTCCACCGAGACGCTGGGTTCTCCACCGAAAAACAAAGTTCAGCAGTAAAAGACGGGCTCTCCACCAAGAAGCTGGCGTCTCCACCGAAAAACAAAGTTCAGCAGTAAAAGACGGGCTCTCCACCGAGACGCTGGGCTCTCCACCGTAACGCTGGGCTCTCCACCGAAAAGCAAAGTTCAGCAGTAAAAGACGGGCTCTCCACTGAGACGCCGGGCTCTCCACCGACAAACAAAGTTCAGCAGTAAAAGACGGGCTCTCCACCGAGACGCTGGGCTCTCCACCGAGACGCTGGGCTCTCCACCGAGACGCTGGGCTCTCCACCGAAAAACAAAGTTCAGCAGGAAAAGACGGGCTCTCCACCGAGACGCAGGGCTCTCCACCGAGACGCTGGGCTCTCCACCGAAAAACAAAGTTCAGCAGTAAAAGACGGGCTCTCCACCGAGACACTGGCCTCTCCACCGAGACGCTGGGCTCACCACCGAAAAACAAAATTCAGCACTAAAAGACGGGCTCTCCACCGAGACGCTGGGCTCCCCACTGAGACGCTGGGCTCTCCACCGAAAAACAAAGTTCAGAAGTAAAAGACGGGCTCTCCACCGAGACGCTGGGCTCTCCACCGAAAAACAAAGTTCAGCAGTAAAAGACGGGCTCTCCACTGAGACGCTGGGCACTCCACCTAGACGCTGGGCTCTCCACCGAAAAACAAAGTTCAGCAGTAAAAGACGGGCTCTCCACCGAGACGCTGGTCTCTCCACCGAGACTCTGGGCTCTCCACCGAGACACTGGGCTCTCCACCGAGACGCTGGGCTCTCCACAGAAAAACAATGTTCACCAGTAAAAGACGGGCTCTCCACCGAGACTCTGGGCTCTCCACTGAAAAACAAAGTTCAGCAGTAAAAGACGGGCTCTCCACCGAGACGCTGGGCTCTCCACCGAGACGCTGGGCTCTCCACCGAAAAACAAAGTTCAGCAGTAAAATACGGGCTCTCCACCGAGACGCTGGGCTCTCCACTGAGACGCTGGGCTCTCCACCGAAAAACAAAGTTCAGCAGTAAAAGACGGGCTCTCCACCGAGACCCTGGGCTCACCACCGAGATGCTGGGCTCTCCACCGAAAAACAAAGTTCAGCAGTAAAAGACAGGCCCTCCACCGAGACGCTGGGCTCTCCACCGATACGCAGGGCTCTCCACCGAAAAGCAAAGTTCAGCAGTAAAAGACGGGCTCTCCGCCGAGACGCTGGGCTCTCCACTGAAAAACAAAGTTCAGCAGTAAAAGACGGGCTCTCCACCGAAACGCTGGGTTCTCCACCGAAAAACAAAGTTCAGCAGTCAACGACGGGCTCTCCGCCGAGACGCTGGGCTCTCCACCGAAAAACAAAGTTCAGCAGTAAAAGACAAGCTCTTCACCGAGATGCTGGGCTCTCCACCAAAAAACAAAGTTCAGCAGTAAAAGACGGGCTCTCCACCGAGACGCTGGGCTCTCCACCGAGACTCCGGGCTCTCCACCGAGACGCTGGGCTCTCCACCGAGACGCTGGGCTCTCCACCGAAAAACAAAGTTCACCAGTAAAAGACGGTCTCTCCACCGAAATGCTGGGCTCTCCACCGAGACGCTCAGCTCTCCACCGAAAAACAAACTTCAGCAGTAAAAGACGGGCTCTCCACCGAAACGCTGGGCTCTCCAACGAGATGCTGGGCTCTCCACCAAAAAACAAATTTCAGCAGTAAAAGACAGGCTCTCCACCGAGATGCTGGGCTCTCCACCGATACGCTGGGCTCTCCACCGAAAAGCAAAGTTCAGCAGTAAAAGACGGGCTCTCCACTGAGCCGCTGGGCTCTTTACCGAGATGCTGGGCTCTCCACCGAAAAACAAAGTTCAGCAGTAAAAGACAGGCTCTCCACCGAGATGCTGGGCTCTCCACCGATACGCAGGGCCCTCCAGCGAAAAGCAAAGTTCAGCAGTAAAAGACCGGCTCTCCGCCGAGACGCTGGGCTCCCCACTGAAAAACAAAGTTCAGCAGTAAAAGACGGGCTCTCCACCGAAACGCTGGGCTCTCCACGGAGACGCTGGGTTCTCCACCGAAAAACAAATTTCAGCAGTAAAAGACGGGCTCTCCGCCGAGACGCTGGGCTCTCCACAGAAAAACAAAGCTCAGCAGTAAAAGACGGGCTCTCCACCGAGACGCTGGGCTCTCCACCGAGACGCTGGGTTCTCCACCGAAAAACAAATTTCAGCAGTAAAAGACGGGCTCTCCACCGAGACGCTGGCCTCTCCACCGAGACGCTGGGCTCTCCACCGAAAAACAAAGTTTAGCAGTAAAAGACGGGCTCTCCACCGAGACGCTGGGCTCTCCACCGAAAAACAAAGTTCAGCAGTAAAAGACGGGCTCTCCACCGAGACGCAGGGCTCTCCAACGAAAAACAAAGTTCAGCAGTAAAAGACGGGCTCTCCACCGAGACGCTGGGCTCTCCACCGAAAAACAAAGTTCAGCAGTAAAAGACGGGCTCTCCACCGAGACGCTGAGCCCTCCACCAGGACGCTGGGCTCTCCACCGAAAAACAAAGTTCAGCAGTAAAAGACGGGCTCTCCACTGAGACGCTGGCCTCTCCACCGAGACGCTGGGCTCTCCACCGAAAAACAAACTTCAGCAGTAAAAGACGGGCTCTCCACCGAGACGCTGGTCTCTCCACTGAGACGCTCGGCTCTCCACCGAAAAACAAACTTCAGCAGTAAAAGACGGGCTCTCCACCGAGACGCAGGGCTCTCCACCGAGACGCTGGGCTCTCCACCAAAAAACAAAATTCAGCAGTAAAAGACGTGCTCTCCACCGAGACGCAGGGCTCTCCATCGAGACGCTGGGCTCTCCACCGAAAAACAAAGTTCAGCAGTAAAAGACGGGCTCTCCACCGAGACGCTGGGATCTCCACCGAGACGCCGGGCTCTCCACCGAAAAACAAAGTTCAGCAGTAAATGACGGGCTCACCACCGAGACGCTGGGCTCTCCACCGAAAAACAAAGTTCAGCAGTAAAATACGGGCTCTCACCCGAAACGCTGGGCCCTCCACCGAGACGCTGGTCTCACCACTGAAAAACAAAATTCAGCAGTAAAAGACGGGCTCTCCACCGAGACGCTGGGCTCTCCACCGAGACGCTATGCTCTCTACCGAAAAACAATGTTCAGAAGTAAAAGACGGGCTATCCAGGGAGACCCTGGGCTCACCACCGAGACGCTGGGCTCTCCACCGAAAAACAAAGTTCTGCAGTAAAAGACGGGCTCTCCACCGAGACGCAGGGCTCTCCAACGAAAAACAAAGTTCAGCAGTAAAAGACGGGCTCTCCACCGAGACGCTGGGCTCTCCACCGAAAAACAAAGTTCAGCAGTAAAAGACGGGCTCTCCACCGAGACGCTGGACTCTCCACCTAGACGCTGGGCTCTCCACCGAAAAACAAAGTTCAGCAGTAAAAGACGGGCTCTCCACTGAGACGCTGGGATCTCCACCGAGACGTTCGGCTCTCCACCGAAAAACAAACTTCAGCAGTATAAGACGGGCTCTCCACCGAGACGCTGGGCTCTCCACCGAGACGCTGGGCTCTCCACCGAAAAACAAAGTTCAGCAGTAAAAGAAGGGCTCTCCACTGAAACTCTGGGCTCTCCACCGAGACGCTGGGCTCTCCACTGAGACGCTGGGCTCTCCACTGACACACAAAGTTCAGCAGTAAAAGACGGGCTTTCCAGTAAGACGCTGGGCTCTCCACCTAGACGCTAAGCTCTCCACCGAAAAACAAAGTTCAGCAGTAAAAGACGGGCTCTCCACCGAGACGCTGGGCTCTCCAACAAGACGCTGGGTTCTCCACCGAAAAACAAAGTTCAGCAGAAAAAGACGGGCTCTCCACCAAGACGCTGGGCTCTCCACCGAGACGCTGGGCTCTCCACCGAAAAACAAAGTTCAGCAGTAAAAGACGGGCTCTCCACCGAGACGCTGGCCTCTCCACCGAGACGCTCGGCTCTCCACCGAAAAACAAACTTCAGCAGTAAAAGACGGGCTCTTCACCGAGACGCTGGTCTCTCCACCGAGACGCTCGGATCTCCACCGAAAAACAAACTTCAGCAGTAAAAGACGGGCTCTCCACCGAGACGCAGGGCTCTCCACCGAGACGCTGGGCTCTCCACCGAAAAAAAAAGTTCAGCAGTAAAAGACGAGCTCTCCACCGAGACGCAGGGCTCTCCACCGAGACGCTGGGCTCTCCACCGAAAAACAAAGTTCAGCAGTAAAAGACGGGCTCTCCACCGAGACGCTGGGCTCTCCACCGAGACGCCGGGCTCTCCACCGAAAAACAAAGTTCAGCAGTAAATGACGGGCTCACCACCGAGACGCTGGGCTCTCCACCGAAAAACAAAGTTCATCAGTAAAATACGGGCTCTCACCCGAAACGCTGGGCCCTCCACCGAGACGCTGGTCTCACCACCGAAAAACAAAGTTCAGCAGTAAAAGACGGGCTCTCCACCGAGACGCTGGGCTCTCCACCGAGACGCTGGGCTCTCTAGCGAAAAACAAAGTTCAGAAGTAAAAGACGGGCTATCCAGGGAGACCCTGGTCTCACCACCGAGACGCTGGGCTCTCCACCGAAAAACAAAGTTCAGCAGTAAAAGACGGGCTGTCCACTGAGACGCTGGACTCTCCACCGAGACGCTCGTCTCTCCACCGAAAAACAAACTTCAGCAGTAAAAGACGGGCTCTCCACCGAGACGCTGGGCTCTCCACCGAGACGCTGGCCTCTCCACCGAGACGCTGGGCTCTCCACTGAGACGCTGGGCTCTCCACCGAAAAACAAAGTTCAGCAGTAAAAGACGGGCTCTCCACTGAGACGCTGGGCTCTCCACCTAGACGCTAAGCTCTCCACCGAAAAACACAGTTCAGCAGTAAAAGACGGGCTCTCCACCGAGACGCTGGGCTCTCCACCAAGACGCTGGGTTCTCCACCGAAAAACAAAGTTCAGCAGAAAAAGACGGGCTCTCCACCAAGACGCTGGGCTCTCCACCGAGACGCTGGGCTCTCCACCGAAAAACAAAGTTCAGCAGTAAAAGACGGGCTCTCCACTGAGACGCTGGCCTCTCCACCGAGACGCTGGGCTCTCCACCGAAAAACAAAGTTCAGCAGTAAAAGACGGGCTATCCACCGAGACGCTGGGCTCTCCACCGAGACGCTGGGCTCTCCACCGACACACAAAGTTCAGCAGTAAAAGACGGGCTCTTCACCGAGACGCTGGGCTCTCCACCGAGACGCTGGGCTCTCCACCGAAGAACAAAGTTCAGCAGTAAAAGACGGGCTCTCCACCGAGACACTGGGCTCTCCACCGAGACGCTGGGCTCTCCACCGAAAAACAAAGTTCAGCAGTAAAAGACGGGCTCTCCACCGAGACGCTGGGCTCTCCAACAAGACGCTGGGTTCTCCACCGAAAAACAAAGTTCAGCAGAAAAAGACGGGCTCTCCACCAAGACGCTGGGCTCTCCACCGAGACGCTGGGCTCTCCACCGAAAAACAAAGTTCAGCAGTAAAAGACGGGCTCTCCACCGAGACGCTGGCCTCTCCACCGAGACGCTCGGCTCTCCACCGAAAAACAAACTTCAGCAGTAAAAGACGGGCTCTTCACCGAGACGCTGGTCTCTCCACCGAGACGCTCGGATCTCCACCGAAAAACAAACTTCAGCAGTAAAAGACGGGCTCTCCACCGAGACGCAGGGCTCTCCACCGAGACGCTGGGCTCTCCACCGAAAAAAAAAGTTCAGCAGTAAAAGACGAGCTCTCCACCGAGACGCAGGGCTCTCCACCGAGACGCTGGGCTCTCCACCGAAAAACAAAGTTCAGCAGTAAAAGACGGGCTCTCCACCGAGACGCTGGGCTCTCCACCGAGACGCCGGGCTCTCCACCGAAAAACAAAGTTCAGCAGTAAATGACGGGCTCACCACCGAGACGCTGGGCTCTCCACCGAAAAACAAAGTTCATCAGTAAAATACGGGCTCTCACCCGAAACGCTGGGCCCTCCACCGAGACGCTGGTCTCACCACCGAAAAACAAAGTTCAGCAGTAAAAGACGGGCTCTCCACCGAGACGCTGGGCTCTCCACCGAGACGCTGGGCTCTCTAGCGAAAAACAAAGTTCAGAAGTAAAAGACGGGCTATCCAGGGAGACCCTGGTCTCACCACCGAGACGCTGGGCTCTCCACCGAAAAACAAAGTTCAGCAGTAAAAGACGGGCTGTCCACTGAGACGCTGGACTCTCCACCGAGACGCTCGTCTCTCCACCGAAAAACAAACTTCAGCAGTAAAAGACGGGCTCTCCACCGAGACGCTGGGCTCTCCACCGAGACGCTGGCCTCTCCACCGAGACGCTGGGCTCTCCACTGAGACGCTGGGCTCTCCACCGAAAAACAAAGTTCAGCAGTAAAAGACGGGCTCTCCACTGAGACGCTGGGCTCTCCACCTAGACGCTAAGCTCTCCACCGAAAAACACAGTTCAGCAGTAAAAGACGGGCTCTCCACCGAGACGCTGGGCTCTCCACCAAGACGCTGGGCTCTCCACCGAAAAACAAAGTTCAGCAGAAAAAGACGGGCTCTCCACCAAGACGCTGGGCTCTCCACCGAGACGCTGGGCTCTCCACCGAAAAACAAAGTTCAGCAGTAAAAGACGGGCTCTCCACTGAGACGCTGGCCTCTCCACCGAGACGCTGGGCTCTCCACCGAAAAACAAAGTTCAGCAGTAAAAGACGGGCTCTCCACCGAGACGCTGGGCTCTCCACCGAGACGCTGGGCTCTCCACCGACACACAAAGTTCAGCAGTAAAAGACGGGCTCTTCACCGAGACGCTGGGCTCTCCACCGAGACGCTGGGCTCTCCACCGAAGAACAAAGTTCAGCAGTAAAAGACGGGCTCTCCACCGAGACACTGGGCTCTCCACCGAGACGCTGGGCTCTCCACCGAAAAACAAAGTTCAGTAGTAAAAGACGGGCTCTCCACCGAGACGCAGGTCTCTCCACCGAGACGCTGGGCTCTCCACCGAAAAACAAAGTTCAGCAGCAAAAGACGGGCTCTCCACCGAGACGCAGGGCTCTCCACCGAGACGCTGGGCTCTCCACCGAAAAACAAAGTTCAGCAGTAAAAGACGGGCTCTCCACCGAGACGCTGGTCTCTCCACCGAGACGCCGGGCTCTCCACCGAAAAACAAAGTTCAGCAGTAAATGACGGGCTCACCACCGAGACGCTGGGCTCTCCACCGAAAAACAAAGTTCAGCAGTAAAATACGGGCTCTCACCTGAAACGCTGGGCCCTCCACCGAGACGCTGGTCTCAGCACCGAAAAACAAAGTTCAGCAGTAAAAGACGGGCTCTCCACCGAGACGCAGGGCTCTCCATCGAAAAACAAAGTTCAGCAGTAAAAGACGGGCTCTCCACTGAAATGCTGGGATCTCCACCGAGACGCTGGGCTCTCCACCGAGACGCTGGGCTCTCCACCGAGAAGCTGGGCTCTCCACCGAAAAACAAAGTTCAGAAGTAAAAGACGGGCTCTCCACTGAGACGCTGGGCTCTCCACCGAAAAACAAAGTTCAGCAGTAAAAGACGGGCTCTCCACTGAGATGCTGGGCTCTCCACCTAGACGCTGGGCTCTCCACCGAAAAACAAAGTTCAGCAGTAAAAGACGGGCTCTCCACCGAGACGCAGGGCTCTCCACCGAGACGCTGGGCTCTCCACCGAAAAACAAAGTTCAGCAGTAAAAGACGAGCTCTCCACCGAGACGCAGGGCTCTCCACCGAGACGCTGGGCTCTCCACCGAAAAACAAAGTTCAGCAGTAAAAGACGGGCTCTCCACCGAGACGCTGGGCTCTCCACCGAGACGCCGGGCTCTCCACCGAAAAACAAAGTTCAGCAGTAAATGACGGGCTCACCACCGAGACGCTGGGCTCTCCACCGAAAAACAAAGTTCATCAGTAAAATACGGGCTCTCACCCGAAACGCTGGGCCCTCCACCGAGACGCTGGTCTCACCACCGAAAAACAAAGTTCAGCAGTAAAAGACGGGCTCTCCACCGAGACGCTGGGCTCTCTACCGAAAAACAAAGTTCAGAAGTAAAAGACGGGCTATCCAGGGAGACCCTGGTCTCACCACCGAGACGCTGGGCTCTCCACCGAAAAACAAAGTTCAGCAGTAAAAGACGGGCTGTCCACTGAGACGCTGGACTCTCCACCGAGACGCTCGGCTCTCCACCGAAAAACAAACTTCAGCAGTAAAAGACGGGCTCTCCACCGAGACGCTGCGCTCTCCACCGAAAAACAAAGTTCAGCAGTAAAAGACGGGCTCTCCACCGAGACGCTGGCCTCTCCACCGAGACGCTGGGCTCTCCACTGAGACGCTGGGTTCTCCACCGAAAAACAAAGTTCAGCAGAAAAAGACGGGCTCTCCACCGAGACGCTGGGCTCTCCACCGAGACGCTGGGCTCTCCACCGAAAAACAAAGTTCAGCAGTAAAAGACGGGCTCTCCACCGAGACGCTGGGCTCTCCACCAAGACGCTGGGTTCTCCACCGAAAAACAAAGTTCAGCAGAAAAAGACGGGCTCTCCACCAAGACGCTGGGCTCTCCACCGAGACGCTGGGCTCTCCACCGAAAAACAAAGTTCAGCAGTAAAAGACGGGCTCTCCACCGAGACGCTGGCCTCTCCACCGAGACGCTGGGCTCTCCACCGAAAAACAAAGTTCAGCAGTAAAAGACGGGCTCTCCACCGAGACGCTGGGCTCTCCACCGAGACGCTGGGCTCTCCACCGACAAACAAAGTTCAGCAGTAAAAGACGGGCTCTTCACCGAGACGCTGGGCTCTCCACCGAGACGCTGGGCTCTCCACCGAAAAACAAAGTTCAGCAGTAAAAGACGGGCTCTCCACCGAGACACTGGGCTCTCCACCGAGACGCTGGGCTCTCCACCGAAAAACAAAGTTCAGTAGTAAAAGACGGGCTCTCCACCGAGACGCAGGTCTCTCCACCGAGATGCTGGGCTCTCCACCGAAAAACAAAGTTCAGCAGCAAAAGACGGGCTCTCCACCGAGACGCAGGGCTCTCCACCGAGACGCTCGGATCTCCACCGAAAAACAAACTTCAGCAGTAAAAGACGGGCTCTCCACCGAGACGCTGGGCTCTCCACCGAAAAACAAAGTTCAGCAGCAAAAGACGGGCTCTCCACCGAGACGCTGGTCTCTCCACCGAGACGCCGGGCTCTCCACCGAAAAACAAAGTTCAGCAGTAAATGACGGGCTCACCACCGAGACGCTGGGCTCTCCACCGAAAAACAAAGTTCAGCAGTAAAATACGGGCTCTCACCTGAAACGCTGGGCCCTCCACCGAGACGCTGGTCTCAGCACCGAAAAACAAAGTTCAGCAGTAAAAGACGGGCTCTCCACCGAGACGCAGGGCTCTCCATCGAAAAACAAAGTTCAGCAGTAAAAGACGGGCTCTCCACTGAAATGCTGGGATCTCCACCGAGACGCTGGGCTCTCCACCGAGACGCTGGGCTCTCCACCGAGAAGCTGGGCTCTCCACCGAAAAACAAAGTTCAGAAGTAAAAGACGGGCTCTCCACTGAGACGCTGGGCTCTCCACCGAAAAACAAAGTTCAGCAGTAAAAGACGGGCTCTCCACTGAGATGCTGGGCTCTCCACCTAGACGCTGGGCTCTCCACCGAAAAACAAAGTTCAGCAGTAAAAGACGGGCTCTCCACCGAGACACTGGGCTCTCCACCGAGACGCTGGGCTCTCCACCGAAAAACAAAGTTCAGTAGTAAAAGACGGGCTCTCCACCGAGACGCAGGTCTCTCCACCGAGATGCTGGGCTCTCCACCGAAAAACAAAGTTCAGCAGCAAAAGACGGGCTCTCCACCGAGACGCAGGGCTCTCCACCGAGACGCTGGGCTCTCCACCGAAAAACAAAGTTCAGCAGTAAAAGACGGGCTCTCCACCGAGACGCTGGTCTCTCCACCGAGACGCCGGGCTCTCCACCGAAAAACAAAGTTCAGCAGGAAATGACGGGCTCACCACCGAGACGCTGGGCTCTCCACCGAAAAACAAAGTTCAGCAGTAAAATACGGGCTCTCACCTGAAACGCTGGGCCCTCCACCGAGACGCTGGTCTCAGCACCGAAAAACAAAGTTCAGCAGTAAAAGACGGGCTCTCCACCGAGACGCAGGGCTCTCCATCGAAAAACAAAGTTCAGCAGTAAAAGACGGGCTCTCCACTGAAATGCTGGGATCTCCACCGAGACGCTGGGCTCTCCACCGAGACGCTGGGCTCTCCACCGAGAAGCTGGGCTCTCCACCGAAAAACAAAGTTCAGAAGTAAAAGACGGGCTCTCCACTGAGACGCTGGGCTCTCCACCGAAAAACAAAGTTCAGCAGTAAAAGACGGGCTCTCCACTGAGATGCTGGGCTCTCCACCTAGACGCTGGGCTCTCCACCGAAAAACAAAGTTCAGCAGTAAAAGACGGGCTCTCCACCGAGACGCAGGGCTCTCCACCGAGACGCTGGGCTCTCCACCGAAAAACAAAGTTCAGCAGTAAAAGACGAGCTCTCCACCGAGACGCAGGGCTCTCCACCGAGACGCTGGGCTCTCCACCGAAAAACAAAGTTCAGCAGTAAAAGACGGGCTCTCCACCGAGACGCTGGGCTCTCCACCGAGACGCCGGGCTCTCCACCGAAAAACAAAGTTCAGCAGTAAATGACGGGCTCACCACCGAGACGCTGGGCTCTCCACCGAAAAACAAAGTTCATCAGTAAAATACGGGCTCTCACCCGAAACGCTGGGCCCTCCACCGAGACGCTGGTCTCACCACCGAAAAACAAAGTTCAGCAGTAAAAGACGGGCTCTCCACCGAGACGCTGGGCTCTCTACCGAAAAACAAAGTTCAGAAGTAAAAGACGGGCTATCCAGGGAGACCCTGGTCTCACCACCGAGACGCTGGGCTCTCCACCGAAAAACAAAGTTCAGCAGTAAAAGACGGGCTGTCCACTGAGACGCTGGACTCTCCACCGAGACGCTCGGCTCTCCACCGAAAAACAAACTTCAGCAGTAAAAGACGGGCTCTCCACCGAGACGCTGCGCTCTCCACCGAAAAACAAAGTTCAGCAGTAAAAGACGGGCTCTCCACCGAGACGCTGGCCTCTCCACCGAGACGCTGGCCTCTCCACCGAGACGCTGGGCTCTCCACCGAAAAACAAAGTTCAGCAGTAAAAGACGGGCTCTCCACCGAGACGCTGGGCTCTCCACCGAGACGCTGGGCTCTCCACCGACAAACAAAGTTCAGCAGTAAAAGACGGGCTCTTCACCGAGACGCTGGGCTCTCCACCGAGACGCTGGGCTCTCCACCGAAGAACAAAGTTCAGCAGTAAAAGACGGGCTCTCCACCGAGACACTGGGCTCTCCACCGAGACGCTGGGCTCTCCACCGAAAAACAAAGTTCAGTAGTAAAAGACGGGCTCTCCACCGAGACGCAGGTCTCTCCACCGAGACGCTGGGCTCTCCACCGAAAAACAAAGTTCAGCAGCAAAAGACGGGCTCTCCACCGAGACGCAGGGCTCTCCACCGAGACGCTGGGCTCTCCACCGAAAAACAAAGTTCAGCAGTAAAAGACGGGCTCTCCACCGAGACGCTGGTCTCTCCACCGAGACGCCGGGCTCTCCACCGAAAAACAAAGTTCAGCAGTAAATGACGGGCTCACCACCGAGACGCTGGGCTCTCCACCGAAAAACAAAGTTCAGCAGTAAAATACGGGCTCTCACCTGAAACGCTGGGCCCTCCACCGAGACGCTGGTCTCAGCACCGAAAAACAAAGTTCAGCAGTAAAAGACGGGCTCTCCACCGAGACGCAGGGCTCTCCATCGAAAAACAAAGTTCAGCAGTAAAAGACGGGCTCTCCACTGAAATGCTGGGATCTCCACCGAGACGCTGGGCTCTCCACCGAGACGCTGGGCTCTCCACCGAGAAGCTGGGCTCTCCACCGAAAAACAAAGTTCAGAAGTAAAAGACGGGCTCTCCACTGAGACGCTGGGCTCTCCACCGAAAAACAAAGTTCAGCAGTAAAAGACGGGCTCTCCACTGAGATGCTGGGCTCTCCACCTAGACGCTGGGCTCTCCACCGAAAAACAAAGTTCAGCAGTAAAAGACGGGCTCTCCACCGAGACGCAGGGCTCTCCACCGAGACGCTGGGCTCTCCACCGAAAAACAAAGTTCAGCAGTAAAAGACGAGCTCTCCACCGAGACGCAGGGCTCTCCACCGAGACGCTGGGCTCTCCACCGAAAAACAAAGTTCAGCAGTAAAAGACGGGCTCTCCACCGAGACGCTGGGCTCTCCACCGAGACGCCGGGCTCTCCACCGAAAAACAAAGTTCAGCAGTAAATGACGGGCTCACCACCGAGACGCTGGGCTCTCCACCGAAAAACAAAGTTCATCAGTAAAATACGGGCTCTCACCCGAAACGCTGGGCCCTCCACCGAGACGCTGGTCTCACCACCGAAAAACAAAGTTCAGCAGTAAAAGACGGGCTCTCCACCGAGACGCTGGGCTCTCTACCGAAAAACAAAGTTCAGAAGTAAAAGACGGGCTATCCAGGGAGACCCTGGTCTCACCACCGAGACGCTGGGCTCTCCACCGAAAAACAAAGTTCAGCAGTAAAAGACGGGCTGTCCACTGAGACGCTGGACTCTCCACCGAGACGCTCGGCTCTCCACCGAAAAACAAACTTCAGCAGTAAAAGACGGGCTCTCCACCGAGACGCTGCGCTCTCCACCGAAAAACAAAGTTCAGCAGTAAAAGACGGGCTCTCCACCGAGACGCTGGCCTCTCCACCGAGACGCTGGGCTCTCCACTGAGACGCTGGGTTCTCCACCGAAAAACAAAGTTCAGCAGAAAAAGACGGGCTCTCCACCGAGACGCTGGGCTCTCCACCGAGACGCTGGGCTCTCCACCGAAAAACAAAGTTCAGCAGTAAAAGACGGGCTCTCCACCGAGACGCTGGGCTCTCCACCAAGACGCTGGGTTCTCCACCGAAAAACAAAGTTCAGCAGAAAAAGACGGGCTCTCCACCAAGACGCTGGGCTCTCCACCGAGACGCTGGGCTCTCCACCGAAAAACAAAGTTCAGCAGTAAAAGACGGGCTCTCCACCGAGACGCTGGCCTCTCCACCGAGACGCTGGGCTCTCCACCGAAAAACAAAGTTCAGCAGTAAAAGACGGGCTCTCCACCGAGACGCTGGGCTCTCCACCGAGACGCTGGGCTCTCCACCGACAAACAAAGTTCAGCAGTAAAAGACGGGCTCTTCACCGAGACGCTGGGCTCTCCACCGAGACGCTGGGCTCTCCACCGAAAAACAAAGTTCAGCAGTAAAAGACGGGCTCTCCACCGAGACACTGGGCTCTCCACCGAGACGCTGGGCTCTCCACCGAAAAACAAAGTTCAGTAGTAAAAGACGGGCTCTCCACCGAGACGCAGGTCTCTCCACCGAGATGCTGGGCTCTCCACCGAAAAACAAAGTTCAGCAGCAAAAGACGGGCTCTCCACCGAGACGCAGGGCTCTCCACCGAGACGCTCGGATCTCCACCGAAAAACAAACTTCAGCAGTAAAAGACGGGCTCTCCACCGAGACGCTGGGCTCTCCACCGAAAAACAAAGTTCAGCAGCAAAAGACGGGCTCTCCACCGAGACGCTGGTCTCTCCACCGAGACGCCGGGCTCTCCACCGAAAAACAAAGTTCAGCAGTAAATGACGGGCTCACCACCGAGACGCTGGGCTCTCCACCGAAAAACAAAGTTCAGCAGTAAAATACGGGCTCTCACCTGAAACGCTGGGCCCTCCACCGAGACGCTGGTCTCAGCACCGAAAAACAAAGTTCAGCAGTAAAAGACGGGCTCTCCACCGAGACGCAGGGCTCTCCATCGAAAAACAAAGTTCAGCAGTAAAAGACGGGCTCTCCACTGAAATGCTGGGATCTCCACCGAGACGCTGGGCTCTCCACCGAGACGCTGGGCTCTCCACCGAGAAGCTGGGCTCTCCACCGAAAAACAAAGTTCAGAAGTAAAAGACGGGCTCTCCACTGAGACGCTGGGCTCTCCACCGAAAAACAAAGTTCAGCAGTAAAAGACGGGCTCTCCACTGAGATGCTGGGCTCTCCACCTAGACGCTGGGCTCTCCACCGAAAAACAAAGTTCAGCAGTAAAAGACGGGCTCTCCACCGAGACACTGGGCTCTCCACCGAGACGCTGGGCTCTCCACCGAAAAACAAAGTTCAGTAGTAAAAGACGGGCTCTCCACCGAGACGCAGGTCTCTCCACCGAGATGCTGGGCTCTCCACCGAAAAACAAAGTTCAGCAGCAAAAGACGGGCTCTCCACCGAGACGCAGGGCTCTCCACCGAGACGCTGGGCTCTCCACCGAAAAACAAAGTTCAGCAGTAAAAGACGGGCTCTCCACCGAGACGCTGGTCTCTCCACCGAGACGCCGGGCTCTCCACCGAAAAACAAAGTTCAGCAGTAAATGACGGGCTCACCACCGAGACGCTGGGCTCTCCACCGAAAAACAAAGTTCAGCAGTAAAATACGGGCTCTCACCTGAAACGCTGGGCCCTCCACCGAGACGCTGGTCTCAGCACCGAAAAACAAAGTTCAGCAGTAAAAGACGGGCTCTCCACCGAGACGCAGGGCTCTCCATCGAAAAACAAAGTTCAGCAGTAAAAGACGGGCTCTCCACTGAAATGCTGGGATCTCCACCGAGACGCTGGGCTCTCCACCGAGACGCTGGGCTCTCCACCGAGAAGCTGGGCTCTCCACCGAAAAACAAAGTTCAGAAGTAAAAGACGGGCTCTCCACTGAGACGCTGGGCTCTCCACCGAAAAACAAAGTTCAGCAGTAAAAGACGGGCTCTCCACTGAGATGCTGGGCTCTCCACCTAGACGCTGGGCTCTCCACCGAAAAACAAAGTTCAGCAGTAAAAGACGGGCTCTCCACCGAGACGCAGGGCTCTCCACCGAGACGCTGGGCTCTCCACCGAAAAACAAAGTTCAGCAGTAAAAGACGAGCTCTCCACCGAGACGCAGGGCTCTCCACCGAGACGCTGGGCTCTCCACCGAAAAACAAAGTTCAGCAGTAAAAGACGGGCTCTCCACCGAGACGCTGGGCTCTCCACCGAGACGCCGGGCTCTCCACCGAAAAACAAAGTTCAGCAGTAAATGACGGGCTCACCACCGAGACGCTGGGCTCTCCACCGAAAAACAAAGTTCATCAGTAAAATACGGGCTCTCACCCGAAACGCTGGGCCCTCCACCGAGACGCTGGTCTCACCACCGAAAAACAAAGTTCAGCAGTAAAAGACGGGCTCTCCACCGAGACGCTGGGCTCTCTACCGAAAAACAAAGTTCAGAAGTAAAAGACGGGCTATCCAGGGAGACCCTGGTCTCACCACCGAGACGCTGGGCTCTCCACCGAAAAACAAAGTTCAGCAGTAAAAGACGGGCTGTCCACTGAGACGCTGGACTCTCCACCGAGACGCTCGGCTCTCCACCGAAAAACAAACTTCAGCAGTAAAAGACGGGCTCTCCACCGAGACGCTGCGCTCTCCACCGAAAAACAAAGTTCAGCAGTAAAAGACGGGCTCTCCACCGAGACGCTGGCCTCTCCACCGAGACGCTGGCCTCTCCACCGAGACGCTGGGCTCTCCACCGAAAAACAAAGTTCAGCAGTAAAAGACGGGCTCTCCACCGAGACGCTGGGCTCTCCACCGAGACGCTGGGCTCTCCACCGACAAACAAAGTTCAGCAGTAAAAGACGGGCTCTTCACCGAGACGCTGGGCTCTCCACCGAGACGCTGGGCTCTCCACCGAAAAACAAAGTTCAGCAGTAAAAGACGGGCTCTCCACCGAGACACTGGGCTCTCCACCGAGACGCTGGGCTCTCCACCGAAAAACAAAGTTCAGTAGTAAAAGACGGGCTCTCCACCGAGACGCAGGTCTCTCCACCGAGATGCTGGGCTCTCCACCGAAAAACAAAGTTCAGCAGCAAAAGACGGGCTCTCCACCGAGACGCAGGGCTCTCCACCGAGACGCTGGGCTCTCCACCGAAAAACAAAGTTCAGCAGTAAAAGACGGGCTCTCCACCGAGACGCTGGTCTCTCCACCGAGACGCCGGGCTCTCCACCGAAAAACAAAGTTCAGCAGTAAATGACGGGCTCACCACCGAGACGCTGGGCTCTCCACCGAAAAACAAAGTTCAGCAGTAAAATACGGGCTCTCACCTGAAACGCTGGGCCCTCCACCGAGACGCTGGTCTCAGCACCGAAAAACAAAGTTCAGCAGTAAAAGACGGGCTCTCCACCGAGACGCAGGGCTCTCCATCGAAAAACAAAGTTCAGCAGTAAAAGACGGGCTCTCCACTGAAATGCTGGGATCTCCACCGAGACGCTGGGCTCTCCACCGAGACGCTGGGCTCTCCACCGAGAAGCTGGGCTCTCCACAGAAAAACAAAGTTCAGTAGTAAAAGACGGGCTCTCCACTGAGACGCTGGGCTCTCCACCGAAAAACAAAGTTCAGCAGTAAAAGACGGGCTCTCCACTGAGATGCTGGGCTCTCCACCTAGACGCTGGGCTCTCCACCGAAAAACAAAGTTCAGCAGTAAAAGACGGTCTCTCCACCGAGACGCTGGGCTCTCCACCAAGACGCTGGGTTCTCCACCGAAAAACAAAGTTCAGCAGAAAAATACGGGCTCTCCACCGAAACGCTGGGCTCTCCACCGAGATGCTGGGCTCTCCACCGAAAAACCAAGTTCAGCAGTAAAAGACGGGCTCTCCACCGAGACGCTGGGCTCTCCACCGAGACACTGGGCTCTCCACCGAAAAGCAAAGATCAGAAGTAAAAGACGGGCTCTCTACCGAGACGCTGGGCTCTCCACCGAGACGCTGGGCTCTCCACCAGAACACAAAGTTCAGCAGTAAAAGACGGGCTCTCCACCGAGACGCTGGGCTCTCCCCCGAAAAACAAAGATCAGCAGTAAAAGACGGGCTCTCCGCCGAGACGCTGGGCTCTCCACAGAAAAACAAAGCTCAGCAGTAAAAGACGGGCTCTCCACCGAGACGCTGGGCTCTCCACTGAGACGCTGGGTTCTCCACCGAAAACCAAATTTCAGCAGTAAAAGACGGGCTCTCCACCGAGACGCTGGGCTCTCCACCGAAAAACAAAGTTTAGCAGTGAAAGACGGTCTCTCCACCGAGACGCTGGGCTCTCGACCGAGACGCTGGGCTCTCCATCGAAAAACAAAGTTCAGAAGTAAAAGACGGGCTATCCAGGGAGACCCTGGGATCACCACCGAGACGCTGGGATCTCCACCGAAAAACAAAGTTCAGCAGTAAAACACGGGCTCTCCACCGAGACGCAGGGCTCTCCAACGAAAAACAAAGTTCAGCAGTAAAAGACGGGCTCTCCACCGAGACGCTGGACTCTCCACCGAAAAACAAAGTTCAGCAGTAAAAGACGGGCTCTCCACCGAGACGCTGGGCCCTCCACCAAGACGCTGGGCTCTCCACCGAAAAACAAAGTTCAGCAGTAAAAGACGGGCTCTCCACTGAGACGCTGGACTCTCCACCGAGACGCTCGGCTCTCCACCGAAAAACAAAGTTCAGCAGTAAAAGACGGGCTCTCCACCGAGACGCTGGTCTCTCCACCGAGACGCTGGGCTCTCCACCGAAAAACAAAGTTCAGCAGTAAAAGACGGGCTCTCCACTGAAACTCTGGGCTCTCCACCGAGACGCTGGGCTCTCCACTGAGACGCTGGGCTCTCCACCGAAAAACAAAGTTCAGCAGTAAAAGACGGGCTCTTCACCGAGACGCTGGGCTCTCCACCGAGACGCTGGGCTCTCCACCGAAAAACAAAGTTCAGCAGTAAAAGACGGGCTCTCCACCGAGACACTGGGCTCTCCACCGAGACGCTGGGCTCTCCACCGAAAAACAAAGTTCAGCAGTAAAATACGGGCTCTCACCTGAAACGCTGGGCCCTCCACCGAGACGCTGGTCTCAGCACCGAAAAACAAAGTTCAGCAGTAAAAGACGGGCTCTCCACCGAGACGCAGGGCTCTCCATCGAAAAACAAAGTTCAGCAGTAAAAGACGGGCTCTCCACTGAAATGCTGGGATCTCCACCGAGACGCTGGGCTCTCCACCGAGACGCTGGGCTCTCCACCGAGAAGCTGGGCTCTCCACCGAAAAACAAAGTTCAGAAGTAAAAGACGGGCTCTCCACTGAGACGCTGGGCTCTCCACCGAAAAACAAAGTTCAGCAGTAAAAGACGGGCTCTCCACTGAGATGCTGGGCTCTCCACCTAGACGCTGGGCTCTCCACCGAAAAACAAAGTTCAGCAGTAAAAGACGGGCTCTCCACCGAGACGCTGGGCTCTCCACCAAGACGCTGGGTTCTCCACCGAAAAACAAAGTTCAGCAGAAAAATACGGGCTCTCCACCGAAACGCTGGGCTCTCCACCGAGATGCTGGGCTCTCCACCGAAAAACCAAGTTCAGCAGTAAAAGACGGGCTCTCCACCGAGACGCTGGGCTCTCCACCGAGACACTGGGCTCTCCACCGAAAAGCAAAGATCAGAAGTAAAAGACGGGCTCTCTACCGAGACGCTGGGCTCTCCACCGAGACGCTGGGCTCTCCACCAGAACACAAAGTTCAGCAGTAAAAGACGGGCTCTCCACCGAGACGCTGGGCTCTCCCCCGAAAAACAAAGATCAGCAGTAAAAGACGGGCTCTCCGCCGAGACGCTGGGCTCTCCACAGAAAAACAAAGCTCAGCAGTAAAAGACGGGCTCTCCACCGAGACGCTGGGCTCTCCACTGAGACGCTGGGTTCTCCACCGAAAACCAAATTTCAGCAGTAAAAGACGGGCTCTCCACCGAGACGCTGGGCTCTCCACCGAAAAACAAAGTTTAGCAGTGAAAGACGGTCTCTCCACCGAGACGCTGGGCTCTCGACCGAGACGCTGGGCTCTCCATCGAAAAACAAAGTTCAGAAGTAAAAGACGGGCTATCCAGGGAGACCCTGGGATCACCACCGAGACGCTGGGATCTCCACCGAAAAACAAAGTTCAGCAGTAAAAGACGGGCTCTCCACCGAGACGCAGGGCTCTCCAACGAAAAACAAAGTTCAGCAGTAAAAGACGGGCTCTCCACCGAGACGCTGGACTCTCCACCGAAAAACAAAGTTCAGCAGTAAAAGACGGGCTCTCCACCGAGACGCTGGGCCCTCCACCAAGACGCTGGGCTCTCCACCGAAAAACAAAGTTCAGCAGTAAAAGACGGGCTCTCCACTGAGACGCTGGACTCTCCACCGAGACGCTCGGCTCTCCACCGAAAAACAAAGTTCAGCAGTAAAAGACGGGCTCTCCACCGAGACGCTGGTCTCTCCACCGAGACGCTGGGCTCTCCACCGAAAAACAAAGTTCAGCAGTAAAAGACGGGCTCTCCACTGAAACTCTGGGCTCTCCACCGAGACGCTGGGCTCTCCACTGAGACGCTGGGCTCTCCACCGAAAAACAAAGTTCAGCAGTAAAAGACGGGCTCTTCACCGAGACGCTGGGCTCTCCACCGAGACGCTGGGCTCTCCACCGAAAAACAAAGTTCAGCAGTAAAAGACGGGCTCTCCACCGAGACACTGGGCTCTCCACCGAGACGCTGGGCTCTCCACCGAAAAACAAAGTTCAGTAGTAAAAGACGGGCTCTCCACCGAGACGCAGGTCTCTCCACCGAGACGCTGGGCTCTCCACCAGAACACAAAGTTCAGCAGTAAAAGACGGGCTCTCCACCGAGACGCTGGGCTCTCCCCCGAAAAACAAAGATCAGCAGTAAAAGACGGGCTCTCCGCCGAGACGCTGGGCTCTCCACAGAAAAACAAAGCTCAGCAGTAAAAGACGGGCTCTCCACCGAGACGCTGGGCTCTCCACTGAGACGCTGGGTTCTCCACCGAAAACCAAATTTCAGCAGTAAAAGACGGGCTCTCCACCGAGACGCTGGGCTCTCCACCGAAAAACAAAGTTTAGCAGTGAAAGACGGTCTCTCCACCGAGACGCTGGGCTCTCGACCGAGACGCTGGGCTCTCCATCGAAAAACAAAGTTCAGAAGTAAAAGACGGGCTATCCAGGGAGACCCTGGGATCACCACCGAGACGCTGGGATCTCCACCGAAAAACAAAGTTCAGCAGTAAAAGACGGGCTCTCCACCGAGACGCAGGGCTCTCCAACGAAAAACAAAGTTCAGCAGTAAAAGACGGGCTCTCCACCGAGACGCTGGACTCTCCACCGAAAAACAAAGTTCAGCAGTAAAAGACGGGCTCTCCACCGAGACGCTGGGCCCTCCACCAAGACGCTGGGCTCTCCACCGAAAAACAAAGTTCAGCAGTAAAAGACGGGCTCTCCACTGAGACGCTGGACTCTCCACCGAGACGCTCGGCTCTCCACCGAAAAACAAAGTTCAGCAGTAAAAGACGGGCTCTCCACCGAGACGCTGGTCTCTCCACCGAGACGCTGGGCTCTCCACCGAAAAACAAAGTTCAGCAGTAAAAGACGGGCTCTCCACTGAAACTCTGGGCTCTCCACCGAGACGCTGGGCTCTCCACTGAGACGCTGGGCTCTCCACCGAAAAACAAAGTTCAGCAGTAAAAGACGGGCTCTTCACCGAGACGCTGGGCTCTCCACCGAGACGCTGGGCTCTCCACCGAAAAACAAAGTTCAGCAGTAAAAGACGGGCTCTCCACCGAGACACTGGGCTCTCCACCGAGACGCTGGGCTCTCCACCGAAAAACAAAGTTCAGTAGTAAAAGACGGGCTCTCCACCGAGACGCAGGTCTCTCCACCGAGACGCTGGGCTCTCCACCGAAAAACAAAGTTCAGCAGCAAAAGACGGGCTCTCCACCGAGACGCAGGGCTCTCCACCGAGACGCTGGGCTCTCCACCGAAAAACAAAGTTCAGCAGTAAAAGACGGGCTCTCCACCGAGACGCTGGTCTCTCCACCGAGACGCCGGGCTCTCCACCGAAAAACAAAGTTCAGCAGTAAAAGACGGGCTCTCCACCGAGACGCAGGGCTCTCCATCGAAAAACAAAGTTCAGCAGTAAAAGACGGGCTCTCCACTGAAATGCTGGGATCTCCACCGAGACGCTGGGCTCTCCACCGAGACGCTGGGCTCTCCACCGAGAAGCTGGGCTCTCCACCGAAAAACAAAGTTCAGAAGTAAAAGACGGGCTCTCCACTGAGACGCTGGGCTCTCCACCGAAAAACAAAGTTCAGCAGTAAAAGACGGGCTCTCCACTGAGATGCTGGGCTCTCCACCTAGACGCTGGGCTCTCCACCGAAAAACAAAGTTCAGCAGTAAAAGACGGGCTCTCCACCGAGACGCTGGGCTCTCCACCGAGACGCTGGGTTCTCCACCGAAAAACAAAGTTCAGCAGAAAAATACGGGCTCTCCACCGAAACGCTGGGCTCTCCACCGAGATGCTGGGCTCTCCACCGAAAAACCAAGTTCAGCAGTAAAAGACGGGCTCTCCACCGAGACGCTGGGCTCTCCACCGAGACACTGGGCTCTCCACCGAAAAGCAAAGATCAGAAGTAAAAGACGGGCTCTCTACCGAGACGCTGGTCTCTCCACCGAGACGCTGGGCTCTCCACCAGAACACAAAGTTCAGCAGTAAAAGACGGGCTCTCCACCGAGACGCTGGGCTCTCCCCCGAAAAACAAAGATCAGCAGTAAAAGACGGGCTCTCCGCCGAGACGCTGGGCTCTCCACAGAAAAACAAAGCTCAGCAGTAAAAGACGGGCTCTCCACCGAGACGCTGGGCTCTCCACTGAGACGCTGGGTTCTCCACCGAAAACCAAATTTCAGCAGTAAAAGACGGGCTCTCCACCGAGACGCTGGCCTCTCCACCGAGACGCTGGGCTCTCCACCGAAAAACAAAGTTCAGCAGTAAAAGACGGGCTCTCCACCGAGACGCTGGGCTCTCCACCGAGACGCTGGGCTCTCCATCGAAAAACAAAGTTCAGAAGTAAAAGACGGGCTATCCAGGGAGACCCTGGGATCACCACCGAGACGCTGGGCTCTACACCGAAAAACAAAGTTCAGCAGTAAAAGACGGGCTCTCCACCGAGACGCAGGGCTCTCCAACGAAAAACAAAGTTCAGCAGTAAAAGACGGGCTCTCCACCGAGACGCTGGACTCTCCACCGAAAAAAAAAGTTCAGCAGTAAAAGACGGGCTCTCCACCGAAACGCTGGGCTCTCCACCGAGATGCTGGGCTCTCCACCGAAAAACCAAGTTCAGCAGTAAAAGACGGGCTCTCCACCGAGACGCTGGGCTCTCCACCGAGACACTGGGCTCTCCACCGAAAAGCAAAGATCAGAAGTAAAAGACGGGCTCTCTACCGAGACGCTGGTCTCTCCACCGAGACGCTGGGCTCTCCACCAGAACACAAAGTTCAGCAGTAAAAGACGGGCTCTCCACCGAGACGCTGGGCTCTCCCCCGAAAAACAAAGATCAGCAGTAAAAGACGGGCTCTCCGCCGAGACGCTGGGCTCTCCACAGAAAAACAAAGCTCAGCAGTAAAAGACGGGCTCTCCACCGAGACGCTGGGCTCTCCACTGAGACGCTGGGTTCTCCACCGAAAACCAAATTTCAGCAGTAAAAGACGGGCTCTCCACCGAGACGCTGGCCTCTCCACCGAGACGCTGGGCTCTCCACCGAAAAACAAAGTTCAGCAGTAAAAGACGGGCTCTCCACCGAGACGCTGGGCTCTCCACCGAGACGCTGGGCTCTCCATCGAAAAACAAAGTTCAGAAGTAAAAGACGGGCTATCCAGGGAGACCCTGGGATCACCACCGAGACGCTGGGCTCTACACCGAAAAACAAAGTTCAGCAGTAAAAGACGGGCTCTCCACCGAGACGCAGGGCTCTCCAACGAAAAACAAAGTTCAGCAGTAAAAGACGGGCTCTCCACCGAGACGCTGGACTCTCCACCGAAAAAAAAAGTTCAGCAGTAAAAGACGGGCTCTCCACCGAGACGCTGGGCCCTCCACCAAGACGCTGGGCTCTCCACCGAAAAACAAAGTTCAGCAGTAAAAGACGGGCTCTCCACTGAGACTCTGGACTCTCCACCGAGACGCTCGGCTCTCCACCGAAAAACAAAGTTCAGCAGTAAAAGACGGGCTCTCCACCGAGACGCTGGTCTCTCCACCGAGACGCTGGGCTCTCCACCGAAAAACAAATTTCAGCAGTAAAAGACGGGCTCTCCACTGAAACTCTGGGCTCTCCACCGAGACGCTGGGCTCTCCACTGAGACGCTGGGCTCTCCACCGAAAAACAAAGTTCAGCAGTAAAAGACGGGCTCTCCACCGAGACGCTGGGCTCTCCACCGAAAAACAAAGTTCAGCAGAAAATACGGGCTCTCCACTGAGACGCTGGGCTCTCCACCTAGACGCTGGGCTCTCCACCGAAAAACAAAGTTCAGCAGTAAAAGACGGGCTCTCCACCGAGACGCTGGGCTCTCCACCAAGACGCTGGGTTCTCCACCGAAAAACAAAGTTCAGCAGAAAAAGACGGTCTCTCCACCGAAACGCTGGGCTCTCCACCGAGATGCTGGGCTCTCCACCGAAAAACATAGTTCAGCAGTAAAAGACAGGCTCTCCACCGAGACGCTGGTCTCTCCACCGAGACGCTGGTCTCTCCACCGAAAAACAAAGTTCAGAAGTAAAAGACGGGCTCTCCACAGAGACGCTGGGCTCACCACTGAAAAACAAAGTTCAGCAGTAAAAGACGGGCTCTCCACCGAGACGCTGGGCTCTCCCCCGAAAAACAAAGATCAGCAGTAAAAGACGGGCTCTCTACCGAGACGCAGGGCTCTCCACCGTGACGCTGGGCTCCCCACAGAAAAACAAAGTTCAGCAGTAAAAGACGGGCTCTCCACTGAAATGCTGGGCTCTCCACCGAGACGCTGGGCGCTCCACCGAAAAACAAAGTTCAGAAGTAAAAGACGGGCTCTCCACCGAGACGCTGGGCTCTCCACCGAAAAACAAAGTTCAGCAGTAAAAGACGGGCTCTCCACCGAGACGCTGGGCTCTCCACCTAGACGCTGGGCTCTCCACCGAAAAACAAAGTTCAGCTGTAAAAGGCGGGCTCTCCACTGAGACGCTGGACGCTCCACCGAGACGCTCGGCTCTCCACTGAGACGCTGGGCTCTCCACCGAAAAACAAAGTTCAGAAGTAAAAGACGGGCTCTCCACCGAGACGCTGGGCTCTCCACCGAAAAACAAAGTTCAGCAGGAAAAGACGGGCTCTCCACCAAGACGCTGGGCTCTCCACCTAGACGCTGGGCTCTCCACCGAAAAACAAATTTCAGCAGTAAAAGACGGGCTCTCCACCTAGACGCTGGCCACTCCACCAAGACGCTGGGTTCTCCACCGAAAAACAAAGTTCAGCAGAAAAAGACGGGCTCTCCACCGAGACGCTGGGCTCTCCACCGAGACGCTGGGCTCTCCACCGAAAAACAAAGTTGAGCAGTAAAAGACGGGCTCTCCACCGAGACGCTGGCCTCTCCACCGAGACGCTGGGCTCTCCACCGAAAAACAAAGTTCAGCAGTAGAAGACGGGCTCTCCACTGAAATGCTGGGCTCTCCACCGAGACGCTGGGCGCTCCACCGAAAAACAAAGTTCAGAAGTAAAAGACGGGCTCTCCACCGAGACGCTGTGCTTTCCACCAAAAAACAACGTTCCGCAGTAAAAGATGGGCTCTCCACCGAGACGCTGGGCTCTCAACGAAAAACAAAGTTCAGCAGTAAAAGACGGGCTCTCCACCGAGACGCTGGGCTCCCCACAGAAAAACAAAGTTCAGCAGTAAAAGACGGGCTCTCCACTGAAACGGTGGGCTCTCCACCGAGACGCTGGGCTCACCACCGAAAAACAAAGTTCAGCAATAAAAGACGGGCTCTCCACCGAGACGATGGGCTCTCCACCGAGACGCTGGTCTCTCCACCGAAAAACAAAGTTCAGAAGTAAAAGACGGGCTCTCCACAGAGACGCTGGGCTCACCACTGAAAAACAAAGATCAGCAGTAAAAGACGGGCTCTCTACCGAGATGCAGGGCTCTCCACCGAGACGCAGGGCTCTCCAACGAAAAACAAAGTTCAGCAGTAAAAGACGGGCTCTCCACCGAGACGCTGGGCTCTCCCCCGAAAAACAAAGATCAGCAGTAAAAGACGGGCTCTCTACCGAGACGCAGGGCTCTCCACCGTGACGCTGGGCTCCCCACAGAAAAACAAAGTTCAGCAGTAAAAGACGGGCTCTCCACTGAAATGCTGGGCTCTCCACCGAGACGCTGGACGCTCCACCGAAAAACAAAGTTCAGAAGTAAAAGACGGGCTCTCCACCGAGACGCTGGGCTCTCCACCGAAAAACAAAGTTCAGCAGTAAAAGACGGGCTCTCCACCGAGACGCTGGGCTCTCCACCTAGACGCTGGGCTCTCCACCGAAAAACAAATTTCAGCAGTAAAAGGCGGGCTCTCCACTGAGACGCTGGACGCTCCACCGAGACGCTCGGCTCTCCACTGAGACGCTGGGCTCTCCACCGAAAAACAAAGTTCAGAAGTAAAAGACGGGCTCTCCACCGAGACGCTGGGCTCTCCACCGAAAAAGAAAGTTCAGCAGGAAAAGACGGGCTCTCCACCAAGACGCTGGGATCTCCACCTAGACGCTGGGCTCTCCACCGAAAAACAAATTTCAGCAGTAAAAGACGGGCTCTCCACCTAGACGCTGGGCTCTCCACCAAGACGCTGGGTTCTCCACCGAAAAACAAAGTTCAGCAGAAAAAGACGGGCTCTCCACCGAGACGCTGGGCTCTCCACCGAGACGCTGGGCTCTCCACCGAAAAACAAAGTTGAGCAGTAAAAGACGGGCTCTCCACCGAGACGCTGGGCTCCCCACAGAAAAACAAAGTTCAGCAGTAAAAGACGGGCTCTCCACTGAAACGCTGGGCTCTCCACCGAGACGCTGGGCTCACCAACGAAAAACAAAGTTCAGCAATAAAAGACGGGCTCTCCACCGAGACGATGGGCTCTCCACCGAGACGCTGGTCTCTCCACCGAAAAACAAAGTTCAGAAGTAAAAGACGGGCTCTCCACAGAGACGCTGGGCTCACCACTGAAAAACAAAGATCAGCAGTAAAAGACGGGCACTCCACCGACACGCTGGGCTCTCCCCCGAAAAACAAAGATCAGCAGTAAAAGACGGGCTCTCTACCGAGACGCAGGGCTCTCCACCGAGACGCTGGGCTCCCCACAGAAAAACAAAGTTCAGCAGTAAAAGACGGGCTCTCCACTGAAATGCTGGGCTCTCCACCGAGACGCTGGGCTCACCAACGAAAAACAAATTTCAGCAGTAAAAGACGGGCTCTCCACCGAGACGCTGGTCTCTCCACCGAGAAGCTGGGCTCTCCACCAGAAAACAGAGTTCAGCAGTAAAAGATGGGCTCTCCACCGAGACGCCGGGCTCTCCACCAAAAAACAAAGTTCAGCAGTAAAAGACGGGCTCTCCACCGAGATGCTGGGCTCTCCACCGAGACTCTGGGCTCTCCACCGAGACGCTGGGCTCTCCACCGATACGCTGGGCTCTCCACCGAAAAACAAAGTTCAGCAGTAAAAGACGGGCTCTCCACCAAAATGATGGGCTCTCCACCGAGACGCTCAGCTCTCCACCGAAAAACAAACTTCAGCAGTAAAAGACGGGCTCTCCACCGCGACGATGGTCTCTCCACCGAGAAACAAAGTTCAGCAGTAAAAGACGTGCTCTCCACCGAGACGCTGGGCTCTCCACTGAAAAACAAAGTTCAGCAGTAAAAGACAGGCTCTCCACCTAGACGCTGGGCTCTCCACCGAAAAACAAATTTCAGCAGTTAAAGACGGGCTCTCCACCTAGACGCTGGGCTCTCCACCAAGACGCTGGGTTCTCCACCGAAAAACAAAGTTCAGCAGAAAAAGACGGGCTCTCCACCGAGACGCTGGGCTCTCCACCGAGACGCTGGGCTCTCCACCGAAAAACAAAGTTGAGCAGTAAAAGACGGGCTCTCCACCGAGACGCTGGCCTCTCCACCGAGACGCTGGGCTCTCCACCGAAAAACAAAGTTCAGCAGTAGAAGACGGGCTCTCCACAGAGACGCTGGGTTCTCCACCGAAAAACAAAGTTCAGCAGTAAAAGACGGGCTCTCCACTGAAATGCTGGGCTCTCCACCGAGACGCTGGGCTCACCAATGAAAAACAAAGTTCAGCAGTAAAAGACGGGCTCTCCACCGAGACGCTGGTCTCTCCACCGAGACGCTGGTCTCTCCACCGAAAAACAAAGTTCAGAAGTAAAAGACGGGCTCTCCACAGAGACGCTGGGCTCACCACTGAAAAACAAAGTTCAGCAGTAAAAGACGGGCTCTCCACCGAGACGCTGGGCTCTCCCCCGAAAAACAAAGATCAGCAGTAAAAGACGGGCTCTCTACCGAGACGCAGGGCTCTCCACCGAGACGCTGGGCTCCCCACAGAAAAACAAAGTTCAGCAGTAAAAGACGGGCTCTCCACTGAAATGCTGGGCTCTCCACCCAGACGCTGGGCGCTCCACCGAAAAACAAAGTTCAGAAGTAAAAGACGGGCTCTTCACCGAGACGCTGGGCTCTCCAACGGAAAACAAAGTTCAGCAGTAAAAGACGGGCTCTCCACCGAGACGCTGGGCTCTCCACCTAGACGCTGGGCTCTCCACCGAAAAACAAAGTTCAGCAGTAAAAGGCGGGCTCTCCACTGAGACGCTGGACGCTCCACCGAGACGCTCGGCTCTCCACTGAGACGCTGGGCTCTCCACCGAAAAACAAAGTTCAGAAGTAAAAGACGGGCTCTCCACCGAGACGCTGGGCTCTCCACCGAAAAACAAAGTTCAGCAGGAAAAGACGGGCTCTCCACCAAGACGCTGGGCTCTCCACCTAGACGCTGGGCTCTCCACCGAAAAATAAATTTCAGCAGTAAAAGACGGGCTCTCCACCTAGACGCTGGGCTCTCCACCAAGACGCTGGGTTCTCCACCGAAAAACAAAGTTCAGCAGAAAAAGACGGGCTCTCCACCGAGACGCTGGGCTCTCCACCGAGACGCTGGGCTCTCCACCGAAAAACAAAGTTGAGCAGTAAAAGACGGGCTCTCCACCGAGACGCTGGCCTCTCCACCGAGACGCTGGGCTCTCCACCGAAAAACAAAGTTCAGCAGTAGAAGACGGGCTCTCCACTGAAATGCTGGGCTCACCACCGAGACGCTGGGCGCTCCACCGAAAAACAAAGTTCAGCAGTAAAAGATGGGCTCTCCACGAGACGCTGGGCTTTCCACCGAAAAACAAAGTTCAGCAGTAAAAGACGGGCTCTCCACCGAGACGCTGGGCTCTCCACCGAGAAGCTGGGCTCTCCACCAGAAAACAGAGTTCAGCAGTAAAAGATGGGCTCTCCACCGAGACGCCGGGCTCTCCACCAAAAAACAAAGTTCAGCAGTAAAAGACGGGCTCTCCACCGAGACGCTGGGCTCTCCACCGAGACTCTGGGCTCTCCACCGAGACGCTGGGCTCTCCACCGATACGCTGGGCTCTCCACCGAAAAACAAAGTTCAGCAGTAAAAGACGGGCTCTCCACCAAAATGATGGGCTCTCCACCGAGACGCTCAGCTCTCCACCGAAAAACAAACTTCAGCAGTAAAAGACGGGCTCTCCACCGCGACGATGGGCTCTCCACCGAGAAACAAAGTTCAGCAGTAAAAGACGGGCCCTCCACCGAGACGCTGGGCTCTCCACTGAAAAACAAAGTTCAGCAGTAAAAGACAGGCTCTCCACCTAGACGCTGGGCTCTCCACCGAAAAACAAATTTCAGCAGTTAAAGACGGGCTCTCCACCTAGACGCTGGGCTCTCCACCGAGACGCTGGGCTCTCCACCGAAAAACAAAGTTGAGCAGTAAAAGACGGGCTCTCCACCGAGACGCTGGCCTCTCCACCGAGACGCTGGTCTCTCCACCGAAAAACAAAGTTCAGCAGTAGAAGACGGGCTCTCCACAGAGACGCTGGGTTCTCCACCGAAAAACAAAGTTCAGCAGTAAAAGACGGGCTCTCCACTGAAATGCTGGGCTCTCCACCGAGACGCTGGGCTCACCAACGAAAAACAAAGTTCAGCAGTAAAAGACGGGCTCTCCACCGAGACGCTGGTCTCTCCACCGAGACGCTGGTCTCTCCACCGAAAAACAAAGTTCAGAAGTAAAAGACGGGCTCTCCACAGAGACGCTGGGCTCACCACTGAAAAACAAAGTTCAGCAGTAAAAGACGGGCTCTCCACCGAGACGCTGGGCTCTCCCCCGAAAAACAAAGATCAGCAGTAAAAGACGGGCTCTCTACCGAGACGCAGGGCTCTCCACCGAGACGCTGGGCTCCCCACAGAAAAACAAAGTTCAGCAGTAAAAGACGGGCTCTCCACTGAAATGCTGGGCTCTCCACCGAGACGCTGGGCGCTCCACCGAAAAACAAAGTTCAGAAGTAAAAGACGGGCTCTCCTCCGAGACGCTGGGCTCTCCACCGAAAAACAAAGTTCAGCAGTAAAAGACGGGCTCTCCACCGAGACGCTGGGCTCTCCACCGAAAAACAAAGTTCAGCAGTAGAAGACGGGCTCTCCACAGAGACGCTGGGTTCTCCACCGAAAAACAAAGTTCAGCAGTAAAAGACGGGCTCTCCACTGAAATGCTGGTCTCTCCACCGAGACGCTGGGCTCACCAACGAAAAACAAAGTTCAGCAGTAAAAGACGGGCTCTCCACCGAGACGCTGGTCTCTCCACCGAGACGCTGGTCTCTCCACCGAAAAACAAAGTTCAGAAGTAAAAGACGGGCTCTCCACAGAGACGCTGGGCTCACCACTGAAAAACAAAGTTCAGCAGTAAAAGACGGGCTCTCCACCGAGACGCTGGGCTCTCCCCCGAAAAACAAAGATCAGCAGTAAAAGACGGGCTCTCTACCGAGACGCAGGGCTCTCCACCGAGACGCTGGGCTCCCCACAGAAAAACAAAGTTCAGCAGTAAAAGACGGGCTCTCCACTGAAATGCTGGGCTCTCCACCCAGACGCTGGGCGCTCCACCGAAAAACAAAGTTCAGAAGTAAAAGACGGGCTCTCCACCGAGACGCTGGGCTCTCCACCGAAAAACAAAGTTCAGCAGTAAAAGACGGGCTCTCCACCGAGACGCTGGGCTCTCCACCTAGACGCTGGGCTCTCCACCGAAAAACAAAGTTCAGCAGTAAAAGGCGGGCTCTCCACTGAGACGCTGGACGCTCCACCGAGACGCTCGGCTCTCCACTGAGACGCTGGGCTCTCCACCGAAAAACAAAGTTCAGAAGTAAAAGACGGGCTCTCCACCGAGACGCTGGGCTCTCCACCGAAAAACAAAGTTCAGCAGGAAAAGACGGGCTCTCCACCAAGACGCTGGGCTCTCCACCTAGACGCTGGGCTCTCCACCGAAAAATAAATTTCAGCAGTAAAAGACGGGCTCTCCACCTAGACGCTGGGCTCTCCACCAAGACGCTGGGTTCTCCACCGAAAAACAAAGTTCAGCAGAAAAAGACGGGCTCTCCACCGAGACGCTGGGCTCTCCACCGAGACGCTGGGCTCTCCACCGAAAAACAAAGTTGAGCAGTAAAAGACGGGCTCTCCACCGAGACGCTGGCCTCTCCACCGAGACGCTGGGCTCTCCACCGAAAAACAAAGTTCAGCAGTAGAAGACGGGCTCTCCACTGAAATGCTGGGCTCACCACCGAGACGCTGGGCGCTCCACCGAAAAACAAAGTTCAGCAGTAAAAGATGGGCTCTCCACGAGACGCTGGGCTCTCCACCGAAAAACAAAGTTCAGCAGTAAAAGACGGGCTCTCCACCGAGACGCTGGGCTCTCCACCGAGAAGCTGGGCTCTCCACCAGAAAACAGAGTTCAGCAGTAAAAGATGGGCTCTCCACCGAGACGCCGGGCTCTCCACCAAAAAACAAAGTTCAGCAGTAAAAGACGGGCTCTCCACCGAGACGCTGGGCTCTCCACCGAGACTCTGGGCTCTCCACCGAGACGCTGGGCTCTCCACCGATACGCTGGGCTCTCCACCGAAAAACAAAGTTCAGCAGTAAAAGACGGGCTCTCCACCAAAATGATGGGCTCTCCACCGAGACGCTCAGCTCTCCACCGAAAAACAAACTTCAGCAGTAAAAGACGGGCTCTCCACCGCGACGATGGGCTCTCCACCGAGAAACAAAGTTCAGCAGTAAAAGACGGGCCCTCCACCGAGACGCTGGGCTCTCCACTGAAAAACAAAGTTCAGCAGTAAAAGACAGGCTCTCCACCTAGACGCTGGGCTCTCCACCGAAAAACAAATTTCAGCAGTTAAAGACGGGCTCTCCACCTAGACGCTGGGCTCTCCACCGAGACGCTGGGCTCTCCACCGAAAAACAAAGTTGAGCAGTAAAAGACGGGCTCTCCACCGAGACGCTGGCCTCTCCACCGAGACGCTGGGCTCTCCACCGAAAAACAAAGTTCAGCAGTAGAAGACGGGCTCTCCACAGAGACGCTGGGTTCTCCACCGAAAACCAAATTTCAGCAGTAAAAGACGGGCTCTCCTCCGAGACGCTGGGCTCTCCACCGAAAAACAAAGTTCAGCAGTAAAAGACGGGCTCTCCACCGAGACGCTGGGCTCTCCACCTAGACGCTGGGCTCTCCACCGAAAAACAAAGTTCAGCAGTAAAAAGCGGGCTCTCCACTGAGACGCTGGACGCTCCACCGAGACGTTCGGCTCTCCACTGAGACGCTGGGCTCTCCACCGAAAAACAAAGTTCAGAAGTAAAAGACGGGCCCTCCACCGAGACGCTGGGCTCCCCACAGAAAAACAAAGTTCAGCAGTAAAAGACGGGCTCTCCACCAAGACGCTGGGCTCTCCACCTAGACGCTGGGCTCTCCACCGAAAAACAAAGTTCAGCAGTAAAAGACGGGCTCTCCACCTAGACGCTGGGCTCTCCACCAAGACGCTGGGTTCTCCACCGAAAAACAAAGTTCAGCAGAAAAAGACGGGCTCTCCACCGAGACGCTGGGCTCTCCACCGAGAGGCTGGGCTCTCCACCGAAAAACAAAGTTCAGCAGTAAAAGACGGGCTCTCCACCGAGACGCTGGCCTCTCCACCGAGACGCTGGGCTCTCCACCGAAAAACAAAGTTCAGCAGTAGAAGACGGGCTCTCCACTGAAATGCTGGGCTCACCACCGAGACGCTGGGCGCTCCACCGAAAAACAAAGTTCAGCAGTAAAAGATGGGCTCTCCACGAGACGCTGGGCTCTCCACCGAAAAACAAAGTTCAGCAGTAAAAGACGGGCTCTCCACCGAGACGCTGGGCTCTCCACCGAGAAGCTGGGCTCTCCACCAGAAAACAGAGTTCAGCAGTAAAAGATGGGCTCTCCACCGAGACGCCGGGCTCTCCACCAAAAAACAAAGTTCAGCAGTAATAGACGGGCTCTCAACCGAGACGCTGGGCTCTGCACCGAGACTCTGGGCTCTCCACCGAGACGCTGGGCTCTCCACCGATACGCTGGGCTCTCCACCGAAAAACAAAGTTCAGCAGTAAAAGACGGGCCCTCCACCGAGACGCTGGGCTCTCCACTGAAAAACAAAGTTCAGCAGTAAAAGACAGGCTCTCCACCTAGACGCTGGGCTCTCCACCGAAAAACAAATTTCAGCAGTTAAAGACGGGCTCTCCACCTAGACGCTGGGCTCTCCACCGAGACGCTGGGCTCTCCACCGAAAAACAAAGTTGAGCAGTAAAAGACGGGCTCTCCACCGAGACGCTGGCCTCTCCACCGAGACGCTGGGCTCTCCACCGAAAAACAAAGTTCAGCAGTAGAAGACGGGCTCTCCACAGAGACGCTGGGTTCTCCACCGAAAAACAAAGTTCAGCAGTAAAAGACGGGCTCTCCACTGAAATGCTGGGCTCTCCACCGAGACGCTGGGCTCACCAACGAAAAACAAAGTTCAGCAGTAAAAGACGGGCTCTCCACCGAGACGCTGGTCTCTCCACCGAGACGCTGGTCTCTCCACCGAAAAACAAAGTTCAGAAGTAAAAGACGGGCTCTCCACAGAGACGCTGGGCTCACCACTGAAAAACAAAGTTCAGCAGTAAAAGACGGGCTCTCCACCGAGACGCTGGGCTCTCCCCCGAAAAACAAAGATCAGCAGTAAAAGACGGGCTCTCTACCGAGACGCAGGGCTCTCCACCGAGATGCTGGGCTCTCCACCGAAAAACAAAGTTCAGCAGTAAAAGACGGGCTCTCCACTGAAATGCTGGGCTCTCCACCGAGACGCTGGGCTCACCAACGAAAAACAAAGTTCAGCAGTAAATGACGGGCTCTCCACCGAGACGCTGGTCTCTCCACCGAGACGCTGGTCTCTCCACCGAAAAACAAAGTTCAGAAGTAAAAGACGGGCTCTCCACAGAGACGCTGGGCTCCCCACAGAAAAACAAAGTTCAGCAGTAAAAGACGGGCTCTCCACTGAAATGCTGGGCTCTCCACCGAGACGCTGGGCGCTCCACCGAAAAACAAAGTTCAGAAGTAAAAGACGGGCTCTCCTCCGAGACGCTGGGCTCTCCACCGAAAAACAAAGTTCAGCAGTAAAAGACGGGCTCTCCACCGAGACGCTGGGCTCTCCACCTAGACGCTGGGCTCTCCACCGAAAAACAAAGTTCAGCAGTAAAAAGCGGGCTCTCCACTGAGACGCTGGACGCTCCACCGAGACGCTCGGCTCTCCACTGAGACGCTGGGCTCTCCACCGAAAAACAAAGTTCAGAAGTAAAAGACGGGCCCTCCACCGAGACGCTGGGCTCTCCACCGAAAAACAAAGTTCAGCAGTAAAAGACGGGCTCTCCACCAAGACGCTGGGCTCTCCACCTAGACGCTGGGCTCTCCACCGAAAAACAAAGTTCAGCAGTAAAAGACGGGCTCTCCACCTAGACGCTGGGCTCTCCACCAAGACGCTGGGTTCTCCACCGAAAAACAAAGTTCAGCAGAAAAAGACGGGCTCTCCACCGAGACGCTGGGCTCTCCACCGAGACGCTGGGCTCTCCACCGAAAAACAAAGTTCAGCAGTAAAAGACGGGCTCTCCACCGAGACGCTGGGCTCTCCACCGAGACGCTGGGCTCTCCACCGAAAAACAAAGTTCAGCAGTAGAAGACGGGCTCTCCACCGAGACGCTGGACTCTCCACCGAAAAACAAAGTTCAGCAGTAAAAGACGGGCTCTCCACTGAAATGCTGGGCTCTCCACCGAGACGCTGGGCTCTCCACCAAGACGCTGGGCTCTCCACCGAGACGCTGGGCTCTCCACCGAAAAACAAATTTCAGAAGTAAAAGACGGGCTCTCCACTGGGACGCTGGGCTCTCCACCGAAAAACAAAGTTCAGCAGTAAAAGACGGGCTCTCCACTGAGACGTTGGGCTCTCCACCTAGACGCTGGGCTCTCCACCGAAAAACAAAGTTCAGTAGTAAAAGACGGGCTCTCCACCGAGACGCTGGGCTCTCCACCGAGACGCTGGGGTCTCCAACGAATAAAAAAGTACAGCAGTAAAAGACGGGCTCTCCACCGAGACACTGGGCTCTCCACCGAGACGCTGGGCTCTCCACCAGAGAAAAAAGTTTAGCAGTAAAAGATGGGCTCTCCACCGAGACGCTGGGCTCTCCACCTAGACGCTGGGCTCTCCACCGAAAAACAAAGTTCAGCAGTAAAAAGAGGGCTCTCCACTGAGACGCTGGACGCTCCACCGAGACGCTCGGCTCTCCACTGAGACGCTGGGCTCTCCACCGAAAAACAAAGTTCAGAAGTAAAAGACGGGCCCTCCACCGAGACGCTGTGCTCTCCACCGAAAAACAAAGTTCAGCAGTAAAAGACGGGCTCTCCACCAAGACGCTGGGCTCTCCACCTAGACGCTGGGCTCTCCACCGAAAAACAAAGTTCAGCAGTAAAAGACGGGCTCTCCACCTAGACGCTGGGCTCTCCACCAAGACGCTGGGTTCTCCACCGAAAAACAAAGTTCAGCAGAAAAAGACGGGCTCTCCACCGAGACGCTGGGCTCTCCACCGAGACGCTGGGCTCTCCACCGAAAAACAAAGTTCAGCAGTAAAAGACGGGCTCTCCACCGAGACGCTGGCCTCTCCACCGAGACGCTGGGCTCTCCACCGAAAAACAAAGTTCAGCAGTAGAAGACGGGCTCTCCACCGAGACGCTGGACTCTCCACCGAAAAACAAAGTTCAGCAGTAAAAGACGGGCTCTCCACTGAAATGCTGGGCTCTCCACCGAGACGCTGGGCTCTCCACCGAGACGCTGGGCTCTCCACCGAAAAACAAAGTTCAGAAGTAAAAGACGGGCTCTCCACCGAGACGCTGGGCTCTCCACCGAAAAACAAAGTTCAGCAGTAAAAGACGGGCTCTCCACTGAGACGTTGGGCTCTCCACCTAGACGCTGGGCTCTCCACCGAAAAACAAAGTTCAGTAGTAAAAGACGGGCTCTCCACCGAGACGCTGGGCTCTCCACCGAGACGCTGGGGTCTCCAACGAATAAAAAAGTACAGCAGTAAAAGACGGGCTCTCCACCGAGACACTGGGCTCTCCACCGAGACGCTGGGCTCTCCACCAGAGAAAAAAGTTTAGCAGTAAAAGATGGGCTCTCCACCGAGACGCCGGGCTCTCCACCGAGACGCTGGGCTCTCCACCGAAAAACAAAGTTCAGCAGTAAAAGACAAGCTCTTCACCGAGATGCTGGGCTCTCCACCGAAAAACAAAGTTCAGCAGTAAAAGACGGGCTCTCCACCGAGACGCTGGCTCTCCACCGAGACTCTGGGCTCTACACCGAGACTCTGGGCTCTCCACCGAGACGCTGGGCTCTCCACCGAAAAACAAAGTTCACCAGTAAATGACGGTCTCTCCACCAAAATGCTGTGCTCTCCAGCGAGGTGCTCAGCTCTCCACCGAAAAACAAACTTCACCAGTAAAAGGCGGGCTCTCAACCGAAACGATGGGCTCTCCACCGACAAACAAATTTCAGCAGTAAAAGACGGGCTCTCCACCGAAACGCTGGGCTCTCCACAGAGATGCTGGGCTCTCCACCGAAAAACAAAGTTCAGCATTAAAAGACAGGCTCTCCACCGAGACGCTGGTCTCTCCACCGAGACGCTGGGCTCTCCACCGAAAAACAAAGTTCAGCAGTAAAAGACGGGCTCTCCACTGAGACGCTGGGCTCTTTACCGAGATGCTGGGCTCTCCACCGAAAAACAAAGTTCAGCAGTAAAAGGCAGGCTCTCCACCGAGACACTGGGCTCTCCACCGATATGCTGGGCTCTCCACCGAAAAGCAAAGTTCAGCAGTAAAAGACGGGCTCACCGCCGAGACGCTAGGCTCTCCACCGAAAAACAAAGTTCAGCAGTAAAAGACGGGCTCTAGACCGAAATGCTGGGCTCTCCACGGAGACGCTGGGTTCTCCACCGAAAAACAAATTTCAGTAGTAAAAGACGGGCTCTCCGCCGAGACGCTGGGCTCTCCACAGAAAAACAAAGCTCAGCAGTAAAAGACGGGCTCTCCACCGAGACACTGGGCTCTCCACCGAGACGCTGGGTTCTCCACCAAAAAACAAAGTTCAGCAGTAAAAGACGGGCTCTCCACCGAGACGCTGGCCTCTCCACCGAGACGCTGGGCTCTCCACTGAAAAACAAAGTTTAGCAGTAAAAGACGGGCTCTCCACCAAGACGCTGGGCTCTCCACCGAGACGCTCGGCTCTCCACTGAAAAACAAAGTTTAGCAGTAAAAGACGGGCTCTCCACCGAGACGCTGGGCTCTCCACCGAGACGCTGGGCTCTCCACCGAAAAACAAAGTTCACAAGTAAAAGACGGGCTCTCCACTGAGACGCTGGGCTCTCCACCGAAAAACAAAGTTCAGCAGTAAAAGACGGGCTCTCCACTGAGACGTTGGGCTCTCCACCTAGACGCTGGGCTCTCCACCGAAAAACAAAGTTCAGTAGTAAAAGACGGGCTCTCCACCGAGACGCTGGGCTCTCCACCGTGACGCTGGGCTCTCCAACGAATAAAAAAGTTCAGCAGTAAAAGACGGGCTCTCCACCGAGACACTGGGCTCTCCACCGAGACGCTGGGCTCTCCACCAGAGAAAAAAGTTTAGCAGTAAAAGATGGGCTCTCCACCGAGACGCCGGGCTCTCCACCGAGACGCTGGGCTCTCCACCGAAAAACAAAGTTCAGCAGTAAAAGACAAGCTCTTCACCGAGATGCTGGGCTCTCCACCGAAAAACAAAGTTCAGCAGTAAAAGACGGGCTCTCCACCGAGACGCTGGGCTCTCCACCGAGACTCTGGGCTCTCCACCGAGACGCTGGGCTCTCCACCGAAAAACAAAGTTCACTAGTAAAAGACGGTCTCTCCACCAAAATGCTGTGCTCTCCACCGAGATGCTCAGCTCTCCACCGAAAAACAAACTTCAGCAGTAAAAGACGGGCTCTCCACCGCGACGATGGGCTCTCCACCGACAAACAAATTTCAGCAGTAAAAGACGGGCTCTCAACCGAAACGCTGGGCTCTCCACCGAGATGCTGGGCTCTCCACTGAAAAACAAAGTTCAGCAGTAAAAGACGGGCTCTCCACTGAGACGCTGGGCTCTTTACCGAGATGCTGGGCTCTCCACCGAAAAACAAATTTCAGCAGTAAAAGGCAGGCTCTCCACCGAGACACTGGGCTCTCCACCGATATGCTGGGCTCTCCACCGAAAAGCAAAGTTCAGCAGTAAAAGACGGGCTCTCCGCCGAGACGCTGGGCTCTCCACCGAAAAACAAAGTTCAGCAGTAAAAGACGGGCTCTCCACCGAAATGCTGGGCTCTCCACGGAGACGCTGGGTTCTCCACCGAAAAACAAATTTCAGCAGTAAAAGACGGGCTCTCCGCCGAGACGCTGGGCTCTCCACAGAAAAACAAAGCTCAGCAGTAAAAGACGGGCTCTCCACCGAGACACTGGGTTCTGCACCGAGACGCTGGGTTCTCCACCGAAAAACAAATTTCAGCAGTAAAAGACGGGCTCTCCACCGAAATGCTGGGCTCTCCACGGAGATGCTGGGTTCTCCACCGAAAAACAAATTTCAGCAGTAAAAGACGGGCTCTCCGCCGAGACGCTGGGCTCTCCAGAGAAAAACAAAGCTCAGCAGTAAAAGACGGGCTCTCCACCGAGACGCTGGCCTCTCTACCGAGACGCTGGGCTCTCCACTGAAAAACAAAGTTTAGCAGTAAAAGACGGGCTCTCCACCGAGACACTGGGCTCTCCACCGAGACGCTGGGCTCTCCACTGAAAAACAAAGTTTAGCAGTAAAAGACGGGCTCTCCACCGAGACGCTGGGCTCTCCACCGAGACGCTGGGCTCTCCACCGAAAAAGAAAGTTCACCAGTAAAAGACGGTCTCTCCACCGAAATGCTGGGCTCTCCACTGAGACACTGGGCTCACCACCGAAAAACAAAGTTCACTAGTAAAAGACGGTCTCTCCACCAAAATGCTGTGCTCTCCACCGAGATGCTCAGCTCTCCACCGAAAAACAAACTTCAGCAGTAAAAGACGGGCTCTCCACCGCGACGATGGGCTCTCCACCGACAAACAAATTTCAGCAGTAAAAGACGGGCTCTCAACCGAAACGCTGGGCTCTCCACCGAGATGCTGGGCTCTCCACCGAAAAACAAAGTTCAGCAGTAAAAAACGGGCTCTCCACTGAGACGCTGGGCTCTTTACCGAGATGCTGGGCTCTCCACCGAAAAACAAATTTCAGCAGTAAAAGGCAGGCTCTCCACCGAGACACTGGGCTCTCCACCGATATGCTGGGCTCTCCACCGAAAAGCAAAGTTCAGCAGTAAAAGACGGGCTCTCCGCCGAGACGCTGGGCTCTCCACCGAAAAACAAAGTTCAGCAGTAAAAGACGGGCTCTCCACCGAAATGCTGGGCTCTCCACGGAGACGCTGGGTTCTCCACCGAAAAACAAATTTCAGCAGTAAAAGACGGGCTCTCCGCCGAGACGCTGGGCTCTCCACAGAAAAACAAAGCTCAGCAGTAAAAGACGGGCTCTCCACCGAGACACTGGGTTCTGCACCGAGACGCTGGGCTCTCCACCGAAAAACAAAGTTCAGCAGTAAAAGACGGGCTCTCCACCGAAATGCTGGGCTCTCCACGGAGACGCTGGGTTCTCCACCGAAAAACAAATTTCAGCAGTAAAAGACGGGCTCTCCGCCGAGACGCTGGGCTCTCCACAGAAAAACAAAGCTCAGCAGTAAAAGACGGGCTCTCCACCGAGACGCTGGCCTCTCCACCGAGACGCTGGGCTCTCCACTGAAAAACAAAGTTTAGCAGTAAAAGACGGGCTCTCCACCGAGACACTGGGCTCTCCACCGAGACGCTGGGCTCTCCACTGAAAAACAAAGTTTAGCAGTAAAAGACGGGCTCTCCACCGAGACGCTGGGCTCTCCACCGAGACGCTGGGCTCTCCACCGAAAAAGAAAGTTCACCAGTAAAAGACGGTCTCTCCACCGAAATGCTGGGCTCTCCACGGAGACGCTGGGCTCACCACCGAAAAACAAAATTCAGCAGTAAAAGACGGGCTCTCCACCAAGACGCTGGGCTCTCCACCTAGACGCTGGGCTCTCCACCGAAAAACAAAGTTCAGCAGTAAAAGACGGGCTCTCCACCGAGACGCTGGGCTCTCCACCAAGACGCTGGGTTCTCCACAGAAAAACAAAGTTCAGCAGAAAAAGACGGGCTCTCCACCGAGACGCTGGGCTCTCCACCGAGACGCTGGGCTCTCCACCGAAAAACAAAGTTCAGCAGAAAAAGACGAGCTCTCCACCGAGACGCTGGCCTCTCCACCGAGACGCTGGGCTCTCCACCGAAAAACAAAGTTCAGCAGTAGAAGACGGGCTCTCCACCGAGACGCTGGGCTCTCCACCTAGACGCTGGGCTCTCCACCGAAAAACAAAGTTCAGCAGTAAAAGACGGGCTCTCCACCGAGACGCTGGGCTCTCCACCAAGACGCTGGGTTCTCCACCGAAAAACAAAGTTCAGCAGAAAAATACGGGCTCTCCACCGAAACGCTGGGCTCTCCACCGAGATGCTGGGCTCTCCACCGAAAAACCAAGTTCAGCAGTAAAAGACGGGCTCTCCACCGAGACGCTGGGCTCTCCACCGAGACACTGGGCTCTCCACCGAAAAGCAAAGATCAGAAGTAAAAGACGGGCTCTCTACCGAGACGCTGGGCTCTCCACCGAGACGCTGGGCTCTCCACCAGAACACAAAGTTCAGCAGTAAAAGACGGGCTCTCCACCGAGACGCTGGGCTCTCTCCCGAAAAACAAAGATCAGCAGTAAAAGACAGGCTCTCCGCCGAGACGCTGGGCTCTCCACAGAAAAACAAAGCTCAGCAGTAAAAGACGGGCTCTCCACCGAGACGCTGGGCTCTCCACTGAGACGCTGGGTTCTCCACCGAAAACCAAATTTCAGCAGTAAAAGACGGGCTCTCCACCGAGACGCTGGGCTCTCCACCGAAAAACAAAGTTTAGCAGTGAAAGACGGTCTCTCCACCGAGACGCTGGGCTCTCGACCGAGACGCTGGGCTCTCCATCGAAAAACAAAGTTCAGAAGTAAAAGACGGGCTATCCAGTGAGACCCTGGGATCACCACCGAGACGCTGGGCTCTCCACCGAAAAACAAAGTTCAGCAGTAAAAGACGGGCTCTCCACCGAGACGCAGGGCTCTCCAACGAAAAACAAAGTTCAGCAGTAAAAGACGGGCTCTCCACCGAGACGCTGGACTCTCCACCGAAAAACAAAGTTCAGCAGTAAAAGACGGGCTCTCCACCAAGACGCTGGGCCCTCCACCAAGACGCTGGGCTCTCCACCGAAAAACAAAGTTCAGCAGTAAAAGACGGGCTCTCCACTGAGACGCTGGACTCTCCACCGAGACGCTCGGCTCTCCACCGAAAAACAAAGTTCAGCAGTAAAAGACGGGCTCTCCACCGAGACGCTGGTCTCTCCACCGAGACGCTGGGCTCTCCACCGAAAAACAAAGTTCAGCAGTAAAAGACGGGCTCTCCACTGAAACTCTGGGCTCTCCACCGAGACGCTGGGCTCTCCACTGAGACGCTGGGCTCTCCACCGAAAAACAAAGTTCAGCAGTAAAAGACGGGCTCTTCACCGAGACGCTGGGCTCTCCACCGAGACGCTGGGCTCTCCACCGAAAAACAAAGTTCAGCAGTAAAAGACGAGCTCTCCACCGAGACGCTGGGCTCTCCACCGAGAAGCTGGGCTCTCCACCAGAAAACAGAGTTCAGCAGTAAAAGATGGGCTCTCCACTGAGACGCCGGGCTCTCCACCAAAAAACAAAGTTCAGCAGTAAAAGACGGGCTCTCCACCGAGACGCTGGGCTCTCCACCGAGACTCTGGGCTCTCCACCGAGACGCTGGGCTCTCCACCGATACGCTGGGCTCTCCACCGAAAAACAAAGTTCAGCAGGAAAAGACGGGCTCTCCACCAAAATGATGGGCTCTCCACCGAGACGCTCAGCTCTCCACCGAAAAACAAACTTCAGCAGTAAAAGACGGGCTCTCCACCGCGACGATGGGCTCTCCACCGAGAAACAAAGTTCAGCAGTAAAAGACGGGCCCTCCACCGAGACGCTGGGCTCTCCACTGAAAAACAAAGTTCAGCAGTAAAAGACAGGCTCTCCACCTAGACGCTGGGCTCTCCACCGAAAAACAAATTTCAGCAGTTAAAGACGGGCTCTCCACCTAGACGCTGGGCTCTCCACCGAGACGCTGGGCTCTCCACCGAAAAACAAAGTTGAGCAGTAAAAGACGGGCTCTCCACCGAGACGCTGGCCTCTCCACCGAGACGCTGGGCTCTCCACCGAAAAACAAAGTTCAGCAGTAGAAGACGGGCTCTCCACAGAGACGCTGGGTTCTCCACCGAAAAACAAAGTTCAGCAGTAAAAGACGGGCTCTCCACTGAAATGCTGGGCTCTCCACCGAGACGCTGGGCTCACCAACGAAAAACAAAGTTCAGCAGTAAAAGACGGGCTCTCCACCGAGACGCTGGTCTCTCCACCGAGACGCTGGTCTCTCCACCGAAAAACAAAGTTCAGAAGTAAAAGACGGGCTCTCCACAGAGACGCTGGGCTCACCACTGAAAAACAAAGTTCAGCAGTAAAAGACGGGCTCTCCACCGAGACGCTGGGCTCTCCCCCGAAAAACAAAGATCAGCAGTAAAAGACGGGCTCTCTACCGAGACGCAGGGCTCTCCACCGAGACGCTGGGCTCCCCACAGAAAAACAAAGTTCAGCAGTAAAAGACGGGCTCTCCACTGAAATGCTGGGCTCTCCACAGAGACGCTGGGCGCTCCACCGAAAAACAAAGTTCAGAAGTAAAAGACGGGCTCTCCTCCGAGACGCTGGGCTCTCCACCGAAAAACAAAGTTCAGCAGTAAAAGACGGGCTCTCCACCGAGACGCTGGGCTCTCCACCGAAAAACAAAGTTCAGCAGTAGAAGACGGGCTCTCCACAGAGACGCTGGGTTCTCCACCGAAAAACAAAGTTCAGCAGTAAAAGACGGGCTCTCCACTGAAATGCTGGTCTCTCCACCGAGACGCTGGGCTCACCAACGAAAAACAAAGTTCAGCAGTAAAAGACGGGCTCTCCACCGAGACGCTGGTCTCTCCACCGAGACGCTGGTCTCTCCACCGAAAAACAAAGTTCAGAAGTAAAAGACGGGCTCTCCACAGAGACGCTGGGCTCACCACTGAAAAACAAAGTTCAGCAGTAAAAGACGGGCTCTCCACCGAGACGCTGGGCTCTCCCCCGAAAAACAAAGATCAGCAGTAAAAGACGGGCTCTCTACCGAGACGCAGGGCTCTCCACCGAGACGCTGGGCTCCCCACAGAAAAACAAAGTTCAGCAGTAAAAGACGGGCTCTCCACTGAAATGCTGGGCTCTCCACCCAGACGCTGGGCGCTCCACCGAAAAACAAAGTTCAGAAGTAAAAGACGGGCTCTCCACCGAGACGCTGGGCTCTCCACCGAAAAACAAAGTTCAGCAGTAAAAGACGGGCTCTCCACCGAGACGCTGGGCTCTCCACCTAGACGCTGGGCTCTCCACCGAAAAACAAAGTTCAGCAGTAAAAGACGGGCTCTCCACTGAGACGCTGGACGCTCCACCGAGACGCTCGGCTCTCCACTGAGACGCTGGGCTCTCCACCGAAAAACAAAGTTCAGAAGTAAAAGACGGGCTCTCCACCGAGACGCTGGGCTCTCCACCGAAAAACAAAGTTCAGCAGGAAAAGACGGGCTCTCCACCAAGACGCTGGGCTCTCCACCTAGACGCTGGGCTCTCCACCGAAAAATAAATTTCAGCAGTAAAAGACGGGCTCTCCACCTAGACGCTGGGCTCTCCACCAAGACGCTGGGTTCTCCACTGAAAAACAAAGTTCAGCAGAAAAAGACGGGCTCTCCACCGAGACGCTGGGCTCTCCACCGAGACGCTGGGCTCTCCACCGAAAAACAAAGTTGAGCAGTAAAAGACGGGCTCTCCACCGAGACGCTGGCCTCTCCACCGAGACGCTGGGCTCTCCACCGAAAAACAAAGTTCAGCAGTAGAAGACGGGCTCTCCACTGAAATGCTGGGCTCACCACCGAGACGCTGGGCGCTCCACCGAAAAACAAAGTTCAGCAGTAAAAGATGGGCTCTCCACGAGACGCTGGGCTCTCCACCGAGAAGCTGGGCTCTCCACCAGAAAACAGAGTTCAGCAGTAAAAGATGGGCTCTCCACCGAGACGCCGGGCTCTCCACCAAAAAACAAAGTTCAGCAGTAAAAGACGGGCTCTCCACCGAGACGCTGGGCTCTCCACCGAGACTCTGGGCTCTCCACCGAGACGCTGGGCTCTCCACCGATACGCTGGGCTCTCCACCGAAAAACAAAGTTCAGCAGGAAAAGACGGGCTCTCCACCAAAATGATGGGCTCTCCACCGAGACGCTCAGCTCTCCACCGAAAAACAAACTTCAGCAGTAAAAGACGGGCTCTCCACCGCGACGATGGGCTCTCCACCGAGAAACAAAGTTCAGCAGTAAAAGACGGGCCCTCCACCGAGACGCTGGGCTCTCCACTGAAAAACAAAGTTCAGCAGTAAAAGACAGGCTCTCCACCTAGACGCTGGGCTCTCCACCGAAAAACAAATTTCAGCAGTTAAAGACGGGCTCTCCACCTAGACGCTGGGCTCTCCACCGAGACGCTGGGCTCTCCACCGAAAAACAAAGTTGAGCAGTAAAAGACGGGCTCTCCACCGAGACGCTGGCCTCTCCACCGAGACGCTGGGCTCTCCACCGAAAAACAAAGTTCAGCAGTAGAAGACGGGCTCTCCACAGAGACGCTGGGTTCTCCACCGAAAAACAAAGTTCAGCAGTAAAAGACGGGCTCTCCACTGAAATGCTGGGCTCTCCACCGAGACGCTGGGCTCACCAACGAAAAACAAAGTTCAGCAGTAAAAGACGGGCTCTCCTCCGAGACGCTGGTCTCTCCACCGAGACGCTGGTCTCTCCACCGAAAAACAAAGTTCAGAAGTAAAAGACGGGCTCTCCACAGAGACGCTGGGCTCACCACTGAAAAACAAAGTTCAGCAGTAAAAGACGGGCTCTCCACCGAGACGCTGGGCTCTCCCCCGAAAAACAAAGATCAGCAGTAAAAGACGGGCTCTCTACCGAGACGCAGGGCTCTCCACCGAGACGCTGGGCTCCCCACAGAAAAACAAAGTTCAGCAGTAAAAGACGGGCTCTCCACTGAAATGCTGGGCTCTCCACCGAGACGCTGGGCGCTCCACCGAAAAACAAAGTTCAGAAGTAAAAGACGGGCTCTCCACCGAGACGCTGGGCTCTCCACCGAAAAACAAAGTTCAGCAGTAAAAGACGGGCTCTCCACCGAGACGCTGGGCTCTCCACCTAGACGCTGGGCTCTCCACCGAAAAACAAAGTTCAGCAGTAAAAAGCGGGCTCTCCACTGAGACGCTGGACGCTCCACCGAGACGTTCGGCTCTCCACTGAGACGCTGGGCTCTCCACCGAAAAACAAAGTTCAGAAGTAAAAGACGGGCCCTCCACCGAGACGCTGGGCTCTCCACCGAAAAACAAAGTTCAGCAGTAAAAGACGTGCTCTCCACCAAGACGCTGGGCTCTCCACCTAGACGCTGGGCTCTCCACCGAAAAACAAAGTTCAGCAGTAAAAGACGGGCTCTCCACCTAGACGCTGGGCTCTCCACCAAGACGCTGGGTTCTCCACCGAAAAACAAAGTTCAGCAGAAAAAGACGGGCTCTCCACCGAGACGCTGGGCTCTCCACCGAGACGCTGGGCTCTCCACCGAAAAACAAAGTTCAGCAGTAAAAGGCGGGCTCTCCACCGAGACGCTGGCCTCTCCACCGAGACGCTGGGCTCTCCACCGAAAAACAAAGTTCAGCAGTAGAAGACGGGCTCTCCACCGAGACGCTGGACTCTCCACCGAAAAACAAAGTTCAGCAGTAAAAGACGGGCTCTCCACTGAAATGCTGGGCTCTCCACCGAGACGCTGGGCTCTCCACCAAGACGCTGGGCTCTCCACCGAGACGCTGGGCTCTCCACCGAAAAACAAAGTTCAGAAGTAAAAGACGGGCTCTCCACTGAGACGCTGGGCTCTCCACCGAAAAACAAAGTTCAGCAGTAAAAGACGGGCTCTCCACTGAGACGTTGGGCTCTCCACCTAGACGCTGGGCTCTCCACCGAAAAACAAAGTTCAGTAGTAAAAGACGGGCTCTCCACCGAGACGCTGGGCTCTCCACCGAGACGCTGGGGTCTCCAACGAATAAAAAAGTACAGCAGTAAAAGACGGGCTCTCCACCGAGACACTGGGCTCTCCACCGAGACGCTGGGCTCTCCACCAGAGAAAAAAGTTTAGCAGTAAAAGATGGGCTCTCCACCGAGACGCTGGGCTCTCCACCTAGACGCTGGGCTCTCCACCGAAAAACAAAGTTCAGCAGTAAAAAGCGGGCTCTCCACTGAGACGCTGGACGCTCCACCGAGACGCTCAGCTCTCCACTGAGACGCTGGGCTCTCCACCGAAAAACAAAGTTCAGAAGTAAAAGACGGGCCCTCCACCGAGACGCTGGGCTCTCCACCGAAAAACAAAGTTCAGCAGTAAAAGACGGGCTCTCCACCAAGACGCTGGGCTCTCCACCTAGACGCTGGGCTCTCCACCGAAAAACAAAGTTCAGCAGTAAAAGACGGGCTCTCCACCTAGACGCTGGGCTCTCCACCAAGACGCTGGGTTCTCCACCGAAAAACAAAGTTCAGCAGAAAAAGACGGGCTCTCCACCGAGACGCTGGGCTCTCCACCGAGACGCTGGGCTCTCCACCGAAAAACAAAGTTCAGCAGTAAAAGACGGGCTCTCCACCGAGACGCTGGCCTCTCCACCGAGACGCTGGGCTCTCCACCGAAAAACAAAGTTCAGCAGTAGAAGACGGGCTCTCCACTGAAATGCTGGGCTCACCACCGAGACGCTGGGCGCTCCACCGAAAAACAAAGTTCAGCAGTAAAAGATGGGCTCTCCACGAGACGCTGGGCTCTCCACCGAAAAACAAAGTTCAGCAGTAAAAGACGGGCTCTCCACCGAGACGCTGGGCTCTCCACCGAGAAGCTGGGCTCTCCACCAGAAAACAGAGTTCAGCAGTAAAAGATGGGCTCTCCACCGAGACGCCGGGCTCTCCACCAAAAAACAAAGTTCAGCAGTAATAGACGGGCTCTCCACCGAGACGCTGGGCTCTCCACCGAGACTCTGGGCTCTCCACCGAGACGCTGGGCTCTCCACCGATACGCTGGGCTCTCCACCGAAAAACAAAGTTCAGCAGTAAAAGACGGGCTCTCCACCAAAATGATGGGCTCTCCACCGAGACGCTCAGCTCTCCACCGAAAAACAAACTTCAGCAGTAAAAGACGGGCTCTCCACCGCGACGATGGGCTCTCCACCGAGAAACAAAGTTCAGCAGTAAAAGACGGGCCCTCCACCGAGACGCTGGGCTCTCCACTGAAAAACAAAGTTCAGCAGTAAAAGACAGGCTCTCCACCTAGACGCTGGGCTCTCCACCGAAAAACAAATTTCAGCAGTTAAAGACGGGCTCTCCACCTAGACGCTGGGCTCTCCACCGAGACGCTGGGCTCTCCACCGAAAAACAAAGTTGAGCAGTAAAAGACGGGCTCTCCACCGAGACGCTGGCCTCTCCACCGAGACGCTGGGCTCTCCACCGAAAAACAAAGTTCAGCAGTAGAAGACGGGCTCTCCACAGAGACGCTGGGTTCTCCACCGAAAAACAAAGTTCAGCAGTAAAAGACGGGCTCTCCACTGAAATGCTGGGCTCTCCACCGAGACGCTGGGCTCACCAACGAAAAACAAAGTTCAGCAGTAAAAGACGGGCTCTCCACCGAGACGCTGGTCTCTCCACCGAGACGCTGGTCTCTCCACCGAAAAACAAAGTTCAGAAGTAAAAGACGGGCTCTCCACAGAGACGCTGGGCTCACCACTGAAAAACAAAGTTCAGCAGTAAAAGACGGGCTCTCCACCGAGACGCTGGGCTCTCCCCCGAAAAACAAAGATCAGCAGTAAAAGACGGGCTCTCTACCGAGACGCAGGGCTCTCCACCGAGATGCTGGGCTCTCCACCGAAAAACAAAGTTCAGCAGTAAAAGACGGGCTCTCCACTGAAATGCTGGGCTCTCCACCGAGACGCTGGGCTCACCAACGAAAAACAAAGTTCAGCAGTAAAAGACGGGCTCTCCACCGAGACGCTGGTCTCTCCACCGAGACGCTGGTCTCTCCACCGAAAAACAAAGTTCAGAAGTAAAAGACGGGCTCTCCACAGAGACGCTGGGCTCCCCACAGAAAAACAAAGTTCAGCAGTAAAAGACGGGCTCTCCACTGAAATGCTGGGCTCTCCACCGAGACGCTGGGCGCTCCACCGAAAAACAAAGTTCAGAAGTAAAAGACGGGCTCTCCTCCGAGACGCTGGGCTCTCCACCGAAAAACAAAGTTCAGCAGTAAAAGACGGGCTCTCCACCGAGACGCTGGGCTCTCCACCTAGACGCTGGGCTCTCCACCGAAAAACAAAGTTCAGCAGTAAAAAGCGGGCTCTCCACTGAGACGCTGGACGCTCCACCGAGACGCTCGGCTCTCCACTGAGACGCTGGGCTCTCCACCGAAAAACAAAGTTCAGAAGTAAAAGACGGGCCCTCCACCGAGACGCTGGGCTCTCCACCGAAAAACAAAGTTCAGCAGTAAAAGACGGGCTCTCCACCAAGACGCTGGGCTCTCCACCTAGACGCTGGGCTCTCCACCGAAAAACAAAGTTCAGCAGTAAAAGACGGGCTCTCCACCTAGACGCTGGGCTCTCCACCAAGACGCTGGGTTCTCCACCGAAAAACAAAGTTCAGCAGAAAAAGACGGGCTCTCCACCGAGACGCTGGGCTCTCCACCGAGACGCTGGGCTCTCCACCGAAAAACAAAGTTCAGCAGTAAAAGACGGGCTCTCCACCGAGACGCTGGGCTCTCCACCGAGACGCTGGGCTCTCCACCGAAAAACAAAGTTCAGCAGTAGAAGACGGGCTCTCCACCGAGACGCTGGACTCTCCACCGAAAAACAAAGTTCAGCAGTAAAAGACGGGCTCTCCACTGAAATGCTGGGCTCTCCACCGAGACGCTGGGCTCTCCACCAAGACGCTGGGCTCTCCACCGAGACGCTGGGCTCTCCACCGAAAAACAAAGTTCAGAAGTAAAAGACGGGCTCTCCACTGGGACGCTGGGCTCTCCACCGAAAAACAAAGTTCAGCAGTAAAAGACGGGCTCTCCACTGAGACGTTGGGCTCTCCACCTAGACGCTGGGCTCTCCACCGAAAAACAAAGTTCAGTAGTAAAAGACGGGCTCTCCACCGAGACGCTGGGCTCTCCACCGAGACGCTGGGGTCTCCAACGAATAAAAAAGTACAGCAGTAAAAGACGGGCTCTCCACCGAGACACTGGGCTCTCCACCGAGACGCTGGGCTCTCCACCAGAGAAAAAAGTTTAGCAGTAAAAGATGGGCTCTCCACCGAGACGCTGGGCTCTCCACCTAGACGCTGGGCTCTCCACCGAAAAACAAAGTTCAGCAGTAAAAAGCGGGCTCTCCACTGAGACGCTGGACGCTCCACCGAGACGCTCAGCTCTCCACTGAGACGCTGGGCTCTCCACCGAAAAACAAAGTTCAGAAGTAAAAGACGGGCCCTCCACCGAGACGCTGGGCTCTCCACCGAAAAACAAAGTTCAGCAGTAAAAGACGGGCTCTCCACCAAGACGCTGGGCTCTCCACCTAGACGCTGGGCTCTCCACCGAAAAACAAAGTTCAGCAGTAAAAGACGGGCTCTCCACCTAGACGCTGGGCTCTCCACCAAGACGCTGGGTTCTCCACCGAAAAACAAAGTTCAGCAGAAAAAGACGGGCTCTCCACCGAGACGCTGGGCTCTCCACCGAGACGCTGGGCTCTCCACCGAAAAACAAAGTTCAGCAGTAAAAGACGGGCTCTCCACCGAGACGCTGGCCTCTCCACCGAGACGCTGGGCTCTCCACCGAAAAACAAAGTTCAGCAGTAGAAGACGGGCTCTCCACCGAGACGCTGGACTCTCCACCGAAAAACAAAGTTCAGCAGTAAAAGACGGGCTCTCCACTGAAATGCTGGGCTCTCCACCGAGACGCTGGGCTCTCCACCGAGACGCTGGGCTCTCCACCGAAAAACAAAGTTCAGAAGTAAAAGACGGGCTCTCCACTGAGACGCTGGGCTCTCCACCGAAAAACAAAGTTCAGCAGTAAAAGACGGGCTCTCCACTGAGACGTTGGGCTCTCCACCTAGACGCTGGGCTCTCCACCGAAAAACAAAGTTCAGTAGTAAAAGACGGGCTCTCCACCGAGACGCTGGGCTCTCCACCGAGACGCTGGGGTCTCCAACGAATAAAAAAGTACAGCAGTAAAAGACGGGCTCTCCACCGAGACACTGGGCTCTCCACCGAGACGCTGGGCTCTCCACCAGAGAAAAAAGTTTAGCAGTAAAAGATGGGCTCTCCACCGAGACGCCGGGCTCTCCACCGAGACGCTGGGCTCTCCACCGAAAAACAAAGTTCAGCAGTAAAAGACAAGCTCTTCACCGAGATGCTGGGCTCTCCACCGAAAAACAAAGTTCAGCAGTAAAAGACGGGCTCTCCACCGAGATGCTGGCTCTCCACCGAGACTCTGGGCTCTCCACCGAGACTCTGGGCTCTCCACCGAGACGCTGGGCTCTCCACCGAAAAACAAAGTTCACCAGTAAATGACGGTCTCTCCACCAAAATGCTGTGCTCTCCAGCGAGGTGCTCAGTTCTCCACCGAAAAACAAACTTCAGCAGTAAAAGACGGGCTCTCAACCGAGACGATGGGCTCTCCACCGACAAACAAAGTTCAGCAGTAAAAGACGGGCTCTCCACCGAAACGCTGGGCTCTCCACAGAGATGCTGGGCTCTCCACCGAAAAACAAAGTTCAGCAGTAAAAGACAGGCTCTCCACCGAGACGCTGGTCTCTCCACCGAGACGCTGGGCTCTCCACCGAAAAACAAAGTTCAGCAGTAAAAGACGGGCTCTCCACTGAGACGCTGGGCTCTTTACCGAGATGCTGGGCTCTCCACCGAAAAACAAAGTTCAGCAGTAAAAGGCAGGCTCTCCACCGAGACACTGGGCTCTCCACCGATATGCTGGGCTCTCCACCGAAAAGCAAAGTTCAGCAGTAAAAGACGGGCTCACCGCCGAGACGCTAGGCTCTCCACCGAAAAACAAAGTTCAGCAGTAAAAGACGGGCTCTAGACCGAAATGCTGGGCTCTCCACGGAGACGCTGGGTTCTCCACCGAAAAACAAATTTCAGTAGTAAAAGACGGGCTCTCCGCCGAGACGCTGGGCTCTCCACCGAAAAACAAAGTTCAGCAGTAAAAGACGGGCTCTCCACTGAGACGTTGGGCTCTCCACCTAGACGCTGGGCTCTCCACCGAAAAACAAAGTTCAGTAGTAAAAGACGGGCTCTCCACCGAGACGCTGGGCTCTCCACCGAGACGCTGGGGTCTCCAACGAATAAAAAAGTACAGCAGTAAAAGACGGGCTCTCCACCGAGACACTGGGCTCTCCACCGAGACGCTGGGCTCTCCACCAGAGAAAAAAGTTTAGCAGTAAAAGATGGGCTCTCCACCGAGACGCTGGGCTCTCCACCTAGACGCTGGGCTCTCCACCGAAAAACAAAGTTCAGCAGTAAAAAGCGGGCTCTCCACTGAGACGCTGGACGCTCCACCGAGACGCTCAGCTCTCCACTGAGACGCTGGGCTCTCCACCGAAAAACAAAGTTCAGAAGTAAAAGACGGGCCCTCCACCGAGACGCTGGGCTCTCCACCGAAAAACAAAGTTCAGCAGTAAAAGACGGGCTCTCCACCAAGACGCTGGGCTCTCCACCTAGACGCTGGGCTCTCCACCGAAAAACAAAGTTCAGCAGTAAAAGACGGGCTCTCCACCTAGACGCTGGGCTCTCCACCAAGACGCTGGGTTCTCCACCGAAAAACAAAGTTCAGCAGAAAAAGACGGGCTCTCCACCGAGACGCTGGGCTCTCCACCGAGACGCTGGGCTCTCCACCGAAAAACAAAGTTCAGCAGTAAAAGACGGGCTCTCCACCGAGACGCTGGCCTCTCCACCGAGACGCTGGGCTCTCCACCGAAAAACAAAGTTCAGCAGTAGAAGACGGGCTCTCCACCGAGACGCTGGACTCTCCACCGAAAAACAAAGTTCAGCAGTAAAAGACGGGCTCTCCACTGAAATGCTGGGCTCTCCACCGAGACGCTGGGCTCTCCACCGAGACGCTGGGCTCTCCACCGAAAAACAAAGTTCAGAAGTAAAAGACGGGCTCTCCACTGAGACGCTGGGCTCTCCACCGAAAAACAAAGTTCAGCAGTAAAAGACGGGCTCTCCACTGAGACGTTGGGCTCTCCACCTAGACGCTGGGCTCTCCACCGAAAAACAAAGTTCAATAGTAAAAGACGGGCTCTCCACCGAGACGCTGGGCTCTCCACCGAGACGCTGGGGTCTCCAACGAATAAAAAAGTACAGCAGTAAAAGACGGTCTCTCCACCGAGACACTGGGCTCTCCACCGAGACGCTGGGCTCTCCACCAGAGAAAAAAGTTTAGCAGTAAAAGATGGGCTCTCCACCGAGACGCCGGGCTCTCCACCGAGACGCTGGGCTCTCCACCGAAAAACAAAGTTCAGCAGTAAAAGACAAGCTCTTCACCGAGATGCTGGGCTCTCCACCGAAAAACAAAGTTCAGCAGTAAAAGACGGGCTCTCCACCGAGACGCTGGCTCTCCACCGAGACTCTGGGCTCTCCACCGAGACTCTGGGCTCACCACCGAGACGCTGGGCTCTCCACCGAAAAACAAAGTTCACCAGTAAATGACGGTCTCTCCACCAAAATGCTGTGCTCTCCAGCGAGGTGCTCAGCTCTCCACCGAAAAACAAACTTCAGCAGTAAAAGACGGGCTCTCAACCGAGACGATGGGCTCTCCACCGACAAACAAAGTTCAGCAGTAAAAGACGGGCTCTCCACCGAAACGCTGGGCTCTCCACAGAGATGCTGGGCTCTCCACCGAAAAACAAAGTTCAGCAGTAAAAGACAGGCTCTCCACCGAGACGCTGGTCTCTCCACCGAGACGCTGGGCTCTCCACCGAAAAACAAAGTTCAGCAGTAAAAGACGGGCTCTCCACTGAGACGCTGGGCTCTTTACCGAGATGCTGGGCTCTCCACCGAGAAACAAAGTTCAGCAGTAAAAGGCAGGCTCTCCACCGAGACACTGGGCTCTCCACCGATATGCTGGGCTCTCCACCGAAAAGCAAAGTTCAGCAGTAAAAGACGGGCTCACCGCCGAGACGCTAGGCTCTCCACCGAAAAACAAAGTTCAGCAGTAAAAGACGGGCTCTAGACCGAAATGCTGGGCTCTCCACGGAGACGCTGGGTTCTCCACCGAAAAACAAATTTCAGTAGTAAAAGACGGGCTCTCCGCCGAGACGCTGGGCTCTCCACCGAAAAACAAAGCTCAGCAGTAAAAGACGGGCTCTCCACCGAGACACTGGGCTCTCCACCGAGACGCTGGGTTCTCCACCAAAAAACAAAGTTCAGCAGTAAAAGACGGGCTCTCCACCGAGACGCTGGCCTCTCCACCGAGACGCTGGGCTCTCCACTGAAAAACAAAGTTTAGCAGTAAAAGACGGGCTCTCCACCAAGACGCTGGGCTCTCCACCGAGACGCTCGGCTCTCCACTGAAAAACAAAGTTTAGCAGTAAAAGACCCGCTCTCCACCGAGACGCTGGGCTCTCCACCGAGACGCTGGGCTCTCCACCGAAAAACAAAGTTCACAAGTAAAAGACGGGCTCTCCACTGAGACGCTGGGCTCTCCACCGAAAAACAAAGTTCAGCAGTAAAAGACGGGCTCTCCACTGAGACGTTGGGCTCTCCACCTAGACGCTGGGCTCTCCACCGAAAAACAAAGTTCAGTAGTAAAAGACGGGCTCTCCACCGAGACGCTGGGCTCTCCACCGTGACGCTGGGCTCTCCAACGAATAAAAAAGTTCAGCAGTAAAAGACGGGCTCTCCACCGAGACACTGGGCTCTCCACCGAGACGCTGGGCTCTCCACCAGAGAAAAAAGTTTAGCAGTAAAAGATGGGCTCTCCACCGAGACGCCGGGCTCTCCACCGAGACGCTGGGCTCTCCACCGAAAAACAAAGTTCAGCAGTAAAAGACAAGCTCTTCACCGAGATGCTGGGCTCTCCACCGAAAAACAAAGTTCAGCAGTAAAAGACGGGCTCTCCACCGAGACGCTGGGCTCTCCACCGAGACTCTGGGCTCTCCACCGAGACGCTGGGCTCTCCACCGAAAAACAAAGTTCACTAGTAAAAGACGGTCTCTCCACCAAAATGCTGTGCTCTCCACCGAGATGCTCAGCTCTCCACCGAAAAACAAACTTCAGCAGTAAAAGACGGGCTCTCCACCGCGACGATGGGCTCTCCACCGACAAACAAATTTCAGCAGTAAAAGACAGGCTCTCAACCGAAACGCTGGGCTCTCCACCGAGATGCTGGGCTCTCCACTGAAAAACAAAGTTCAGCAGTAAAAGACGGGCTCTCCACTGAGACGCTGGGCTCTTTACCGAGATGCTGGGCTCTCCACCGAAAAACAAATTTCAGCAGTAAAAGGCAGGCTCTCCACCGAGACACTGGGCTCTCCACCGATATGCTGGGCTCTCCACCGAAAAGCAAAGTTCAGCAGTAAAAGACGGGCTCTCCGCCGACACGCTGGGCTCTCCACCGAAAAACAAAGTTCAGCAGTAAAAGACGGGCTCTCCACCGAAATGCTGGGCTCTCCACGGAGACGCTGGGTTCTCCACCGAAAAACAAATTTCAGCAGTAAAAGACGGGCTCTCCGCCGAGACGCTGGGCTCTCCACAGAAAAACAAAGCTCAGCAGTAAAAGACGGGCTCTCCACCGAGACACTGGGTTCTGCACCGAGACGCTGGGTTCTCCACCGAAAAACAAAGTTCAGCAGTAAAAGACGGGCTCTCCACCGAAATGCTGGGCTCTCCACGGAGACGCTGGGTTCTCCACCGAAAAACAAATTTCAGCAGTAAAAGACGGGCTCTCCGCCGAGACGCTGGGCTCTCCAGAGAAAAACAAAGCTCAGCAGTAAAAGACGGGCTCTCCACCGAGACGCTGGCCTCTCTACCGAGACGCTGGGCTCCCCACTGAAAAACAAAGTTTAGCAGTAAAAGACGGGCTCTCCACCGAGACACTGGGCTCTCCACCGAGACGCTGGGCTCTCCACTGAAAAACAAAGTTTAGCAGTAAAAGACGGGCTCTCCACCGAGACGCTGGGCTCTCCACCGAGACGCTGGGCTCTCCACCGAAAAAGAAAGTTCACCAGTAAAAGACGGTCTCTCCACCGAAATGCTGGGCTCTCCACTGAGACACTGGGCTCACCACCGAAAAACAAAGTTCACTAGTAAAAGACGGTCTCTCCACCAAAATGCTGTGCTCTCCACCGAGATGCTCAGCTCTCCACCGAAAAACAAACTTCAGCAGTAAAAGACGGGCTCTCCACCGCGACGATGGGCTCTCCACCGACAAACAAATTTCAGCAGTAAAAGACGGGCTCTCAACCGAAACGCTGGGCTCTCCACCGAGATGCTGGGCTCTCCACCGAAAAACAAAGTTCAGCAGTAAAAAACGGGCGCTCCACTGAGACGCTGGGCTCTTTACCGAGATGCTGGGCTCTCCACCGAAAAACAAATTTCAGCAGTAAAAGGCAGGCTCTCCACCGAGACACTGGGCTCTCCACCGATATGCTGGGCTCTCCACCGAAAAGCAAAGTTCAGCAGTAAAAGACGGGCTCTCCGCCGAGACGCTGGGCTCTCCACCGAAAAACAAAGTTCAGCAGTAAAAGACGGGCTCTCCACCGAAATGCTGGGCTCTCCACGGAGACGCTGGGTTCTCCACCGAAAAACAAATTTCAGCAGTAAAAGACGGGCTCTCCGCCGAGACGCTGGGCTCTCCACAGAAAAACAAAGCTCAGCAGTAAAAGACGGGCTCTCCACCGAGACACTGGGTTCTGCACCGAGACGCTGGGCTCTCCACCGAAAAACAAAGTTCAGCAGTAAAAGACGGGCTCTCCACCGAAATGCTGGGCTCTCCACGGAGACGCTGGGTTCTCCACCGAAAAACAAATTTCAGCAGTAAAAGACGGGCTCTCCGCCGAGACGCTGGGCTCTCCACAGAAAAACAAAGCTCAGCAGTAAAAGACGGGCTCTCCACCGAGACGCTGGCCTCTCCACCGAGACGCTGGGCTCTCCACTGAAAAACAAAGTTTAGCAGTAAAAGACGGGCTCTCCACCGAGACACTGGGCTCTCCACCGAGACGCTGGGCTCACCACCGAAAAACAAAATTCAGCAGTAAAAGACGGGCTCTCCACCAAGACGCTGGGCTCTCCACCTAGACGCTGGGCTCTCCACCGAAAAACAAAGTTCAGCAGTAAAAGACGGGCTCTCCACCGAGACGCTGGGCTCTCCACCAAGACGCTGGGTTCTCCACAGAAAAACAAAGTTCAGCAGAAAAAGACGGGCTCTCCACCGAGACGCTGGGCTCTCCACCGAGACGCTGGGCTCTCCACCGAAAAACAAAGTTCAGCAGAAAAAGACGAGCTCTCCACCGAGACGCTGGCCTCTCCACCGAGACGCTGGGCTCTCCACCGAAAAACAAAGTTCAGCAGGAGAAGACGGGCTCTCCACCGAGACGCTGGGCTCTCCACCGAGACGCTGGGCTCTCCACCGAAAAACAAAGTTCAGCAGTAGAAGACGGGCTCTCCACCGAGACGCTGGGCTCTCCACCGAGACGCTGGGCTCTCCACCGAAAAACAAAGTTCAGCAGTAAAAGACGTGCTCTCCACCAAGACGCTGGGCTCTCCACCTAGACGCTGGGCTCTCCACCGAAAAACAAAGTTCAGCAGTAAAAGACGGGCTCTCCACCGAGACGCTGGGCTCTCCACCAAGACGCTGGGTTCTCCACAGAAAAACAAAGTTCAGCAGAAAAAGACGGGCTCTCCACCGAGACGCTGGGCTCTCCACCGAGACGCTGGGCTCTCCACCGAAAAACAAAGTTCAGCAGTAAAAGACGGGCTCTCCACTGAGACGCTGGGCTCTCCACCGTGACGCTGGGCTCTCCAACGAATAAAAAAGTTCAGCAGTAAAAGACGGGCTCTCCACAGAGACACTGGGCTCTCCACCGATATGCTGGGCTCTCCACCGAAAAGCAAAGTTCAGCAGTAAAAGACGGGCTCTCCGCCGAGACGCTGGGCTCTCCACCGAAAAACAAAGTTCAGCAGTAAAAGACGGGCTCTCCACCGAAATGCTGGGCTCTCCACGGAGACGCTGGGTTCTCCACCGAAAAACAAATTTCAGCAGTAAAAGACGGGCTCTCCGCCGAGACGCTGGGCTCTCCACAGAAAAACAAAGCTCAGCAGTAAAAGACGGGCTCTCCACCGAGACACTGGGCTCTGCACCGAGACGCTGGGCTCTCCACCGAAAAACAAAGTTCAGCAGTAAAAGACGGGCTCTCCACCGAAATGCTGGGCTCTCCACGGAGACGCTGGGTTCTCCACCGAAAAACAAATTTCAGCAGTAAAAGACGGGCTCTCCGCCGAGACGCTGGGCTCTCCCCCGAAAAACAAAGATCAGCAGTAAAAGACGGGCTCTCTACCGAGACGCAGGGCTCTCCACCGAGACGCTGGGCTCCCCACAGAAAAACAAAGTTCAGCAGTAAAAGACGGGCTCTCCACTGAAATGCTGGGCTCTCCACCGAGACGCTGGGCGCTCCACCGAAAAACAAAGTTCAGAAGTAAAAGACGGGCTCTCCTCCGAGACGCTGGGCTCTCCACCGAAAAACAAAGTTCAGCAGTAAAAGACGGGCTCTCCACCGAGACGCTGGGCTCTCCACCGAGAAGCTGGGCTCTCCACCAGAAAACAGAGTTCAGCAGTAAAAGATGGGCTCTCCACCGAGACGCCGGGCTCTCCACCAAAAAACAAAGTTCAGCAGTAAAAGACGGGCTCTCCACCGAGACGCTGGGCTCTCCACCGAGACTCTGGGCTCTCCACCGAGACGCTGGGCTCTCCACCGATACGCTGGGCTCTCCACCGAAAAACAAAGTTCAGCAGTAAAAGACGGGCTCTCCACCAAAATGATGGGCTCTCCACCGAGACGCTCAGCTCTCCACCGAAAAACAAACTTCAGCAGTAAAAGACGGGCTCTCCACCGCGACGATGGGCTCTCCACCGAGAAACAAAGTTCAGCAGTAAAAGACGGGCCCTCCACCGAGACGCTGGGCTCTCCACTGAAAAACAAAGTTCAGCAGTAAAAGACAGGCTCTCCACCTAGACGCTGGGCTCTCCACCGAAAAACAAATTTCAGCAGTTAAAGACGGGCTCTCCACCTAGACGCTGGGCTCTCCACAGAGACGCTGGGCTCACCACTGAAAAACAAAGTTCAGCAGTAAAAGACGGGCTCTCCACCGAGACGCTGGGCTCTCCCCCGAAAAACAAAGATCAGCAGTAAAAGACGGGCTCTCTACCGAGACGCAGGGCTCTCCACCGAGACGCTGGGCTCCCCACAGAAAAACAAAGTTCAGCAGTAAAAGACGGGCTCTCCACTGAAATGCTGGGCTCTCCACCGAGACGCTGGGCGCTCCACCGAAAAACAAAGTTCAGAAGTAAAAGACGGGCTCTCCTCCGAGACGCTGGGCTCTCCACCGAAAAACAAAGTTCAGCAGTAAAAGACGGGCTCTCCACCGAGACGCTGGGCTCTCCACCGAGACGCTGGGCTCTCCACCGAAAAACAAAGTTCAGCAGTAAAAAGCGGGCTCTCCACTGAGACGCTGGACGCTCCACCGAGACGTTCGGCTCTCCACTGAGACGCTGGGCTCTCCACCGAAAAACAAAGTTCAGAAGTAAAAGACGGGCCCTCCACCGAGACGCTGGGCTCTCCACCGAAAAACAAAGTTCAGCAGTAAAAGACGGGCTCTCCACCAAGACGCTGGGCTCTCCACCTAGACGCTGGGCTCTCCACCGAAAAACAAAGTTCAGCAGTAAAAGACGGGCTCTCCACCTAGACGCTGGGCTCTCCACCAAGACGCTGGGTTCTCCACCGAAAAACAAAGTTCAGCAGAAAAAGACGGGCTCTCCACCGAGACGCTGGGCTCTCCACCGAGACGCTGGGCTCTCCACCGAAAAACAAAGTTCAGCAGTAAAAGGCGGGCTCTCCACCGAGACGCTGGCCTCTCCACCGAGACGCTGGGCTCTCCACCGAAAAACAAAGTTCAGCAGTAGAAGACGGGCTCTCCACCGAGACGCTGGACTCTCCACCGAAAAACAAAGTTCAGCAGTAAAAGACGGGCTCTCCACTGAAATGCTGGGCTCTCCACCGAGACGCTGGGCTCTCCACCAAGACGCTGGGCTCTCCACCGAGACGCTGGGCTCTCCACCGAAAAACAAAGTTCAGAAGTAAAAGACGGGCTCTCCACTGAGACGCTGGGCTCTCCACCGAAAAACAAAGTTCAGCAGTAAAAGACGGGCTCTCCACTGAGACGTTGGGCTCTCCACCTAGACGCTGGGCTCTCCACCGAAAAACAAAGTTCAGTAGTAAAAGACGGGCTCTCCACCGAGACGCTGGGCTCTCCACCGAGACGCTGGGGTCTCCAACGAATAAAAAAGTACAGCAGTAAAAGACGGGCTCTCCACCGAGACACTGGGCTCTCCACCGAGACGCTGGGCTCTCCACCAGAGAAAAAAGTTTAGCAGTAAAAGATGGGCTCTCCACCGAGACGCTGGGCTCTCCACCTAGACGCTGGGCTCTCCACCGAAAAACAAAGTTCAGCAGTAAAAAGCGGGCTCTCCACTGAGACGCTGGACGCTCCACCGAGACGCTCAGCTCTCCACTGAGACGCTGGGCTCTCCACCGAAAAACAAAGTTCAGAAGTAAAAGACGGGCCCTCCACCGAGACGCTGGGCTCTCCACCGAAAAACAAAGTTCAGCAGTAAAAGACGGGCTCTCCACCAAGACGCTGGGCTCTCCACCTAGACGCTGGGCTCTCCACCGAAAAACAAAGTTCAGCAGTAAAAGACGGGCTCTCCACCAAGACGCTGGGCTCTCCACCAAGACGCTGGGTTCTCCACCGAAAAACAAAGTTCAGCAGAAAAAGACGGGCTCTCCACCGAGACGCTGGGCTCTCCACCGAGACGCTGGGCTCTCCACCGAAAAACAAAGTTCAGCAGTAAAAGACGGGCTCTCCACCGAGACGCTGGCCTCTCCACCGAGACGCTGGGCTCTCCACCGAAAAACAAAGTTCAGCAGTAGAAGACGGGCTCTCCACTGAAATGCTGGGCTCACCACCGAGACGCTGGGCGCTCCACCGAAAAACAAAGTTCAGCAGTAAAAGATGGGCTCTCCACGAGACGCTGGGCTCTCCACCGAAAAACAAAGTTCAGCAGTAAAAGACGGGCTCTCCACCGAGACGCTGGGCTCTCCACCGAGAAGCTGGGCTCTCCACCAGAAAACAGAGTTCAGCAGTAAAAGATGGGCTCTCCACCGAGACGCCGGGCTCTCCACCAAAAAACAAAGTTCAGCAGTAATAGACGGGCTCTCCACCGAGACGCTGGGCTCTCCACCGAGACTCTGGGCTCTCCACCGAGACGCTGGGCTCTCCACCGATACGCTGGGCTCTCCACCGAAAAACAAAGTTCAGCAGTAAAAGACGGGCTCTCCACCAAAATGATGGGCTCTCCACCGAGACGCTCAGCTCTCCACCGAAAAACAAACTTCAGCAGTAAAAGACGGGCTCTCCACCGCGACGATGGGCTCTCCACCGAGAAACAAAGTTCAGCAGTAAAAGACGGGCCCTCCACCGAGACGCTGGGCTCTCCACTGAAAAACAAAGTTCAGCAGTAAAAGACAGGCTCTCCACCTAGACGCTGGGCTCTCCACCGAAAAACAAATTTCAGCAGTTAAAGACGGGCTCTCCACCTAGACGCTGGGCTCTCCACCGAGACGCTGGGCTCTCCACCGAAAAACAAAGTTGAGCAGTAAAAGACGGGCTCTCCACCGAGACGCTGGCCTCTCCACCGAGACGCTGGGCTCTCCACCGAAAAACAAAGTTCAGCAGTAGAAGACGGGCTCTCCACAGAGACGCTGGTTTCTCCACCGAAAAACAAAGTTCAGCAGTAAAAGACGGGCTCTCCACTGAAATGCTGGGCTCTCCACCGAGACGCTGGGCTCACCAACGAAAAACAAAGTTCAGCAGTAAAAGACGGGCTCTCCACCGAGACGCTGGTCTCTCCACCGAGACGCTGGTCTCTCCACCGAAAAACAAAGTTCAGAAGTAAAAGACGGGCTCTCCACAGAGACGCTGGGCTCACCACTGAAAAACAAAGTTCAGCAGTAAAAGACGGGCTCTCCACCGAGACGCTGGGCTCTCCCCCGAAAAACAAAGATCAGCAGTAAAAGACGGGCTCTCTACCGAGACGCAGGGCTCTCCACCGAGATGCTGGGCTCTCCACCGAAAAACAAAGTTCAGCAGTAAAAGACGGGCTCTCCACTGAAATGCTGGGCTCTCCACCGAGACGCTGGGCTCACCAACGAAAAACAAAGTTCAGCAGTAAAAGACGGGCTCTCCACCGAGACGCTGGTCTCTCCACCGAGACGCTGGTCTCTCCACCGAAAAACAAAGTTCAGAAGAAAAAGACGGGCTCTCCACAGAGACGCTGGGCTCCCCACAGAAAAACAAAGTTCAGCAGTAAAAGACGGGCTCTCCACTGAAATGCTGGGCTCTCCACCGAGACGCTGGGCGCTCCACCGAAAAACAAAGTTCAGAAGTAAAAGACGGGCTCTCCTCCGAGACGCTGGGCTCTCCACCGAAAAACAAAGTTCAGCAGTAAAAGACGGGCTCTCCACCGAGACGCTGGGCTCTCCACCTAGACGCTGGGCTCTCCACCGAAAAACAAAGTTCAGCAGTAAAAAGCGGGCTCTCCACTGAGACGCTGGACGCTCCACCGAGACGCTCGGCTCTCCACTGAGACGCTGGGCTCTCCACCGAAAAACAAAGTTCAGAAGTAAAAGACGGGCCCTCCACCGAGACGCTGGGCTCTCCACCGAAAAACAAAGTTCAGCAGTAAAAGACGGGCTCTCCACCAAGACGCTGGGCTCTCCACCTAGACGCTGGGCTCTCCACCGAAAAACAAAGTTCAGCAGTAAAAGACGGGCTCTCCACCTAGACGCTGGGCTCTCCACCAAGACGCTGGGTTCTCCACCGAAAAACAAAGTTCAGCAGAAAAAGACGGGCTCTCCACCGAGACGCTGGGCTCTCCACCGAGACGCTGGGCTCTCCACCGAAAAACAAAGTTCAGCAGTAAAAGACGGGCTCTCCACCGAGACGCTGGCCTCTCCACCGAGACGCTGGGCTCTCCACCGAAAAACAAAGTTCAGCAGTAGAAGACGGGCTCTCCACCGAGACGCTGGACTCTCCACCGAAAAACAAAGTTCAGCAGTAAAAGACGGGCTCTCCACTGAAATGCTGGGCTCTCCACCGAGACGCTGGGCTCTCCACCAAGACGCTGGGCTCTCCACCGAGACGCTGGGCTCTCCACCGAAAAACAAAGTTCAGAAGTAAAAGACGGGCTCTCCACTGAGACGCTGGGCTCTCCACCGAAAAACAAAGTTCAGCAGTAAAAGACGGGCTCTCCACTGAGACGTTGGGCTCTCCACCTAGACGCTGGGCTCTCCACCGAAAAACAAAGTTCAGTAGTAAAAGACGGGCTCTCCACCGAGACGCTGGGCTCTCCACCGAGACGCTGGGGTCTCCAACGAATAAAAAAGTACAGCAGTAAAAGACGGGCTCTCCACCGAGACACTGGGCTCTCCACCGAGACGCTGGGCTCTCCACCAGAGAAAAAAGTTTAGCAGTAAAAGATGGGCTCTCCACCGAGACGCTGGGCTCTCCACCTAGACGCTGGGCTCTCCACTGAAAAACAAAGTTTAGCAGTAAAAGACGGGCTCTCCACCGAGACGCTGGGCTCTCCACCGAGACGCTGGGCTCTCCACCGAAAAAGAAAGTTCACCAGTAAAAGACGGTCTCTCCACCGAAATGCTGGGCTCTCCACGGAGACGCTGGGCTCACCACCGAAAAACAAAATTCAGCAGTAAAAGACGGGCTCTCCACCAAGACGCTGGGCTCTCCACCTAGACGCTGGGCTCTCCACCGAAAAACAAAGTTCAGCAGTAAAAGACGGGCTCTCCACCGAGACGCTGGGCTCTCCACCAAGACGCTGGGTTCTCCACAGAAAAACAAAGTTCAGCAGAAAAAGAGGGGCTCTCCACCGAGACGCTGGGCTCTCCACCGAGACGCTGGGATCTCCACCGAAAAACAAAGTTCAGCAGTAAAAGACGGGCTCTCCACCGAGACGCTGGTCTCTCCACCGAGACGCTGGTCTCTCCACCGAAAAACAAAGTTCAGAAGTAAAAGACGGGCTCTCCACAGAGACGCTGGGCTCACCACTGAAAAACAAAGTTCAGCAGTAAAAGACGGGCTCTCCACCGAGACGCTGGGCTCTCCCCCGAAAAACAAAGATCAGCAGTAAAAGACGGGCTCTCTACCGAGACGCAGGGCTCTCCACCGAGATGCTGGGCTCTCCACCGAAAAACAAAGTTCAGCAGTAAAAGACGGGCTCTCCACTGAAATGCTGGGCTCTCCACCGAGACGCTGGGCTCACCAACGAAAAACAAAGTTCAGCAGTAAAAGACGGGCTCTCCACCGAGACGCTGGTCTCTCCACCGAGACGCTGGTCTCTCCACCGAAAAACAAAGTTCAGAAGTAAAAGACGGGCTCTCCACAGAGACGCTGGGCTCCCCACAGAAAAACAAAGTTCAGCAGTAAAAGACGGGCTCTCCACTGAAATGCTGGGCTCTCCACCGAGACGCTGGGCGCTCCACCGAAAAACAAAGTTCAGAAGTAAAAGACGGGCTCTCCTCCGAGACGCTGGGCTCTCCACCGAAAAACAAAGTTCAGCAGTAAAAGACGGGCTCTCCACCGAGACGCTGGGCTCTCCACCTAGACGCTGGGCTCTCCACCGAAAAACAAAGTTCAGCAGTAAAAAGCGGGCTCTCCACTGAGACGCTGGACGCTCCACCGAGACGCTCGGCTCTCCACTGAGACGCTGGGCTCTCCACCGAAAAACAAAGTTCAGAAGTAAAAGACGGGCCCTCCACCGAGACGCTGGGCTCTCCACCGAAAAACAAAGTTCAGCAGTAAAAGACGGGCTCTCCACCAAGACGCTGGGCTCTCCACCTAGACGCTGGGCTCTCCACCGAAAAACAAAGTTCAGCAGTAAAAGACGGGCTCTCCACCTAGACGCTGGGCTCTCCACCAAGACGCTGGGTTCTCCACCGAAAAACAAAGTTCAGCAGAAAAAGACGGGCTCTCCACCGAGACGCTGGGCTCTCCACCGAGACGCTGGGCTCTCCACCGAAAAACAAAGTTCAGCAGTAAAAGACGGGCTCTCCACCGAGACGCTGGCCTCTCCACCGAGACGCTGGGCTCTCCACCGAAAAACAAAGTTCAGCAGTAGAAGACGGGCTCTCCACCGAGACGCTGGACTCTCCACCGAAAAACAAAGTTCAGCAGTAAAAGACGGGCTCTCCACTGAAATGCTGGGCTCTCCACCGAGACGCTGGGCTCTCCACCAAGACGCTGGGCTCTCCACCGAGACGCTGGGCTCTCCACCGAAAAACAAAGTTCAGAAGTAAAAGACGGGCTCTCCACTGAGACGCTGGGCTCTCCACCGAAAAACAAAGTTCAGCAGTAAAAGACGGGCTCTCCACTGAGACGTTGGGCTCTCCACCTAGACGCTGGGCTCTCCACCGAAAAACAAAGTTCAGTAGTAAAAGACGGGCTCTCCACCGAGACGCTGGGCTCTCCACCGAGACGCTGGGGTCTCCAACGAATAAAAAAGTACAGCAGTAAAAGACGGGCTCTCCACCGAGACACTGGGCTCTCCACCGAGACGCTGGGCTCTCCACCAGAGAAAAAAGTTTAGCAGTAAAAGATGGGCTCTCCACCGAGACGCTGGGCTCTCCACCTAGACGCTGGGCTCTCCACTGAAAAACAAAGTTTAGCAGTAAAAGACGGGCTCTCCACCGAGACACTGGGCTCTCCACCGAGACGCTGGGCTCTCCACTGAAAAACAAAGTTTAGCAGTAAAAGACGGGCTCTCCACCGAGACGCTGGGCTCTCCACCGAGACGCTGGGCTCTCCACCGAAAAAGAAAGTTCACCAGTAAAAGACGGTCTCTCCACCGAAATGCTGGGCTCTCCACGGAGACGCTGGGCTCACCACCGAAAAACAAAATTCAGCAGTAAAAGACGGGCTCTCCACCAAGACGCTGGGCTCTCCACCTAGACGCTGGGCTCTCCACCGAAAAACAAAGTTCAGCAGTAAAAGACGGGCTCTCCACCGAGACGCTGGGCTCTCCACCAAGACGCTGGGTTCTCCACAGAAAAACAAAGTTCAGCAGAAAAAGAGGGGCTCTCCACCGAGACGCTGGGCTCTCCACCGAGACGCTGGGCTCTCCACCGAAAAACAAAGTTCAGCAGTAAAAGACGGGCTCTCCACCGAAATGCTGGGCTCTCCACGGAGACGCTGGGTTCTCCACCGAAAAACAAATTTCAGCAGTAAAAGACGGGCTCTCCGCCGAGACGCTGGGCTCTCCACAGAAAAACAAAGCTCAGCAGTAAAAGACGGGCTCTCCACCGAGACGCTGGCCTCTCCACCGAGACGCTGGGCTCTCCACTGAAAAACAAAGTTTAGCAGTAAAAGACGGGCTCTCCACCGAGACACTGGGCTCTCCACCGAGACGCTGGGCTCACCACCGAAAAACAAAATTCAGCAGTAAAAGACGGGCTCTCCACCAAGACGCTGGGCTCTCCACCTAGACGCTGGGCTCTCCACCGAAAAACAAAGTTCAGCAGTAAAAGACGGGCTCTCCACCGAGACGCTGGGCTCTCCACCAAGACGCTGGGTTCTCCACAGAAAAACAAAGTTCAGCAGAAAAAGACGGGCTCTCCACCGAGACGCTGGGCTCTCCACCGAGACGCTGGGCTCTCCACCGAAAAACAAAGTTCAGCAGAAAAAGACGAGCTCTCCACCGAGACGCTGGCCTCTCCACCGAGACGCTGGGCTCTCCACCGAAAAACAAAGTTCAGCAGGAGAAGACGGGCTCTCCACCGAGACGCTGGGCTCTCCACCGAGACGCTGGGCTCTCCACCGAAAAACAAAGTTCAGCAGTAGAAGACGGGCTCTCCACCGAGACGCTGGGCTCTCCACCGAGACGCTGGGCTCTCCACCGAAAAACAAAGTTCAGCAGTAAAAGACGTGCTCTCCACCAAGACGCTGGGCTCTCCACCTAGACGCTGGGCTCTCCACCGAAAAACAAAGTTCAGCAGTAAAAGACGGGCTCTCCACCGAGACGCTGGGCTCTCCACCAAGACGCTGGGTTCTCCACAGAAAAACAAAGTTCAGCAGAAAAAGACGGGCTCTCCACCGAGACGCTGGGCTCTCCACCGAGACGCTGGGCTCTCCACCGAAAAACAAAGTTCAGCAGTAAAAGACGGGCTCTCCACTGAGACGCTGGGCTCTCCACCGTGACGCTGGGCTCTCCAACGAATAAAAAAGTTCAGCAGTAAAAGACGGGCTCTCCACAGAGACACTGGGCTCTCCACCGATATGCTGGGCTCTCCACCGAAAAGCAAAGTTCAGCAGTAAAAGACGGGCTCTCCGCCGAGACGCTGGGCTCTCCACCGAAAAACAAAGTTCAGCAGTAAAAGACGGGCTCTCCACCGAAATGCTGGGCTCTCCACGGAGACGCTGGGTTCTCCACCGAAAAACAAATTTCAGCAGTAAAAGACGGGCTCTCCGCCGAGACGCTGGGCTCTCCACAGAAAAACAAAGCTCAGCAGTAAAAGACGGGCTCTCCACCGAGACACTGGGCTCTGCACCGAGACGCTGGGCTCTCCACCGAAAAACAAAGTTCAGCAGTAAAAGACGGGCTCTCCACCGAAATGCTGGGCTCTCCACGGAGACGCTGGGTTCTCCACCGAAAAACAAATTTCAGCAGTAAAAGACGGGCTCTCCGCCGAGACGCTGGGCTCTCCCCCGAAAAACAAAGATCAGCAGTAAAAGACGGGCTCTCTACCGAGACGCAGGGCTCTCCACCGAGACGCTGGGCTCCCCACAGAAAAACAAAGTTCAGCAGTAAAAGACGGGCTCTCCACTGAAATGCTGGGCTCTCCACCGAGACGCTGGGCGCTCCACCGAAAAACAAAGTTCAGAAGTAAAAGACGGGCTCTCCTCCGAGACGCTGGGCTCTCCACCGAAAAACAAAGTTCAGCAGTAAAAGACGGGCTCTCCACCGAGACGCTGGGCTCTCCACCGAGAAGCTGGGCTCTCCACCAGAAAACAGAGTTCAGCAGTAAAAGATGGGCTCTCCACCGAGACGCCGGGCTCTCCACCAAAAAACAAAGTTCAGCAGTAAAAGACGGGCTCTCCACCGAGACGCTGGGCTCTCCACCGAGACTCTGGGCTCTCCACCGAGACGCTGGGCTCTCCACCGATACGCTGGGCTCTCCACCGAAAAACAAAGTTCAGCAGTAAAAGACGGGCTCTCCACCAAAATGATGGGCTCTCCACCGAGACGCTCAGCTCTCCACCGAAAAACAAACTTCAGCAGTAAAAGACGGGCTCTCCACCGCGACGATGGGCTCTCCACCGAGAAACAAAGTTCAGCAGTAAAAGACGGGCCCTCCACCGAGACGCTGGGCTCTCCACTGAAAAACAAAGTTCAGCAGTAAAAGACAGGCTCTCCACCTAGACGCTGGGCTCTCCACCGAAAAACAAATTTCAGCAGTTAAAGACGGGCTCTCCACCTAGACGCTGGGCTCTCCACCGAGACGCTGGGCTCTCCACCGAAAAACAAAGTTGAGCAGTAAAAGACGGGCTCTCCACCGAGACGCTGGCCTCTCCACCGAGACGCTGGGCTCTCCACCGAAAAACAAAGTTCAGCAGTAGAAGACGGGCTCTCCACAGAGACGCTGGGTTCTCCACCGAAAAACAAAGTTCAGCAGTAAAAGACGGGCTCTCCACTGAAATGCTGGGCTCTCCACCGAGACGCTGGGCTCACCAAAGAAAAACAAAGTTCAGCAGTAAAAGACGGGCTCTCCACCGAGACGCTGGTCTCTCCACCGAGACGCTGGTCTCTCCACCGAAAAACAAAGTTCAGAAGTAAAAGACGGGCTCTCCACAGAGACGCTGGGCTCACCACTGAAAAACAAAGTTCAGCAGTAAAAGACGGGCTCTCCACCGAGACGCTGGGCTCTCCCCCGAAAAACAAAGATCAGCAGTAAAAGACGGGCTCTCTACCGAGACGCAGGGCTCTCCACCGAGACGCTGGGCTCCCCACAGAAAAACAAATTTCAGCAGTAAAAGACGGGCTCTCCACTGAAATGCTGGGCTCTCCACCGAGACGCTGGGCGCTCCACCGAAAAACAAAGTTCAGAAGTAAAAGACGGGCTCTCCTCCGAGACGCTGGGCTCTCCACCGAAAAACAAAGTTCAGCAGTAAAAGACGGGCTCTCCACCGAGACGCTGGGCTCTCCACCGAGACGCTGGGCTCTCCACCGAAAAACAAAGTTCAGCAGTAAAAAGCGGGCTCTCCACTGAGACGCTGGACGCTCCACCGAGACGTTCGGCTCTCCACTGAGACGCTGGGCTCTCCACCGAAAAACAAAGTTCAGAAGTAAAAGACGGGCCCTCCACCGAGACGCTGGGCTCTCCACCGAAAAACAAAGTTCAGCAGTAAAAGACGGGCTCTCCACCAAGACGCTGGGCTCTCCACCTAGACGCTGGGCTCTCCACCGAAAAACAAAGTTCAGCAGTAAAAGACGGGCTCTCCACCTAGACGCTGGGCTCTCCACCAAGACGCTGGGTTCTCCACCGAAAAACAAAGTTCAGCAGAAAAAGACGGGCTCTCCACCGAGACGCTGGGCTCTCCACCGAGACGCTGGGCTCTCCACCGAAAAACAAAGTTCAGCAGTAAAAGGCGGGCTCTCCACCGAGACGCTGGCCTCTCCACCGAGACGCTGGGCTCTCCACCGAAAAACAAAGTTCAGCAGTAGAAGACGGGCTCTCCACCGAGACGCTGGACTCTCCACCGAAAAACAAAGTTCAGCAGTAAAAGACGGGCTCTCCACTGAAATGCTGGGCTCTCCACCGAGACGCTGGGCTCTCCACCAAGACGCTGGGCTCTCCACCGAGACGCTGGGCTCTCCACCGAAAAACAAAGTTCAGAAGTAAAAGACGGGCTCTCCACTGAGACGCTGGGCTCTCCACCGAAAAACAAAGTTCAGCAGTAAAAGACGGGCTCTCCACTGAGACGTTGGGCTCTCCACCTAGACGCTGGGCTCTCCACCGAAAAACAAAGTTCAGTAGTAAAAGACGGGCTCTCCACCGAGACGCTGGGCTCTCCACCGAGACGCTGGGGTCTCCAACGAATAAAAAAGTACAGCAGTAAAAGACGGGCTCTCCACCGAGACACTGGGCTCTCCACCGAGACGCTGGGCTCTCCACCAGAGAAAAAAGTTTAGCAGTAAAAGATGGGCTCTCCACCGAGACGCTGGGCTCTCCACCTAGACGCTGGGCTCTCCACCGAAAAACAAAGTTCAGCAGTAAAAAGCGGGCTCTCCACTGAGACGCTGGACGCTCCACCGAGACGCTCAGCTCTCCACTGAGACGCTGGGCTCTCCACCGAAAAACAAAGTTCAGAAGTAAAAGACGGGCCCTCCACCGAGACGCTGGGCTCTCCACCGAAAAACAAAGTTCAGCAGTAAAAGACGGGCTCTCCACCAAGACGCTGGGCTCTCCACCTAGACGCTGGGCTCTCCACCGAAAAACAAAGTTCAGCAGTAAAAGACGGGCTCTCCACCTAGACGCTGGGCTCTCCACCAAGACGCTGGGTTCTCCACCGAAAAACAAAGTTCAGCAGAAAAAGACGGGCTCTCCACCGAGACGCTGGGCTCTCCACCGAGACGCTGGGCTCTCCACCGAAAAACAAAGTTCAGCAGTAAAAGACGGGCTCTCCACCGAGACGCTGGCCTCTCCACCGAGACGCTGGGCTCTCCACCGAAAAACAAAGTTCAGCAGTAGAAGACGGGCTCTCCACTGAAATGCTGGGCTCACCACCGAGACGCTGGGCGCTCCACCGAAAAACAAAGTTCAGCAGTAAAAGATGGGCTCTCCACGAGACGCTGGGCTCTCCACCGAAAAACAAAGTTCAGCAGTAAAAGACGGGCTCTCCACCGAGACGCTGGGCTCTCCACCGAGAAGCTGGGCTCTCCACCAGAAAACAGAGTTCAGCAGTAAAAGATGGGCTCTCCACCGAGACGCCGGGCTCTCCACCAAAAAACAAAGTTCAGCAGTAATAGACGGGCTCTCCACCGAGACGCTGGGCTCTCCACCGAGACTCTGGGCTCTCCACCGAGACGCTGGGCTCTCCACCGATACGCTGGGCTCTCCACCGAAAAACAAAGTTCAGCAGTAAAAGACGGGCTCTCCACCAAAATGATGGGCTCTCCACCGAGACGCTCAGCTCTCCACCGAAAAACAAACTTCAGCAGTAAAAGACGGGCTCTCCACCGCGACGATGGGCTCTCCACCGAGAAACAAAGTTCAGCAGTAAAAGACGGGCCCTCCACCGAGACGCTGGGCTCTCCACTGAAAAACAAAGTTCAGCAGTAAAAGACAGGCTCTCCACCTAGACGCTGGGCTCTCCACCGAAAAACAAATTTCAGCAGTTAAAGACGGGCTCTCCACCTAGACGCTGGGCTCTCCACCGAGACGCTGGGCTCTCCACCGAAAAACAAAGTTGAGCAGTAAAAGACGGGCTCTCCACCGAGACGCTGGCCTCTCCACCGAGACGCTGGGCTCTCCACCGAAAAACAAAGTTCAGCAGTAGAAGACGGGCTCTCCACAGAGACGCTGGTTTCTCCACCGAAAAACAAAGTTCAGCAGTAAAAGACGGGCTCTCCACCGAGACGCTGGGCTCTCCCCCGAAAAACAAAGATCAGCAGTAAAAGACGGGCTCTCTACCGAGACGCAGGGCTCTCCACCGAGATGCTGGGCTCTCCACCGAAAAACAAAGTTCAGCAGTAAAAGACGGGCTCTCCACTGAAATGCTGGGCTCTCCACCGAGACGCTGGGCTCACCAACGAAAAACAAAGTTCAGCAGTAAAAGACGGGCTCTCCACCGAGACGCTGGTCTCTCCACCGAGACGCTGGTCTCTCCACCGAAAAACAAAGTTCAGAAGTAAAAGACGGGCTCTCCACAGAGACGCTGGGCTCCCCACAGAAAAACAAAGTTCAGCAGTAAAAGACGGGCTCTCCACTGAAATGCTGGGCTCTCCACCGAGACGCTGGGCGCTCCACCGAAAAACAAAGTTCAGAAGTAAAAGACGGGCTCTCCTCCGAGACGCTGGGCTCTCCACCGAAAAACAAAGTTCAGCAGTAAAAGACGGGCTCTCCACCGAGACGCTGGGCTCTCCACCTAGACGCTGGGCTCTCCACCGAAAAACAAAGTTCAGCAGTAAAAAGCGGGCTCTCCACTGAGACGCTGGACGCTCCACCGAGACGCTCGGCTCTCCACTGAGACGCTGGGCTCTCCACCGAAAAACAAAGTTCAGAAGTAAAAGACGGGCCCTCCACCGAGACGCTGGGCTCTCCACCGAAAAACAAAGTTCAGCAGTAAAAGACGGGCTCTCCACCAAGACGCTGGGCTCTCCACCTAGACGCTGGGCTCTCCACCGAAAAACAAAGTTCAGCAGTAAAAGACGGGCTCTCCACCTAGACGCTGGGCTCTCCACCAAGACGCTGGGTTCTCCACCGAAAAACAAAGTTCAGCAGAAAAAGACGGGCTCTCCACCGAGACGCTGGGCTCTCCACCGAGACGCTGGGCTCTCCACCGAAAAACAAAGTTCAGCAGTAAAAGACGGGCTCTCCACCGAGACGCTGGCCTCTCCACCGAGACGCTGGGCTCTCCACCGAAAAACAAAGTTCAGCAGTAGAAGACGGGCTCTCCACCGAGACGCTGGACTCTCCACCGAAAAACAAAGTTCAGCAGTAAAAGACGGGCTCTCCACTGAAATGCTGGGCTCTCCACCGAGACGCTGGGCTCTCCACCAAGACGCTGGGCTCTCCACCGAGACGCTGGGCTCTCCACCGAAAAACAAAGTTCAGAAGTAAAAGACGGGCTCTCCACTGAGACGCTGGGCTCTCCACCGAAAAACAAAGTTCAGCAGTAAAAGACGGGCTCTCCACTGAGACGTTGGGCTCTCCACCTAGACGCTGGGCTCTCCACCGAAAAACAAAGTTCAGTAGTAAAAGACGGGCTCTCCACCGAGACGCTGGGCTCTCCACCGAGACGCTGGGGTCTCCAACGAATAAAAAAGTACAGCAGTAAAAGACGGGCTCTCCACCGAGACACTGGGCTCTCCACCGAGACGCTGGGCTCTCCACCAGAGAAAAAAGTTTAGCAGTAAAAGATGGGCTCTCCACCGAGACGCTGGGCTCTCCACCTAGACGCTGGGCTCTCCACTGAAAAACAAAGTTTAGCAGTAAAAGACGGGCTCTCCACCGAGACACTGGGCTCTCCACCGAGACGCTGGGCTCTCCACTGAAAAACAAAGTTTAGCAGTAAAAGACGGGCTCTCCACCGAGACGCTGGGCTCTCCACCGAGACGCTGGGCTCTCCACCGAAAAAGAAAGTTCACCAGTAAAAGACGGTCTCTCCACCGAAATGCTGGGCTCTCCACGGAGACGCTGGGCTCACCACCGAAAAACAAAATTCAGCAGTAAAAGACGGGCTCTCCACCAAGACGCTGGGCTCTCCACCTAGACGCTGGGCTCTCCACCGAAAAACAAAGTTCAGCAGTAAAAGACGGGCTCTCCACCGAGACGCTGGGCTCTCCACCAAGACGCTGGGTTCTCCACAGAAAAACAAAGTTCAGCAGAAAAAGACGGGCTCTCCACCGAGACGCTGGGCTCTCCACCGAGACGCTGGGCTCTCCACCGAAAAACAAAGTTCAGCAGAAAAAGACGAGCTCTCCACCGAGACGCTGGGCTCTCCACAGAAAAACAAAGCTCAGCAGTAAAAGACGGGCTCTCCACCGAGACACTGGGCTCTGCACCGAGACGCTGGGCTCTCCACCGAAAAACAAAGTTCAGCAATAAAAGACGGGCTCTCCACCGAAATGCTGGGCTCTCCACGGAGACGCTGGGTTCTCCACCGAAAAACAAATTTCAGCAGTAAAAGACGGGCTCTCCGCCGAGACGCTGGGCTCTCCCCCGAAAAACAAAGATCAGCAGTAAAAGACGGGCTCTCTACCGAGACGCAGGGCTCTCCACCGAGACGCTGGGCTCCCCACAGAAAAACAAAGTTCAGCAGTAAAAGACGGGCTCTCCACTGAAATGCTGGGCTCTCCACCGAGACGCTGGGCGCTCCACCGAAAAACAAAGTTCAGAAGTAAAAGACGGGCTCTCCTCCGAGACGCTGGGCTCTCCACCGAAAAACAAAGTTCAGCAGTAAAAGACGGGCTCTCCACCGAGACGCTGGGCTCTCCACCGAGAAGCTGGGCTCTCCACCAGAAAACAGAGTTCAGCAGTAAAAGATGGGCTCTCCACCGAGACGCCGGGCTCTCCACCAAAAAACAAAGTTCAGCAGTAAAAGACGGGCTCTCCACCGAGACGCTGGGCTCTCCACCGAGACTCTGGGCTCTCCACCGAGACGCTGGGCTCTCCACCGATACGCTGGGCTCTCCACCGAAAAACAAAGTTCAGCAGGAAAAGACGGGCTCTCCACCAAAATGATGGGCTCTCCACCGAGACGCTCAGCTCTCCACCGAAAAACAAACTTCAGCAGTAAAAGACGGGCTCTCCACCGCGACGATGGGCTCTCCACCGAGAAACAAAGTTCAGCAGTAAAAGACGGGCCCTCCACCGAGACGCTGGGCTCTCCACTGAAAAACAAAGTTCAGCAGTAAAAGACAGGCTCTCCACCTAGACGCTGGGCTCTCCACCGAAAAACAAATTTCAGCAGTTAAAGACGGGCTCTCCACCTAGACGCTGGGCTCTCCACCGAGACGCTGGGCTCTCCACCGAAAAACAAAGTTGAGCAGTAAAAGACGGGCTCTCCACCGAGACGCTGGCCTCTCCACCGAGACGCTGGGCTCTCCACCGAAAAACAAAGTTCAGCAGTAGAAGACGGGCTCTCCACAGAGACGCTGGGTTCTCCACCGAAAAACAAAGTTCAGCAGTAAAAGACGGGCTCTCCACTGAAATGCTGGGCTCTCCACCGAGACGCTGGGCTCACCAAAGAAAAACAAAGTTCAGCAGTAAAAGACGGGCTCTCCACCGAGACGCTGGTCTCTCCACCGAGACGCTGGTCTCTCCACCGAAAAACAAAGTTCAGAAGTAAAAGACGGGCTCTCCACAGAGACGCTGGGCTCACCACTGAAAAACAAAGTTCAGCAGTAAAAGACAGGCTCTCCACCGAGACGCTGGGCTCTCCCCCGAAAAACAAAGATCAGCAGTAAAAGACGGGCTCTCTACCGAGACGCAGGGCTCTCCACCGAGACGCTGGGCTCCCCACAGAAAAACAAAGTTCAGCAGTAAAAGACGGGCTCTCCACTGAAATGCTGGGCTCTCCACCGAGACGCTGGGCGCTCCACCGAAAAACAAAGTTCAGAAGTAAAAGACGGGCTCTCCTCCGAGACGCTGGGCTCTCCACCGAAAAACAAAGTTCAGCAGTAAAAGACGGGCTCTCCACCGAGACGCTGGGCTCTCCACCTAGACGCTGGGCTCTCCACCGAAAAACAAAGTTCAGCAGTAAAAAGCGGGCTCTCCACTGAGACGCTGGACGCTCCACCGAGACGTTCGGCTCTCCACTGAGACGCTGGGCTCTCCACCGAAAAACAAAGTTCAGAAGTAAAAGACGGGCCCTCCACCGAGACGCTGGGCTCTCCACCGAAAAACAAAGTTCAGCAGTAAAAGACGGGCTCTCCACCAAGACGCTGGGCTCTCCACCTAGACGCTGGGCTCTCCACCGAAAAACAAAGTTCAGCAGTAAAAGACGGGCTCTCCACCTAGACGCTGGGCTCTCCACCAAGACGCTGGGTTCTCCACCGAAAAACAAAGTTCAGCAGAAAAAGACGGGCTCTCCACCGAGACGCTGGGCTCTCCACCGAGACGCTGGGCTCTCCACCGAAAAACAAAGTTCAGCAGTAAAAGGCGGGCTCTCCACCGAGACGCTGGCCTCTCCACCGAGACGCTGGGCTCTCCACCGAAAAACAAAGTTCAGCAGTAGAAGACGGGCTCTCCACTGAGACGCTGGGCTCTCCACCGAAAAACAAAGTTCAGCAGTAAAAGACGGGCTCTCCACTGAGACGTTGGGCTCTCCACCTAGACGCTGGGCTCTCCACCGAAAAACAAAGTTCAGTAGTAAAAGACGGGCTCTCCACCGAGACGCTGGGCTCTCCACCGAGACGCTGGGGTCTCCAACGAATAAAAAAGTACAGCAGTAAAAGACGGGCTCTCCACCGAGACACTGGGCTCTCCACCGAGACGCTGGGCTCTCCACCAGAGAAAAAAGTTTAGCAGTAAAAGATGGGCTCTCCACCGAGACGCTGGGCTCTCCACCTAGACGCTGGGCTCTCCACCGAAAAACAAAGTTCAGCAGTAAAAAGCGGGCTCTCCACTGAGACGCTGGACGCTCCACCGAGACGCTCAGCTCTCCACTGAGACGCTGGGCTCTCCACCGAAAAAGAAAGTTCAGAAGTAAAAGACGGGCCCTCCACCGAGACGCTGGGCTCTCCACCGAAAAACAAAGTTCAGCAGTAAAAGACGGGCTCTCCACCAAGACGCTGGGCTCTCCACCTAGACGCTGGGCTCTCCACCGAAAAACAAAGTTCAGCAGTAAAAGACGGGCTCTCCACCTAGACGCTGGGCTCTCCACCAAGACGCTGGGTTCTCCACCGAAAAACAAAGTTCAGCAGAAAAAGACGGGCTCTCCACCGAGACGCTGGGCTCTCCACCGAGACGCTGGGCTCTCCACCGAAAAACAAAGTTCAGCAGTAAAAGACGGGCTCTCCACCGAGACGCTGGCCTCTCCACCGAGACGCTGGGCTCTCCACCGAAAAACAAAGTTCAGCAGTAGAAGACGGGCTCTCCACTGAAATGCTGGGCTCACCACCGAGACGCTGGGCGCTCCACCGAAAAACAAAGTTCAGCAGTAAAAGATGGGCTCTCCACGAGACGCTGGGCTCTCCACCGAAAAACAAAGTTCAGCAGTAAAAGACGGGCTCTCCACCGAGACGCTGGGCTCTCCACCGAGAAGCTGGGCTCTCCACCAGAAAACAGAGTTCAGCAGTAAAAGATGGGCTCTCCACCGAGACGCCGGGCTCTCCACCAAAAAACAAAGTTCAGCAGTAATAGACGGGCTCTCCACCGAGACGCTGGGCTCTCCACCGAGACTCTGGGCTCTCCACCGAGACGCTGGGCTCTCCACCGATACGCTGGGCTCTCCACCGAAAAACAAAGTTCAGCAGTAAAAGACGGGCTCTCCACCAAAATGATGGGCTCTCCACCGAGACGCTCAGCTCTCCACCGAAAAACAAACTTCAGCAGTAAAAGACGGGCTCTCCACCGCGACGATGGGCTCTCCACCGAGAAACAAAGTTCAGCAGTAAAAGACGGGCCCTCCACCGAGACGCTGGGCTCTCCACTGAAAAACAAAGTTCAGCAGTAAAAGACAGGCTCTCCACCTAGACGCTGGGCTCTCCACCGAAAAACAAATTTCAGCAGTTAAAGACGGGCTCTCCACCTAGACGCTGGGCTCTCCACCGAGACGCTGGGCTCTCCACCGAAAAACAAAGTTGAGCAGTAAAAGACGGGCTCTCCACCGAGACGCTGGCCTCTCCACCGAGACGCTGGGCTCTCCACCGAAAAACAAAGTTCAGCAGTAGAAGACGGGCTCTCCACAGAGACGCTGGGTTCTCCACCGAAAAACAAAGTTCAGCAGTAAAAGACGGGCTCTCCACTGAAATGCTGGGCTCTCCACCGAGACGCTGGGCTCACCAACGAAAAACAAAGTTCAGCAGTAAAAGACGGGCTCTCCACCGAGACGCTGGTCTCTCCACCGAGACGCTGGTCTCTCCACCGAAAAACAAAGTTCAGAAGTAAAAGACGGGCTCTCCACAGAGACGCTGGGCTCACCACTGAAAAACAAAGTTCAGCAGTAAAAGACGGGCTCTCCACCGAGACGCTGGGCTCTCCCCCGAAAAACAAAGATCAGCAGTAAAAGACGGGCTCTCTACCGAGACGCAGGGCTCTCCACCGAGATGCTGGGCTCTCCACCGAAAAACAAAGTTCAGCAGTAAAAGACGGGCTCTCCACTGAAATGCTGGGCTCTCCACCGAGACGCTGGGCTCACCAACGAAAAACAAAGTTCAGCAGTAAAAGACGGGCTCTCCACCGAGACGCTGGTCTCTCCACCGAGACGCTGGTCTCTCCACCGAAAAACAAAGTTCAGAAGTAAAAGACGGGCTCTCCACAGAGACGCTGGGCTCCCCACAGAAAAACAAAGTTCAGCAGTAAAAGACGGGCTCTCCACTGAAATGCTGGGCTCTCCACCGAGACGCTGGGCGCTCCACCGAAAAACAAAGTTCAGAAGTAAAAGACGGGCTCTCCTCCGAGACGCTGGGCTCTCCACCGAAAAACAAAGTTCAGCAGTAAAAGACGGGCTCTCCACCGAGACGCTGGGCTCTCCACCTAGACGCTGGGCTCTCCACCGAAAAACAAAGTTCAGCAGTAAAAAGCGGGCTCTCCACTGAGACGCTGGACGCTCCACCGAGACGCTCGGCTCTCCGCTGAGACGCTGGGCTCTCCACCGAAAAACAAAGTTCAGAAGTAAAAGACGGGCCCTCCACCGAGACGCTGGGCTCTCCACCGAAAAACAAAGTTCAGCAGTAAAAGACGGGCTCTCCACCAAGACGCTGGGCTCTCCACCTAGACGCTGGGCTCTCCACCGAAAAACAAAGTTCAGCAGTAAAAGACGGGCTCTCCACCTAGACGCTGGGCTCTCCACCAAGACGCTGGGTTCTCCACCGAAAAACAAAGTTCAGCAGAAAAAGACGGGCTCTCCACCGAGACGCTGGGCTCTCCACCGAGACGCTGCGCTCTCCACCGAAAAACAAAGTTCAGCAGTAAAAGACGGGCTCTCCACCGAGACGCTGGCCTCTCCACCGAGACGCTGGGCTCTCCACCGAAAAACAAAGTTCAGCAGTAGAAGACGGGCTCTCCACCGAGACGCTGGACTCTCCACCGAAAAACAAAGTTCAGCAGTAAAAGACGGGCTCTCCACTGAAATGCTGGGCTCTCCACCGAGACGCTGGGCTCTCCACCAAGACGCTGGGCTCTCCACCGAGACGCTGGGCTCTCCACCGAAAAACAAAGTTCAGAAGTAAAAGACGGGCTCTCCACTGAGACGCTGGGCTCTCCACCAAAAAACAAAGTTCAGCAGTAAAAGACGGGCTCTCCACTGAGACGTTGGGCTCTCCACCTAGACGCTGGGCTCTCCACCGAAAAACAAAGTTCAGTAGTAAAAGACGGGCTCTCCACCGAGACGCTGGGCTCTCCACCGAGACGCTGGGGTCTCCAACGAATAAAAAAGTACAGCAGTAAAAGACGGGCTCTCCACTGAGACACTGGGCTCTCCACCGAGACGCTGGGCTCTCCACCAGAGAAAAAAGTTTAGCAGTAAAAGATGGGCTCTCCACCGAGACGCTGGGCTCTCCACCTAGACGCTGGGCTCTCCACCGAAAAACAAAGTTCAGCAGTAAAAAGCGGGCTCTCCACTGAGACGCTGGACGCTCCACCGAGACGCTCAGCTCTCCACTGAGACGCTGGGCTCTCCACCGAAAAACAAAGTTCAGAAGTAAAAGACGGGCCCTCCACCGAGACGCTGGGCTCTCCACCGAAAAACAAAGTTCAGCAGTAAAAGACGGGCTCTCCACCAAGACGCTGGGCTCTCCACCTAGACGCTGGGCTCTCCACCGAAAAACAAAGTTCAGCAGTAAAAGACGGGCTCTCCACCTAGACGCTGGGCTCTCCACCAAGACGCTGGGTTCTCCACCGAAAAACAAAGTTCAGCAGAAAAAGACGGGCTCTCCACCGAGACGCTGGGCTCTCCACCGAGACGCTGGGCTCTCCACCGAAAAACAAAGTTCAGCAGTAAAAGACGGGCTCTCCACCGAGACGCTGGCCTCTCCACCGAGACGCTGGGCTCTCCACCGAAAAACAAAGTTCAGCAGTAGAAGACGGGCTCTCCACCGAGACGCTGGACTCTCCACCGAAAAACAAAGTTCAGCAGTAAAAGACGGGCTCTCCACTGAAATGCTGGGCTCTCCACCGAGACGCTGGGCTCTCCACCGAGACGCTGGGCTCTCCACCGAAAAACAAAGTTCAGAAGTAAAAGACGGGCTCTCCACTGAGACGCTGGGCTCTCCACCGAAAAACAAAGTTCAGCAGTAAAAGACGGGCTCTCCACTGAGACGTTGGGCTCTCCACCTAGACGCTGGGCTCTCCACCGAAAAACAAAGTTCAGTAGTAAAAGACGGGCTCTCCACCGAGACGCTGGGCTCTCCACCGAGACGCTGGGGTCTCCAACGAATAAAAAAGTACAGCAGTAAAAGACGGGCTATCCACCGAGACACTGGGCTCTCCACCGAGACGCTGGGCTCTCCACCAGAGAAAAAAGTTTAGCAGTAAAAGATGGGCTCTCCACCGAGACGCCGGGCTGTCCACCGAGACGCTGGGCTCTCCACCGAAAAACAAAGTTCAGCAGTAAAAGACAAGCTCTTCACCGAGATGCTGGGCTCTCCACCGAAAAACAAAGTTCAGCAGTAAAAGACGGGCTCTCCATCGAGACGCTGGCTCTCCACCGAGACTCTGGGCTCTCCACCGAGACGCTGGGCTCTCCACCGAAAAACAAAGTTCACCAGTAAATGACGGTCTCTCCACCAAAATGCTGTGCTCTCCAGCGAGGTGCTCAGCTCTCCACCGAAAAACAAACTTCAGCAGTAAAAGACGGGCTCTCAACCGAGACGATGGGCTCTCCACCGACAAACAAAGTTCAGCAGTAAAAGACGGGCTCTCCACCGAAACGCTGGGCTCTCCACAGAGATGCTGGGCTCTCCACCGAAAAACAAAGTTCAGCAGTAAAAGACAGGCTCTCCACCGAGACGCTGGTCTCTCCACCGAGACGCTGGGCTCTCCACCGAAAAACAAAGTTCAGCAGTAAAAGACGGGCTCTCCACTGAGACGCTGGGCTCTTTACCGAGATGCTGGGCTCTCCACCGAGACGCTGGGCTCTCCACCTAGACGCTGGGCTCTCCACCGAAAAACAAAGTTCAGCAGTAAAAAGCGGGCTCTCCACTGAGACGCTGGACGCTCCACCGAGACGCTCAGCTCTCCACTGAGACGCTGGGCTCTCCACCGAAAAACAAAGTTCAGAAGTAAAAGACGGGCCCTCCACCGAGACGCTGGGCTCTCCACCGAAAAACAAAGTTCAGCAGTAAAAGACGGGCTCTCCACCAAGACGCTGGGCTCTCCACCTAGACGCTGGGCTCTCCACCGAAAAACAAAGTTCAGCAGTAAAAGACGGGCTCTCCACCTAGACGCTGGGCTCTCCACCAAGACGCTGGGTTCTCCACCGAAAAACAAAGTTCAGCAGAAAAAGACGGGCTCTCCACCGAGACGCTGGGCTCTCCACCGAGACGCTGGGCTCTCCACCGAAAAACAAAGTTCAGCAGTAAAAGACGGGCTCTCCACCGAGACGCTGGCCTCTCCACCGAGACGCTGGGCTCTCCACCGAAAAACAAAGTTCAGCAGTAGAAGACGGGCTCTCCACTGAAATGCTGGGCTCACCACCGAGACGCTGGGCGCTCCACCGAAAAACAAAGTTCAGCAGTAAAAGATGGGCTCTCCACGAGACGCTGGGCTCTCCACCGAAAAACAAAGTTCAGCAGTAAAAGACGGGCTCTCCACCGAGACGCTGGGCTCTCCACCGAGACTCTGGGCTCTCCACCGAGACGCTGGGCTCTCCACCGATACGCTGGGCTCTCCACCGAAAAACAAAGTTCAGCAGTAAAAGACGGGCTCTCCACCAAAATGATGGGCTCTCCACCGAGACGCTCAGCTCTCCACCGAAAAACAAACTTCAGCAGTAAAAGACGGGCTCTCCACCGCGACGATGGGCTCTCCACCGAGAAACAAAGTTCAGCAGTAAAAGACGGGCCCTCCACCGAGACGCTGGGCTCTCCACTGAAAAACAAAGTTCAGCAGTAAAAGACAGGCTCTCCACCTAGACGCTGGGCTCTCCACCGAAAAACAAATTTCAGCAGTTAAAGACGGGCTCTCCACCTAGACGCTGGGCTCTCCACCGAGACGCTGGGCTCTCCACCGAAAAACAAAGTTGAGCAGTAAAAGACGGGCTCTCCACCGAGACGCTGGCCTCTCCACCGAGACGCTGGGCTCTCCACCGAAAAACAAAGTTCAGCAGTAGAAGACGGGCTCTCCACAGAGACGCTGGGTTCTCCACCGAAAAACAAAGTTCAGCAGTAAAAGACGGGCTCTCCACTGAAATGCTGGGCTCTCCACCGAGACGCTGGGCTCACCAACGAAAAACAAAGTTCAGCAGTAAAAGACGGGCTCTCCACCGAGACGCTGGTCTCTCCACCGAGACGCTGGTCTCTCCACCGAAAAACAAAGTTCAGAAGTAAAAGACGGGCTCTCCACAGAGACGCTGGGCTCACCACTGAAAAACAAAGTTCAGCAGTAAAAGACGGGCTCTCCACCGAGACGCTGGGCTCTCCCCCGAAAAACAAAGATCAGCAGTAAAAGACGGGCTCTCTACCGAGACGCAGGGCTCTCCACCGAGATGCTGGGCTCTCCACCGAAAAACAAAGTTCAGCAGTAAAAGACGGGCTCTCCACTGAAATGCTGGGCTCTCCACCGAGACGCTGGGCTCACCAACGAAAAACAAAGTTCAGCAGTAAAAGACGGGCTCTCCACCGAGACGCTGGTCTCTCCACCGAGACGCTGGTCTCTCCACCGAAAAACAAAGTTCAGAAGTAAAAGACGGGCTCTCCACAGAGACGCTGGGCTCCCCACAGAAAAACAAAGTTCAGCAGTAAAAGACGGGCTCTCCACTGAAATGCTGGGCTCTCCACCGAGACGCTGGGCGCTCCACCGAAAAACAAAGTTCAGAAGTAAAAGACGGGCTCTCCTCCGAGACGCTGGGCTCTCCACCGAAAAACAAAGTTCAGCAGTAAAAGACGGGCTCTCCACCGAGACGCTGGGCTCTCCACCTAGACGCTGGGCTCTCCACCGAAAAACAAAGTTCAGCAGTAAAAAGCGGGCTCTCCACTGAGACGCTGGACGCTCCACCGAGACGCTCGGCTCTCCACTGAGACGCTGGGCTCTCCACCGAAAAACAAAGTTCAGAAGTAAAAGACGGGCCCTCCACCGAGACGCTGGGCTCTCCACCGAAAAACAAAGTTCAGCAGTAAAAGACGGGCTCTCCACCAAGACGCTGGGCTCTCCACCTAGACGCTGGGCTCTCCACCGAAAAACAAAGTTCAGCAGTAAAAGACGGGCTCTCCACCTAGACGCTGGGCTCTCCACCAAGACGCTGGGTTCTCCACCGAAAAACAAAGTTCAGCAGAAAAAGACGGGCTCTCCACCGAGACGCTGGGCTCTCCACCGAGACGCTGGGCTCTCCACCGAAAAACAAAGTTCAGCAGTAAAAGACGGGCTCTCCACCGAGACGCTGGGCTCTCCACCGAGACGCTGGGCTCTCCACCGAAAAACAAAGTTCAGCAGTAGAAGACGGGCTCTCCACCGAGACGCTGGACTCTCCACCGAAAAACAAAGTTCAGCAGTAAAAGACGGGCTCTCCACTGAAATGCTGGGCTCTCCACCGAGACGCTGGGCTCTCCACCAAGACGCTGGGCTCTCCACCGAGACGCTGGGCTCTCCACCGAAAAACAAAGTTCAGAAGTAAAAGACGGGCTCTCCACTGAGACGCTGGGCTCTCCACCGAAAAACAAAGTTCAGCAGTAAAAGACGGGCTCTCCACTGAGACGCTGGGCTCTTTACCGAGATGCTGGGCTCTCCACCGAGACGCTGGGGTCTCCAACGAATAAAAAAGTACAGCAGTAAAAGACGGGCTCTCCACCGAGACACTGGGCTCTCCACCGAGACGCTGGGCTCTCCACCAGAGAAAAAAGTTTAGCAGTAAAAGATGGGCTCTCCACCGAGACGCTGGGCTCTCCACCTAGACGCTGGGCTCTCCACCGAAAAACAAAGTTCAGCAGTAAAAAGCGGGCTCTCCACTGAGACGCTGGACGCTCCACCGAGACGCTCAGCTCTCCACTGAGAGGCTGGGCTCTCCACCGAAAAACAAAGTTCAGAAGTAAAAGACGGGCCCTCCACCGAGACGCTGGGCTCTCCACCGAAAAACAAAGTTCAGCAGAAAAAGACGGGCTCTCCACCGAGACGCTGGGCTCTCCACCGAGACGCTGGGCTCTCCACCGAAAAACAAAGTTCAGCAGTAAAAGACGGGCTCTCCACCGAGACGCTGGCCTCTCCACCGAGACGCTGGGCTCTCCACCGAAAAACAAAGTTCAGCAGTAGAAGACGGGCTCTCCACCGAGACGCTGGACTCTCCACCGAAAAACAAAGTTCAGCAGTAAAAGACGGGCTCTCCACTGAAATGCTGGGCTCTCCACCGAGACGCTGGGCTCTCCACCGAGACGCTGGGCTCTCCACCGAAAAACAAAGTTCAGAAGTAAAAGACGGGCTCTCCACTGAGACGCTGGGCTCTCCACCGAAAAACAAAGTTCAGCAGTAAAAGACGGGCTCTCCACTGAGACGTTGGGCTCTCCACCTAGACGCTGGGCTCTCCACCGAAAAACAAAGTTCAGTAGTAAAAGACGGGCTCTCCACCGAGACGCTGGGCTCTCCACCGAGACGCTGGGGTCTCCAACGAATAAAAAAGTACAGCAGTAAAAGACGGGCTCTCCACCGAGACACTGGGCTCTCCACCGAGACTCTGGGCTCTCCACCGAGACGCTGGGCTCTCCACCGAAAAACAAAGTTCACCAGTAAATGACGGTCTCTCCACCAAAATGCTGTGCTCTCCAGCGAGGTGCTCAGCTCTCCACCGAAAAACAAACTTCAGCAGTAAAAGACGGGCTCTCAACCGAGACGATGGGCTCTCCACCGACAAACAAAGTTCAGCAGTAAAAGACGGGCTCTCCACCGAAACGCTGGGCTCTCCACAGAGATGCTGGGCTCTCCACCGAAAAACAAAGTTCAGCAGTAAAAGACAGGCTCTCCACCGAGACGCTGGTCTCTCCACCGAGACGCTGGGCTCTCCACCGAAAAACAAAGTTCAGCAGTAAAAGACGGGCTCTCCACTGAGACGCTGGGCTCTTTACCGAGATGCTGGGCTCTCCACCGAAAAACAAAGTTCAGCAGTAAAAGGCAGGCTCTCCACCGAGACACTGGGCTCTCCACCGATATGCTGGGCTCTCCACCGAAAAGCAAAGTTCAGCAGTAAAAGACGGGCTCACCGCCGAGACGCTAGGCTCTCCACCGAAAAACAAAGTTCAGCAGTAAAAGACGGGCTCTAGACCGAAATGCTGGGCTCTCCACGGAGACGCTGGGTTCTCCACCGAAAAACAAATTTCAGTAGTAAAAGACGGGCTCTCCGCCGAGACGCTGGGCTCTCCACAGAAAAACAAAGCTCAGCAGTAAAAGACGGGCTCTCCACCGAGACACTGGGCTCTCCACCGAGACGCTGGGTTCTCCACCAAAAAACAAAGTTCAGCAGTAAAAGACGGGCTCTCCACCGAGACGCTGGCCTCTCCACCGAGACGCTGGGCTCTCCACTGAAAAACAAAGTTTAGCAGTAAAAGACGGGCTCTCCACCAAGACGCTGGGCTCTCCACCGAGACGCTGGGCTCTCCACTGAAAAACAAAGTTTAGCAGTAAAAGACGGGCTCTCCAACGAGACGCTGGGCTCTCCACCGAAAAACAAAGTTCACAAGTAAAAGACGGGCTCTCCACTGAGACGCTGGGCTCTCCACCGAAAAACAAAGTTCAGCAGTAAAAGACGGGCTCTCCACTGAGACGTTGGGCTCTCCACCTAGACGCTGGGCTCTCCACCGAAAAACAAAGTTCAGTAGTAAAAGACGGGCTCTCCACCGAGACGCTGGGCTCTCCACCGTGACGCTGGGCTCTCCAACGAATAAAAAAGTTCAGCAGTAAAAGACGGGCTCTCCACCGAGACACTGGGCTCTCCACCGAGACGCTGGGCTCTCCACCAGAGAAAAAAGTTTAGCAGTAAAAGATGGGCTCTCCACCGAGACGCCGGGCTCTCCACCGAGACGCTGGGCTCTCCACCGAAAAACAAAGTTCAGCAGTAAAAGACAAGCTCTTCACCGAGATGCTGGGCCCTCCACCGAAAAACAAAGTTCAGCAGTAAAAGACGGGCTCTCCACCGAGACGCTGGGCTCTCCACCGAGACTCTGGGCTCTCCACCGAGACGCTGGGCTCTCCACCGAAAAACAAAGTTCACTAGTAAAAGACGGTCTCTCCACCAAAATGCTGTGCTCTCCACCGAGATGCTCAGCTCTCCACCGAAAAACAAACTTCAGCAGTAAAAGACGGGCTCTCCACCGCGACGATGGGCTCTCCACCGACAAACAAATTTCAGCAGTAAAAGACGGGCTCTCAACCGAAACGCTGGGCTCTCCACCGAGATGCTGGGCTCTCCACTGAAAAACAAAGTTCAGCAGTAAAAGACGGGCTCTCCACTGAGACGCTGGGCTCTTTACCGAGATGCTGGGCTCTCCACCGAAAAACAAATTTCAGCAGTAAAAGGCAGGCTCTCCACCGAGACACTGGGCTCTCCACCGATATGCTGGGCTCTCCACCGAAAAGCAAAGTTCAGCAGTAAAAGACGGGCTCTCCGCCGAGACGCTGGGCTCTCCACCGAAAAACAAAGTTCAGCAGTAAAAGACGGGCTCTCCACCGAAATGCTGGGCTCTCCACGGAGACGCTGGGTTCTCCACCGAAAAACAAATTTCAGCAGTAAAAGACGGGCTCTCCGCCGAGACGCTGGGCTCTCCACAGAAAAACAAAGCTCAGCAGTAAAAGACGGGCTCTCCACCGAGACACTGGGTTCTGCACCGAGACGCTGGGCTCTCCACCGAAAAACAAAGTTCAGCAGTAAAAGACGGGCTCTCCACCGAAATGCTGGGCTCTCCACGGAGACGCTGGGTTCTCCACCGAAAAACAAATTTCAGCAGTAAAAGACGGGCTCTCCGCCGAGACGCTGGGCTCTCCAGAGAAAAACAAAGCTCAGCAGTAAAAGACGGGCTCTCCACCGAGACGCTGGCCTCTCTACCGAGACGCTGGGCTCTCCACTGAAAAACAAAGTTTAGCAGTAAAAGACGGGCTCTCCACCGAGACACTGGGCTCTCCACCGAGACGCTGGGCTCTCCACTGAAAAACAAAGTTTAGCAGTAAAAGACGGGCTCTCCACCGAGACGCTGGGCTCTCCACCGAGACGCTGGGCTCTCCACCGAAAAAGAAAGTTCTCCAGTAAAAGACGGTCTCTCCACCGAAATGCTGGGCTCTCCACGGAGACGCTGGGCTCACCACCGAAAAACAAAGTTCACTAGTAAAAGACGGTCTCTCCACCAAAATGCTGTGCTCTCCACCGAGATGCTCAGCTCTCCACCGAAAAACAAACTTCAGCAGTAAAAGACGGGCTCTCCACCGCGACGATGGGCTCTCCACCGACAAACAAATTTCAGCAGTAAAAGACGGGCTCTCAACCGAAACGCTGGGCTCTCCACCGAGATGCTGGGCTCTCCACCGAAAAACAAATTTCAGCAGTAAAAGGCAGGCTCTCCACCGAGACACTGGGCTCTCCACCGATATGCTGGGCTCTCCACCGAAAAGCAAAGTTCAGCAGTAAAAGACGGGCTCTCCGCCGAGACGCTGGGCTCTCCACCGAAAAACAAAGTTCAGCAGTAAAAGACGGGCTCTCCACCGAAATGCTGGGCTCTCCACGGAGACGCTGGGTTCTCCACCGAAAAACAAATTTCAGCAGTAAAAGACGGGCTCTCCGCCGAGACGCTGGGCTCTCCACAGAAAAACAAAGCTCAGCAGTAAAAGACGGGCTCTCCACCGAGACACTGGGTTCTGCACCGAGACGCTGGGCTCTCCACCGAAAAACAAAGTTCAGCAGTAAAAGACGGGCTCTCCACCGAAATGCTGGGCTCTCCACGGAGACGCTGGGTTCTCCACCGAAAAACAAATTTCAGCAGTAAAAGACGGGCTCTCCGCCGAGACGCTGGGCTCTCCACAGAAAAACAAAGCTCAGCAGTAAAAGACGGGCTCTCCACCGAGACGCTGGCCTCTCCACCGAGACGCTGGGCTCTCCACTGAAAAACAAAGTTTAGCAGTAAAAGACGGGCTCTCCACCGAGACACTGGGCTCTCCACCGAGACGCTGGGCTCTCCACTGAAAAACAAAGTTTAGCAGTAAAAGACGGGCTCTCCACCGAGACGCTGGGCTCTCCACCGAGACGCTGGGCTCTCCACCGAAAAAGAAAGTTCACCAGTAAAAGACGGTCTCTCCACCGAAATGCTGGGCTCTCCACGGAGACGCTGGGCTCACCACCGAAAAACAAAATTCAGCAGTAAAAGACGGGCTCTCCACCAAGACGCTGGGCTCTCCACCTAGACGCTGGGCTCTCCACCGAAAAACAAAGTTCAGCAGTAAAAGACGGGCTCTCCACCGAGACGCTGGGCTCTCCACCAAGACGCTGGGTTCTCCACCGAAAAACAAAGTTCAGCAGAAAAAGACGGGCTCTCCACCGAGACGCTGGGCTCTCCACCGAGACGCTGGGCTCTCCACCGAAAAACAAAGTTCAGCAGAAAAAGACGAGCTCTCCACCGAGACGCTGGCCTCTCCACCGAGACGCTGGGCTCTCCACCGAAAAACAAAGTTCAGCAGTAGAAGACGGGCTCTCCACCGAGACGCTGGGCTCTCCACCGAGACGCTGGGCTCTCCACCGAAAAACAAAGTTCAGCAGTAGAAGACGGGCTCTCCACCGAGACGCTGGGCTCTCCACCGAGACGCTGGGCTCTCCACCGAAAAACAAAGTTCAGCAGTAAAAGACGTGCTCTCCACCAAGACGCTGGGCTCTCCACCTAGACGCTGGGCTCTCCACCGAAAAACAAAGTTCAGCAGTAAAAGACGGGCTCTCCACCGAGACGCTGGGCTCTCCACCAAGACGCTGGGTTCTCCACAGAAAAACAAAGTTCAGCAGAAAAAGACGGGCTCTCCACCGAGACGCTGGGCTCTCCACCGAGACGCTGGGCTCTCCACCGAAAAGCAAAGTTCAGCAGTAAAAGACGGGCTCTCCGCCGAGACGCTGGGCTCTCCACCGAAAAACAAAGTTCAGCAGTAAAAGACGGGCTCTCCACCGAAATGCTGGGCTCTCCACGGAGACGCTGGGTTTTCCACCGAAAAACAAATTTCAGCAGTAAAAGACGGGCTCTCCGCCGAGACGCTGGGCTCTCCACAGAAAAACAAAGCTCAGCAGTAAAAGACGGGCTCTCCACCGAGACACTGGGCTCTGCACCGAGACGCTGGGCTCTCCACCGAAAAACAAAGTTCAGCAGTAAAAGACGGGCTCTCCACCGAAATGCTGGGCTCTCCACGGAGACGCTGGGTTCTCCACCGAAAAACAAATTTCAGCAGTAAAAGACGGGCTCTCCGCCGAGACGCTGGGCTCTCCCCCGAAAAACAAAGATCAGCAGTAAAAGACGGGCTCTCTACCGAGACGCAGGGCTCTCCACCGAGACGCTGGGCTCCCCACAGAAAAACAAAGTTCAGCAGTAAAAGACGGGCTCTCCACTGAAATGCTGGGCTCTCCACCGAGACGCTGGGCGCTCCACCGAAAAACAAAGTTCAGAAGTAAAAGACGGGCTCTCCTCCGAGATGCTGGGCTCTCCACCGAAAAACAAAGTTCAGCAGTAAAAGACGGGCTCTCCACCGAGACGCTGGGCTCTCCACCTAGACGCTGGGCTCTCCACCGAAAAACAAAGTTCAGCAGTAAAAAGCGGGCTCTCCACTGAGACGCTGGACGCTCCACTGAGACGCTCGGCTCTCCACTGAGACGCTGGGCTCTCCACCGAAAAACAAAGTTCAGAAGTAAAAGACGGGCCCTCCACCGAGACGCTGGGCTCTCCACCGAAAAACAAAGTTCAGCAGTAAAAGACGGGCTCTCCACCAAGACGCTGGGCTCTCCACCTAGACGCTGGGCTCTCCACCGAAAAACAAAGTTCAGCAGTAAAAGACGGGCTCTCCACCTAGACGCTGGGCTCTACACCAAGACGCTGGGTTCTCCACCGAAAAACAAAGTTCAGCAGAAAAAGACGGGCTCTCCACCGAGACGCTGGGCTCTCCACCGAGACGCTGGGCTCTCCACCGAAAAACAAAGTTCAGCAGTAAAAGACGGGCTCTCCACCGAGACGCTGGCCTCTCCACCGAGACGCTGGGCTCTCCACCGAAAAACAAAGTTCAGCAGTAGAAGACGGGCTCTCCACCGAGACGCTGGACTCTCCACCGAAAAACAAAGTTCAGCAGTAAAAGACGGGCTCTCCACTGAAATGCTGGGCTCTCCACCGAGACGCTGGGCTCTCCACCAAGACGCTGGGCTCTCCACCGAGACGCTGGGCTCTCCACCGAAAAACAAAGTTCAGAAGTAAAAGACGGGCTCTCCACTGAGACGCTGGGCTCTCCACCGAAAAACAAAGCTCAGCAGTAAAAGACGGGCTCTCCACTGAGACGTTGGGCTCTCCACCTAGACGCTGGGCTCTCCACCGAAAAACAAAGTTCAGTAGTAAAAGACGGGCTCCCCACCGAGACGCTGGGCTCTCCACCGAGACGCTGGGGTGTCCAACGAATAAAAAAGTACAGCAGTAAAAGACGGGCTCTCCACCGAGACACTGGGCTCTCCACCGAGACGCTGGGCTCTCCACCAGAGAAAAAAGTTTAGCAGTAAAAGATGGGCTCTCCACCGAGACGCCGGGCTCTCCACCGAGACGCTGGGCTCTCCACCGAAAAACAAAGTTCAGCAGTAAAAGACGGGCTCTCCACCGAGACGCTGGGCTCTCCACCAAGACGCTGGGTTCTCCACAGAAAAACAAAGTTCAGCAGAAAAAGACGGGCTCTCCACCGAGACGCTGGGCTCTCCACCTAGACGCTGGGCTCTCCACCGAAAAACAAAGTTCAGCAGTAAAAAGCGGGCTCTCCACTGAGACGCTGGACGCTCCACCGAGACGCTCAGCTCTCCACTGAGACGCTGGGCTCTCCACCGAAAAACAAAGTTCAGAAGTAAAAGACGGGCCCTCCACCGAGACGCTGGGCTCTCCACCGAAAAACAAAGTTCAGCAGAAAAAGACGGGCTCTCCACCGAGACGCTGGGCTCTCCACCGAGACGCTGGGCTCTCCACCGAAAAACAAAGTTCAGCAGTAAAAGACGGGCTCTCCACCGAGACGCTGGCCTCTCCACCGAGACGCTGGGCTCTCCACCGAAAAACAAAGTTCAGCAGTAGAAGACGGGCTCTCCACCGAGACGCTGGACTCTCCACCGAAAAACAAAGTTCAGCAGTAAAAGACGGGCTCTCCACTGAAATGCTGGGCTCTCCACCGAGACGCTGGGCTCTCCACCGAGACGCTGGGCTCTCCACCGAAAAACAAAGTTCAGAAGTAAAAGACGGGCTCTCCACTGAGACGCTGGGCTCTCCACCGAAAAACAAAGTTCAGCAGTAAAAGACGGGCTCTCCACTGAGACGTTGGGCTCTCCACCTAGACGCTGGGCTCTCCACCGAAAAACAAAGTTCAGTAGTAAAAGACGGGCTCTCCACCGAGACGCTGGGCTCTCCACCGAGACGCTGGGGTCTCCAACGAATAAAAAAGTACAGCAGTAAAAGACGGGCTCTCCACCGAGACACTGGGCTCTCCACCGAGACTCTGGGCTCTCCACCGAGACGCTGGGCTCTCCACCGAAAAACAAAGTTCACCAGTAAATGACGGTCTCTCCACCAAAATGCTGTGCTCTCCAGCGAGGTGCTCAGCTCTCCACCGAAAAACAAACTTCAGCAGTAAAAGACGGGCTCTCAACCGAGACGATGGGCTCTCCACCGACAAACAAAGTTCAGCAGTAAAAGACGGGCTCTCCACCGAAACGCTGGGCTCTCCACAGAGATGCTGGGCTCTCCACCGAAAAACAAAGTTCAGCAGTAAAAGACAGGCTCTCCACTGAGACGCTGGTCTCTCCACCGAGACGCTGGGCTCTCCACCGAAAAACAAAGTTCAGCAGTAAAAGACGGGCTCTCCACTGAGACGCTGGGCTCTTTACCGAGATGCTGGGCTCTCCACCGAAAAACAAAGTTCAGCAGTAAAAGGCAGGCTCTCCACCGAGACACTGGGCTCTCCACCGATATGCTGGGCTCTCCACCGAAAAGCAAAGTTCAGCAGTAAAAGACGGGCTCACCGCCGAGACGCTAGGCTCTCCACCGAAAAACAAAGTTCAGCAGTAAAAGACGGGCTCTAGACCGAAATGCTGGGCTCTCCACGGAGACGCTGGGTTCTCCACCGAAAAACAAATTTCAGTAGTAAAAGACGGGCTCTCCGCCGAGACGCTGGGCTCTCCACAGAAAAACAAAGCTCAGCAGTAAAAGACGGGCTCTCCACCGAGACACTGGGCTCTCCACCGAGACGCTGGGTTCTCCACCAAAAAACAAAGTTCAGCAGTAAAAGACGGGCTCTCCACCGAGACGCTGGCCTCTCCACCGAGACGCTGGGCTCTCCACTGAAAAACAAAGTTTAGCAGTAAAAGACGGGCTCTCCACCAAGACGCTGGGCTCTCCACCGAGACGCTGGGCTCTCCACTGAAAAACAAAGTTTAGCAGTAAAAGACGGGCTCTCCAACGAGACGCTGGGCTCTCCACCGAAAAACAAAGTTCACAAGTAAAAGACGGGCTCTCCACTGAGACGCTGGGCTCTCCACCGAAAAACAAAGTTCAGCAGTAAAAGACGGGCTCTCCACTGAGACGTTGGGCTCTCCACCTAGACGCTGGGCTCTCCACCGAAAAACAAAGTTCAGTAGTAAAAGACGGGCTCTCCACCGAGACGCTGGGCTCTCCACCGTGACGCTGGGCTCTCCAACGAATAAAAAAGTTCAGCAGTAAAAGACGGGCTCTCCACCGAGACACTGGGCTCTCCACCGAGACGCTGGGCTCTCCACCAGAGAAAAAAGTTTAGCAGTAAAAGATGGGCTCTCCACCGAGACGCCGGGCTCTCCACCGAGACGCTGGGCTCTCCACCGAAAAACAAAGCTCAGCAGTAAAAGACAAGCTCTTCACCGAGATGCTGGGCTCTCCACCGAAAAACAAAGTTCAGCAGTAAAAGACGGGCTCTCCACCGAGACGCTGGGCTCTCCACCGAGACTCTGGGCTCTCCACCGAGACGCTGGGCTCTCCACCGAAAAACAAAGTTCACTAGTAAAAGACGGTCTCTCCACCAAAATGCTGTGCTCTCCACCGAGATGCTCAGCTCTCCACCGAAAAACAAACTTCAGCAGTAAAAGACGGGCTCTCCACCGCGACGATGGGCTCTCCACCGACAAACAAATTTCAGCAGTAAAAGACGGGCTCTCAACCGAAACGCTGGGCTCTCCACCGAGATGCTGGGCTCTCCACTGAAAAACAAAGTTCAGCAGTAAAAGACGGGCTCTCCACTGAGACGCTGGGCTCTTTACCGAGATGCTGGGCTCTCCACCGAAAAACAAATTTCAGCAGTAAAAGGCAGGCTCTCCACCGAGACACTGGGCTCTCCACCGATATGCTGGGCTCTCCACCGAAAAGCAAAGTTCAGCAGTAAAAGACGGGCTCTCCGCCGAGACGCTGGGCTCTCCACCGAAAAACAAAGTTCAGCAGTAAAAGACGGGCTCTCCACCGAAATGCTGGGCTCTCCACGGAGACGCTGGGTTCTCCACCGAAAAACAAATTTCAGCAGTAAAAGACGGGCTCTCCGCCGAGACGCTGGGCTCTCCACAGAAAAACAAAGCTCAGCAGTAAAAGACGGGCTCTCCACCGAGACACTGGGTTCTGCACCGAGACGCTGGGCTCTCCACCGAAAAACAAAGTTCAGCAGTAAAAGACGGGCTCTCCACCGAAATGCTGGGCTCTCCACGGAGACGCTGGGTTCTCCACCGAAAAACAAATTTCAGCAGTAAAAGACGGGCTCTCCGCCGAGACGCTGGGCTCTCCAGAGAAAAACAAAGCTCAGCAGTAAAAGACGGGCTCTCCACCGAGACGCTGGCCTCTCTACCGAGACGCTGGGCTCTCCACTGAAAAACAAAGTTTAGCAGTAAAAGACGGGCTCTCCACCGAGACACTGGGCTCTCCACCGAGACGCTGGGCTCTCCACTGAAAAACAAAGTTTAGCAGTAAAAGACGGGCTCTCCACCGAGACGCTGGGCTCTCCACCGAGACGCTGGGCTCTCCACCGAAAAAGAAAGTTCACCAGTAAAAGACGGTCTCTCCACCGAAATGCTGGGCTCTCCACGGAGACGCTGGGCTCACCACCGAAAAACAAAGTTCACTAGTAAAAGACGGTCTCTCCACCAAAATGCTGTGCTCTCCACCGAGATGCTCAGCTCTCCACCGAAAAACAAACTTCAGCAGTAAAAGACGGGCTCTCCACCGCGACGATGGGCTCTCCACCGACAAACAAATTTCAGCAGTAAAAGACGGGCTCTCAACCGAAACGCTGGGCTCTCCACCGAGATGCTGGGCTCTCCACCGAAAAACAAATTTCAGCAGTAAAAGGCAGGCTCTCCACCGAGACACTGGGCTCTCCACCGATATGCTGGGCTCTCCACCGAAAAGCAAAGTTCAGCAGTAAAAGACGGGCTCTCCGCCGAGACGCTGGGCTCTCCACCGAAAAACAAAGTTCAGCAGTAAAAGACGGGCTCTCCACCGAAATGCTGGGCTCTCCACGGAGACGCTGGGTTCTCCACCGAAAAACAAATTTCAGCAGTAAAAGACGGGCTCTCCGCCGAGACGCTGGGCTCTCCACAGAAAAACAAAGCTCAGCAGTAAAAGACGGGCTCTCCACCGAGACACTGGGTTCTGCACCGAGACGCTGGGCTCTCCACCGAAAAACAAAGTTCAGCAGTAAAAGACGGGCTCTCCACCGAAATGCTGGGCTCTCCACGGAGACGCTGGGTTCTCCACCGAAAAACAAATTTCAGCAGTAAAAGACGGGCTCTCCGCCGAGACGCTGGGCTCTCCACAGAAAAACAAAGCTCAGCAGTAAAAGACGGGCTCTCCACCGAGACGCTGGCCTCTCCACCGAGACGCTGGGCTCTCCACTGAAAAACAAAGTTTAGCAGTAAAAGACGGGCTCTCCACCGAGACACTGGGCTCTCCACCGAGACGCTGGGCTCTCCACTGAAAAACAAAGTTTAGCAGTAAAAGACGGGCTCTCCACCGAGACGCTGGGCTCTCCACCGAGACGCTGGGCTCTCCACCGAAAAAGAAAGTTCACCAGTAAAAGACGGTCTCTCCACCGAAATGCTGGGCTCTCCACGGAGACGCTGGGCTCACCACCGAAAAACAAAATTCAGCAGTAAAAGACGGGCTCTCCACCAAGACGCTGGGCTCTCCACCTAGACGCTGGGCTCTCCACCGAAAAACAAAGTTCAGCAGTAAAAGACGGGCTCTCCACCGAGACGCTGGGCTCTCCACCAAGACGCTGGGTTCTCCACCGAAAAACAAATTTCAGCAGAAAAAGACGGGCTCTCCACCGAGACGCTGGGCTCTCCACCGAGACGCTGGGCTCTCCACCGAAAAACAAAGTTCAGCAGAAAAAGACGAGCTCTCCACCGAGACGCTGGCCTCTCCACCGAGACGCTGGGCTCTCCACCGAAAAACAAAGTTCAGCAGTAGAAGACGGGCTCTCCACCGAGACGCTGGGCTCTCCACCGAGACGCTGGGCTCTCCACCGAAAAACAAAGTTCAGCAGTAGAAGACGGGCTCTCCACCGAGACGCTGGGCTCTCCACCGAGACGCTGGGCTCTCCACCGAAAAACAAAGTTCAGCAGTAAAAGACGTGCTCTCCACCAAGACGCTGGGCTCTCCACCTAGACGCTGGGCTCTCCACCGAAAAACAAAGTTCAGCAGTAAAAGACGGGCTCTCCACCGAGACGCTGGGCTCTCCACCAAGACGCTGGGTTCTCCACAGAAAAACAAAGTTCAGCAGAAAAAGACGGGCTCTCCACCGAGACGCTGGGCTCTCCACCGAGACGCTGGGCTCTCCACCGAAAAACAAAGTTCAGCAGTAAAAGACGGGCTCTCCACTGAGACGCTGGGCTCTCCACCGTGACGCTGGGCTCTCCAACGAATAAAAAAGTTCAGCAGTAAAAGACGGGCTCTCCACAGAGACACTGGGCTCTCCACCGATATGCTGGGCTCTCCACCGAAAAGCAAAGTTCAGCAGTAAAAGACGGGCTCTCCGCCGAGACGCTGGGCTCTCCACCGAAAAACAAAGTTCAGCAGTAAAAGACGGGCTCTCCACCGAAATGCTGGGCTCTCCACGGAGACGCTGGGTTTTCCACCGAAAAACAAATTTCAGCAGTAAAAGACGGGCTCTCCGCCGAGACGCTGGGCTCTCCACAGAAAAACAAAGCTCAGCAGTAAAAGACGGGCTCTCCACCGAGACACTGGGCTCTGCACCGAGACGCTGGGCTCTCCACCGAAAAACAAAGTTCAGCAGTAAAAGACGGGCTCTCCACCGAAATGCTGGGCTCTCCACGGAGACGCTGGGTTCTCCACCGAAAAACAAATTTCAGCAGTAAAAGACGGGCTCTCCGCCGAGACGCTGGGCTCTCCCCCGAAAAACAAAGATCAGCAGTAAAAGACGGGCTCTCTACCGAGACGCAGGGCTCTCCACCGAGACGCTGGGCTCCCCACAGAAAAACAAAGTTCAGCAGTAAAAGACGGGCTCTCCACTGAAATGCTGGGCTCTCCACCGAGACGCTGGGCGCTCCACCGAAAAACAAAGTTCAGAAGTAAAAGACGGGCTCTCCTCCGAGATGCTGGGCTCTCCACCGAAAAACAAAGTTCAGCAGTAAAAGACGGGCTCTCCACCGAGACGCTGGGCTCTCCACCTAGACGCTGGGCTCTCCACCGAAAAACAAAGTTCAGCAGTAAAAAGCGGGCTCTCCACTGAGACGCTGGACGCTCCACTGAGACGCTCGGCTCTCCACTGAGACGCTGGGCTCTCCACCGAAAAACAAAGTTCAGAAGTAAAAGACGGGCCCTCCACCGAGACGCTGGGCTCTCCACCGAAAAACAAAGTTCAGCAGTAAAAGACGGGCTCTCCACCAAGACGCTGGGCTCTCCACCTAGACGCTGGGCTCTCCACCGAAAAACAAAGTTCAGCAGTAAAAGACGGGCTCTCCACCTAGACGCTGGGCTCTACACCAAGACGCTGGGTTCTCCACCGAAAAACAAAGTTCAGCAGAAAAAGACGGGCTCTCCACCGAGACGCTGGGCTCTCCACCGAGACGCTGGGCTCTCCACCGAAAAACAAAGTTCAGCAGTAAAAGACGGGCTCTCCACCGAGACGCTGGCCTCTCCACCGAGACGCTGGGCTCTCCACCGAAAAACAAAGTTCAGCAGTAGAAGACGGGCTCTCCACCGAGACGCTGGACTCTCCACCGAAAAACAAAGTTCAGCAGTAAAAGACGGGCTCTCCACTGAAATGCTGGGCTCTCCACCGAGACGCTGGGCTCTCCACCAAGACGCTGGGCTCTCCACCGAGACGCTGGGCTCTCCACCGAAAAACAAAGTTCAGAAGTAAAAGACGGGCTCTCCACTGAGACGCTGGGCTCTCCACCGAAAAACAAAGCTCAGCAGTAAAAGACGGGCTCTCCACTGAGACGTTGGGCTCTCCACCTAGACGCTGGGCTCTCCACCGAAAAACAAAGTTCAGTAGTAAAAGACGGGCTCCCCACCGAGACGCTGGGCTCTCCACCGAGACGCTGGGGTGTCCAACGAATAAAAAAGTACAGCAGTAAAAGACGGGCTCTCCACCGAGACACTGGGCTCTCCACCGAGACGCTGGGCTCTCCACCAGAGAAAAAAGTTTAGCAGTAAAAGATGGGCTCTCCACCGAGACGCCGGGCTCTCCACCGAGACGCTGGGCTCTCCACCGAAAAACAAAGTTCAGCAGTAAAAGACGGGCTCTCCACCGAGACGCTGGGCTCTCCACCAAGACGCTGGGTTCTCCACAGAAAAACAAAGTTCAGCAGAAAAAGACGGGCTCTCCACCGAGACGCTGGGCTCTCCACCGAGACGCTGGGCTCTCCACCGAAAAACAAAGTTCAGCAGTAAAAGACGGGCTCTCCACTGAGACGCTGGGCTCTCCACCGTGACGCTGGGCTCTCCAACGAATAAAAAAGTTCAGCAGTAAAAGACGGGCTCTCCACAGAGACACTGGGCTCTCCACCGATATGCTGGGCTCTCCACCGAAAAGCAAAGTTCAGCAGTAAAAGACGGGCTCTCCGCCGAGACGCTGGGCTCTCCACCGAAAAACAAAGTTCAGCAGTAAAAGACGGGCTCTCCACCGAAATGCTGGGCTCTCCACGGAGACGCTGGGTTCTCCACCGAAAAACAAATTTCAGCAGTAAAAGACGGGCTCTCCGCCGAGACGCTGGGCTCTCCCCCGAAAAACAAAGATCAGCAGTAAAAGACGGGCTCTCTACCGAGACGCAGGGCTCTCCACCGAGACGCTGGGCTCCCCACAGAAAAACAAAGTTCAGCAGTAAAAGACGGGCTCTCCACGGAAATGCTGGGCTCTCCACCGAGACGCTGGGCGCTCCACCGAAAAACAAAGTTCAGAAGTAAAAGACGGGCTCTCCTCCGAGATGCTGGGCTCTCCACCGAAAAACAAAGTTCAGCAGTAAAAGACGGGCTCTCCACCGAGACGCTGGGCTCTCCACCTAGACGCTGGGCTCTCCACCGAAAAACAAAGTTCAGCAGTAAAAAGCGGGCTCTCCACTGAGACGCTGGACGCTCCACTGAGACGCTCGGCTCTCCACTGAGACGCTGGGCTCTCCACCGAAAAACAAAGTTCAGAAGTAAAAGACGGGCCCTCCACCGAGACGCTGGGCTCTCCACCGAAAAACAAAGTTCAGCAGTAAAAGACGGGCTCTCCACCAAGACGCTGGGCTCTCCACCTAGACGCTGGGCTCTCCACCGAAAAACAAAGTTCAGCAGTAAAAGACGGGCTCTCCACCTAGACGCTGGGCTCTACACCAAGACGCTGGGTTCTCCACCGAAAAACAAAGTTCAGCAGAAAAAGACGGGCTCTCCACCGAGACGCTGGGCTCTCCACCGAGACGCTGGGCTCTCCACCGAAAAACAAAGTTCAGCAGTAAAAGACGGGCTCTCCACCGAGACGCTGGCCTCTCCACCGAGACGCTGGGCTCTCCACCGAAAAACAAAGTTCAGCAGTAGAAGACGGGCTCTCCACCGAGACGCTGGACTCTCCACCGAAAAACAAAGTTCAGCAGTAAAAGACGGGCTCTCCACTGAAATGCTGGGCTCTCCACCGAGACGCTGGGCTCTCCACCAAGACGCTGGGCTCTCCACCGAGACGCTGGGCTCTCCACCGAAAAACAAAGTTCAGAAGTAAAAGACGGGCTCTCCACTGAGACGCTGGGCTCTCCACCGAAAAACAAAGCTCAGCAGTAAAAGACGGGCTCTCCACTGAGACGTTGGGCTCTCCACCTAGACGCTGGGCTCTCCACCGAAAAACAAAGTTCAGTAGTAAAAGACGGGCTCCCCACCGAGACGCTGGGCTCTCCACCGAGACGCTGGGGTGTCCAACGAATAAAAAAGTACAGCAGTAAAAGACGGGCTCTCCACCGAGACACTGGGCTCTCCACCGAGACGCTGGGCTCTCCACCAGAGAAAAAAGTTTAGCAGTAAAAGATGGGCTCTCCACCGAGACGCCGGGCTCTCCACCGAGACGCTGGGCTCTCCACCGAAAAACAAAGTTCAGCAGTAAAAGACGGGCTCTCCACCGAGACGCTGGGCTCTCCACCAAGACGCTGGGTTCTCCACAGAAAAACAAAGTTCAGCAGAAAAAGACGGGCTCTCCACCGAGACGCTGGGCTCTCCACCGAGACGCTGGGCTCTCCACCGAAAAACAAAGTTCAGCAGTAAAAGACGGGCTCTCCACTGAGACGCTGGGCTCTCCACCGTGACGCTGGGCTCTCCAACGAATAAAAAAGTTCAGCAGTAAAAGACGGGCTCTCCACAGAGACACTGGGCTCTCCACCGATATGCTGGGCTCTCCACCGAAAAGCAAAGTTCAGCAGTAAAAGACGGGCTCTCCGCCGAGACGCTGGGCTCTCCACCGAAAAACAAAGTTCAGCAGTAAAAGACGGGCTCTCCACCGAAATGCTGGGCTCTCCACGGAGACGCTGGGTTCTCCACCGAAAAACAAATTTCAGCAGTAAAAGACGGGCTCTCCGCCGAGACGCTGGGCTCTCCACAGAAAAACAAAGCTCAGCAGTAAAAGACGGGCTCTCCACCGAGACACTGGGCTCTCCACCGAGACGCTGGGCTCTCCACCGAAAAACAAAGTTCAGCAGTAAAAGACGGGCTCTCCACCGAAATGCTGGGCTCTCCACGGAGACGCTGGGTTCTCCACCGAAAAACAAATTTCAGCAGTAAAAGACGGGCTCTCCGCCGAGACGCTGGGCTCTCCCCCGAAAAACAAAGATCAGCAGTAAAAGACGGGCTCTCTACCGAGACGCAGGGCTCTCCACCGAGACGCTGGGCTCCCCACAGAAAAACAAAGTTCAGCAGTAAAAGACGGGCTCTCCACTGAAATGCTGGGCTCTCCACCGAGACGCTGGGCGCTCCACCGAAAAACAAAGTTCAGAAGTAAAAGACGGGCTCTCCTCCGAGATGCTGGGCTCTCCACCGAAAAACAAAGTTCAGCAGTAAAAGACGGGCTCTCCACCGAGACGCTGGGCTCTCCACCTAGACGCTGGGCTCTCCACCGAAAAACAAAGTTCAGCAGTAAAAAGCGGGCTCTCCACTGAGACGCTGGACGCTCCACTGAGACGCTCGGCTCTCCACTGAGACGCTGGGCTCTCCACCGAAAAACAAAGTTCAGAAGTAAAAGACGGGCCCTCCACCGAGACGCTGGGCTCTCCACCGAAAAACAAAGTTCAGCAGTAAAAGACGGGCTCTCCACCAAGACGCTGGGCTCTCCACCTAGACGCTGGGCTCTCCACCGAAAAACAAAGTTCAGCAGTAAAAGACGGGCTCTCCACCTAGACGCTGGGCTCTACACCAAGACGCTGGGTTCTCCACCGAAAAACAAAGTTCAGCAGAAAAAGACGGGCTCTCCACCGAGACGCTGGGCTCTCCACCGAGACGCTGGGCTCTCCACCGAAAAACAAAGTTCAGCAGTAAAAGACGGGCTCTCCACCGAGACGCTGGCCTCTCCACCGAGACGCTGGGCTCTCCACCGAAAAACAAAGTTCAGCAGTAGAAGAAGGGCTCTCCACCGAGACGCTGGACTCTCCACCGAAAAACAAAGTTCAGCAGTAAAAGACGGGCTCTCCACTGAAATGCTGGGCTCTCCACCGAGACGTTGGGCTCTCCACCAAGACGCTGGGCTCTCCACCGAGACGCTGGGCTCTCCACCGAAAAACAAAGTTCAGAAGTAAAAGACGGGCTCTCCACTGAGACGCTGGGCTCTCCACCGAAAAACAAAGTTCAGCAGTAAAAGACGGGCTCTCCACTGAGACGTTGGGCTCTCCACCTAGACGCTGGGCTCTCCACCGAAAAACAAAGTTCAGTAGTAAAAGACGGGCTCCCCACCGAGACGCTGGGCTCTCCACCGAGACGCTGGGGTGTCCAACGAATAAAAAAGTACAGCAGTAAAAGACGGGTTCTCCACCGAGACACTGGGCTCTCCACCGAGACGCTGGGCTCTCCACCAGAGAAAAAAGTTTAGCAGTAAAAGATGGGCTCTCCACCGAGACGCCGGGCTCTCCACCGAGACGCTGGGCTCTCCACCGAAAAACAAAGTTCAGCAGTAAAAGACAAGCTCTTCACCGAGATGCTGGGCTCTCCACCGAAAAACAAAGTTCAGCAGTAAAAGACGGGCTCTCCACCGAGACGCTGGCTCTCCACCGAGACTCTGGGCTCTCCACCGAGACGCTGGGCTCTCCACCGAAAAACAAAGTTCACCAGTAAATGACGGTCTCTCCACCAAAATGCTGTGCTCTCCAGCGAGGTGCTCAGCTCTCCACCGAAAAACAAACTTCAGCAGTAAAAGACGGGCTCTCAACCGAGACGATGGGCTCTCCACCGAAAAACAAAGTTCAGCAGTAAAAGACGGGCTCTCCACCGAAACGCTGGGCTCTCCACAGAGATGCTGGGCTCTCCACCCAAAAACAAAGCTCAGCAGTAAAAGACAGGCTCTCCACCGAGACGCTGGTCTCTCCAACGAGACGCTGGGCTCTCCACCGAAAAACAAAGTTCAGCAGTAAAAGACGGGCTCTCTACTGAGACGCTGGGCTCTTTACCGAGATGCTGGGCTCTCCACCGAAAAACAAAGTTCAGCAGTAAAAGGCAGGCTCTCCACCGAGACACTGGGCTCTCCACCGATATGCTGGGCTCTCCACCGAAAAGCAAAGTTCAGCAGTAAAAGACGGGCTCACCGCCGAGACGCTAGGCTCTCCACCGAAAAACAAAGTTCAGCAGTAAAAGACGGGCTCTAGACCGAAATGCTGGGCTCTCCACGGAGACGCTGGGTTCTCCACCGAAAAACAAATTTCAGTAGTAAAAGACGGGCTCTCCGCCGAGACGCTGGGCTCTCCACAGAAAAACAAAGCTCAGCAGTAAAAGACGGGCTCTCCACCAAGACACTGGGCTCTCCACCGAGACGCTGGGTTCTCCACCAAAAAACAAAGTTCAGCAGTAAAAGACGGGCTCTCCACCGAGACTCTAGCCTCTCCACCGAGACGCTGGGCTCTCCACTGAAAAACAAAGTTTAGCAGTAAAAGACGGGCTCTCCACCAAGTCGCTGGGCTCTCCACCGAGACGCTGGTCTCTCCACTGAAAAACAAAGTTTAGCAGTAAAAGACGGGCTCTCCACCGAGACGCTGGGCTCTCCACCGAGACGCTGGGCTCTCCACCGAAAAACAAAGTTCACAAGTAAAAGACGGGCTCTCCACTGAGACGCTGGGCTCTCCACCGAAAAACAAAGTTCAGCAGTAAAAGACGGGCTCTCCACTGAGACGTTGGGCTCTCCACCTAGACGCTGGTCTCTCCACCGAAAAACAAAGTTCAGTAGTAAAAGACGGGCTCTCCACCGAGACGCTGGGCTCTCCACCGTGACGCTGGGCTCTCCAACGAATAAAAAAGTTCAGCAGTAAAAGACGGGCTCTCCACCGAGACACTGGGCTCTCCACCGAGACGCTGGGCTCTCCACCAGAGAAAAAAGTTTAGCAGTAAAAGATGGGCTCTCCACCGAGACGCTGGGCTCTCCACCGAAAAACAAAGTTCAGCAGTAAAAGACAAGCTCTTCACCGAGATGCTGGGCTCTCCACCGAAAAACAAAGTTCAGCAGTAAAAGACGGGCTCTCCACCGAGACGCTGGGCTCTCCACCGAGACTCTGGGCTCTCCACCGAGACGCTGGGCTCTCCACCGAAAAACAAAGTTCACTAGTAAAAGACGGTCTCTCCACCAAAATGCTGTGCTCTCCACCGAGATGCTCAGCTCTCCACCGAAAAACAAACTTCAGCAGTAAAAGACGGGCTCTCCACCGCGACGATGGGCTCTCCACCGACAAACAAATTTCAGCAGTAAAAGACGGGCTCTCCACCGAAACGCTGGGCTCACCACCGAGATGCTGGGCTCTCCACCGAAAAACAAAGTTCAGCAGTAATAGACGGGCTCTCCACTGAGACGCTGGGCTCTTTACCGAGATGCTGGGCTCTCCACCGAAAAACAAAGTTCAGCAGTAAAAGGCAGGCTCTCCACCGAGACACTGGGCTCTCCACCGATATGCTGGGCTCTCCACCGAAAAGCAAAGTTCAGCAGTAAAAGACGGGCTCTCCGCCGAGACGCTGGGCTCTCCACCGAAAAACAAAGTTCAGCAGTAAAAGACGGGCTCTCCACCGAAATGCTGGGCTCTCCACGGAGACGCTGGGTTCTCCACCGAAAAACAAATTTCAGCAGTAAAAGACGGGCTCTCCGCCGGGACGCTGGGCTCTCCACAGAAAAACAAAGCTCAGCAGTAAAAGACGGGCTCTCCACCGAGACACTGGGCTCTGCACCGAGACGCTGGGCTCTCCACCGAAAAACAAAGTTCAGCAGTAAAAGACGGGCTCTAGACCGAAATGCTGGGCTCTCCACGGAGACGCTGGGTTCTCCACCGAAAAACAAATTTCAGCAGTAAAAGACGGGCTCTCCGCCGAGACGCTGGGCTCTCCACAGAAAAACAAAGCTCAGCAGTAAAAGACGGGCTCTCCACCGAGACGCTGGCCTCTCCACCGAGACGCTGGGCTCTCCACTGAAAAAGAAAGTTTAGCAGTAAAAGACGGGCTCTCCACCGAGACGCTGGGCTCTCCACCGAGACGCTGGGCTCTCCACTGAAAAAGAAAGTTTAGCAGTAAGAGACGGGCTCTCCACCGAGACGCTGGGCTCTCCACCGAGACGCTGGGCTCTCCACCGAAAAACAAAGTTCAGCAGTAAAAGACGAGCTCTCCACCGAGACGCTGGCCTCACCACCGAGACGCTGGGCTCTCCACCGAAAAACAAAGTTCAGCAGTAGAAGACGGGCTCTCCACCGAGACGCTGGGCTCTCCACCGAGACGCTGGGCTCTCCACCGAAAAACAAAGTTCAGCAGTAGAAGACGGGCTCTCCACCGAGACGCTGGGCTCTCCACCAAGACGCTGGGCTCTCCACCGAAAAACAAAGTTCAGCAGTAAAAGACGGGCTCTCCACCAAGACGCTGGGCTCTCCACCTAGACGCTGGGCTCTCCACAGAAAAACAAAGTTCAGCAGTAAAAGACGGGCTCTCCACCGAGACGCTGGGCTCTCCACCAAGACGCTGGGTTCTCCACAGAAAAACAAAGTTCAGCAGAAAAAGACGGGCTCTCCACCGAGACGCTGGGCTCTCCACCGAGACGCTGGGCTCTCCACCGAAAAACAAAGTTCAGCAGAAAAAGACGAGCTCTCCACCGAGACGCTGGCCTCTCCACCGAGACGCTGGGCTCTCCACCGAAAAACAAAGTTCAGCAGTAAAAGACGGGCTGTCCACTGAAATGCTGGGCTCTCCACCGAGACGCTGGGCTCTCCACCGAGACGCAGGGCTCTCCACCGAGACGCTGGGCTCTCCACCGAAAAACAAAGTTCAGAAGTAAAAGACGGGCTCTCCACTGAGACGCTGGGCTCTCCACCGAAAAACAAAGTTCAGCAGTAAAAGACGGGCTCTCCACTGAGACGTTGGGCTCTCCACCTAGACGCTGGGCTCTCCACCGAAAAACAAAGTTCAGTAGTAAAAGACGGGCTCTCCACCGAGACGCTGGCCTCTCCACCGAGACGCTGGGCTCTCCAACGAAAAAGAAAGTTCAGCAGTAAAAGACGGGCTCTTCACCGAGACACTGGGCTCTCCACCGAGACGCTGGGCTCTCCACCAGAGAAAAAAGTTTAGCAGTAAAAGATGGGCTCACCACCGAGACGCCGGGCTCTCCACCGAGGCGCTGGGCTCTCCACTGAAAAACAAAGTTCAGCAGTAAAAGACAAGCTCTTCACCGAGACGCTGGGCTCTCCACCAAAAAACAAAGTTCAGCAGTAAAAGACGGGCTCTCCACCGAGACGCTGGGCTCTCCACCGAAAAACAAAGTTCAGCAGTAAAAGACAAGCTCTTCACCGAGACGCTGGGCTCTCCACCGAAAAACAAAGTTCACCAGTAAAAGACGGTCTCTCCACCAAAATGCTGTGCTCTCCACCGAGATGCTCAGCTCTCCTCCGAAAAACAAACTTCAGCAGTAAAAGACGGGCTCTCCACCGAGACGATGGGCTCTCCACCGACAAACGAAGTTCAGCAGTAAAAGACGGGCTCTCCACCGAAACGCTGGGCCCTCCACCGAGACGCTGGGCTCTCCACCGAAAAACAAAGTTCAGCAGTAAAAGACAAGCTCTTCACCGAGATGCTGGGCTCTCCACCGAAAAACAAAGTTCAGCAGTAAAAGACGGGCTCTCCACCGAGACGCTGGCTCTCCACCGAGACTCTGGGCTCTCCACCGAGACGCTGGGCTCTCCACCGAAAAACAAAGTTCACCAGTAAATGACGGTCTCTCCACCAAAATGCTGTGCTCTCCAGCGAGGTGCTCAGCTCTCCACCGAAAAAAAAACTTCAGCAGTAAAAGACGGGCTCTCAACCGAGACGATGTGCTCTCCACCGACAAACAAAGTTCAGCAGTAAAAGACGGGCTCTCCACCGAAACGCTGGGCTCTCCACAGAGATGCTGGGCTCTCCACCGAAAAACAAAGTTCAGCAGTAAAAGACGGGCTCTCCACTGAGACGCTGGGCTCTTTACCGAGATGCTGGGCTCTCCACCGAAAAACAAAGTTCAGCAGTAAAAGGCAGGCTCTCCACCGAGACACTGGGCTCTCCACCGATATGCTGGGCTCTCCACCGAAAAGCAAAGTTCAGCAGTAAAAGACGGGCTCTCCGCCGAGACGCTAGGCTCTCCACCGAAATCAAAGTTCAGCAGTAAAAGACGGGCTCTAGACCGAAATGCTGGGCTCTCCACGGAGACGCTGGGTTCTCCACCGAAAAACAAATTTCAGTAGTAAAAGACGGGCTCTCCGCCGAGACGCTGGGCTCTCCACAGAAAAACAAAGCTCAGCAGTAAAAGACGGGCTCTCTACCGAGACACTGGGCTCTCCACCGAGACGCTGGGTTCTCCACCAAAAAACAAAGTTCAGCAGTAAAAGACGGGCTCTCCACCGAGACGCTGGCCTCTCCACCGAGACGCTGGGCTCTCCACTGAAAAACAAAGTTTAGCAGTAAAAGACGGGCTCTCCACCAAGACGCTGGGCTCTCCACCGAGACGCTGGGCTCTCCACTGAAAAACAAAGTTTAGCAGTAAAAGACGGGCTCTCCACCGAGACGCTGGGCTCTCCACCGAGAAGCTGGGCTCTCCACCGAAAAACAAAGTTCACAAGTAAAAGACGGGCTCTCCACTGAGACGCTGGGCTCTCCACCGAAAAACAAAGTTCAGCAGTAAAAGACGGGCTCTCCACTGAGACGTTGGGCTCTCCACCTAGACGCTGGGCTCTCCACCGAAAAACAAAGTTCAGTAGTAAAAGACGGGCTCTCCACCGAGACGCTGGGCTCTCCACCGTGACGCTGGGCTCTCCAACGAATAAAAAAGTTCAGCAGTAAAAGACGGGCTCTCCACCGAGACACTGGGCTCTCCACCGAGACGCTGGGCTCTCCACCAGAGAAAAAAGTTTAGCAGTAAAAGATGGGCTCTCCACCGAGACTCTGGGCTCTCCAACGAGACGCTGGGCTCTCCACCGAAAAACAAAGTTCACTAGTAAAAGACGGTCTCTCCACCAAAATGCTGTGCTCTCCACCGAGATGCTCAGCTCTCCACCGAAAAACAAACTTCAGCAGTAAAAGACGGGCTCTCCACCGCGACGATGGGCTCTCCACCGAGAAACAAATTTCAGCAGTAAAAGACGGGCTCTCCACCGAAACGCTGGGCTCTCCACCGAGATGCTGGGCTCTCCACCGAAAAACAAAGTTCAGCAGTAAAAGACGGGCTCTCCACTGAGACGCTGGGCTCTTTACCGAGATGCTGGGCTCTCCACCGAAAAACAAATTTCAGCAGTAAAAGGCAGGCTCTCCACCGAGACACTGGGCTCTCCACCGATATGCTGGGCTCTCCACCGAAAAGCAAAGTTCAGCAGTAAAAGACGGGCTCTCCGCCGAGACGCTGGGCTCTCCACCGAAAAACAAAGTTCAGCAGTAAAAGACGGGCTCTCCACCGAAATGCTGGGCTCTCCACGGAGACGCTGGGTTCTCCACCGAAAAACAAATTTCAGCAGTAAAAGACGGGCTCTCCGCCGAGACGCTGGGCTCTCCACAGAAAAACAAAGCTCAGCAGTAAAAGACGGGCTCTCCACCGAGACACTGGGCTCTGCACCGAGACGCTGGGCTCTCCACCGAAAAACAAAGTTCGGCAGTAAAAGACGGGCTCTCCACCGAAATGCTGGGCTCTCCACGGAGACGCTCGGTTCTCCACCGAAAAACAAATTTCAGCAGTAAAAGACGGGCTCTCCGCCGAGACGCTGGGCTCTCCACAGAAAAACAAAGCTCAGCAGTAAAAGACGGGCTCTCCACCGAGACGCTGGCCTCTCCACCGAGACGCTGGGCTCTCCACTGAAAAACAAAGTTTAGCAGTAAAAGACGGGCTCTCCACCGAGACGCTGGGCTCTCCACCGAGACGCTGGGCTCTCCACTGAAAAACAAAGTTTAGCAGTAAAAGATGGGCTCTCCACCGAGACGCTGGGCTCTCCACCGAGACGCTGGGCTCTCCACCGAAAAACAAAGTTCAGCAGTAAAAGACGGGCTCTCCACCGAGATGCTCAGCTCTCCACCGAAAAACAAACTTCAGCAGTAAAAGACGGGCTCTCCACCGCGACGATGGGCTCTCCACCGACAAACAAATTTCAGCAGTAAAAGACGGGCTCTCCACCGAAACGCTGGGCTCTCCACCGAGATGCTGGGCTCTCCACCGAAAAACAAAGTTCAGCAGTAAAAGACGGGCTCTCCACTGAGACGCTGGGCTCTTTACCGAGATGCTGGGCTCTCCACCGAAAAGCAAATTTCAGCAGTAAAAGGCAGGCTCTCCACCAAGACGCTGGGCTCTCCACCGAGACGCTGGGCTCTCCACTGAAAAACAAAGTTTAGCAGTAAAAGACGGGCTCTCCACCGAGACGCTGGGCTCTCCACCGAGACGCTGGGCTCTCCACCGAAAAACAAAGTTCACAAGTAAAAGACGGGCTCTCCACTGAGACGCTGGGCTCTCCACCGAAAAACAAAGTTCAGCAGTAAAAGACGGGCTCTCCACTGAGACGTTGGGCTCTCCACCTAGACGCTGGGCTCTCCACCGAAAAACAAAGTTCAGTAGTAAAAGACGGGCTCTCCACCGAGACGCTGGGCTCTCCACCGTGACGCTGGGCTCTCCAACGAATAAAAAAGTTCAGCAGTAAAAGACGGGCTCTCCACCGAGACACTGGGCTCTCCACCGAGACGCTGGGCTCTCCACCAGAGAAAAAAGTTTAGCAGTAAAAGATGGGCTCTCCACCGAGACGCCGGGCTCTCCACCGAGACGCTGGGCTCTCCACCGAAAAACAAAGTTCAGCAGTAAAAGACAAGCTCTTCACCGAGATGCTTGACTCTCCACCGAAAAACAAAGTTCAGCAGTAAAAGACGGGCTCTCCACCGAGACGCTGGGCTCTCCACCGAGACTCTGGGCTCTCCACCGAGACGCTGGGCTCTCCACCGAAAAACAAAGTTCACTAGTAAAAGACGGTCTCTCCACCAAAATGCTGTGCTCTCCACCGAGATGCTCAGCTCTCCACCGAAAAACAAACTTCAGCAGTAAAAGACGGGCTCTCCACCGCGACGATGGGCTCTCCACCGACAAACAAATTTCAGCAGTAAAAGACGGGCTCTCCACCGAAACGCTGGGCTCTCCACCGAGATGCTGGGCTCTCCACCGAAAAACAAAGTTCAGCAGTAAAAGACGGGCTCTCCACTGAGACGCTGGGCTCTTTACCGAGATGCTGGGCTCTCCACCGAAAAACAAATTTCAGCAGTAAAAGGCAGGCTCTCCACCGAGACACTGGGCTCTCCACCGATATGCTGGGCTCTCCACTGAAAAGCAAAGTTCAGCAGTAAAAGACGGGCTCTCCGCCGAGACGCTGGGCTCTCCACCGAAAAACAAAGTTCAGCAGTAGAAGACGGGCTCTCCACCGAAATGCTGGGCTCTCCACGGAGACGCTGGGTTCTCCACCGAAAAACAAATTTCAGCAGTAAAAGACGGGCTCTCCGCCGAGACGCTGGGCTCTCCACAGAAAAACAAAGCTCAGCAGTAAAAGACGGGCTCTCCACCGAGACACTGGGCTCTGCACCGAGACGCTGGGCTCTCCACCGAAAAACAAAGTTCGGCAGTAAAAGACGGGCTCTCCACCGAAATGCTGGGCTCTCCACGGAGACGCTGGGTTCTCCTCCGAAAAACAAATTTCAGCAGTAAAAGACGGGCTCTCCGCCGAGACGCTGGGCTCTCCACAGAAAAACAAAGCTCAGCAGTAAAAGACGGGCTCTCCACCAAGACGCTGGGCTCTCCACCTAGACGCTGGGCTCTCCACCGAAAAACAAAGTTCAGCAGTAAAAGACGGGCTCTCCACTGAGACGTTGGGCTCTCCACCTAGACGCTGGGCTCTCCACCGAAAAACAAAGTTCAGTAGTAAAAGACGGGCTCTCCACCGAGACGCTGGGCTCTCCACCGTGACGCTGGGCTCTCCAACGAATAAAAAAGTTCAGCAGTAAAAGACGGGCTCTCCACAGAGACACTGGGCTCTCCACCGAGACGCTGGGCTCTCCACCAGAGAAAAAAGTTTAGCAGTAAAAGATGGGCTCTCCACCGAGACGCCGGGCTCTCCACCGAGACGCTGGGCTCTCCACCGAAAAACAAAGTTCACTAGTAAAAGACGGTCTCTCCACCAAAATGCTGTGCTCTCCACCCAGATGCTCAGCTCTCCACCGAAAAACAAACTTCAGCAGTAAAAGACGGGCTCTCCACCGCGACGATGGGCTCTCCACCGACAAACAAATTTCAGCAGTAAAAGACGGGCTCTCCACCGAAACGCTGGGCTCTCCACCGAGATGCTGGGCTCTCCACCGAAAAACAAAGTTCAGCAGAAATAGACGGGCTCTCCACTGAGACGCTGGGCTCTTTACCGAGATGCTGGGCTCTCCACCGAAAAACAAATTTCAGCAGTAAAAGGCAGGCTCTCCACCGAGACACTGGGCTCTCCACCGATATGCTGGGCTCTCCACCGAAAAGCAAAGTTCAGCAGTAAAAGACGGGCTCTCCGCCGAGACGCTGGGCTCTCCACCGAAAAACAAAGTTCAGCAGTAAAAGACGGGCTCTCCACCGAAGTGCTGGGCTCTCCACGGAGACGCTGGGTTCTCCACCGAAAAACAAATTTCAGCAGTAAAAGACGGGCTCTCCGCCGAGACGCTGGGCTCTCCACAGAAAAACAAAGCTCAGCAGTAAAAGACGGGCTCTCCACCGAGACGCTGGGCTCTGCACCGAGACGCTGGGCTCTCCACCGAAAAACAAAGTTCAGCAGTAAAAGACGGGCTCTCCACCGAAATGCTGGGCTCTCCACGGAGACGCTGGGTTCTCCACCGAAAAACAAATTTCAGCAGTAAAAGACGGGCTCTCCGCCGAGACGCTGGGCTCTCCACAGAAAAACAAAGCTCAGCAGTAAAAGACGGGCTCTCCACCGAGACGCTGGCCTCTCCACCGAGACGCTGGGCTCTCCACCGAAAAACAAATTTCAGAAGTAAAAGACGGGCTCTCCACTGAGACGCTGGGCTCTCCACCGAAAAACAAAGTTCAGCAGTAAAAGACGGGCTCTCCACTGAGACGTTGGGCTCTCCACCTAGACGCTGGGCTCTCCACCGAAAAACAAAGTTCAGTAGTAAAAGATGGGCTCTCCACCGAGACGCTGGCCTCTCCACCGAGACGCTGGGCTCTCCAACGAAAAAGAAAGTTCAGCAGTAAAAGACGGGCTCTCCACCGAGACACTGGGCTCTCCACCGAGACGCTGGGCTCTCCACCAGAGAAAAAAGTTTAGCAGTAAAAGATGGGCTCACCACCGAGACGCCGGGCTCTCCACCGAGACGCTGGGCTCTCCACCGAAAAACAAAGTTCAGCAGTAAAAGACAAGCTCTTCACCGAGACGCTGGGCTCTCCACCAAAAAACAAAGTTCAGCAGTAAAAGACGGGCTCTCCACCGAGACGCTGGCCTCTCCACCGAGACGCTGGGCTCTCCACTGAAAAACAAAGTTTAGCAGTAAAAGACAGGCTCTCCACCGAGACGCTGGGCTCTCCACCGAAAAACAAATTTCAGAAGTAAAAGACGGGCTCTCCACTGAGACGCTGGGCTCTCCACCGAAAAACAAAGTTCAGCAGTAAAAGACGGGCTCTCAACTGAGACGTTGGGCTCTCCACCTAGACGCTGGGCTCTCCACCGAAAAACAAAGTTCAGTAGTAAAAGATGGGCTCTCCACCGAGACGCTGGCCTCTCCACCGAGACGCTGGGCTCTCCAACGAAAAAGAAAGTTCAGCAGTAAAAGACGGGCTCTCCACCGAGACACTGGGCTCTCCACCGAAACGCTGGGCTCTCCACCAGAGAAAAAAGTTTAGCAGTAAAAGATGGGCTCACCACCGAGACGCCGGGCTCTCCACCGAGACGCTGGGCTCGCCACCGAAAAACAAAGTTCAGCAGTAAAAGACAAGCTCTTCACCGAGACGCTGGGCTCTCCACCAAAAAACAAAGTTCAGCAGTAAAAGACGGGCTCTCCACCGAGACGCTGGGCTCTCCACCGAAAAACAAAGTTCAGCAGTAAAAGACAAGCTCTTCACCGAGACGCTGGGCTCTCCACCGAAAAACAAAGTTCACCAGTAAAAGACGGTCTCTCCAACAAAATGCTGTGCTCTCCACCGAGATGCTCAGCTCTCCTCCGAAAAACAAACTTCAGCAGTAAAAGACGGGCTCTCCACCGAGACGATGGGCTCTCCACCGACAAACGAAGTTCAGCAGTAAAAGACGGGCTCTCCACCGAAACGCTGGGCTCTCCACCGAGATGCTGGGCTCTCCAAAGAAAAACGAAGTTCAGCAGTAAAAGACAGGCTCTCCACCGAGACGCTGGGCTCTCCACCGAGACGCTGGGCTCTCCACCGAAAAACAAAGTTCAGCAGTAAAAGACGGGCTCTCCACCGAGACACTGGGCTCTCCACCGATATGCTGGGCTCTCCACCGAAAAACAAAGTTCAGCAGTAAAAGACGGGCTCTCCACCGAAATGCTGGGGTCTCCACGGAGATGCTCAGCTCTCCTCCGAAAAACAAACTTCAGCAGTAAAAGACGGGCTCTCCACCGAGACGATGGGCTCTGCACCGACAAACGAAGTTCAGCAGTAAAAGACGGGCTCTCCACCGAAACGCTGGGCTCTCCACCGAGATGCTGGGCTCTCCAAAGAAAAACGAAGTTCAGCAGTAAAAGACAGGCTCTCCACCGAGACGCTGGGCTCTCCACCGAGGCGCTGGGCTCTCCACCGAAAAACAAAGTTCAGCAGTAAAAGACGGGCTCTCCACTGAGACGCTGGGCTCTTTACCGAGATGCTGGGCTCTCCACCGAAAAACAAAGTTCAGCAGTAAAAGACAGGCTCTCCACCGAGACACTGGGCTCTCCACCGATATGCTGGGCTCTCCACCGAAAAACAAAGTTCAGCAGTAAAAGACGGGCTCTCCACCGAAATGCTGGGGTCTCCACGGAGACGTTGGGTTCTCCACCGAAAAACAAATTTCAGCAGTAAAAGACGGGCTTTCCGCCGAGACGCTGGGCTCTCCACAGAAAAACAAAGCTGAGCAGTAAAAGACGGGCTCTCCACCGAGACACTGGGCTCTCCACCGAGACGCTGGGTTCTCCACCGAAAAACAAATTTCAGCAGTAAAAGACGGGCTCTCCACCGAGACGCTGGGCTCTCCACCGAAAAACAAATTTCAGCAGTAGAAGACGGGCTCTCCACCGAGACGCTGGGCTCTCCACTGAAAAACAAAGTTCAGCAGTAAAAGACGGGCTCTCCACCGAGACGCTGGGCTCTCCACCGAGACGCTGGGCTCTCCACAGAGACGCTGGGCTCTCCACCGAGACGCTGGTCTCTCCACCGAAAAACAAAGTTCAGAAGTAAAAGACGGGCTCTCCACTGAGACGCTGGGCTCTCCACCGAAAAACAAAGTTCAGCAGTAAAAGACGGGCTCTCCACTGAGACGTTGGGCTCTCCACCTAGACGCTGGGCTCTCCACCGAAAAACAAAGTTCAGTAGTAAAAGACGGGCTCTCCACCGAGACGCTGGCCTCTCCACCGAGACGCTGGGCTCTCCAACGAAAAACAAAGTTCAGCAGTAGAAGACGGGCTCTCCACCGAGACACTGGGCTCTTCACCGAGACGCTGGGCTCTCCACCAGAGAAAAAAGTTTAGCAGTAAAAGATGGGCTCTCCAACGAGACGCTAGGCTCTCCACCGAGACGCTGGGCTCTCCACCGAAAAACAAAGTTCAGCAGTAAAAGACAAGCTCTTCACCGAGATGCTGGGCTGTCCACCAAAAAAAAAGTTCAGCAGTAAAAGACGGGCTCTCCACCGAGACGCTGGGCTCTCCACCGAGACTCTGGGCTCTCCACCGAGACGCTGGGCTCTCCACCGAAAAACAAAGTTCACCAGTAAAAGACGGGCTCTCCACCAAAATGCTGTGCTCTCCACCGAGATGCTCAGCTCTCCACCGAAAAACAAAGTTCAGCAGTAAAAGACGGGCTCTCCACCGAAATGCTGGGCTCTCCATGGAGACGCTTGTTTCTCCACCGAAAAACAAATTTCAGCAGTAAAAGACGGGCTCTCCGCCGAGACGCTGGGCTCTCCACAGAAAAACAAAGCTCAGCAGTAAAAGACGGGCTCTCCACCGAGACACTGGGCTCTCCACCGAGAAGCTGGGTTCTCCACCGAAAAACAAATTTCAGCAGTAAAAGACGGGCTCTCCACCGAGACACTGGCCTCTCCAACGAGATGCGGGGCTCTCCACTGAAAAACAAAGTTTAGCAGAAAAAGAAGGGCTCTCCACCGAGACGCTGGGCTATCCACCGAGACGCTGGGCTCTCCACCGAAAAACAAAGTTCAGAAGTAAAAGATGGGCTATCCAGGGAGACCCTGGGCTCACCACCGAGACGCTGGGCTCTCCACCGAAAAACAAAGTTCAGCAGTAAAAGACGGGCTCTCCACCGAGACGCTGGGCTCTCCACCGAAAAACAAAGTTCAGCAGTAAAAGACGGGCTCTCCACCGAGACGCTGGGCTCTCCACCGAGACGCTGGGCTCTCCACCGAAAAACAAAGTTCAGCAGTAAAAGACGGGCTCTCCACTGAAATGCTGGTCTCTCCACCGAGACGCTGGGCTCACCTCCGAAAAACAAAATTCAGCACTAAAAGACGGGCTCTCCACTGAGACGCTGGGCTCTCCACCGAGACGCTGGGCTCTCCACCGAAAAACAAAGTTCAGCAGTAAAAGACGGGCTCTCCACCGAGACGCTGGGCTCTCCACCTAGACGCTGGGCTCTCCACCGAGACGCTCGGCTCTCCACCGAAAAAGAAAGTTCAGCAGTAAAAGACGGGCTCTCCACCGAGACGCTGGGCTCTCCACAGAGACGCTGGGCTCTCCACCGAAAAACAAATTTCAGCAGTAAAAGACGGGCTGTCCACTAAAACTCTAGGCTCTCCACAGAGACGCTGGGCTCTCCACTGAGACGCTGGGCTCTCCACCGAAAAACTAAGTTCAGAAGTAAAAGATGGGCTCTCCACCGAGACGCTGGTCTCTCCACCTAGACGCTGGGCTCTCCACCGAAAAACAAAGTTCAGCAGTAAAAGACGGGCTCTCCACCGAGACGCTGGGCTCTCCACCAAGACGCTGGGTTCTCCACCGAAAAACAAAGTTCAGCAGAAAAAGACGGGCTCTCCACCGAGACGCTGGGCTCTCCACCGAGACGTTGGGCTCTCCACCGAAAAACAAAGTTCAGCAGTAAAAAGGGGCTCTCCACCAAGACACTGGCCTCTCCACCGAGACGCTGGGCTCTCCACCGAAAAACAAAGTTCAGCAGTAAAAGACGGGTTCTCCACCGAGACGCTGGCCTCTCCACCGAGACCGTGGGCTCTCCACCGAAAAACAAAGTTCAGCAGTAAAAGACGGGCTCTCCACCGAGACGCTGGGCTCTCCACCGAGACGCTGGGCTCTCCACCGACACACAAAGTTCAGCAGTAAAAGACGGGCTCTCCACCGAGACACTGGGCTCTCCACCGAGACGCTGGGCTCTCCACCGAAAAACAAAGTTCAGCAGTAAAAGACGGGCTCTCCACCGAGACGCTGGGCTCTCCACCGAGGCGCTGGGCTCTCCACCGAAAAACAAAGTTCAGCAGTAAAAAGGGGCTCTCCACCAAGACACTGGCCTCTCCACCGAGACGCTGGGCTCTCCACCGAAAAACAAAGTTCAGCAGTAAAAGACGGGTTCTCCACCGAGACGCAGGTCTCTCTACCGAGACGCTGGGCTCTCCACCGAAAAACAAAGTTCAGCAGTAAAAGACGGGCTCTCCACTGAGACGTTGGTCTCTCCACCTAGATGCTGGGCTCTCCACCGAAAAACAAAGTTCAGCAGTAAAAGAACGGCTCTCCACCGAGACGCTGGGCTCTCCACAGAGACGCTGGGCTCTCCACCGACACACAAAGTTCAGCAGTAAAAGACAGGCTCTCCACCGAGACACTGGGCTCTCCACCGAGACGCTGGGCTCTCCACCGAAAAAGAAAGTTCAGCAGTAAAAGACGGGCTCTCCACCGAGACGCTGGTTTCTCCACCGAAAAACAAAGTTCAGCAGCTAAAGACGGGCTCTCCACCGAGACACTGGCCTCTCCACCGAGACGCTGTGCTCTCCACCGAAAAACAAAGTTCAGAAGTAAAAGACGGGCTCTCCACCGAGACGCTGGGCTCTCCACCGACACACAAAGTTCAGCAGTAAAAGACGGGCTCTCCACCGAGACACTGGGCTCTCCACCGAGACGCTGGGCTCTCCACCGAAAAAGAAAGTTCAGCAGTAAAAGACGGGCTCTCCACCGAGACGCTGGTTTCTCCACCGAAAAACAAAGTTCAGCAGCTAAAGACGGGCTCTCCACCGAGACACTGGCCTCTCCACCGAGACGCTGTGCTCTCCACCGAAAAACAAAGTTCAGAAGTAAAAGACGGGCTCTCCACCGAGACGCAGGGCTCTCCACCGAGACGCTGGTCTCCCCACAGAAAAATAAAGTTCAGCAGTAAAAGACGGGCTCTAAACTGAGACGCTGGGCTCTCCACCGAGACGCTGGGCTCTCCACCGAAAAGCAAAGTTCAGCAGTAAAAGACGGGCTCTCCGCCGAGACGCTGGGCTCTCCACCGAAAAACAAATTTCAGCAGTAAAAGACGGGCTCTCTACCGAAATGCTGGGCTCTCCACGGAGACGCTGGGTTCTCCACCGAAAAACAAATTTCAGCAGTAAAAGACGGGCTCTCCGCCAAGACGCTGGGCTCTCCACAGAAAAACAAAGCTCAGCAGTAAAAGACGGGCTCTCCACCGAGACACTGGCCTCTCCACCGAGATGCTGGGCTCTCCACTGAAAAATAAATTTTAGCAGTAAAAGACGGGCTCCCCACCGAGACGCTGGGCTCTCCACCGAGACGCTGGGCTCTCCACTGAAAAACAAAGTTCAGAAGTAAAAGACGGGCTATCCAGGGAGACCCTGGGCTCACCACCGAGACGCTGGGCTCTCCACCGAAAAAAAAAGTTCAGCAGTAAAAGACGGGCTCTCCACCGAGACGCTGGGCTCTCCACCGAAAAACAAAGTTCAGCAGTAAAAGACGGGCTCTCCACCGAGACGCTGGGCTCTCCACCGAGACGCTGGGCTCTCCACCGAAAAACAAAGTTCAGCAATAAAAGACGGGCTCTCCACCGAGACAATGGGGTCTCCACCGACAAACGAAGTTCAGCAGTAAAAGACGGGCTCTCCACCGAAACGCTGGGCTCTCCACCGAGATGCTGGGCTCTCCAAAGAAAAACGAAGTTCAGCAGTAAAAGACAGGCTCTCCACCGAGACGCTGGGCTCTCCACCGAGACGCTGGGCTCTCCACCGAAAAACAAAGTTCAGCAGTAAAAGACGGGCTCTCCACTGAGACGCTGGGCTCTTTACCGAGATGCTGGGCTCTCCACCGAAGAACAAAGTTCAGCAGTAAAAGACAGGCTGTCCACCGAGACACTGGGCTCTCCACCGATATGATGGGCTCTCCACCGAAAAGCAAAGTTCAGCAGTAAAAGACGGGCTCTCCGCCGAGACGCTGGGCTCTCCACCGAAAAACAAAGTTCAGCAGTAAAAGACGGGCTCTCCACCGAAATGCTGGGGTCTCCACGGAGACGCTGGGTTCTCCACCGAAAAACAAATTTCAGCAGTAAAAGACGGGCTTTCCGCCGAGACGCTGGGCTCTCCACAGAAAAACAAAGCTCAGCAGTAAAAGACGGGCTCTCCACCGAGACGCTGGGCTCTCCACCGAGACGCTGGGTTCTCCACCGAAAAACAAATTTCAGCAGTAAAAGACGGGCTCTCCACCGAGACGCTGGTCTCTCCACCGAAAAACAAATTTCAGCAGTAGAAGAACGGCTCTCCACCGAGACGCTGGGCTCTCCCCCGAAAAACAAAGTTCAGCAGTAAAAGACGGGCTCTCCACCGAGACGCTGGGATCTCCACCGAAACGCTGGGCTCTCCACCGAGACGCTGCTCTCTCCACAGAGACGCTGGGCTCTCCACCGAGACGCTGGTCTCTCCACCGAAAAACAAAGTTCAGAAGTAAAAGACGGGCTCTCCACTGAGACGCTGGGCTCTCCACCGAAAAACAAAGTTCAGCAGTAAAAGACGGGCTCTCCACTGAGACGTTGGGCTCTCCACCTAGACGCTGGGCTCTCCACCGAAAAACAAAGTTCAGTAGTAAAAGACGGGCTCTCCACCGAGACGCTGGCCTCTCCACCGAGACGCTGGGCTCTCCAACGAAAAAAAAAGTTCAGCAGTAAAAGACGGGCTCTCCACCGAGACACTGGGCTCTCCACCGAGACGCTGGGCTCTCCACCAGAGAAAAAAGTTTAGCAGTAAAAGATGGGCTCTCCAACGAGACGCTGGGCTCTCCACCGAGACGCTGGGCTCTCCACCGAAAAACAAAGTTCAGCAGTAAAAGACAAGCTCTTCACCGAGATGCTGGGCTGTCCACCAAAAAAAAATTCAGCAGTAAAAGACGGGCTCTCCACCGAGACGCTGGGCTCTCCACCGAGACTCTGGGCTCTCCACCGAGACGCTGGGCTCTCCACCGAAAAACAAAGTTCACCAGTAAAAGACGGGCTCTCCACCAAAATGCTGTGCTCTCCACCGAGATGCTCAGCTCTCCACCGAAAAACAAACTTCAGCAGTAAAAGACGGGCTCTCCACCGAGATGATGGGCTCTCCACCGACAAAAAAAGTTCAGCAGTAAAAGACGGGCTCTCCACCGAAACGCTGGGCTCTCCACCGAGATGCTGGGCTCTCCACCGAAAAACAAAGTTCAGCAGTAAAAGACAGGCTCTCCACCGAGACGCTGGTCTCTCCACCGAGACGCTGGGCTCTCCACCGAAAAACAAAGTTCAGCAGTAAAAGACGGGCTCTCCACTGAGACGCTGGGCTCTTTACAGAGATGCTGGGCTCTCCACCGAAAAACAAAGTTCAGCAGTAAAAGACGGGCTCTCCACCGAGACGCTGGGCTCTCCACCGAGACGCTGGGCTCTCCACCGAAAAACAAAGTTCAGCAGTAAAAGACGGGCTCTCCACTGAAATGCTGGTCTCTCCACCGAGACGCTGGGCTCACCTCCGAAAAACAAAATTCAGCACTAAAAGACGGGCTCTCCTCTGAGACGCTGGGCTCTCCACTGAGACGCTGGGCTCTCCACCGAAAAACAAAGTTCAGCAGTAAAAGACGGGCTCTCCACCGAGACGCTGGCCTCTCCACCGAGACGCTGGGCTCTCCACCGAAAAACAAAGTTCAGCAGTAAAAGACGGGCTCTCCACCGAGACGCTGGGCTCTCGACCGAGACGCTGGGCTCTCCACCGACACACAAAGTTCAGCAGTAAAAGACGGGCTCTCCACCGAGACGCTGGGCTCTCCACCTAGACGCTGGGCTCTCCACCGAGACGCTCGGCTCTCCACCGAAAAAGAAATTTCAGTAGTAAAAGACGGGCTCACCACCGAGACGCTGGGCTCTCCACCGAAAAACAAAGTTCAGCAGTAAAAGACGGGCTGTCCACTAAAACTCTAGGCTCTCCACAGAGACGCTGGGCTCTCCACTGAGACGCTGGGCTCTCCACCGAAAAACAAAGTTCAGAAGTAAAAGACGGGCTCTCCACCGAGACACTGGGCTCACCACCGAGACGCTGGGCTCTCCACCGACACACAAAGTTCAGCAGTAAAAGACGGGCTCTCCACCGAGACGCTGGGCTCTCCACCTAGACGCTGGGCTCTCCACCGAAAAACAAAGTTCAATAGTAAAGGACGGGCTCTCCACCGAGACGCTGGGCTCTCCACCTAGACGCTGGGCTCTCCACCGAAAAACAAAGTTCAGCAGAAAAAGACGGGCACTCCACCGAGACGCTGGGCTCTCCACCGAGACGTTGGGCTCTCCACCGAAAAACAAAGTTCAGCAGTAAAAGACGGGCTCTCCACCGAGACGCTGGCCTCTCCACCGAGACGCTGGGCTCTCCACCGAAAAACAAAGTTCAGCAGTAAAAGACGGGCTCTCCACCGAGACGCTGGGCTCTCCACCGAGACGCTGGGCTCTCCACCGACACACAAAGTTCAGCAGTAAAAGACGGGCTCTCCACCGAGACACTGGGCTCTCCACCGAGACGCTGGGCTCTCCACCGAAAAAGAAAGTTCAGCAGTAAAAGACGGGCTCTCCACCGAGACACTGGGCTCTCCACCGAGACGCTGGGCTCTCCACCGAGACGCTGGGCTCTCCACCGAGACGCTGGGCTCTCCACCGAAAATCAAAGTTCAGCAGTAAAAGATGGGCTCTCCACTGAGACGTTGGGCTCTCCACCTAGACGCTGGGCTCTCCACCGAAAAACAAAGTTCAGTAGTAAAAGACGGGCTCTCCACCGAGACGCTGGCCTCTCCACCGAGACGCTGAGCTCTCCACCGAAAAACAAAGTTCAGCAGTAAAAGACGGGCTCTCCACCGAGACGCTGGTCTCTCCACCGAGACTCTGGGCTCTCCACCGACACACAAAGTTCAGCAGTAAAAGACGGGCTCTCCACCGAGACACTGGGCTCTCCACCGAGACGCTGGGCTCTCCACCGAAAAAGAAAGTTCAGCAGTAAAAGACGGGCTCTCCACCGAGACGCTGGTTTCTCCACCGAAAAACAAAGTTCAGCAGTTAAAGACGGGCTCTCCACCGAGACACTGGCCTCTCCACCGAGACGCTGTGCTCTCCACCGAAAAACAAAGTTGAGAAGTAAAAGACGGGCTCTCCACCGAGACGTAGGTCTCTCCACCGAGACGCTGGGCTCCCCACAGAAAAATAAATTTCAGCAGTAAAAGACGGGTTCTAAACAGAGACGCTGGGCTCTCCACCGAGACGCTGGTCTCAGCAACCGAAAACAAAGTTCCGCAGTAAAAGACGGGCTCTCTACCGAGACGCTGGTCTCTCCACCGAAAAACAAAGTTCAGCAGTAAAAGACGGGCTCTCCACCGAGACGCTGGGCTCTCCACCGAGACGCTGGGCTCTCCACCGACACACAAAGTTCAGCAGTAAAAGACGGGCTCTCCACCGAGACACTGGGCTCTCCACCGAGACGCTGGGCTCTCCAACGAAAAAAAAAGTTCAGCAGTAAAAGACGGGCTCTCCACCGAGACGCTGGGCTCTCCACCGAGGCGCTGGGCTCTCCACCGAAAATCAAAGTTCAGAAGTAAAAGACGGGCTCTAAACTGAGACGCTGGGCTCTCCACCGAGACGCTGGGCTCTCCACCGAAAAGCAAAGTTCAGCAGTAAAAGACGGGCTCTCCGCCGAGACGCTGGGCTCTCCGCCGAGACGCTGGGCTCTCCACCGAAAAACAAAGTTCAGCAGTAAAAGACGGGCTCTCCACCGAAATGCTGGGCTCTCCACGGAGACGCTGGGTTCTCCACCGAAAAACAAATTTCAGCAGTAAAAGACGGGCTCTCCGCCGAGACGCTGGGCTCTCCACAGAAAAACAAAGCTCAGCAGTAAAAGACGGGCTCTCCACCGAGACACAGGGCTCTCCACCGAGACGCTGGGTTCTCCACCGAAAAACAAATTTCAGCAGTAAAAGACGGGCTCTCCACCGAGACACTGGCCTCTCCACCGAGATGCTGGCCTCTCCACTGAAAAACAAAGTTTAGCAGTAAAAGACGGGCTCCCCACCGAGACGCTGGGCTCTCCACCGAGACGCTGGGCTCTCCACCGAAAAACAAAGTTCAGAAGTAAAAGACGGGCTATCCAGGGAGACCCTGGGCTCACCACCGAGACGCTGGGCTCTCCACCGAAAAACAAAGTTCAGCAGTAAAAGACGGGCTCTCCACCGAGACGCTGGGCTCTCCACCGAAAAACAAAGTTCAGCAGTAAAAGACGGGCTCTCCTCCGAGACGCTGGGCTCTCCACCGAGACGCTGGGCTCTCCACCGAAAAACAAAGTTCAGCAGTAAAACACGGGCTCTCCACTGAAATGCTGGTCTCTCCACCGAGACGCTGGGCTCACCTCCGAAAAACAAAATTCAGCTGTAAAAGACGGGCTCTCCACTGAGACGCTGGGCTCTCCACTGAGACGCTGGGCTCTCCACCGAAAAACAAAGTTCAGCAGTAAAAGACGGGCTCTCCACCGAGACGCTGGCCTCTCCACCGAGACGCTGGGCTCTCCACCGAAAAACAAAGTTCAGCAGTAAAAGACGGGCTCTCCACCGAGACGCTGGGCTCACCACCGAGACGCTGGGCTCTCCACCGACACACAAAGTTCAGCAGTAAAAGACGGGCTCTCCACCGAGACGCTGGGCTCTCCACCTAGACGCTGGGCTCTCCACCGAAAAACAAATTTCAATAGTAAAGGACGGGCTCTCCACCGAGACGCTGGGCTCTCCACCTAGACGCTGGGCTCTCCACCGAAAAACAAATTTCAGCAGAAAAAGACGGGCTCTCCACCGAGACGCTGTGCTCTCCACCGAGACGTTGGGCTCTCCACCGAAAAAGAAAGTTCAGCAGTAAAAGACGGGCTCTCCACCGAGACACTGGGCTCTCCACCGAGACGCTGGGCTCTCCACCGAGGCGCTGGGCTCTCCACCGAAAAACAAAGTTCAGCAGTAAAAAGGGGCTCTCCACCAAGACACTGGGCTCTCCACCGAGACGCTGGGCTCTCCACCGAATAACAAAGTTCAGCAGAAAAAGACGGGCTCTCCACCGAGACACTGGCCTCTCCACCGAGACGCTGGGCTCTCCAGCGAAAAAGAAAGTTCAGCAGTAAAAGACGGGCTCTCCACCGAGACGCAGGGCTGTCCACCGAGACGCTGGGCTCTCCACCGAAAAACAAAGTTCAGCAGTAAAAGACGGGCTCTCCACCGAGACGCTGGTCTCTCCACCGAAAAACAAAGTTCAGAAGTAAAAGACGGGCTCTCCACAGAGACGCTGGGCTCACCACTGAAAAACAAAGTTCAGCAGTAAAAGAAGGGCTCTCCACCGAGACTCTGGGCTCTCCCCCGAAAAACAAAGATCAGCAGTAAAAGACGGGCTCTCTACCGAGAAGCTGGGCTCTCCACCGAGACGGTGGGCTCTCCACCAGAAAACAAAGTTTAGCAGTAAAAGATGGGCTCTCCACCGAGACGCCGGGCTCTCCACCGAGACGCTGGGCTCTCCACCGAAAAACAAAGTTCAGCAGTAAAAGACAAGCTCTTCACCGAGATGCTGGGCTGTCCACCAAAAAACAAAGTTCAGCAGTAAAAGACGGGCTCTCCACCGAGACGCTGGGCTCTCCACCGAGACTCTGGGCTCTCCATCGAGACGCTGGGCTCTCCACCGATACGCTGGGCTCTCCACCGAAAAACAAAGTTCACCAGTAAAAGACGGTCTCTCCACCAAAATGCTGGGCTCTCCACCCAGACGCTCAGCTCTCCACCGAAAAACAAACTTCAGCAGTAAAAGACGGGCTCTCCACCGAGACGATGGGCTCTCCACCGACAAACAAAGTTCAGCAGTAAAAGTCGGGCTCTCCACCGAAACGCTGGGCTCTCCACCGAGATGCTGGGCTCTCCACCGAAAAGCAAAGTTCAGCAGTAAAAGACGGGCTCTCCACCTAGACGCTGGGCTCTCCACCGATACGCTGTGCTCTCCACCGATAAGCAAAGTTCAGCAGTAAAAGACGGGCTCTCCACCGAGACGCTGGGCTCTCCACCTAGACGCTGGGCTCTCCACCGACACGCTCGGCTCTCCACCGAAAAAGAAATTTCAGCAGTAAAAGACGGGCTCACCACCGAGACGCTGGGCTCTCCACCGAAAAACAAAGTTCAGCAGTAAAAGACGGGCTGTCCACTAAAACTCTAGGCTCTCCACAGAGACGCTGGGCTCTCCACTGAGACGCTGGGCTCTCCACCGAAAAACAAAGTTCAGAAGTAAAAGACGGGCTCTCCACCGAGACGCTGGGCTCTCCACCTAGACGCTGGGCTCTCCACCGAAAAACAAAGTTCAGCAGAAAAAGACGGGCTCTCCACCGAGACGCTGGGCTCTCCTCCGAGACGTTCGGCTCTCCACCGAAAAACAAAGTTCAGCAGTAAAAGACGGGCTCTCCACCGAGACGCTGGCCTCTCCACCGAGACGCTGGGCTCTCCACCGAAAAACAAAGTTCAGCAGTAAAAGACGGGCTCTCCACTGAAATGCTGGGCTCTCCACCGAGACGCTGGGCTCTCCACCGAGACGCTGGGCTCTCCACCGAGACGCTGGGCTCTCCACCGAAAATCAAAGTTCAGAAGTAAAAGACGGGCTCTAAACTGAGACGCTGGGCTCTCCACCGAGACGCTGGGCTCTCCACCGAAAAGCAAAGTTCAGCAGTAAAAGACGGGCTCTCCGCAGAGACGCTGGGCTCTCCACCGAGACGCTGGGCTCTCCACCGAGACGCTGGGCTCCCCACAGAAAAATAAAGTTCAGCAGTAAAAGACGGGCTCTAAACTGAGACGCTGGGCTCTCCACCGAGACGCTGGGCTCTCCACCGAAAAGCAAAGTTCAGCAGTAAAAGACGGGCTCTCCGCCGAGACGCTGGGCTCTCCACCGTAAAACAAAGTTCAGCAGTAAAAGACGGGCTCTCCACCGAAATGCTGGGCTCTCCACGGACACGCTGGGTTCTCCACCGAAAAACAAATTTCAGCAGTAAAAGACGGGCTCTCCGCCGAGACGCTGGACTCTCCACAGGAAAACAAAGCTCAGCAGTAAAAGACGGGCTCTCCACCGAGACACTGGGCTCTCCACCGAGACGCTGGGTTCTCCACCGAAAAACAAATTTCAGCAGTAAAAGACGGGCTCTCCACCGAGACACTGGCCTCTCCACCGAGATGCTGGGCTCTCCACTGAAAAACAAATTTTAGCAGTAAAAGACGGGCTCCCCACCGAGACGCTGGGCACTCCACCGAGACGCTGGGCTCTCCACCGAAAAACAAAGTTCAGAAGAAAAGAGGGGCTATCCAGGGAGACCCTGGGCTAACCACCGAGACGCTGGGCTCTCCACCGAAAAACAAAGTTCAGCAGTAAAAGACGGGCTCTCCACCGAGACGCTGGGCTCTCCACCGAAAAACAAAGTTCAGCAGTAAAAGACGGGCTCTCCACCGAGACGCTGGGCTCTCCACCGAGACGCTGGGCTCTCCACCGAAAAACAAAGTTCAGCAGTAAAAGACGGGCTCTATACTGAAATGCTGGTCTCTCCACCGAGACGCTGGGCTCTCCACCGAAAAACAAAGTTCCGCAGTAAAAGTCGGGCTCTCCACCGAGACGCTGGGCTCTCCACCGAGACGCTGGGCTCTCCACCGACACACAAAGTTCAGCAGTAAAAGACGGGCTCTCCACCGAGACGCTGGGCTCTCCACCTAGACGCTGGGCTCTCCACCGAGACGCTCGGCTCTCCACCGAGAAAGAAATTTCAGCAGTAAAAGACGGGCTCACCACCGAGACGCTGGGCTCTCCACCGAAAAACAAAGTTCAGCAGTATAAGACGGGCTGTCCACAAAAACTCTAGGCTCTCCACAGAGACGCTGGGCTCTCCACTGAGACGCTGGGCTCTCCACCGAAAAACGAATTTCAGAAGTAAAAGACGGGCTCTCCACCGAGACGTTGGGCACTCCACCGAAAAACAAAGTTCAGCAGTAAAAGACGGGCTCTCCACCGAGACGCTGGGCTCTCCACCGAGACGCTGGGCTCTCCACCGAAAAACAAAGTTCAGCAGTAAAAGACGGGCTCTCCACCGAGACTCTGGGCTCTCCACCGAAAAAGAAAGTTCAGCAGTAAAAGACAGGCTCTCCACCGAGACGCTGGGCTCTCCACCGAGGCGCTGGGCTCTCCACCGAAAAACAAAGTTCAGCAGTAAAAAGGGGCTCTCCACCAAGACACTGGCCTCTCCACCGAGACGCTGGGCTCTCCACAGAAAAACAAAGTTCAGCAGAAAAAGACGGGCTCTCCACCGAGACGCAGGTCTCTCCACCGAGACGCTGGGCTCTACAGCGAAAAACAAAGTTCAGCAGTAAAAGACGGGCTCTCCACAGAGACGCTGTTCTCACCACTGAAAAACAAAGTTCAGCAGTAAAAGAAGGGCTCTCCACCGAGACGCTGGGCTCTCCCCCGAAAAACAAAGATCAGCAGTAAAAGACGGGCTCTCTACCGAGACGCTGGGCTCTCCACCGAGACACTGGGCTCTCCACCAGAAAACAAAGTTCAGCAGTAAAAGATGGGCTCTCCACCGAGACACCGGGCTCTCCACCGAGACGCTGGGCTCTCCACCGAAAAACAAAGTTCAGCAGTAAAAACGGGCTCTCCACCAAGACACTGGCCTCTCCACCGAGACGCTGGGCTCTCCACCGAAAAACAAAGTTCAGCAGTAAAAGACGGGCTCTCCACCGAGACGCTGGGCTCTCCACCGAGACGCTGGGCTCTCCACCGAAAAACAAAGTTCAGCAGTAAAAGACGGGCTCTCCACCGAGACGCTGGGCTCTCCACCGAGACGCTGGGCTCTCCACAGAAAAACAAAGTTCAGTAGTAAAGGACGGGCTCTCCACCGAGACGCTGGGCTCTCCACCGAGAAACAAAGTTCAGCAGTAAAAGACGGGCTCTCCACTGAAATGCTGGGCTCTCCACCGAGACGCTGGGCTCTCCACCGAGACGCTGGGCTCTCCACCGAAAATCAAAGTTCAGAAGTAAAAGACGGGCTCTCCACCGAGACGCTGGGCTCTCCACCGAAAAACAAAGTTCAGCAGTAAAAGACGGGCTCTCCACTGAGACGTTGGGCTCTCCACCTAGACGCTGGGCTCTCCACCGAAAAACAAAGTTCAGTAGTAAAAGACGGGCTCTCCACCGAGACGCTGGCCTCTCCACCGAGACGCTGGGCTCTACACCGAAAAACAAAGTTCAGCAGTAAAAGACGGGCTCTCCACCGAGACGCTGGGCTCTCCACCGAGACGCTGGGCTCTCCACCGACACACAAAGTTCAGCAGTAAAAGACGGGCTCTCCACCGAGACGCTGGGCTCCCCACAGAAAAATAAAGTTCAGCAGTAAAAGACGGGTTCTAAACTGAGACGCTGGGCTCTCCACCGAGACGCTGGGCTCACCAACCGAAAACAAAGTTCAGCAGTAAAAGACGGGCTCTCCACCGAGACGCTTTTCTCTCCACCGAAAAACAAAGTTCAGAAGTAAAAGACGGGCTCTCCACAGAGACGCTGGGCTCACCACTGAAAAACAAAGTTCAGCAGTAAAAGAAGGGCTCTCCACCGAGACGCTGGGCTCTCCCCCGAAAAACAAAGATCAGCAGTAAAAGACGGGCTCTCTACCGAGAAGCTGGGCTCTCCACCGAGACGCTGGGCTCTCCACCAGAAAACAAAGTTTAGCAGTAAAAGATGGGCTCTCCACCGAGACGCCGGGCTCTCCACCGAGACGCTGGGCTCTCCACCGAAAAACAAAGTTCAGCAGTAAAAGACAAGCTCTTCACCGAGATGCTGGGCTCTCCACCAAAAAACAAAGTTCAGCAGTAAAAGACGGGCTCTCCACTGAGACGATGGGCTCTCCACCGACAAACAAAGTTCAGCAGTAAAAGTTGGGCTCTCCACCGAAACGCTGGGCTCTCCACCGAGATGCTGGGCTCTCCCCCGAAAAACAAAGTTCAGCAGTAAAAGACAGGCTCTGCACCGAGACGCTGGGCTCTCCACCGATACGCTGGGCTCTCCACCGAAAAGCAAAGTTCAGCAGTAAAAGACGGGCTCTCCACCGAGACGCTGGGCTCTCCACCGATACGCTGGGCTCTCCACCGAAAAGCAAAGTTCAGCAGTAAAAGACGGGCTCTCCGCCGAGACGCTGGGCTCTCCACTGAAAAACAAAGTTCAGCAGTAAAAGACGGGCTCTCCACCGAAACGCTGGGCTCTCCACGGAGACGCTGGGTTCTCCACCGAAAAACAAATTTCAGCAGTAAAAGACGGGCTCTCCGCCGAGACGCTGGGCTCTCCACAGAAAAACAAAGCTCAGCAGTAAAAGACGGGCTCTCCACCGAGACGCTGGGCTCTCCACCGAGACGCTGGGCTCTCCACCGAAAAACAAAATTCAGGACTAAAAGACGGGCTCTCCACCGAGACGCTGGGCTCTCCACTGAAACGCTGGGCTCTCCACCGAAAAACAAAGTTCAGAAGTAAAAGACGGGCTCTCCACCGAGACGCTGGGCTCTCCACCGAAAAACAAAGTTCAGCAGTAAATACGGGCTCTCCACCGAGACGCAGGGCTCTCCACCTAGACGCTGGGCTCTCCACCGAAAAACAAAGTTCAGCAGTAAAAGACGGGCTCTCCACCGAGACGTTGGTATCTCCACCGAGACGCTCGGCTCTCCACCGAAAAACAAAGTTCAGCAGTAAAAGACAGGCTCTCCACCGAGACGCTGGGCTCTCCACTGAGACGCTGGGCTCTCCACCGACACACAAAGTTCAGCAGTAAAAGACGGGCTCTCCACCGAGACACTGGGCTCTCCACCGAGACGCTGGGCTCTCCACCGAAAAACAAAGTTCAGCAGTAAAAACGGGCTCTCCACCAAGACACTGACCTCTCCACCGAGACGCTGGACTCTCCACCAAAAAACAAAGTTCAGCAGTAAAAGACGGGCTCTCCACCGAGACGTAGGGCTCTCCACCGAGACGCTGGGCTCTCCACCGAAAAACAAAGTTCAGCAGTAAAAGACGGGCTCTCCACCGAGACGCAGGGCTCTCCACCGAGACGCTGGGCTCTCCACCGAAAAACAAACTTCAGCAGTAAAACACGGGCTCTCCACCGAGACGCTGGGCTCTCCACCGAGACGCTGGGCTCTCCACAGAAAAACAAAGTTCAGCAGGAAATGACGGGCTCACCACCGAGACGCTGGGCTCCCCACCGAAAAACAAAGTTCAGCAGTAAAATACGGGCTCTGCACCGAAACGCTGGGCCCTCCACCGAGACGCTGGTCTCACCACCGAAAAACAAAGTTCAGTAGTAAAGGACGGGCTCTCCACCGAGACGCTGGGCTCTCCACCGAAAAACAAAGTTCAGCAGTAAAAGACGGGCTCTCCACTGAAATCCTGGGCTCTCCACCGAGACGCTGGGCTCTCCACCGAAAAACAAAGTTCAGAAGTAAAAGACGGGCTCTCCACCGAGACGCTGGGCTCTCCACCGAAAAACAAAGTTCAGTAGTAAAAGACGGGCTCTCCACCGAGACGCTGGCCTCTCCACCGAGACGCTGGGCTCTCCACCGAAAAACAAAGTTCAGCAGTAAAAGACGGGCTCTCCACCGAGATGCTGGGCTCTCCACCGAGACGCTGGGCTCTCCACCGACACACAAAGTTCAGCAGTAAAAGACGGGCTCTCCACCGAGACACTGGGCTCTCCACCGAGACGCTGGGCTCTCCACCGAAAAAGAAAGTTCAGCAGTAAAAGACGGGCTCTCCACCGAGACGCTGGTTTCTCCACCGAAAAACAAAGTTCAGCAGTTAAAGACGGGCTCTCCACCGAGACACTGGCCTCTCCACCGAGACGCTGTGCTCTCCACCGAAAAACAAATTTCAGCAGTAAAAGACGGGCTCTCCACCGAGACGCAGGGCTCTCCACCGAGACGCTGGGCTCCCCACAGAAAAATAAAGTTCAGCAGTAAAAGACCGGCTCTAACCCGAGACGCTGGGCTCTCCACCGAGACGCTGGGCTCACCAAAAAACAAATTTCAGCAGTAAAAGACGGGCTCTCCACCGAGACGCTGGTCTCTCCACCGAAAAACAAAGTTCAGAAGTAAAAGACGGGCTCTCCACAGAGACGGTGGGCTCACCACTGAAAAACAAAGTTCAGCAGTAAAAGAAGGGCTCTCCACCGAGACGCTGGGCTCTCCCGCGAAAAACAAAGATCAGCAGTAAAAGACGGGCTCTCTACCGAGACGCTGGGCTCTCCACCGAGACGCTGGGTTCTCCACCAGAAAAAAAAGTTTAGCAGTAAATGATGGGCTCTCCACCGAGACGCCGGGCTCTCCACCGAGACGCTGGGCTCTCCACCGAAAAACAAAGTTCAGCAGAAAAAGACAAGCTCTTCTCCGAGATGCTGGGCTCTCCACCAAAAAACAAAGTACAGCAGTAAAAGACGGGCTCTCCACCGAGACGCAGGGCTCTCCACCGAGACGCTGGGCTCTCCACCGAAAAACAAAGTTCAGCAGTAAAACACGGGCTCTCCACCGAGACGCTGGGCTCTCCACAGAAAAACAAAGTTCAGCAGGAAATGACGGGCTCACCACCGAGACGCTGGGCTCCCCACCGAAAAACAAAGTTCAGCAGTAAAATACGGGCTCTCCACCGAGACGCTGGGCTCTCCACCGAGACGCTGGGCTCTCCACAGAAAAACAAAGTTCAGCAGGAAATGACGGGCTCTCCACCGAGACGCAGGGCTCTCCACAGAGACGCTGGGCTCTCCACCGAAAAACAAAGTTCAGCAGTAAAAGACGGGCTCTCCACTGAAATGCTGGGCTCTCCACCGAGACGCTGGGCTCTCCACCGAGACGCTGGGCTCTCCACCGAAAAACAAAGTTCAGCAGTAAAAGACGGGCCCTCCACCGAGACGCTGGGCTCTCCACCGAAAAACAAAGTTCAGCAGTAAAAGACGGGCTCTCCACTGAGACGTTGGGCTCTCCACCTAGACGCTGGGCTCTCCACCGAAAAACAAAGTTCAGTAGTAAAAGGCGGGCTCTCCACTGAGATGCTGGCCTCTCCACCGAGAAGCTGGGATCTCCACCGAAAAACAAAGTTCAGCAGTAAAAGACGGTCTCTCCACCGAGACGCTGGGCTCTCCACCGAGACGCTGGGCTCTCCACCGACACACAAAGTTCAGCAGTAAAAGACGGGCTCTCCACCGAGACACTGGGCTCTCCACCGAGACGCTGGGCTCTCCACCGAAAAAGAAAGTTCTGCAGTAAAAGACGGGCTCTCCACCGAGACGCTGGTTTCTCCACCGAAAAACAAAGTTCAGCAGTTAAAGACGGGCTCTCCACCGAGACACTGGGCTCTCCACCGAGACGCTGTGCTCTCCACCGAAAAACAAAGTTCAGCAGTAAAAGACGGGCTCTCCACCGAGACGCAGGTCTCTCCACCGAGACGCTGGGCTCCCCACAGAAAAATAAAGTTCAGCAGTAAAAGACTGGCTCTAACCCGAGACGCTGGGCTCTCCACCGAGACGCTGGGCTCACCAACGAAAAACAAATTTCAGCAGTAAAAGACGGGCTCTCCACCGAGACGCTGGTCTCTCCACCGAAAAACAAAGTTCAGAAGTAAAAGACGGGCTCTCCACAGAGACGCTGGGCTCACCACTGAAAAACAAAGTTCAGCAGTAAAAGAAGGGCTCTCCACCGAGACGCTGGGCTCTCCCCCGAAAAACAAAGATCAGCAGTAAAAGACGGGCTCTCTACCGAGAAGCTGGGCTCTCCACCGAGACGCTGGGCTCTCCACCAGAAAACAAAGTTTAGCAGTAAAAGATGGGCTCTCCACCGAGACGCCGGGCTCTCCACCGAGACGCTGGGCTCTCCACCGAAAAACAAAGTTCAGCAGTAAAAGACAAGCTCTTCACCGAGATGCTGGGCTCTCCACCAAAAAACAAAGTTCAGCAGTAAAAGACGGGCTCTCCACTGAGACGATGGGCTCTCCACCGACAAACAAAGTTCAGCAGTAAAAGTTGGGCTCTCCACCGAAACGCTGGGCTCTCCACCGAGATGCTGGGCTCTCCCCCGAAAAACAAAGTTCAGCAGTAAAAGACAGGCTCTGCACCGAGACGCTGGGCTCTCCACCGATACGCTGGGCTCTCCACCGAAAAGCAAAGTTCAGCAGTAAAAGACGGGCTCTCCACCGAGACGCTGGGCTCTCCACCGATACGCTGGGCTCTCCACCGAAAAGCAAAGTTCAGCAGTAAAAGACGGGCTCTCCGCCGAGACGCTGGGCTCTCCACTGAAAAACAAAGTTCAGCAGTAAAAGACGGGCTCTCCACCGAAACGCTGGGCTCTCCACGGAGACGCTGGGTTCTCCACCGAAAAACAAATTTCAGCAGTAAAAGACGGGCTCTCCGCCGAGACGCTGGGCTCTCCACAGAAAAACAAAGCTCAGCAGTAAAAGACGGGCTCTCCACCGAGACGCTGGGCTCTCCACCGAGACGCTGGGTTCTCCACCAAAAAACAAATTTCAGCAGTAAAAGACGGGATCTCCACCGAGACGCTGGCTTCTCCACCGAGACGCTGGGCTCTCCACTGAAAAACAAAGTTTAGCAGTAAAAGACGGGCTCTCCACCAAGACGCTGGGCTCTCCACCGAGACGCTGGGCTCTCCACCGAAAAACAAAGTTCAGAAGTAAAAGACGGGCTATCCAGGGAGACCCTGGGCTCAGCACCGAGACGCTGGGCTCTCCACCGAAAAACAAAGTTCAGCAGTAAAAGACGGGCTCTCCACCGAGACGCTGGGCTCTCCACCGAAAAACAAAATTCAGGACTAAAAGACGGGCTCTCCACCGAGACGCTGGGCTCTCCACTGAGACGCTGGGCTCTCCACCGAAAAACAAAGTTCAGAAGTAAAAGACGGGCTCTCCACCGAGACGCTGGGCTCTCCACCGAAAAACAAAGTTCAGCAGTAAATACGGGCTCTCCACCGAGACGCAGGGCTCTCCACCTAGACGCTGGGCTCTCCACCGAAAAACAAAGTTCAGCAGTAAAAGACGGGCTCTCCACCGAGACGTTGGTCTCTCCACCGAGACGCTCGGCTCTCCACCGAAAAACAAAGTTCAGCAGTAGAAGACGGGCTCTCCACCGAGACGCTGGGCTCTCCACTGAGACGCTGGGCTCTCCACCGACACACAAAGTTCAGCAGTAAAAGACGGGCTCTCCACCGAGACACTGGGCTCTCCACCGAGACGCTGGGCTCTCCACCGAAAAACAAAGTTCAGCAGTAAAAACGGGCTCTCCACCAAGACACTGACCTCTCCACCGAGACGCTGGGCTCTCCACCAAAAAACAAAGTTCAGCAGTAAAAGACGGGCTCTCCACCGAGACGTAGGGCTCTCCACCGAGACGCTGGGCTCTCCACCGAAAAACAAAGTTCAGCAGTAAAAGACGGGCTCTCCACCGAGACGCAGGGCTCTCCACCGAGACGCTGGGCTCTCCACCGAAAAACAAACTTCAGCAGTAAAACACGGGCTCTCCACCGAGACGCTGGGCTCTCCACCGAGACGCTGGGCTCTCCACAGAAAAACAAAGTTCAGCAGGAAATGACGGGCTCACCACCGAGACGCTGGGCTCCCCACCGAAAAACAAAGTTCAGCAGTAAAATACGGGCTCTGAACCGAAACGCTGGGCCCTCCACCGAGACGCTGGTCTCACCACCGAAAAACAAAGTTCAGTAGTAAAGGACGTGCTCTCCACCGAGACGCTGGGCTCTCCACCGAAAAACAAAGTTCAGCAGTAAAAGACGGGCTCTCCACTGAAATCCTGGGCTCTCCACCGAGACGCTGGGCTCTCCACCGAGACGCTGGGCTCTCCACCGAAAAACAAAGTTCAGAAGTAAAAGACGGGCTCTCCACCGAGACGCTGGGCTCTCCACCGAAAAACAAAGTTCAGTAGTAAAAGACGGGCTCTCCACCGAGACGCTGGCCTCTCCACCGAGACGCTGGGCTCTCCACCGAAAAACAAAGTTCAGCAGTAAAAGACGGGCTCTCCACCGAGATGCTGGGCTCTCCACCGAGACGCTGGGCTCTCCACCGACACACAAAGTTCAGCAGTAAAAGATGGGCTCTCCACCGAGACACTGGGCTCTCCACCGAGACGCTGGGCTCTCCACCGAAAAAGAAAGTTCAGCAGTAAAAGACGGGCTCTCCACCGAGACGCTGGTTTCTCCACCGAAAAACAAAGTTCACCAGTTAAAGACGGGCTCTCCACCGAGACACTGGCCTCTCCACCGAGACGCTGTGCTCTCCACCGAAAAACAAAGTTCAGCAGTAAAAGACGGGCTCTCCACCGAGACGCAGGGCTCTCCACCGAGACGCTGGGCTCCCCACAGAAAAATAAAGTTCAGCAGTAAAAGACCGGCTCTAACCCGAGACGCTGGGCTCTCCACCGAGACGCTGGGCTCACCAAAAAACAAATTTCAGCAGTAAAAGACGGGCTCTCCACCGAGACGCTGGTCTCTCCACCGAAAAACAAAGTTCAGAAGTAAAAGACGGGCTCTCCACAGAGACGGTGGGCTCACCACTGAAAAACAAAGTTCAGCAGTAAAAGAAGGGCTCTCCACCGAGACGCTGGGCTCTCCCGCGAAAAACAAAGATCAGCAGTAAAAGACGGGCTCTCTACCGAGACGCTGGGCTCTCCACCGAGACGCTGGGTTCTCCACCAGAAAAAAAAGTTTAGCAGTAAATGATGGGCTCTCCACCGAGACGCCGGGCTCTCCACCGAGACGCTGGGCTCTCCACCGAAAAACAAAGTTCAGCAGAAAAAGACAAGCTCTTCACCGAGATGCTGGGCTCTCCACCAAAAAACAAAGTACAGCAGTAAAAGACGGGCTCTCCACCGAGACGCAGGGCTCTCCACCGAGACGCTGGGCTCTCCACCGAAAAACAAAGTTCAGCAGTAAAACACGGGCTCTCCACCGAGACGCTGGGCTCTCCACAGAAAAACAAAGTTCAGCAGGAAATGACGGGCTCACCACCGAGACGCTGGGCTCCCCACCGAAAAACAAAGTTCAGCAGTAAAATACGGGCTCTCCACCGAGACGCTGGGCTCTCCACCGAGACGCTGGGCTCTCCACAGAAAAACAAAGTTCAGCAGGAAATGACGGGCTCTCCACCGAGACGCAGGGCTCTCCACAGAGACGCTGGGCTCTCCACCGAAAAACAAAGTTCAGCAGTAAAAGACGGGCTCTCCACTGAAATGCTGGGCTCTCCACAGAGACGCTGGGCTCTCCACCGAGACGCTGGGCTCTCCACCGAAAAACAAAGTTCAGCAGTAAAAGACGGGCCCTCCACCGAGACGCTGGGCTCTCCACCGAAAAACAAAGTTCAGCAGTAAAAGACGGGCTCTCCACTGAGACGTTGGGCTCTCCACCTAGACGCTGGGCTCTTCACCGAAAAACAAAGTTCAGTAGTAAAAGACGGGCTCTCCACTGAGATGCTGGCCTCTCCACCGAGAAGCTGGGATCTCCACCGAAAAACAAAGTTCAGCAGTAAAAGACGGTCTCTCCACCGAGACGCTGGGCTCTCCACCGAGACGCTGGGCTCTCCACCGACACACAAAGTTCAGCAGTAAAAGACGGGCTCTCCACCGAGACACTGGGCTCTCCACCGAGACGCTGGGCTCTCCACCGAAAAAGAAAGTTCTGCAGTAAAAGACGGGCTCTCCACCGAGACGCTGGTTTCTCCACCGAAAAACAAAGTTCAGCAGTTAAAGACGGGCTCTCCACCGAGACACTGGGCTCTCCACCGAGACGCTGTGCTCTCCACCGAAAAACAAAGTTCAGCAGTAAAAGACGGGCTCTCAACCGAGACGCAGGTCTCTCCACCGAGACGCTGGGCTCCCCACAGAAAAATAAAGTTCAGCAGTAAAAGACTGGCTCTAACCCGAGACGCTGGGCTCTCCACCGAGACGCTGGGCTCACCAACGAAAAACAAATTTCAGCAGTAAAAGACGGGCTCTCCTCCGAGACGCTGGTCTCTCCACCGAAAAACAAAGTTCAGAAGTATAAGACGGGCTCTCCACAGAGACGGTGGGCTCACCACTGAAAAACAAAGTTCAGCAGTAAAAGAAGGGCTCTCCACCGAGACGCTGGGCTCTCCCCCGAAAAACAAAGATCAGCAGTAAAAGACGGGCTCTCTACCGAGACGCTGGGCTCTCCACCGAGACGCTGGGCTCTCCACCAGAAAACAAAGTTTAGCAGTAAAAGATGGGCTCTCCACCGAGACGCCGGGCTCTCCACCGAGACGCTGGGCTCTCCACCGAAAAACAAAGTTCAGCAGTAAAAGACAAGCTCTTCACCGAGATGCTGGGCTCTCCACCAAAAAACAAAGTACAGCAGTAAAAGACGGGCTCTCCACCGAGACGCTGGGCTCTCCACCGAGACGCTGGGCTCTCCACCGAAAAACAAAGTTCAGCAGTAAAAGACGGGCTCTCCACCGAGACGCCGGGCTCTCCACTGAGACGCTGGGCTCTCCACCGATACGCTGGGCTCTCCACCGAAAAACAAAGTTCAGAAGTAAAAGACGGGCTCTCCACCGAGACGCTGGGCTCTCCACCTAGACGCTGGGCTCTCCACCGAAAAACAAAGTTCAGCAGTAAAAGACGGGCTCTCCACCGAGACGCTGGGCTCTCCATTGAAAAACAAAGTTCAGCAGTAAAAGACGGGCTCTCCACTGAGACGCTGGGCTCTCCACCTAGACGCTGGGCTCTCCATCGAAAAACAAAGTTCAGCAGTAAAAGACGGGCTCTCCACTGAGACGCTGGGCTCTCCACCTAGACGCTGGGCTCTCCATCGAAAAACAAAGTTCAGCAGTAAAAGACGGGCTCTCCACCGAGACACTGGCCCCTCCACCGAGACGCTGGGCTCTCCATTGAAAAACAAAGTTCAGCAGTAAAAGTCGGGCTCTCCACCGAAACGCTGGGCCCTCCACCAAGACGCTGGGCTCATTACCGAAAAACAAAGTTCAGCAGTAAAAGACGGGCTCTCCACCGAGACGCTGGGCTCTCCACCGAGACGCTGGGCTCTCCACCGAAAAACAAATTTCAGCAGTAAAAGACGGGCTCTTCACCGAGACCATGGGCTCACCACCGAGACGCTGGGCTCTCCACCGAAAAACCAAGTGCAGCAGTAAAAGACGGGCTCTCCAACGAGACGCTGGGCTCTCCACCGAAAAACAAAGTTCAGCAGTAAAAGACGGGCTCTCCACCGAGACGCTGGTCTCTCCACCGAGACGCTGGGCTCTCCACCGAAAAACAAAGTTCAGCAGTAAAAGACGGGCTCTCCACCGAGACGCCGGGCTCTCCACCGACAAACAAAGTTCAGCAGTAAAAGACGGGCTCTCCACCGAGACGCTGGGCTCTCCACCGAAAAACAAAGTTCAGCAGTAAAAGACGGGCTCTCCACCGAGACGCCGGGCTCTCCACCGACAAACAAAGTTCAGCAGTAAAAGACGGGCTCTCCACTGAAATGCTGGGCTCTCTACCGAGACGCTGGGCTCACCACCGAAAAACAAAATTCAGCAGTAAAAGACGGGCTCTCCACCGAGACGCTGGGCTCTCCACCGAGACGCTGGGCTCTCCACCGAGGCGCTGGGCTCTCCACCGAAAAACAAAGTTCAGAAGTAAAAGACGGGCTCTATACCGAGATGCTGGGCTCTCCACCAAGACGCAGGGCTCTCCACGAAAAACAAAGTTCAGCAGTAAAAGACGGGCTGTACACCGAGACGATGGGCTCTCCACTGAGACGCTGGGCTCTCCACCGAAAAACAAATTTCAGCAGTAAAAGACGGGCTCTCCACCGAGACGCTGGGCTCTCCACCGAGACGCTGGGCTCTCCACCGAAAAACAAAGTTCAGCAGTAAAAGACGGGCTCTCCACCGAGACGCTGGCCTCTCCACCGAGACGCTGGGTTCTCCATTGAAAAACAAAGCTCAGCAGTAAAAGTCGGGCTCTCCACAGAAACGCTGGGCCCTCCACCAAGACGCTGGACTCATTACCGAAAAACAAAGTTCAGCAGTAAAAGACGGGCTCTCCACCGAGACGCTGGGCTCTCCACCGAGACGCTGGGCTCTCCACCGAAAAACAAATTTCAGCAGTAAAAGACGGGCTCTCCACCGAGACCCTGGGCTCACCAAGAAGACGCTGGGCTCTCCACCGAAAAACAAAGTTCAGCAGTAAAAGACGGGCTCTCCACCGAGACGCTGGGCTCTCCACCGAGACGCTGGGCTCTCCACCGAGGCGCTGGGCTCTCCACCGAAAAACAAAGTTCTGAAGTAAAAGACGGGCTCTCCACCGAGACGCTGGGCTCTCCACCAAGACGCAGGGCTCTCCACGAAAAACAAAGTTCAGCAGTAAAAGACGGGCTCTACACCGAGACGATGGGCTCTCCACTGAGACGCTGGGCTCTCCACCGAAAAACAAATTTCAGCAGTAAAAGACGGGCTCTCCACCGAGACGCTGGGCTCTCCACCGAGACGCTGGGCTCTCCACCGAAAAACAAAGTTCAGCAGTAAAAGAGGGGCTCTCCACCGAGACGCTGGGCTCTCCACCGAAAAAGAAAGTTCAGCAGTAAAAGACGGGCTCTCCACCGAGACGCTGGGCTCTCCACCGAGACGCTGGGCTCTCCACCGACAAACAAAGTTCAGCAGTAAAAGACGGGCTCTACACCGAGACGATGGGCTCTCCACTGAGACGCTGGGCTCTCCACCGACAAACAAAGTTCAGCAGTAAAAGACGGGCTCTACACCGAGACGCTGGGCTCTCCACCGAGACGCTGAGCTCTCCACCGAAAAACAAAGTTCAGCAGTAAAAGACAGGCTCTCCACCGAGACGCTGGCCTCTCCACCGAGACGCTGGGCTCTCCATTGAAAAACAAAGTTCAGCAGTAAAAGAGGGGCTCTCCACCGAGACGCCGGGCTCTCCACTGACAAACTAAGTTCAGCAGTAAAAGACGGGCTCTCCACCGAGACGCTGGGCTCTCCAACGAGACGCTGGGCTCTCCACTGAAAAACAAAGTTCAGCAGTAAAAGACGGGCTCTCCACCGAGTCGCTGGGCTCACCACCGAGACGCTGGGCTCTCCACCGAAAAACCAAGTTCAGCAGTAAAAGACAGGCTCTCCACCGAGACGCTGGGCTCTCCACCGAAAAACAAAGTTCAGCAGTAAAAGACGGGCTCTCCACCGAGACGCTGGGCTCTCCACCGAAAAACAAAGTTCAGCAGTAAAAGACGGGCTCTCCACCGAGACACCGGGCTCTCCACCGACAAACAAAGTTCAGCAGTAAAAGACGGACTCTCCACCGAGACGCTGGGCTCTCCACCGAGACGCTGGGCTCTCCACCGAAAAACAAAATTCAGCAGTAAAAGACGGGCTCTCCACCGAGACGCTGGGCTCTCCACCGAGATGCTGGGCTCTCCACCGAGACGCTGGGTTCTCCACCGAAAAACAAAGTTCAGAAGTAAAAGACGGGCTCTCCACCGAGACGCTGGGCTCTCCACCGAAAAACAAAGTTCAGCAGTAAAAGACGGGCTCTCCACCGAGACGCTGGGCACTCCACCTAGACGCTGGGCTCTCCACCGAGAAACAAAGTTCAGCAGTAAAAGACGGGCTCTCCACCGAGACGCTGGGCTCTCCACCGAAACGCTGGGCTCTCCACCGAAAAACAAAGTTCAGCAGTAAAAGACGGGCTCTCCACCGAGACGCGGGGCTCTCCACCGAGACGCTGGGCTCTCCACCGAAAAAGAAAGTTCAGCAGTAAAAGACGGGCTCTCCACCGAGACGCTGGGCTCTCCACCGAGACGCTGGGCTCTCCACCGACAAACAAAGTTCAGCAGTAAAAGACGGGCTCTCAACCGAGACGCTGGGCTCTCCACCGAGACGCTGGGCTCTCCACCGAAAAAGAAAGTTCAGCAGTAAAAGACGGGCTCTCCACCGAGACGCTGGGCTCTCCACCGAGACGCTGGGCTCTCCACCGAAAAACAAATTTCAGCAGTAAAAGACGGGCTCTCCACCGAGACCCTGGGCTCACCACCGAGACGCTGGGCTCTCCACCGAAAAACAAAGTTCAGCAGTAAAAGACGGGCTCTCCACCGAGACGCTGGGCTCTCCACCGGAAAACAAAGTTCAGCAGTAGATAAAGGGGTCTCCACCGAGACGCTGGGCTCTCCACCGAGACGCTGGGCTCTCCACCGAAAAACAAAGTTCAGCAGTAAAAGACGGGCTCTCCACCGAGACGCTGGCCTCTCCACCGAGACGCTGGGTTCTCCATTGAAAAACAAAGCTCAGCAGTAAAAGTCGGGCTCTCCACCGAAACGCTGGGCCCTCCACCAAGACGCTGGACTCATTACCGAAAAACAAAGTTCAGCAGTAAAAGACGGGCTCTCCACCGAGACGCTGGGCTCTCCACCGAGACGCTGGGCTCTCCACCGAAAAACAAATTTCAGCAGTAAAAGACGGGCTCTCCACCGAGACCCTGGGCTCACCAAGAAGACGCTGGGCTCTCCACCGAAAAACAAAGTTCAGCAGTAAAAGACGGGCTCTCCACCGAGACGCTGGGCTCTCCACCGAGACGCTGGGCTCTCCACCGAGGCGCTGGGCTCTCCACCGAAAAACAAAGTTCTGAAGTAAAAGACGGGCTCTCCACCGAGACGCTGGGCTCTCCACCAAGACGCAGGGCTCTCCACGAAAAACAAAGTTCAGCAGTAAAAGACGGGCTCTACACCGAGACGATGGGCTCTCCACTGAGACGCTGGGCTCTCCACCGAAAAACAAATTTCAGCAGTAAAAGACGGGCTCTCCACCGAGACGCTGGGCTCTCCACCGAGACGCTGGGCTCTCCACCGAAAAACAAAGTTCAGCAGTAAAAGAGGGGCTCTCCACCGAGACGCTGGGCTCTCCACCGAAAAAGAAAGTTCAGCAGTAAAAGACGGGCTCTCCACCGAGACGCTGGGCTCTCCACCGAGACGCTGGGCTCTCCACCGACAAACAAAGTTCAGCAGTAAAAGACGGGCTCTACACCGAGACGATGGGCTCTCCACTGAGACGCTGGGCTCTCCACCGACAAACAAAGTTCAGCAGTAAAAGACGGGCTCTACACCGAGACGCTGGGCTCTCCACCGAGACGCTGAGCTCTCCACCGAAAAACAAAGTTCAGCAGTAAAAGACAGGCTCTCCACCGAGACGCTGGCCTCTCCACCGAGACGCTGGGCTCTCCATTGAAAAACAAAGTTCAGCAGTAAAAGAGGGGCTCTCCACCGAGACGCCGGGCTCTCCACTGACAAACTAAGTTCAGCAGTAAAAGACGGGCTCTCCACCGAGACGCTGGGCTCTCCAACGAGACGCTGGGCTCTCCACTGAAAAACAAAGTTCAGCAGTAAAAGACGGGCTCTCCACCGAGTCGCTGGGCTCACCACCGAGACGCTGGGCTCTCCACCGAAAAACCAAGTTCAGCAGTAAAAGACAGGCTCTCCACCGAGACGCTGGGCTCTCCACCGAAAAACAAAGTTCAGCAGTAAAAGACGGGCTCTCCACCGAGACGCTGGGCTCTCCACCGAAAAACAAAGTTCAGCAGTAAAAGACGGGCTCTCCACCGAGACACCGGGCTCTCCACCGACAAACAAAGTTCAGCAGTAAAAGACGGACTCTCCACCGAGACGCTGGGCTCTCCACCGAGACGCTGGGCTCTCCACCGAAAAACAAAATTCAGCAGTAAAAGACGGGCTCTCCACCGAGACGCTGGGCTCTCCACCGAGATGCTGGGCTCTCCACCGAGACGCTGGGTTCTCCACCGAAAAACAAAGTTCAGAAGTAAAAGACGGGCTCTCCACCGAGACGCTGGGCTCTCCACCGAAAAACAAAGTTCAGCAGTAAAAGACGGGCTCTCCACCGAGACGCTGGGCACTCCACCTAGACGCTGGGCTCTCCACCGAGAAACAAAGTTCAGCAGTAAAAGACGGGCTCTCCACCGAGACGCTGGGCTCTCCACCGAAACGCTGGGCTCTCCACCGAAAAACAAAGTTCAGCAGTAAAAGACGGGCTCTCCACCGAGACGCGGGGCTCTCCACCGAGACGCTGGGCTCTCCACCGAAAAAGAAAGTTCAGCAGTAAAAGACGGGCTCTCCACCGAGACGCTGGGCTCTCCACCGAGACGCTGGGCTCTCCACCGACAAACAAAGTTCAGCAGTAAAAGACGGGCTCTCAACCGAGACGCTGGGCTCTCCACCGAGACGCTGGGCTCTCCACCGAAAAAGAAAGTTCAGCAGTAAAAGACGGGCTCTCCACCGAGACGCTGGGCTCTCCACCGAGACGCTGGGCTCTCCACCGAAAAACAAATTTCAGCAGTAAAAGACGGGCTCTCCACCGAGACCCTGGGCTCACCACCGAGACGCTGGGCTCTCCACCGAAAAACAAAGTTCAGCAGTAAAAGACGGGCTCTCCACCGAGATGCTGGGCTCTCCACCGGAAAACAAAGTTCAGCAGTAGATAAAGGGGTCTCCACCGAGACGCTGGGCTCTCCACCGAGACGCTGGGCTCTCCACCGAAAAACAAAGTTCAGCAGAAAAAGACGGGCTCTCCACCGAGACACTGGCCTCTCCACCGAGACGCTGGGTTCTCCATTGAAAAACAAAGTTCAGCAGTAAAAGTCGGGCTCTCCACCGAAACGCTGGGCCCTCCACCAAGACGCTGGACTCATTACCGAAAAACAAAGTTCAGCAGTAAAAGACGGGCTCTCCACCGAGACGCTGGGCTCTCCACCGAGACGCTGGGCTCTCCACCGAAAAACAAATTTCAGCAGTAAAAGACGGGCTCTCCACCGAGACCCTGGGCTCACCACCGAGACGCTGGGCTCTCCACCGAAAAACAAAGTTCAGCAGTAAAAGACGGGCTCTCCACCGAGACGCTGGGCTCTCCACCGGAAAACAAAGTTCAGCAGTAGATAAAGGGGTCTCCACCGAGACGCTGGGCTCTCCACCGAGACGCTGGGCTCTCCACCGAAAAACAAAGTTCAGCAGAAAAAGACGGGCTCTCCACCGAGACGCTGGGCTCTCCACCGAGACGCTGGGCTCTCCACCGAAAAACAAAGTTCAGCAGTAAAAGACGGGCTCTCCACCGAGACGCCGGGCTCTCCACTGAGACGCTGGGCTCTCCACCGATACGCTGGGCTCTCCACCGAAAAACAAAGTTCAGAAGTAAAAGACGGGCTCTCCACCGAGACGCTGGGCTCTCCACCTAGTCGCTGGGCTCTCCACCGAAAAACAAAGTTCAGCAGTAAAAGACGGGCTCTCCACCGAGACGCTGGGCTCTCCATTGAAAAACAAAGTTCAGCAGTAAAAGACGGGCTCTCCACTGAGACGCTGGGCTCTCCACCTAGACGCTGGGCTCTCCATCGAAAAACAAAGTTCAGCAGTAAAAGACGGGCTCTCCACCGAGACGCTGGGCTCTCCACCGAGACGCTGGGCTCTCCACCGAGACGCTGGGCTCTCCACCGAAAAACCAAGTTCAGCAGTAAAAGACGGGCTCTCCACCGAGACGCCGGGCTCTCCACCGAGACGCTGGGCTCTCCATTGAAAAACAAAGTTCAGCAGTAAAAGTCGGGCTCCCCACCGAAACGCTGGGCCCTCCACCAAGACGCTGGGCTCATTACCGAAAAACAAAGTTCAGCAGTAAAAGACGGGCTCTCCACCGAGACGCTGGGCTCTCCACCGACATGCTGGGCTCTCCACCGAAAAACAAATTTCAGCAGTAAAAGACGGGCTCTCCACCGAGACCCTGGGCTCACCACCGAGACGCTGGGCTCTCCACCGAAAAACAAAGTTCAGCAGTAAAAGACGGGCTCTCCACCGAGACGCTGGGCTCTCCACCGGAAAACAAAGTTAGCAGTAAAAGACGGGCTCTCCACCGAGACGCTGGGCTCACCACCGAGACGCTGGGCTCTCCACCGAAAAACAAAGTTCAGCAGTAAAAGAGGGGCTCTCCACCGAGACGCTGGGCTCTCCACTGACAAACTAAGTTCAGCAGTAAAAGACGGGCTCTCCACCGAGACGCTGGGCTCTCCACCGAAAAACAAAGTTCAGCAGTAAAAGACGGGCTCTCCACCGAGACGCTGGGCTCTCCACCGAAAAACAAAGTTCAGCAGTAAAAGACGGACTCTCCACCGAGACGCTGGGCTCTCCACCGAGACGCTGGGCTCTCCACCAAAAAACAAAATTCAGCAGTAAAAGACGGGCTCTCCACCGAGACGCTGGGCTCTCCACCGAGATGCTGGGCTCTCCACCGAGACGCTGGGTTCTCCACCGAAAAACAAAGTTCAGAAGTAAAAGACGGGCTCTCCACCGAGACGCTGGGCTCTCCACCGAAAAACAAAGTTCAGCAGTAAAAGACGGGCTCTCCACCGAGACGCTGGGCACTCCACCTAGACGCTGGGCTCTCCACCGAGAAACAAAGTTCAGCAGCAAAAGACGGGCTCTCCACCGAGACGCTGGGCTCTCCACCGAAACGCTGGGCTCTCCACCGAAAAACAAAGTTCAGCAGTAAAAGACGGGCTCTCCACCGAGACGCGGGGCTCTCCACCGAGACGCTGGGCTCTCCACCGAAAAAGAAAGTTCAGCAGTAAAAGACGGGCTCTCCACCGAGACGCTGGGCTCTCCACCGAGACGCTGGGCTCTCCACCGACAAACAAAGTTCAGCAGTAAAAGACGGGCTCTCCACCGAGACGCTGGGCTCTCCACCGAGACGCTGGGCTCTCCACCGACAAACAAAGTTCAGCAGTAAAAGACGGGCTCTCCACCGAGACGCTGGCCTCTCCACCGAGACGCTGAGCTCTCCACCGAAAAACAAAGTTCAGCAGTAAAAGACAGGCTCTCCACCGAGACGCTGGCCTCTCCACCGAGACGCTGGGCTCTCCATTGAAAAACAAAGTTCAGCAGTAAAAGAGGGGCTCTCCACCGAGACGCCGGGCTCTCCACTGACAAACTAAGTTCAGCAGTAAAAGACGGGCTCTCCACCGAGACGCTGGGCTCTCCACCGAGACGCTGGGCTTTCCACTGAAAAACAAAGTTCAGCAGTAAAAGACGGGCTCTCCACCGAGTCGCTGGGCTCACCACCGAGACGCTGGGCTCTCCACCGAAAAACCAAGTTCAGCAGTAAAAGACAGGCTCTCCACCGAGACGCTGGGCTCTCCACCGAAAAACAAAGTTCAGCAGTAAAAGACGGGCTCTCCACCGAGACGCTGGGCTCTCCACCGAAAAACAAAGTTCAGCAGTAAAAGACGGGCTCTCCACCGAGACACCGGGCTCTCCACCGACAAACAAAGTTCAGCAGTAAAAGACGGACTCTCCACCGAGACGCTGGGCTCTCCACCGAGACGCTGGGCTCTCCACCGAAAAACAAAATTCAGCAGTAAAAGACGGGCTCTCCACCGAGACGCTGGGCTCTCCACCGAGATGCTGGGCTCTCCACCGAGACGCTGGGTTCTCCACCGAAAAACAAAGTTCAGAAGTAAAAGACGGGCTCTCCACCGAGACGCTGGGCTCTCCACCGAAAAACAAAGTTCAGCAGTAAAAGACGGGCTCTCCACCGAGACGCTGGGCACTCCACCTAGACGCTGGGCTCTCCACCGAGAAACAAAGTTCAGCAGTAAAAGACGGGCTCTCCACCGAGACGCTGGGCTCTCCACCGAAACGCTGGGCTCTCCACCGAAAAACAAAGTTCAGCAGTAAAAGACGGGCTCTCCACCGAGACGCGGGGCTCTCCACCGAGACGCTGGGCTCTCCACCGAAAAAGAAAGTTCAGCAGTAAAAGACGGGCTCTCCACCGAGACGCTGGGCTCTCCACCGAGACGCTGGGCTCTCCACCGACAAACAAAGTTCAGCAGTAAAAGACGGGCTCTCAACCGAGACGCTGGGCTCTCCACCGAGACGCTGGGCTCTCCACCGACAAACAAAGTTCAGCAGTAAAAGACGGGCTCTCCACCGAGACGCTGGGCTCTCCACCGAGACGCTGAGCTCTCCACCGAAAAACAAAGTTCAGCAGTAAAAGACAGGCTCTCCACCGAGACGCTGGCCTCTCCACCGAGACGCTGGGCTCTCCATTGAAAAACAAAGTTCAGCAGTAAAAGATGGGCTCTCCACCGAAACGCTGGGCCCTCCAACAAGACGCTGGGCTCATTGCCGAAAAACAAAGTTCAGCAGTGAAAGACGGGCTCTCCACCGAGACGCTGGGCTCTCCACCGAGACGCTGGGCTCTCCACCGAAAAACAAATTTCAGCAGTAAAAGACGGGCTCTCCACCGAGACGCTGGGTTCTCCACCGAAAAACAAAGTTCTGCAGTAAAAGACGGGCTCTCCACCGAGACGCCGGGCTCTCCACCAAGACGCTGGGCTCTCCACCGACAAAGTTCAGCAGTAAAAGACGGGCGCTCCACCGAGACGCCGGGCTCTCCACAGAAAAACAAAGTTCAGCACTAAAAGACGGCCTCTCCAGCGAAAAGCTGGGCCCTCCACCAAGACGCTGGGCTCACCACCGAAAAACAAAGTTCAGCAGTAAAAGACAGGCTCTCCACCGAGACGCTGGGCTCTCCACCGAGACGCTGGGCTCTCCACCGAAAAACAAAGTTAGCAGTAAAAGACGGGCTCTCCACCGAGACACTGGCCACTCCACCGAGACGCTGGGCACTCCATTGAAAAACAAAGTTCAGCAGTAAAAGACGGGCTCTCCACCAAAACGCTGGGCCCTCCACCAAGTCGCTGGGCTCATTACCGAAAAACAAAATTCAGCAGTAAAAGACGGGCTCTCCACCGAGACGCTGGGCTCTCCACCGAGACGCTGGGCTCTCCACCGAAAAACAAATTTCAGCAGTAAAAGACGGGCTCTCCACCGAGACCCTGGGCTCACCACCGAGACGCTGGGCTCTCCACCGAAAAACCATGTTCAGCAGTAAAAGACGGGCTCTCCAACGAGACGCTGGGCTCTCCACCGAGAAACAAAGTTCAGCAGAAAAAGACGGGCTCTCCACCGAGACGCTGGGCTCTCCACCGAGACGCTGGGCTCTCCACCGAAAAACAAAGTTCAGCAGTAAAAGACGGGCTCTCCACTGAGACGCTGGGCTCTCCTCCGAGGCGCTGGGCTCTCCACCGAAAAACAAAGTTCAGAAGTAAAAGACGGGCTCTCCACCGAGACGCTGGGCTCTCCACCTAGACGCTGGGCTCTCCACCGAAAAACAAAGTTCAGCAGTAAAAGACGGGCTCTCCACCGAGACGCTGGGCTCTCCATTGAAAAACAAAGTTCAGCAGTAAAAGACGGGCTCTCCACTGAGACGCTGGGCTCTCCACCTAGACGCTGGGCTCTCCATCGAAAAACAAAGTTCAGCAGTAAAAGACGGGCTCTCCACCGAGACGCTGGGCTCTCCACCGAGACGCTGGGCTCATTACCGAAAAACAAAGTTCAGCAGTAAAAGACGGGCTCTCCACCGAGACGCTGGGCTCCCCACCGAGACGCTGGGCTCTCCACCGAAAAACCAAGTTCAGCAGTAAAAGACGGGCTCTCCACCGAGACGCCGGGCTCTCTACCGAGACGCTGGGCTCTCCATTGAAAAACAAAGTTCAGCAGTAAAAGTCGGGCTCCCCACCGAAACGCTGGGCCCTCCACCAAGATGCTGGGCTCATTACCGAAAAACAAAGTTCAGCAGTAAAAGACGGGCTCTCCACCGAGACGCTGGGCTCTCCACCGAGACGCTGGGCTCTCCACCGAAAAACAAATTTCAGCAGTAAAAGACGGGCTCTCCACCGAGACCCTGCGCTCACCACCGAGACGCTGGGCTCTCCACCGAAAAACAAAGTTCAGCAGTAAAAGACGGGCTCTCCACCGAGACGCTGGGCTCTCCACCGGAAAACAAAGTTCAGCAGTAAAAGACGGGCTCTCCACCGAGACGCTGGGCTCTCCACCGAGACGCTGGGCTCTCCACCGAAAAACAAAGTTCAGCAGTAAAAGAGGGGCTCTCCACCGAGACGCCGGGCTCTCCACTGACAAACTAAGTTCAGCAGTAAAAGACGGGCTCTCCACCGAGACGCTGGGCACTCCACCGAGACGCTGGGCTCTCCACTGAAAAACAAAGTTCAGCAGTAAAAGACGGGCTCTCCACCGAGACGCTGGGCTCACCACCGAGACGTGGGGCTCTCCACCGAAAAACCAAGTTCAGCAGTAAAAGACAGGCTCTCCACCGAGACGAGGGGCTCTCTACCGAAAAACAAAGTTCAGCAGTAAAGGACGGGCTCTCCACCGAGACGCTGGGCTCTCCACCGAAAAACAAAGTTCAGCAGTAAAAGAGGGGCTCTCCACCGAGACACCGGGCTCTCCACCGACAAACTAAGTTCAGCAGCAAAGGACGGGCTCTCCACCGAGACGCTGGGCTCTCCACCGAGACGCTGGGCTCTCCACTGAAAAACAAAGTTCAGCAGTAAAAGACGGGCTCTCCACCGAGACGCTGGGCTCACCACCGAGACGCGGGGCTCTCCACCGAAAAACCAAGTTCAGCAGTAAAAGACAGGCTCTCCACCAAGACGCTGGGCTCATTACTGAAAAACAAAGTTCAGCAGTAAAAGACGGGCTCTCCATCGAGACGGTGGGCTCTCCACCGAGACGCTGGGCTCTCCACCGAAAAACAAATTTCAGCAGTAAAAGACGGGCTCTCCACCGAGACGCTGGGCTCTCCACCGACAAACAAAGTTCAGCAGTAAAAGACGGGCTCTCCACCGAGACGCCGGGCTCTCCACAGAAAAACAAAGTTCAGCACTAAAAGACGGCCTCTCCAGCGAAAAGCTGGGCCCTCCACCAAGACGCTGGGCTCACCACCGAAAAACAAAGTTCAGCAGTAAAAGACAGGCTCTCCACCGAGACGCTGGGCTCTCCACCGAGACGCTGGGCTCTCCACCGAAAAACAAAGTTAGCAGTAAAAGACGGGCTCTCCACCGAGACACTGGCCACACCACCGAGACGCTGGGCACTCCATTGAAAAACAAAGTTCAGCAGTAAAAGTCGGGCTCTCCACCGAAACGCTGGGCCCTCCACCAAGACGCTGGGCTCATTACCGAAAAACAAAATTCAGCAGTAAAAGACGGGCTCTCCACCGAGACGCTGGGCTCTCCACCGAGACGCTGGGCTCTCCACCGAAAAACAAATTTCAGCAGTAAAAGACGGGCTCTCCACCGAGACCCTGGGCTCACCACCGAGACGCTGGGCTCTCCACCGAAAAACCATGTTCAGCAGTAAAAGACGGGCTCTCCAACGAGACGCTGGGCTCTCCACCGAGAAACAAAGTTCAGCAGAAAAAGACGGGCTCTCCACCGAGACGCTGGGCTCTCCACCGAGACGCTGGGCTCTCCACCGAAAAACAAAGTTCAGCAGTAAAAGACGGGCTCTCCACTGAGACGCTGGGCTCTCCTCCGAGGCGCTGGGCTCTCCACCGAAAAACAAAGTTCAGAAGTAAAAGACGGGCTCTCCACCGAGACGCTGGGCTCTCCACCTAGACGCTGGGCTCTCCATCGAAAAACAAAGTTCAGCAGTAAAAGACGGGCTCTCCACCGAGACGCTGGGCTCTCCACCGAGACGCTGGGCTCATTACCGAAAAACAAAGTTCAGCAGTAAAAGACGGGCTCTCCACCGAGACGCTGGGCTCCCCACCGAGACGCTGGGCTCTCCACCGAAAAACAAAGTTCAGCAGTAAAAGACGGGCTCTCCACCGAGACGCCGGGCTCTCCACCGAGACGCTGGGCTCTCCATTGAAAAACAAAGTTCAGCAGTAAAAGTCGGGCTCCCCACCGAAACGCTGGGCCCTCCACCAAGACGCTGGGCTCATTACCGAAAAACAAAGTTCAGCAGTAAAAGACGGGCTCTCCACCGAGACGCTGGGCTCTCCACCGAAAAACAAATTTCAGCAGTAAAAGACGGGCTCTCCACCGAGACCCTGCGCTCACCACCGAGACGCTGGGCTCTCCACAGAAAAACAAAGTTCAGCAGTAAAAGACGGGCTCTCCACCGAGACGCTGGGCTCTCCACCGGAAAACAAAGTTCAGCAGTAAAAGACGGGCTCTCCACCGAGACGCTGGGCTCTCCACCGAGACGCTGGGCTCTCCACCGAAAAACAAAGTTCAGCAGTAAAAGAGGGGCTCTCCACCGAGACGCCGGGCTCTCCACTGACAAACTAAGTTCAGCAGTAAAAGACGGGCTCTCCACCGAGACGCTGGGCTCTCCACCGAGACGCTGGGCTTTCCACTGAAAAACAAAGTTCAGCAGTAAAAGACGGGCTCTCCACCGAGTCGCTGGGCTCACCACCGAGACGCTGGGCTCTCCACCGAAAAACCAAGTTCAGCAGTAAAAGACAGGCTCTCCACCGAGACGCTGGGCTCTCCACCGAAAAACAAAGTTCAGCAGTAAAAGACGGGCTCTCCACCGAGACGCTGGGCTCTCCACCGAAAAACAAAGTTCAGCAGTAAAAGACGGGCTCTCCACCGAGACACCGGGCTCTCCACCGACAAACAAAGTTCAGCAGTAAAAGACGGACTCTCCACCGAGACGCTGGGCTCTCCACCGAGACGCTGGGCTCTCCACCGAAAAACAAAATTCAGCAGTAAAAGACGGGCTCTCCACCGAGACGCTGGGCTCTCCACCGAGATGCTGGGCTCTCCACCGAGACGCTGGGTTCTCCACCGAAAAACAAAGTTCAGAAGTAAAAGACGGGCTCTCCACCGAGACGCTGGGCTCTCCACCGAAAAACAAAGTTCAGCAGTAAAAGACGGGCTCTCCACCGAGACGCTGGGCACTCCACCTAGACGCTGGGCTCTCCACCGAGAAACAAAGTTCAGCAGTAAAAGACGGGCTCTCCACCGAGACGCTGGGCTCTCCACCGAAACGCTGGGCTCTCCACCGAAAAACAAAGTTCAGCAGTAAAAGACGGGCTCTCCACCGAGACGCGGGGCTCTCCACCGAGACGCTGGGCTCTCCACCGAAAAAGAAAGTTCAGCAGTAAAAGACGGGCTCTCCACCGAGACGCTGGGCTCTCCACCGAGACGCTGGGCTCTCCACCGACAAACAAAGTTCAGCAGTAAAAGACGGGCTCTCAACCGAGACGCTGGGCTCTCCACCGAGACGCTGGGCTCTCCACCGACAAACAAAGTTCAGCAGTAAAAGACGGGCTCTCCACCGAGACGCTGGGCTCTCCACCGAGACGCTGAGCTCTCCACCGAAAAACAAAGTTCAGCAGTAAAAGACAGGCTCTCCACCGAGACGCTGGCCTCTCCACCGAGACGCTGGGCTCTCCATTGAAAAACAAAGTTCAGCAGTAAAAGATGGGCTCTCCACCGAAACGCTGGGCCCTCCAACAAGACGCTGGGCTCATTGCCGAAAAACAAAGTTCAGCAGTGAAAGACGGGCTCTCCACCGAGACGCTGGGCTCTCCACCGAGACGCTGGGCTCTCCACCGAAAAACAAATTTCAGCAGTAAAAGACGGGCTCTCCACCGAGACGCTGGGTTCTCCACCGAAAAACAAAGTTCTGCAGTAAAAGACGGGCTCTCCACCGAGACGCCGGGCTCTCCACCAAGACGCTGGGCTCTCCACCGACAAAGTTCAGCAGTAAAAGACGGGCGCTCCACCGAGACGCCGGGCTCTCCACAGAAAAACAAAGTTCAGCACTAAAAGACGGCCTCTCCAGCGAAAAGCTGGGCCCTCCACCAAGACGCTGGGCTCACCACCGAAAAACAAAGTTCAGCAGTAAAAGACAGGCTCTCCACCGAGACGCTGGGCTCTCCACCGAGACGCTGGGCTCTCCACCGAAAAACAAAGTTAGCAGTAAAAGACGGGCTCTCCACCGAGACACTGGCCACTCCACCGAGACGCTGGGCACTCCATTGAAAAACAAAGTTCAGCAGTAAAAGACGGGCTCTCCACCAAAACGCTGGGCCCTCCACCAAGTCGCTGGGCTCATTACCGAAAAACAAAATTCAGCAGTAAAAGACGGGCTCTCCACCGAGACGCTGGGCTCTCCACCGAGACGCTGGGCTCTCCACCGAAAAACAAATTTCAGCAGTAAAAGACGGGCTCTCCACCGAGACCCTGGGCTCACCACCGAGACGCTGGGCTCTCCACCGAAAAACCATGTTCAGCAGTAAAAGACGGGCTCTCCAACGAGACGCTGGGCTCTCCACCGAGAAACAAAGTTCAGCAGAAAAAGACGGGCTCTCCACCGAGACGCTGGGCTCTCCACCGAGACGCTGGGCTCTCCACCGAAAAACAAAGTTCAGCAGTAAAAGACGGGCTCTCCACTGAGACGCTGGGCTCTCCTCCGAGGCGCTGGGCTCTCCACCGAAAAACAAAGTTCAGAAGTAAAAGACGGGCTCTCCACCGAGACGCTGGGCTCTCCACCTAGACGCTGGGCTCTCCACCGAAAAACAAAGTTCAGCAGTAAAAGACGGGCTCTCCACCGAGACGCTGGGCTCTCCATTGAAAAACAAAGTTCAGCAGTAAAAGACGGGCTCTCCACTGAGACGCTGGGCTCTCCACCTAGACGCTGGGCTCTCCATCGAAAAACAAAGTTCAGCAGTAAAAGACGGGCTCTCCACCGAGACGCTGGGCTCTCCACCGAGACGCTGGGCTCATTACCGAAAAACAAAGTTCAGCAGTAAAAGACGGGCTCTCCACCGAGACGCTGGGCTCCCCACCGAGACGCTGGGCTCTCCACCGAAAAACCAAGTTCAGCAGTAAAAGACGGGCTCTCCACCGAGACGCCGGGCTCTCTACCGAGACGCTGGGCTCTCCATTGAAAAACAAAGTTCAGCAGTAAAAGTCGGGCTCCCCACCGAAACGCTGGGCCCTCCACCAAGATGCTGGGCTCATTACCGAAAAACAAAGTTCAGCAGTAAAAGACGGGCTCTCCACCGAGACGCTGGGCTCTCCACCGAGACGCTGGGCTCTCCACCGAAAAACAAATTTCAGCAGTAAAAGACGGGCTCTCCACCGAGACCCTGCGCTCACCACCGAGACGCTGGGCTCTCCACCGAAAAACAAAGTTCAGCAGTAAAAGACGGGCTCTCCACCGAGACGCTGGGCTCTCCACCGGAAAACAAAGTTCAGCAGTAAAAGACGGGCTCTCCACCGAGACGCTGGGCTCTCCACCGAGACGCTGGGCTCTCCACCGAAAAACAAAGTTCAGCAGTAAAAGAGGGGCTCTCCACCGAGACGCCGGGCTCTCCACTGACAAACTAAGTTCAGCAGTAAAAGACGGGCTCTCCACCGAGACGCTGGGCACTCCACCGAGACGCTGGGCTCTCCACTGAAAAACAAAGTTCAGCAGTAAAAGACGGGCTCTCCACCGAGACGCTGGGCTCACCACCGAGACGTGGGGCTCTCCACCGAAAAACCAAGTTCAGCAGTAAAAGACAGGCTCTCCACCGAGACGAGGGGCTCTCTACCGAAAAACAAAGTTCAGCAGTAAAGGACGGGCTCTCCACCGAGACGCTGGGCTCTCCACCGAAAAACAAAGTTCAGCAGTAAAAGAGGGGCTCTCCACCGAGACACCGGGCTCTCCACCGACAAACTAAGTTCAGCAGCAAAGGACGGGCTCTCCACCGAGACGCTGGGCTCTCCACCGAGACGCTGGGCTCTCCACTGAAAAACAAAGTTCAGCAGTAAAAGACGGGCTCTCCACCGAGACGCTGGGCTCACCACCGAGACGCGGGGCTCTCCACCGAAAAACCAAGTTCAGCAGTAAAAGACAGGCTCTCCACCAAGACGCTGGGCTCATTACTGAAAAACAAAGTTCAGCAGTAAAAGACGGGCTCTCCATCGAGACGGTGGGCTCTCCACCGAGACGCTGGGCTCTCCACCGAAAAACAAATTTCAGCAGTAAAAGACGGGCTCTCCACCGAGACGCTGGGCTCTCCACCGACAAACAAAGTTCAGCAGTAAAAGACGGGCTCTCCACCGAGACGCCGGGCTCTCCACAGAAAAACAAAGTTCAGCACTAAAAGACGGCCTCTCCAGCGAAAAGCTGGGCCCTCCACCAAGACGCTGGGCTCACCACCGAAAAACAAAGTTCAGCAGTAAAAGACAGGCTCTCCACCGAGACGCTGGGCTCTCCACCGAGACGCTGGGCTCTCCACCGAAAAACAAAGTTAGCAGTAAAAGACGGGCTCTCCACCGAGACACTGGCCACACCACCGAGACGCTGGGCACTCCATTGAAAAACAAAGTTCAGCAGTAAAAGTCGGGCTCTCCACCGAAACGCTGGGCCCTCCACCAAGACGCTGGGCTCATTACCGAAAAACAAAATTCAGCAGTAAAAGACGGGCTCTCCACCGAGACGCTGGGCTCTCCACCGAGACGCTGGGCTCTCCACCGAAAAACAAATTTCAGCAGTAAAAGACGGGCTCTCCACCGAGACCCTGGGCTCACCACCGAGACGCTGGGCTCTCCACCGAAAAACCATGTTCAGCAGTAAAAGACGGGCTCTCCAACGAGACGCTGGGCTCTCCACCGAGAAACAAAGTTCAGCAGAAAAAGACGGGCTCTCCACCGAGACGCTGGGCTCTCCACCGAGACGCTGGGCTCTCCACCGAAAAACAAAGTTCAGCAGTAAAAGACGGGCTCTCCACTGAGACGCTGGGCTCTCCTCCGAGGCGCTGGGCTCTCCACCGAAAAACAAAGTTCAGAAGTAAAAGACGGGCTCTCCACCGAGACGCTGGGCTCTCCACCTAGACGCTGGGCTCTCCATCGAAAAACAAAGTTCAGCAGTAAAAGACGGGCTCTCCACCGAGACGCTGGGCTCTCCACCGAGACGCTGGGCTCATTACCGAAAAACAAAGTTCAGCAGTAAAAGACGGGCTCTCCACCGAGACGCTGGGCTCCCCACCGAGACGCTGGGCTCTCCACCGAAAAACAAAGTTCAGCAGTAAAAGACGGGCTCTCCACTGAGACGCCGGGCTCTCCACCGAGACGCTGGGCTCTCCATTGAAAAACAAAGTTCAGCAGTAAAAGTCGGGCTCCCCACCGAAACGCTGGGCCCTCCACCAAGACGCTGGGCTCATTACCGAAAAACAAAGTTCAGCAGTAAAAGACGGGCTCTCCACCGAGACGCTGGGCTCTCCACCGAAAAACAAATTTCAGCAGTAAAAGACGGGCTCTCCACCGAGACCCTGCGCTCACCACCGAGACGCTGGGCTCTCCACCGAAAAACAAAGTTCAGCAGTAAAAGACGGGCTCTCCACCGAGACGCTGGGCTCTCCACCGGAAAACAAAGTTCAGCAGTAAAAGACGGGCTCTCCACCGAGACGCTGGGCTCTCCACCGAGACGCTGGGCTCTCCACCGAAAAACAAAGTTCAGCAGTAAAAGAGGGGCTCTCCACCGAGACGCCGGGCTCTCCACTGACAAACTAAGTTCAGCAGTAAAAGACGGGCTCTCCACCGAGACGCTGGGCTCTCCACCGAGACGCTGGGCTCTCCACCGAAAAACAAATTTCAGCAGTAAAAGACGGGCTCTCCACCGAGACCCTGCGCTCACCACCGAGACGCTGGGCTCTCCACCGAAAAACAAAGTTCAGCAGTAAAAGACGGGCTCTCCACCGAGACGCTGGGCTCTCCACCGGAAAACAAAGTTCAGCAGTAAAAGACGGGCTCTCCACCGAGACGCTGGGCTCTCCACCGAGACGCTGGGCTCTCCACCGAAAAACAAAGTTCAGCAGTAAAAGAGGGGCTCTCCACCGAGACGCCGGGCTCTCCACTGACAAACTAAGTTCAGCAGTAAAAGATGGGCTCTCCACCGAGACGCTGGGCTCTCCACCGAAAAACAAAGTTCAGCAGTATAAGAGGGGCTCTCCACCGAGACACCGGGCTCTCCACCGACAAACTAAGTTCAGCAGCAAAGGACGGGCTCTCCACCGAGACGCTGGGCTCTCCACCGAGACGCTGGGCTCTCCACTGAAAAACAAAGTTCAGCAGTAAAAGACGGGCTCTCCACCGAGACGCTGGGCTCACCACCGAGACGCGGGGCTCTCCACCGAAAAACCAAGTTCAGCAGTAAAAGACAGGCTCTCCACCAAGACGCTGGGCTCATTACCGAAAAACAAAGTTCAGCAGTAAAAGACGGGCTCTCCATCGAGACGCTGGGCTCTCCACCGAGACGCTGGGCTCTCCACCGAAAAACAAATTTCAGCAGTAAAAGACGGGCTCTCCACCGAGACTCTGGGCTCTCCACCGGAAAACAAAGTTCAGCAGTAAAAGACGGGCTCTCCACCGAGACGCTGGGCTCTCCACCGAAAAACAAAGTTCAACAGTAAAAGACGGGCTCTCCACCGAGACGCTGGGCACTCCACCTAGACGCTGGGCTCTCCACCGAGAAACAAAGTTCAGCAGTAAAAGACGGGCTCTCCACCGAGACGCTGGGCTCTCCACCGAAACGCTGGGCTCTCCACCGAAAAACAAATTTCAGCAGTAAAAGACGGGCTCTCCACCGAGACGCTGGGCTCTCCACCGAGACGCTGGGCTCTCCACCGACAAACAAAGTTCAGCAGTAAAAGACGGGCTCTCCACCGAGACGCCGGGCTCTCCACCAAGACGCTGGGCTCTCCACCGAAAAACAAAGTTCAGCAGTAAAAGACGGGCTCTCCACCGAGACGCCGGGCGCTCCACCGAGACGCTGGGCTCTCCACCGAAAAAGAAAGTTCAGCAGTAAAAGACGGGCTCTCCACCGAGACGCTGGGCTCTCCACCGAGACGCTGGGCTCTCCACCGACAAACAAAGTTCAGCAGTAAAAGACGGGCTCTCAACCGAGACGCTGGGCTCTCCACCGAGACGCTGGGCTCTCCACCGACAAACAAAGTTCAGCAGTAAAAGACGGGCTCTCCACCGAGACGCTGGGCTCTCCACCGAGACGCTGAGCTCTCCACCGAAAAACAAAGTTCAGCAGTAAAAGACGGGCTCTCCACCGAGACGCTGGCCTCTCCACCGAGACGCCGGGCTCTCCATTGAAAAACAAAGTTCAGCAGTAAAAGACGGGCTCTCCACCGAAACGCTGGGCCCTCCAACAAGACGATGGGCTCATTGCCGAAAAACAAAGTTCAGCAGTGAAAGACGGGCTCTCCACCGAGACGCTGGGCTCTCCACCGAGACGCTGGGCTCTCCACCGAAAAACAAAGTTCAGCAGTAAAAGACGGGCTCTCCACCGAGACGCTGGGTTCTCCACCGAAAAACAAAGTTCAGCAGTAAAAGACGGGCTCTCCACCGAGACGCCGGGCTCTCCACCGAGACGCTGGGCTCTCCACCGACAAACAAAGTTCAGCAGTAAAAGACGGGCTCTCCACCGAGACGCTGGGCTCTCCACCAAAAAACAAAGTTCAGCAGTAAAAGACGGGCTCTCCACTGAAATGCTGGGCTCTCCACCGAGACGCTGGGCTCACCACCGAAAAACAAAATTCAGCAGTAAAAGACGGGCTCTTCACCGAGACGCTGGGCTCTCCACCGAAAAACAAAGTTCAGCAGCAAAAGACGGGCTCTCCACTGAGACGCTGGGCACTCCACCTAGACGCTGGTCTCTCCACCGAAAAACAAAGCTCAGCAGTAAAAGACGGGCTCTCCACTGAGACGCTGGGCAGTCCACCTAGACGCTGGGCTCATTACCGAAAAACAAAGTTCAGCAGTAAAAGACGGGCTCTCCACCGAGACGCTGGGCTCTCCATTGAAAAACAAAGTTCAGCAGTAAAAGACGGGCTCTCCACTGAGACGCTGGGCTCTCCACCTAGACGCTGGGCTCTCCATCGAAAAACAAAGTTCAGCAGTAAAAGACGGGCTCTCCACCGAGACGCTGGGCTCTCCACCGAGACGCTGGGCTCATTACCGAAAAACAAAGTTCAGCAGTAAAAGACGGGCTCTCCACCGAGACGCTGGGCTCCCCACCGAGACGCTGGGCTCTCCACCGAAAAACCAAGTTCAGCAGTAAAAGACGGGCTCTCCACCGAGACGCCGGGCTCTCCACCGAGACGCTGGGCTCTCCACCGAAAAACAAATTTCAGCAGTAAAAGACGGGCTCTCCACCGAGACCCTGCGCTCACCACCGAGACGCTGGGCTCTCCACCGAAAAACAAAGTTCAGCAGTAAAAGACGGGCTCTCCACCGAGACGCTGGGCTCTCAACCGGAAAACAAAGTTCAGCAGTAAAAGACGGGCTCTCCACCGAGACGCTGGGCTCTCCACCGAGACGCTGGGCTCTCCACCGAAAAACAAAGTTCAGCAGTAAAAGAGGGGCTCTCCACCGAGACGCCGGGCTCTCCACTGACAAACTAAGTTCAGCAGTAAAAGACGGGCTCTCCACCGAGACGCTGGGCACTCCACCGAGACGCTGGGCTCTCCACTGAAAAACAAAGTTCAGCAGTAAAAGACGGGCTCTCCACCGAGACGCTGGGCTCACCACCGAGACGTGGGGCTCTCCACCGAAAAACCAAGTTCAGCAGTAAAAGACAGGCTCTCCACCGAGACGCGGGGCTCTCTACCGAAAAACAAAGTTCAGCAGTAAAAGACGGGCTCTCCACCGAGACGCTGGGCTCTCCACCGAAAAACAAATTTCAGCAGTAAAAGACGGGCTCTCCACCGAGACGCTGGGCTCTGCACCGAGACGATGGGCTCATTACCGAAAAACAAATTTCAGCAGTAAAAGACGGGCTCTCCACCGAGACGCTGGGCTCTCCACCGAGACGCTGGGCTCTCCACCGAAAAACAAATTTCAGCAGTAAAAGACGGGCTCTCCACCGAGACCCTGGGCTCTCCACCGAGACGCTGGGCTCTCCACAGAAAAACCATGTTCAGCAGTAAAAGACGGGCTCTCCAACGAGACGCTGGGCTCTCCACCGAAAAACAAAGTTCATCAGTAAAAGACGGGCTCTCCACCGAGACGCTGGGCTCTCCACCGAGACGCTGGGCTCTCCACCGAAAAACAAAGTTCAGCAGTAAAAGACGGGCTCTCCACCGAGAGGCCGGGCTCTCCACCGACGAACAAAGTTCAGCAGTAAAAGACGGGCTCTCCACCGAGACGCTGGGCTCTCCACCGAGACGCTGGGCTCTCCACCGAAAAACAAAGTTCAGCAGTAAAAGACGGGCTCTCCACCGAGACGCTGGGCTCTCCACCAAAAAACAAAGTTCAGCAGTAAAAGACGGGCTCTCCACTGAAATGCTGGGCTCTCCACCGAGACGCTGGGCTCACCACCGAAAAACAAAATTCAGCAGTAAAAGACGGGCTCTCCACCGAGACGCTGGGCTCTCCACCGAGACGCTGGGCTCTCCACCGAAAAACAAAGTTCAGAAGTAAAAGACGGGCTCTCCAGCGAGACGCTGGGCTCTCCACCGAAAAACAAAGTTCAGCAGCAAAAGACGGGCTCTCCACTGAGACGCTGGGCACTCCACCTAGACGCTGGTCTCTCCACCGAAAAACAAAGCTCAGCAGTAAAAGACGGGCTCTCCACTGAGACGCTGGGCACTCCACCTAGACGCTGGGCTCTCCACCGATAAACAAAGTTCAGCAGTAAAAGACGGGCTCTCCACCGTGACGCTGGGCTCTCCACCGAGACGCGGGGCTCTCCACCGAAAAACAAAGTTCAGGAGTAAAAGACGGGCTCTCCACCGAGACACTGGCCTCTCCACCGAGACGCTGGGCTCTCCACCGAAAAACAAAGTTCAGCAGTAAAAGACGGGCTCTCCACCGAGACGCCGGGCTCTCCACCGACAAACAAATTTCAGCAGTAAAAGACGGGCTCTGCACCGAGACGCTGGGCTCTCCACCGAGACGCTGGGCTCTCCACCGAAAAACAAAATTCAGCAGTAAAAGACGGGTTCTCCACCGAGACGCTGGGCTCTCCACCGAGACGCTGGGCTCTCCACCGACAAACAAAGTTCAGCAGTAAAACACGGGCTCTCCACCGAGACGCTGGGCTCTCCACCGAGACGCTGGGCTCTCCACCGACAAACAAAGTTCAGCAGTAAAAGACGGGCTCTCCACCGAGACGCTGGGCTCTCCACCGAGACGCTGAGCTCTCCACCGAAAAACAAAGTACAGCAGTAAAAGACGGGCTCTCCACCGAGACGCTGGCCTCTCCACCGAGACGCTGGGCTCTCCATTGAAAAACAAAGTTCAGCAGTAAAAGACGGGCTCTCCACCGAAACGCTGGGCCCTCCACCAAGACGCTGGGCTCATTACCGAAAAACAAAGTTCAGCAGTAAAAGACGGGCTCTCCACCGAGACGCTGGGCTCTCCACCGAGACGCTGGGCTCTCCACCGAAAAACAAAGTTCAGCAGTAAAAGACGGGCTCTCCACCGAGACGCTGGGCTCTCCACTGAGACGCGGGGCTCTCCACCGAAAAACAAAGTTCAGCAGTAAAAGACGGGCTCTCCACCTTGACCCTGGGCTCACCACCGAGACGCTGGGCTCTCCACCGAAAAACCAGGTTCAGCAGTAAAAGACGGGCTCTCCACCGAGACGCTGGGCTCTCCACCGAAAAACAAAGTTCAGCAGTAAAAGACGGGCTCTCCACCTTGACCCTGGGCTCACCACCGAGACGCTGGGCTCTCCACCGAAAAACCAGGTTCAGCAGTAAAAGACGGGCTCTCCACCGAGACGCTGGGCTCTCCACCGAAAAACAAATTTCATCAGGAAAAGACAGGCTCTCCGCCGAGACGCTGGTCTCTCCACAGAAAAACAAAGCACAGCAGTAAAAGACGGGCTCTCCACCGAGACGCTGGGCTCTCCACCGAGACGCTGGGTTCTCCACCGAAAAACAAAGTTCAGCAGTAAAAGACGGGCTCTCCACCGAGACGCTGGGCTCTCCACCGAGACGCTGGGCTCTCCACCGAAAAACAAAGTTCAGAAGTAAAAGACGGGGTATCCAGGGAGACCCTGGGCTCGCCAACGAGACGCTGGGCTCTCCACCGAGACTCTGGTCTCTCCACCGAGACGCTGGGGTCTCCACCGATATGCTGGGCTCTCCACCGAAAAACTAAGTTCACCAGTAAAAGACGGTCTCTCCACCAAAATGCTGGGCTCTCCACCGAGACGCTCAGCTCTCCACCGAAAAACAAAGTTCAGCAGTAAAAGACGGGCTCTCCACCGAGACGATGGGCTTTCCACCGAGAAACAAAGTTCAGCAGTAAAAGACGGGCTCTCCACCGAGACGCTGGGCTCTCCACTGAAAAACAAAGTTCAGCAGTAAAACACGGGCTCTCCACCGAGACGCTGGGCTCTCCACCGAGACGCTGGGCTCTCCACAGATAAACAAAGTTCAGCAGGAAATGACGGGCTCACCACCGAGACGCTGGGCTCCCCACCGAAAAACAAAGTTCAGCAGTAAAATACGGGCTCTGCACCGAAACGCAGGGCTCTCCACCGAGACGCTGGGCTCTCCACAGAAAAACAAAGTTCAGCAGTAAAAGACGGGCTCTCTACCGAGACGCTGGGCTCTCCACCGAGACGCTGGGCTCTCCACCAGAAAACAAATTTCAGCAGTAAAAGACGGGCTCTTCACCGAGACCATGGGCTCACCACCGAGACGCTGGGCTCTCCACCGAAAAACCAAGTTCAGCAGTAAAAGACGGGCTCTCCAACGAGACGCTGGGCTCTCCATTGAAAAACAAAGTTCAGCAGTAAAAGACGGGCTCTCCACCGAGACGCTGGGCTCTCCACCGAGACGCTGGACTCTCCACCGAAAAACAAAGTTCAGCAGTAAAAGACGGGCTCTCCACCGAGACGCCGGGCTCTCCACCGACAAACAAAGTTCAGCAGTAAAAGACGGGCTCTCCACCGAGACGCTGGGCTCTCCACCGAGACGCTGGGCTCTCCACCGAAAAACAAAGTTCAGCAGTAAAAGACGGGCTCTCCACTGAAATGCTGGGCTCTCCACCGAGACGCTGGGCTCACCACCGAAAAACAAAGTTCAGCAGTATAAGACGGGCTCTCCACCGAGACGCTGGGCTCTCCACCGAGACGCTGGGCTCTCCACCGAGGCGCTGGGCTCTCCACCGAAAAACAAAGTTCAGAAGTAAAAGACGGGCTCTCCACCGAGACGCTGGGCTCTCCACCAAGACGCAGGGCTCTCCACGAAAAACAAAGTTCAGCAGTAAAAAACGGGCTCTACACCGAGACGATGGGCTCTCCACTGAGACGCTGGGCTCTCCACCGAAAAACAAATTTCAGCAGTAAAAGACGGGCTCTCCACTGAGACGCTGGGCTCTCCACCTAGACGCTGGGCTCTCCATCGAAAAACAAAGTTCAGCAGTAAAAGACGGGCTCTCCACCAAGACGCTGGGCTCTCCACCGAGACGCTGGGCTCTCCACCGAAAAACAAAGTTCAGCACTAAAAGACGGGCTCTCCACCGAGACGCTGGGCTCTCCACCGAGACACTGGGCTCTCCACCGAAAAACCAAGTTCAGCAGTAAAACACGGGCTCTCCACCGAGACGCTGGCCTCTCCACCGAGACGCTGGGCTCTCCATTGAAAAACAAAGTTCAGCAGTAAAAGTCAGGCTCTCCACCGAAACGCTGGGCCCTCCACCAAGACGCTGGACTCATTACCGAAAAAGAAAGTTCAGCAGTAAAAGACGGGCTCCCCACCGAGACGCTGGGCTCTCCACCGAGACGCTGGGCTCTCCACGGAAAAACAAAGTTCAGCAGTAAAAGACGGGCTCTCCACCGAGACGCTGGGCTCTCCACCGAGACGCTGGGCTCTCCACCGAGACGCTGGGCTCTCCACCGAAAAACAAATTTCAGCAGTAAAAGACGGGCTCTTCACCGAGACCATGGGCTCACCACCGAGACGCTGGGCTCTCCACCGAAAAACAAAGTTCAGCAGTAAAAGACGGGCTCTCCACTGAAATGCTGGGCTCTCCACCGAGACGCTGGGCTCACCACCGAAAAACAAAATTCAGCAGTAAAAGACGGGCTCTCCACCGAGACGCTGGGCTCTCCACCGAGACGCTGGCCTCTCCACCGAGGCGCTGGGCTCTCCACCGAAAAACAAAGTTCAGAAGTAAAAGACGGGCTCTCCACCGAGACGCTGGGCTCTCCACCGAAAAACCAAGTTCAGCAGTAAAAGACGGGCTCTCCACCGAGACGCTGGCCTCTCCAACGAGACGCTGGGCTCTCCACCGAGAAACAAAGTTCAGCAGAAAAAGACGGGCTCTCCACCGAGACGCTGGGCTCTCCACCGAGACGCTGGGCTCTCCACCGAAAAACAAAGTTCAGCAGTAAAAGACGGGCTCTCCACCGAGACGCCGGGCTCTCCACTGAGACGCTGGGCTCTCCTCCGAGGCGCTGGGCTCTCCACCGAAAAACAAAGTTCAGAAGTAAAAGACGGGCTCTCCACCGAGACGCTGGGCTCTCCACCTAGACGCTGGGCTCTCCACCGAAAAACAAAGTTCAGCAGTAAAAGACGGGCTCTCCACCGAGACGCTGGGCTCTCCATTGAAAAACAAAGTTCAGCAGTAAAAGACGGGCTCTCCACTGAGACGCTGGGCTCTCCACCTAGACGCTGGGCTCTCCATCGAAAAACAAAGTTCAGCAGTAAAAGACGGGCTCTCCACCGAGACGCTGGGCTCTCCACCGAGACGCTGGGCTCTCCACCGAAAAACCAAGTTCAGCAGTAAAAGACGGGCTCTCCACCGAGACGCCGGGCTCTCCACCGAGACGCTGGGCTCTCCATTGAAAAACAAAGTTCAGCAGTAAAAGTCGGGCTCCCCACCGAAACGCTGGGCCCTCCACCAAGACGCTGGGCTCATTACCGAAAAACAAAGTTCAGCAGTAAAAGACGGGCTCTCCACCGAGACGCTGGGCTCTCCACCGAGACGCTGGGCTCTCCACCGAAAAACAAATTTCAGCAGTAAAAGACAGGCTCTCCACCGAGACCCTGGGCTCACCACCGAGACGCTGGGCTCTCCACCGAAAAACAAAGTTCAGCAGTAAAAGACGGGCTCTCCACCGAGACGCTGGGCTCTCCACCGGAAAACAAAGTTCAGCAGTAAAAGACGGGCTCTCCACCGAGACGCTGGGCTCTCCACCGAGACACTGGGCTCTCCACCGAAAAACAAAGTTCAGCAGTAAAAGAGGGGCTCTCCACCGAGACGCCGGGCTCTCCACTGACAAACTAAGTTCAGCAGTAAAAGACGGGCTCTCCACCGAGACGCTGGGCTCTCCACCGAGACGCTGGGCTCTCCACTGAAAAACAAAGTTCAGCAGTAAAAGACGGGCTCTCCACCGAGACGCTGGGCTCACCACCGAGACGCGGGGCTCTCCACCGAAAAACTAAGTTCAGCAGTAAAAGACAGGCTCTCCACCGAGACGCTGGGCTCTCCACCGAAAAACAAAGTTCAGCAGTAAAAGACGGGCTCTCCACCGAGACACCGGGCTCTCCACCGACAAACAAATTCAGCAGTAAAAGACGGGCTCTCCACCGAGACGCCGGGCTCTCCACTGAGACGCTGGGCTCTCCTCCGAGGCGCTGGGCTCTCCACCGAAAAACAAAGTTCAGAAGTAAAAGACGGGCTCTCCACCGAGACGCTGGGCTCTCCACCTAGACGCTGGGCTCTCCACCGAAAAACAAAGTTCAGCAGTAAAAGACGGGCTCTCCACCGAGACGCTGGGCTCTCCATTGAAAAACAAAGTTCAACAGTAAAAGACGGGCTCTCCACTGAGACGCTGGGCTCTCCACCTAGACGCTGGGCTCTCCATCGAAAAACAAAGTTCAGCAGTAAAAGACGGGCTCTCCACCGAGACGCTGGGCTCTCCACCGAGACGCTGGGCTCTCCACCGAAAAACAAAGTTCAGCAGTAAAAGACGGGCTCTCCACCGAGACGCTGGGCTCTCCACCGAGACGCTGGGCTCTCCACCGAAAAACCAAGTTCAGCAGTAAAAGACGGGCTCTCCACCGAGACGCCGGGCTCTCCACCGAGACGCTGGGCTCTCCATTGAAAAACAAAGTTCAGCAGTAAAAGTCGGGCTCCCCACCGAAACGCTGGGCCCTCCACCAAGACGCTGGGCTCATTACCGAAAAACAAAGATCAGCAGTAAAAGACGGGCTCTCCACCGAGACGCTGGGCTCTCCACCGAGACGCTGGGCTCTCCACCGAAAAACAAATTTCAGCAGTAAAAGACGGGCTCTCCACCGAGACCCTGGGCTCACCACCGAGGCGCTGGGCTCTCCACCGAAAAACAAAGTTCAGCAGTAAAAGACGGGCTCTCCACCGAGACGCTGGGCTCTCCACCGGAAAACAAAGTTCAGCAGTAAAAGACGGGCTCTCCACCGAGACGCTGGGCTCTCCACCGAGACGCTGGGCTCTCCACCGAAAAACAAAGTTCAGCAGTAAAAGAGGGGCTCTCCACCGAGACGCCGGGCTCTCCACTGACAAACTAAGTTCAGCAGTAAAAGACGGGCTCTCCACCGAGACGCTGGGCTCTCCACCGAGACGCTGGGCTCTCCACTGAAAAACAAAGTTCAGCAGTAAAAGACGGGCTCTCCACCGAGACGCTGGGCTCACCACCGAGACGCGGGGCTCTCCACCGAAAAACCAAGTTCAGCAGTAAAAGACAGGCTCTCCACCGAGACGCAGGGCTCTCCACCGAAAAACAAAGTTCAGCAGTAAAAGACGGGCTCTCCACCGAGACGCTGGGCTCTCCACCGAAAAACAAAGTTCAGCAGTAAAAGACGGGCTCTCCACCGAGACACCGGGCTCTCCACCGACAAACAAAGTTCAGCAGTAAAAGACGGACTCTCCACCGATACGCTGGGCTCTCCACCGAGACGCTGGGCTCTCCACCGAAAAACAAAATTCAGCAGTAAAAGACGGGCTCTCCACCGAGACGCTGGGCTCTCCACAGAGATGCTGGGCTCTCCACCGAGACGCTGGGCCCTCCACCGAAAAACAAAGTTCAGAAGTAAAAGACGGGCTCTCCACCGAGACGCTGGGCTCTCCACCGAAAAACAAAGTTCAGCAGTAAAAGACGGGCTCTCCACCGAGACGCTGGGCACTCCACCTAGACGCTGGGCTCTCCACCGAGAAACAAAGTTCAGCAGTAAAAGACGGGCTCTCCACCGAGACGCTGGGCTCTCCACCGAAACGCTGGGCTCTCCACCGAAAAACAAATTTCAGCAGTAAAAGACGGGCTCTCCACCGAGACGCTGGGCTCTCCACCGAGACGCTGGGCTCTCCATTGACAAACAAAGTTCAGCAGTAAAACACGGGCTCTCCACCGAGACGCTGGGCTCTCCACCAAGACGCTGGGCTCTCCACCGAAAAACAAAGTTCAGCAGTAAAAGACGGGCTCTCCACCGAGACGCCGGGCGCTCCACCGAGACGCTGGGATCTCCACCGAAAAAGAAAGTTCAGCAGTAAAAGACGGGCTCTCCACCGAGACGCCGGGCTCTCCACCGAGACGCTGGGCTCTCCACCGACAAACAAAGTTCAGCAGTAAAAGACGGGCTCTCAACCGAGACGCTGGGCTCTCCACCGAGACGCTGGGCTCTCCACCGACAAACAAAGTTCAGCAGTAAAAGACGGGCTCTCCACCGAGACGCTGGGCTCTCCACCGAGACGCTGAGCTCTCCACCGAAAAACAAAGTTCAGCAGTAAAAGACGGGCTCTCCACCGAGACGCTGGCCTCTCCACCGAGACGCTGGGCTCTCCATTGAAAAACAAAGTTCAGCAGTAAAAGACGGGCTCTCCACCGAAACGCTGGGCCCTCCAACAAGACGCTGGGCTCATTGCCGAAAAACAAAGTTCAGCAGTAAAAGACGGGCTCTCCACCGAGACGCTGGGCTCTCCACCGAGACGCTGGGCTCTCCACTGAAAAACAAAGTTCAGCAGAAAAGGACAGGCTCACCACCGAGACGCTGGGCTCTCCAGTGAGACGCGGGGCTCTCCACCGAAAAACAAAGTTCAGCAGTAAAAGACGGGCTCTCCACCTTGACCCTGGGCTCACCACCGAGACGCTTGGCTCTCCACCGAAAAACCAGGTTCAGCAGTAAAAGACGGCCTCTCCACCGAAAAACCAGGTTCAGCAGTAAAAGACGGGTTCTCCACCGAGACACTGGGCTCTCCACCGAAAAACAAAGTTCAGCAGTAAAAGACGGGCTCTCCACCGAGACGATGGGCTCTCCACCGAGACGCTGGGCTCTCCACCGAAAAACAAAGTTCAGCTGTAAAAGACGGGCTCTCCACCGAGACGCTGGGCTCTCCACCGAAAAACAAAGTTCAGCAGTAAAAGACGGGCTCTCCACCGAGACGCCGGGCTCTCCACCGAGACGCTGGGCTCTCCACCGACAAACAAAGTTCAGCAGTGAAAGACGGGCGCTCCACCGAGACGCTGGGCTCTCCACCGAGACGCTGGGCTCTCCACCGAAAAACAAAGTTCAGCAGTAAAAGACGGGCTCTCCACCGAGACGTTGGGCTCTCCACCGAGACGCTGGGCTCTCCATTGAAAAACAAAGTTCAGCAGTAAAAGACGGGCTCTCCACCGAGACGCTGGGCTGTCCACCGAGACGCTGGGCTCTCCACCGACAAACAAAGTTCAGCAGTAAAACACGGGCTCTCCACCGAGACGCTGGGCTCTCCACCGAAAAACAAAGTTCAGCAGTAAAAGACGGGCTCTCCACCGACACGCTGGGCTCTCCACCGAGACGCTGGGCTCTCCACCGAGACGCTGGGCTCTCCACCGTAAAACAAAATTCAGCAGTAAAAGACGGGCTCTCCACGGAGACGCTGGGCTCTCCATCGCGATGCTGGGCTCTCCACCGAGACGCTGGGCTCTCCACCGAAAAACAAAGTTCAGCAGTAAAAGACGGGCTCTCCACCGAGACACTGGGCTCTCCACCGAGACGCTGGGCTCTCCACCGACAAACAAAGTTCAGCTGTAAAAGACGGGCTCTCCACCGAGACGCTGGGCTCTCCACCGAGACGCTGGGCTCTCCACCGAAAAACAAAGTTCAGCAGTAAAAGACGGGCTCTCCACCGAGACGCTGGGCTCTCCACCGAGACGCGGGGCTCTCCACCGAAAAACAAAGTTCAGGAGTAAAAGACGGGCTCTCCACCGAGACACTGGCCTCTCCACCGAGACGCTGGGCTCTCCACCGAAAAACAAAGTTCAGCAGTAAAAGACGGGCTCTCAACCAAGACGCCGGGCTCTCCACCAAGACGCAGGGCTCTCCACCGAAAAACAAAGTTCAGCAGTAAAAGACGGGCTCTCCACCGAGACGCTGGGCTCACCACCGAGACGCGGGGCTCTCCACCGAAAAACCAAGTTCAGCAGTAAAAGACGGGCTCTCCACCGAGACGCTGGGCTCTCCACCGAGACGCTGAGCTCTCCACCGAAAAACAAAGTTCAGCAGTAAAAGACGGGCTCTCCACCGAGACACTGGCCTCTCCACCGAGACGCTGGCCTCTCCATTGAAAAACAAATTTCAGCAGTAAAAGACGGGCTCTCCACCGAGACGCTGGGCTCTCCACCGAGACGCTGGGCTCTCCACCGAAAAACAAAGTTCAGCAGTAAAAGACGGGCTCTCCACCGAGATGCTGGGCTCTCCACCGAGACTCTGGGCTCTCCACCGAGACGCTGGGCTCTCCACCGAAAAACAAAGTTCTGCAGTGAAAGACGGGCTCTCCACCGAGACGCTGGGCTCACCACCGAGACGCTGGGCTCTCCACCGAAAAACCAAGTTCAGCAGTAAAAGACGGGCTCTCCACCGAGACGCTGGGCTCTCCATTGAAAAACAAAGTTCAGCAGTAAAAGACGGGCTCTATACCGAGACGCTGGGCTCTCCACCGAGACGCTGGGCTCTCCACCGAAAATCAAAGTTCAGCAGTAAAAGACGGGCTCTCCACCGAGACGCTGGGCTCTCCACCGAGACGCTGGGCTCTCCACCGAAAAACAAAGTTCAGCAGTAAAAGACGGACTCTCCAGCGAAAAGCTGGGCCCTCCACCAAGACGCTGGGCTCACCACCGAAAAACAAAGTTCAGCAGTAAAAGACAGGCTCACCACCGAGACGCTGGGCTCTCCAGTGAGACGCGGGGCTCTCCACCGAAAAACAAAGTTCAGCAGTAAAAGACGGGCTCTCCACCTTGACCCTGGGCTCACCACCGAGACGCTTGGCTCTCCACCGAAAAACCAGGTTCAGCAGTAAAAGACGGCCTCTCCACCGAAAAACCAGGTTCAGCAGTAAAAGACGGGTTCTCCACCGAGACACTGGGCTCTCCACCGAAAAACAAAGTTCAGCAGTAAAAGACGGGCTCTCCACCGAGACGATGGGCTCTCCACCGAGACGCTGGGCTCTCCACCGAAAAACAAAGTTCAGCTGTAAAAGACGGGCTCTCCACCGAGACGCTGGGCTCTCCACCGAAAAACAAAGTTCAGCAGTAAAAGACGGGCTCTCCACCGAGACGCCGGGCTCTCCACCGAGACGCTGGGCTCTCCACCGACAAACAAAGTTCAGCAGTGAAGGACGGGCGCTCCACCGAGACGCTGGGCTCTCCACCGAGACGCTGGGCTCTCCACCGAAAAACAAAGTTCAGCAGTAAAAGACGGGCTCTCCACCGAGACGCTGGGCTCTCCACCGAGACGCTGGGCTCTCCATTGAAAAACAAAGTTCAGCAGTAAAAGACGGGCTCTAAACCGAGACGCTGGGCTCTCCACCGAGACGCTGGGCTCTCCACCGAAAAACAAAGTTCAGCAGTAAAAGACGGGCTCTCCACCGAGACGCTGGGCTCTCCACCGAAAAACAAAGTTCAGCAGTAAAAGACGGGCTCTCCACCGACACGCTGGGCTCTCCACCGAGACGCTGGGCTCTCCACCGAGACGCTGGGCTCTCCACCGAAAAACAAAATTCAGCAGTAAAAGACGGGCTCTCCACGGAGACGCTGGGCTCTCCACCGCGATGCTGGGCTCTCCACCGAGACGCTGGGCTCTCCACCGAAAAACAAAGTTCAGCAGTAAAAGACGGGCTCTCCACCGAGACGCTGGGCTCTCCACCGAGACGCTGGGCTCTCCACCGACAAACAAAGTTCAGCTGTAAAAGACGGGCTCTCCACCGAGACGCTGGGCTCTCCACCGAGACGCTGGGCTCTCCACCGAGACGCGGGGCTCTCCACCGAAAAACAAAGTTCAGGAGTAAAAGACGGGCTCTCCACCGAGACACTGGCCTCTCCACCGAGACGCTGGGCTCTCCACCGAAAAACAAAGTTCAGCAGTAAAAGACGGGCTCTCAACCAAGACGCTGGGCTCTCCACCAAGACGCAGGGCTCTCCACCGAAAAACAAAGTTCAGCAGTAAAAGACGGGCTCTCAACCGAGACGCTGGGCTCACCACCGAGACGCGGGGCTCTCCACCGAAAAACCAAGTTCAGCAGTAAAAGACGGGCTCTCCACCGAGACGCTGGGCTCTCCACCGAAAAACAAAGTTCAGCAGTAAAAGACGGGCTCTCCACCGAGACGCCGGGCTCTCCACCGACAAACAAAGTTCAGCAGTAAAAGACGGGCTCTGCACCGAGACGCTGGGCTCTCCACCGAGACGCTGGGCTCTCCACCGAAAAACAAAATTCAGCAGTAAAAGACGGGTTCTCCACCGAGACGCTGGGCTCTCCACCGAGACGCTGGGCTCTCCACCGACAAACAAAGTTCAGCAGTAAAACACGGGCTCTCCACCGAGACGCTGGGCTCTCCACCGAGACGCTGGGCTCTCCACCGAGACGCTGGGCTCTCCACCGAAAAACAAAATTCAGCAGTAAAAGACGGGTTCTCCACCGAGACGCTGGGCTCTCCACCGAGACGCTGGGCTCTCCACCGACAAACAAAGTTCAGCAGTAAAAGACGGGCTCTCCACCGACACGCTGGGCTCTCCACCGAGACGCTGGGCTCTCCACCGAGACGCTGGGCTCTCCACCGAAAAACAAAATTCCGCAGTAAAAGACGGGCTCTCCACGGAGACGCTGGGCTCTCCACCGCGATGCTGGGCTCTCCACCGAGACGCTGGGCTCTCCACCGAAAAACAAAGTTCAGCAGTAAAAGACGGGCTCTCCACCGAGACGCTGGGCTCTCCACCGAGACGCTGGGCTCTCCACCGACAAACAAAGTTCAGCTGTAAAAGACGGGCTCTCCACCGAGACGCTGGGCTCTCCACCGAGACGCTGGGCTCTCCACCGAAAAACAAAGTTCAGCAGTAAAAGACGGGCTCTCCACCGAGACGCTGGGCTCTCCACCAAGACGCTGGGCTCTCCACCGAAAAACAAAGTTCAGCAGAAAAAGACGGGCTCTCCACCGAGACGCCGGGCTCTCCACCGAGACGCTGGGCTCTCCACCGACAAACAAAGTTCAGCAGTAAAACACGGGCTCTCCACCGAGACGCTGGGCTCTCCACCGAGACGCTGGGCTCTCCACCGAAAAACAAAGTTCAGCAGTAAAAGACGGGCTCTCCACCGAGACGCTGGGCTCTCCACCGAGATGCTGGGATCTCCACCGAAAAACAAAGTTCGCCAGTAAAAGACGCGCTCTCCGCCGAGACGCTGGGCTCTCCACCGAAAAACAAAGTTCAGCAGTAAAAGACGGGCTCTCCACCGAAACGTTGGGCCCTCCACCAAGACGCTGGGCTCATTACCGAAAAACAAAGTTCAGCAGTAAAAGACGGGCTCTCCACCGAGACGCTGGGCTCTCCACCGAGACGCTCGGCTCTCCACCGAAAAACAAATTACAGCAGTAAAAGACGGGCTCTCCACCGACACCCTGGGCTCACCACCGAGACGCTGGTCTCTCCACCGAAAAACAAAGTTCAGCAGTAAAGGACGGGCTCTCCACCGAGACGCTGGGCTCTCCACCGAAAAACAAAGTTCAGCAGTAAAAGACGGGCTCTCCACCGAGACGCCGGGCTCTCCACCGACAAAAAAAGTTCAGCAGTAAAAGACGGGCTCTGCACCGAGACGCTGGGCTCTCCACCGAGACGCTGGGCTCTCCACCGAAAAACAAAATTCAGCAGTAAAAGACGGGTTCTCCACCGAGACGCTGGGCTCTCCACCGAGACGCTGGGCTCTCCACCGAGACGCTGGGCTCACCACCGACAAACAAAGTTCAGCAGTAAAAGACGGGCTCTCCACCGAGACGCTGGGCTCTCCACCGAGACGCTGAGCTCTCCACCGAAAAACAAAGTTCAGCAGTAAAAGACGGGCTCTCCACCGAGACGCTGGCCTCTCCACCGAGACGCTGGGCTCTCCATTGAAAAACAAAGTTCAGCAGTAAAAGACGGGCTCTCCACCGAAACGCTGGGCCCTCCACCAAGACGCTGGGCTCATTACCGAAAAACAAAGTTCAGCAGTATAAGACGGGCTCTCCACCGAGACGCTGGGCTCTCCACCGAGACGCTGGGCTCTCCACCGACAAACAAAGTTCAGCAGTAAAAGACGGGCTCTCCACCGAGACGCTGGGCTCTCCACTGAGACGCGGGGCTCTCCACCGAAAAACAAAGTTCAGCAGTAAAAGACGGGCTCTCCACCTTGACCCTGGGCTCACCACCGAGACGCTGGGCTCTCCACCGAAAAACCAGGTTCAGCAGTAAAAGACGGGCTCTCCACCGAGACGCTGGGCTCTCCACCGAAAAACAAAGTTCAGCAGTAAAAGACGGGCTCTCCACCGAGACGCTGGGCTCTCCACCGAGACGCGGGGCTCTCCACCGAAAAACAAAGTTCAGGAGTAAAAGACGGGCTCTCCACCGAGACACTGGCCTCTCCACCGAGACGCTGGGCTCTCCACCGAAAAACAAAGTTCAGCAGTAAAAGACGGGCTCTCAACCAAGACGCCGGGCTCTCCACCAAGACGCAGGGCTCTCCACCGAAAAACAAAGTTCAGCAGTAAAAGACGGGCTCTCCACCGAGACGCTGGGCTCACCACCGAGACGCGGGGCTCTCCACCGAAAAACCAAGTTCAGCAGTAAAAGACGGGCTCTCCACCGAGACGCTGGGCTCTCCACCGAGACGCTGAGCTCTCCACCGAAAAACAAAGTTCAGCAGTAAAAGACGGGCTCTCCACCGAGACACTGGCCTCTCCACCGAGACGCTGGCCTCTCCATTGAAAAACAAATTTCAGCAGTAAAAGACGGGCTCTCCACCGAGACGCTGGGCTCTCCACCGAGACGCTGGGCTCTCCACCGAAAAACAAAGTTCAGCAGTAAAAGACGGGCTCTCCACCGAGATGCTGGGCTCTCCACCGAGACTCTGGGCTCTCCACCGAGACGCTGGGCTCTCCACCGAAAAACAAAGTTCTGCAGTGAAAGACGGGCTCTCCACCGAGACGCTGGGCTCACCACCGAGACGCTGGGCTCTCCACCGAAAAACCAAGTTCAGCAGTAAAAGACGGGCTCTCCACCGAGACGCTGGGCTCTCCATTGAAAAACAAAGTTCAGCAGTAAAAGACGGGCTCTATACCGAGACGCTGGGCTCTCCACCGAGACGCTGGGCTCTCCACCGAAAATCAAAGTTCAGCAGTAAAAGACGGGCTCTCCACCGAGACGCTGGGCTCTCCACCGAGACGCTGGGCTCTCCACCGAAAAACAAAGTTCAGCAGTAAAAGACGGACTCTCCAGCGAAAAGCTGGGCCCTCCACCAAGACGCTGGGCTCACCACCGAAAAACAAAGTTCAGCAGTAAAAGACAGGCTCACCACCGAGACGCTGGGCTCTCCAGTGAGACGCGGGGCTCTCCACCGAAAAACAAAGTTCAGCAGTAAAAGACGGGCTCTCCACCTTGACCCTGGGCTCACCACCGAGACGCTTGGCTCTCCACCGAAAAACCAGGTTCAGCAGTAAAAGACGGCCTCTCCACCGAAAAACCAGGTTCAGCAGTAAAAGACGGGTTCTCCACCGAGACACTGGGCTCTCCACCGAAAAACAAAGTTCAGCAGTAAAAGACGGGCTCTCCACCGAGACGATGGGCTCTCCACCGAGACGCTGGGCTCTCCACCGAAAAACAAAGTTCAGCTGTAAAAGACGGGCTCTCCACCGAGACGCTGGGCTCTCCACCGAAAAACAAAGTTCAGCAGTAAAAGACGGGCTCTCCACCGAGACGCCGGGCTCTCCACCGAGACGCTGGGCTCTCCACCGACAAACAAAGTTCAGCAGTGAAGGACGGGCGCTCCACCGAGACGCTGGGCTCTCCACCGAGACGCTGGGCTCTCCACCGAAAAACAAAGTTCAGCAGTAAAAGACGGGCTCTCCACCGAGACGCTGGGCTCTCCACCGAGACGCTGGGCTCTCCATTGAAAAACAAAGTTCAGCAGTAAAAGACGGGCTCTAAACCGAGACGCTGGGCTCTCCACCGAGACGCTGGGCTCTCCACCGAAAAACAAAGTTCAGCAGTAAAAGACGGGCTCTCCACCGAGACGCTGGGCTCTCCACCGAAAAACAAAGTTCAGCAGTAAAAGACGGGCTCTCCACCGACACGCTGGGCTCTCCACCGAGACGCTGGGCTCTCCACCGAGACGCTGGGCTCTCCACCGAAAAACAAAATTCAGCAGTAAAAGACGGGCTCTCCACGGAGACGCTGGGCTCTCCACCGCGATGCTGGGCTCTCCACCGAGACGCTGGGCTCTCCACCGAAAAACAAAGTTCAGCAGTAAAAGACGGGCTCTCCACCGAGACGCTGGGCTCTCCACCGAGACGCTGGGCTCTCCACCGACAAACAAAGTTCAGCTGTAAAAGACGGGCTCTCCACCGAGACGCTGGGCTCTCCACCGAGACGCTGGGCTCTCCACCGAGACGCGGGGCTCTCCACCGAAAAACAAAGTTCAGGAGTAAAAGACGGGCTCTCCACCGAGACACTGGCCTCTCCACCGAGACGCTGGGCTCTCCACCGAAAAACAAAGTTCAGCAGTAAAAGACGGGCTCTCAACCAAGACGCTGGGCTCTCCACCAAGACGCAGGGCTCTCCACCGAAAAACAAAGTTCAGCAGTAAAAGACGGGCTCTCAACCGAGACGCTGGGCTCACCACCGAGACGCGGGGCTCTCCACCGAAAAACCAAGTTCAGCAGTAAAAGACGGGCTCTCCACCGAGACGCTGGGCTCTCCACCGAAAAACAAAGTTCAGCAGTAAAAGACGGGCTCTCCACCGAGACGCCGGGCTCTCCACCGACAAACAAAGTTCAGCAGTAAAAGACGGGCTCTCCACCGAGACGCTGGGCTCTCCACCGAGACGCTGGGCTCTCCACCGAAAAACAAAATTCAGCAGTAAAAGACGGGTTCTCCACCGAGACGCTGGGCTCTCCACCGAGACGCTGGGCTCTCCACCGACAAACAAAGTTCAGCAGTAAAACACGGGCTCTCCACCGAGACGCTGGGCTCTCCACCGAGACGCTGGGCTCTCCACCGAGACGCTGGGCTCTCCACCGAAAAACAAAATTCAGCAGTAAAAGACGGGTTCTCCACCGAGACGCTGGGCTCTCCACCGAGACGCTGGGCTCTCCACCGACAAACAAAGTTCAGCAGTAAAAGACGGGCTCTCCACCGACACGCTGGGCTCTCCACCGAGACGCTGGGCTCTCCACCGAGACGCTGGGCTCTCCACCGAAAAACAAAATTCCGCAGTAAAAGACGGGCTCTCCACGGAGACGCTGGGCTCTCCACCGCGATGCTGGGCTCTCCACCGAGACGCTGGGCTCTCCACCGAAAAACAAAGTTCAGCAGTAAAAGACGGGCTCTCCACCGAGACGCTGGGCTCTCCACCGAGACGCTGGGCTCTCCACCGACAAACAAAGTTCAGCTGTAAAAGACGGGCTCTCCACCGAGACGCTGGGCTCTCCACCGAGACGCTGGGCTCTCCACCGAAAAACAAAGTTCAGCAGTAAAAGACGGGCTCTCCACCGAGACGCTGGGCTCTCCACCAAGACGCTGGGCTCTCCACCGAAAAACAAAGTTCAGCAGAAAAAGACGGGCTCTCCACCGAGACGCCGGGCTCTCCACCGAGACGCTGGGCTCTCCACCGACAAACAAAGTTCAGCAGTAAAACACGGGCTCTCCACCGAGACGCTGGGCTCTCCACCGAGACGCTGGGCTCTCCACCGAAAAACAAAGTTCAGCAGTAAAAGACGGGCTCTCCACCGAGACGCTGGGCTCTCCACCGAGATGCTGGGATCTCCACCGAAAAACAAAGTTCGCCAGTAAAAGACGCGCTCTCCGCCGAGACGCTGGGCTCTCCACCGAAAAACAAAGTTCAGCAGTAAAAGACGGGCTCTCCACCGAAACGTTGGGCCCTCCACCAAGACGCTGGGCTCATTACCGAAAAACAAAGTTCAGCAGTAAAAGACGGGCTCTCCACCGAGACGCTGGGCTCTCCACCGAGACGCTCGGCTCTCCACCGAAAAACAAATTACAGCAGTAAAAGACGGGCTCTCCACCGACACCCTGGGCTCACCACCGAGACGCTGGTCTCTCCACCGAAAAACAAAGTTCAGCAGTAAAGGACGGGCTCTCCACCGAGACGCTGGGCTCTCCACCGAAAAACAAAGTTCAGCAGTAAAAGACGGGCTCTCCACCGAGACGCCGGGCTCTCCACCGACAAAAAAAGTTCAGCAGTAAAAGACGGGCTCTGCACCGAGACGCTGGGCTCTCCACCGAGACGCTGGGCTCTCCACCGAAAAACAAAATTCAGCAGTAAAAGACGGGTTCTCCACCGAGACGCTGGGCTCTCCACCGAGACGCTGGGCTCTCCACCGAGACGCTGGGCTCACCACCGACAAACAAAGTTCAGCAGTAAAAGACGGGCTCTCCACCGAGACGCTGGGCTCTCCACCGAGACGCTGAGCTCTCCACCGAAAAACAAAGTTCAGCAGTAAAAGACGGGCTCTCCACCGAGACGCTGGCCTCTCCACCGAGACGCTGGGCTCTCCATTGAAAAACAAAGTTCAGCAGTAAAAGACGGGCTCTCCACCGAAACGCTGGGCCCTCCACCAAGACGCTGGGCTCATTACCGAAAAACAAAGTTCAGCAGTATAAGACGGGCTCTCCACCGAGACGCTGGGCTCTCCACCGAGACGCTGGGCTCTCCACCGACAAACAAAGTTCAGCAGTAAAAGACGGGCTCTCCACCGAGACGCTGGGCTCTCCACTGAGACGCGGGGCTCTCCACCGAAAAACAAAGTTCAGCAGTAAAAGACGGGCTCTCCACCTTGACCCTGGGCTCACCACCGAGACGCTGGGCTCTCCACCGAAAAACCAGGTTCAGCAGTAAAAGACGGGCTCTCCACCGAGACGCTGGGCTCTCCACCGAAAAACAAAGTTCAGCAGTAAAAGACGGGCTCTCCACCGAGACGCTGGGCTCTCCACTGAAAAACAAAGTTCAGCAGTAAAAGACGGGCTCTCCACCGACACGCTGGGCTCTCCACCGAGACGCTGGGCTCTCCACCGAGACGCTGGGCTCTCCACCGAAAAACAAAATTCCGCAGTAAAAGACGGGCTCTCCACGGAGACGCTGGGCTCTCCACCGCGATGCTGGGCTCTCCACCGAGACGCTGGGCTCTCCACCGAAAAACAAAGTTCAGCAGTAAAAGACGGGCTCTCCACAGAGACGCTGGGCTCTCCACCAAGACGCTGGGCTCTCCACCGAAAAACAAAGTTCAGCAGTAAAAGACGGGCTCTCCACCGAGACGCCGGGCTCTCCACCGAGACGCTGGGCTCTCCACCGACAAACAAAGTTCAGCAGTAAAACACGGGCTCTCCACGGAGACGCTGGGCTCTCCACCGAGACGCTGGGCTCTCCACCGACAAACAAAGATCAGCAGTAAAAGACGGGCTCTCCACCGAGACGCTGGGCTCTCCACCAAGACGCTGAGCTCTCCACCGAAAAACAAAGTTCAGCAGTAAAAGACGGGCTCTAAACCGAGACACTGGCCTCTCCACCGAGACGCTGGCCTCTCCATTGAAAAACAAATTTCAGCAGTAAAAGACGTGCTCTCCACCGAGACGCGGGGCTCTCCACCGAGACGCTGGGCTCTCCACCGAAAAACAAAGTTCAGCAGTAAAAGACGGGCTCTCCACCGAGACGCTGGGCTCTCCACCGAGATGCTGGGATCTCCACCGAAAAACAAAGTTCGGCAGTAAAAGACGCGCTCTCCGCCGAGACGCTGGGCTCTCCACCGAAAAACAAAGTTCAGCAGTAAAAGACGGGCTCTCCACCGAAACGTTGGGCCCTCCACCAAGACGCTGGGCTCATTACCGAAAAACAAAGTTCAGCAGTAAAAGACGGGCTCTCCACCGAGACGCTGGGCTCTCCACCGAGACGCTCGGCTCTCCACCGACAAACAAAGTTCAGCAGTAAAAGACGGGCTCACCACCGAGACGCTGGGCTCTCCAGTGAGACGCGGGGCTCTCCACCGAAAAACAAAGTTCAGCAGTAAAAGACGGGCTCTCCACCTTGACCCTGGGCTCACCACCGAGACGCTTGGCTCTCCACCGAAAAACCAGGTTCAGCAGTAAAAGACGGCCTCTCCACCGAAAAACCAGGTTCAGCAGTAAAAGACGGGTTCTCCACCGAGACACTGGGCTCTCCACCGAAAAACAAAGTTCAGCAGTAAAAGACGGGCTCTCCACCGAGACGATGGGCTCTCCACCGAGACGCTGGGCTCTCCACCGAAAAACAAAGTTCAGCTGTAAAAGACGGGCTCTCCACCGAGACGCTGGGCTCTCCACCGAAAAACAAAGTTCAGCAGTAAAAGACGGGCTCTCCACCGAGACGCCGGGCTCTCCACCGAGACGCTGGGCTCTCCACCGACAAACAAAGTTCAGCAGTGAAGGACGGGCGCTCCACCGAGACGCTGGGCTCTCCACCGAGACGCTGGGCTCTCCACCGAAAAACAAAGTTCAGCAGTAAAAGACGGGCTCTCCACCGAGACGCTGGGCTCTCCACCGAGACGCTGGGCTCTCCATTGAAAAACAAAGTTCAGCAGTAAAAGACGGGCTCTAAACCGAGACGCTGGGCTCTCCACCGAGACGCTGGGCTCTCCACCGAAAAACAAAGTTCAGCAGTAAAAGACGGGCTCTCCACCGAGACGCTGGGCTCTCCACCGAAAAACAAAGTTCAGCAGTAAAAGACGGGCTCTCCACCGACACGCTGGGCTCTCCACCGAGACGCTGGGCTCTCCACCGAGACGCTGGGCTCTCCACCGAAAAACAAAATTCAGCAGTAAAAGACGGGCTCTCCACGGAGACGCTGGGCTCTCCACCGCGATGCTGGGCTCTCCACCGAGACGCTGGGCTCTCCACCGAAAAACAAAGTTCAGCAGTAAAAGACGGGCTCTCCACCGAGACGCTGGGCTCTCCACCGAGACGCTGGGCTCTCCACCGACAAACAAAGTTCAGCTGTAAAAGACGGGCTCTCCACCGAGACGCTGGGCTCTCCACCGAGACGCTGGGCTCTCCACCGAGACGCGGGGCTCTCCACCGAAAAACAAAGTTCAGGAGTAAAAGACGGGCTCTCCACCGAGACACTGGCCTCTCCACCGAGACGCTGGGCTCTCCACCGAAAAACAAAGTTCAGCAGTAAAAGACGGGCTCTCAACCAAGACGCTGGGCTCTCCACCAAGACGCAGGGCTCTCCACCGAAAAACAAAGTTCAGCAGTAAAAGACGGGCTCTCAACCGAGACGCTGGGCTCACCACCGAGACGCGGGGCTCTCCACCGAAAAACCAAGTTCAGCAGTAAAAGACGGGCTCTCCACCGAGACGCTGGGCTCTCCACCGAAAAACAAAGTTCAGCAGTAAAAGACGGGCTCTCCACCGAGACGCCGGGCTCTCCACCGACAAACAAAGTTCAGCAGTAAAAGACGGGCTCTGCACCGAGACGCTGGGCTCTCCACCGAGACGCTGGGCTCTCCACCGAAAAACAAAATTCAGCAGTAAAAGACGGGTTCTCCACCGAGACGCTGGGCTCTCCACCGAGACGCTGGGCTCTCCACCGACAAACAAAGTTCAGCAGTAAAACACGGGCTCTCCACCGAGACGCTGGGCTCTCCACCGAGACGCTGGGCTCTCCACCGAGACGCTGGGCTCTCCACCGAAAAACAAAATTCAGCAGTAAAAGACGGGTTCTCCACCGAGACGCTGGGCTCTCCACCGAGACGCTGGGCTCTCCACCGACAAACAAAGTTCAGCAGTAAAAGACGGGCTCTCCACCGACACGCTGGGCTCTCCACCGAGACGCTGGGCTCTCCACCGAGACGCTGGGCTCTCCACCGAAAAACAAAATTCCGCAGTAAAAGACGGGCTCTCCACGGAGACGCTGGGCTCTCCACCGCGATGCTGGGCTCTCCACCGAGACGCTGGGCTCTCCACCGAAAAACAAAGTTCAGCAGTAAAAGACGGGCTCTCCACCGAGACGCTGGGCTCTCCACCGAGACGCTGGGCTCTCCACCGACAAACAAAGTTCAGCTGTAAAAGACGGGCTCTCCACCGAGACGCTGGGCTCTCCACCGAGACGCTGGGCTCTCCACCGAAAAACAAAGTTCAGCAGTAAAAGACGGGCTCTCCACCGAGACGCTGGGCTCTCCACCAAGACGCTGGGCTCTCCACCGAAAAACAAAGTTCAGCAGAAAAAGACGGGCTCTCCACCGAGACGCCGGGCTCTCCACCGAGACGCTGGGCTCTCCACCGACAAACAAAGTTCAGCAGTAAAACACGGGCTCTCCACCGAGACGCTGGGCTCTCCACCGAGACGCTGGGCTCTCCACCGAAAAACAAAGTTCAGCAGTAAAAGACGGGCTCTCCACCGAGACGCTGGGCTCTCCACCGAGATGCTGGGATCTCCACCGAAAAACAAAGTTCGCCAGTAAAAGACGCGCTCTCCGCCGAGACGCTGGGCTCTCCACCGAAAAACAAAGTTCAGCAGTAAAAGACGGGCTCTCCACCGAAACGTTGGGCCCTCCACCAAGACGCTGGGCTCATTACCGAAAAACAAAGTTCAGCAGTAAAAGACGGGCTCTCCACCGAGACGCTGGGCTCTCCACCGAGACGCTCGGCTCTCCACCGAAAAACAAATTACAGCAGTAAAAGACGGGCTCTCCACCGACACCCTGGGCTCACCACCGAGACGCTGGTCTCTCCACCGAAAAACAAAGTTCAGCAGTAAAGGACGGGCTCTCCACCGAGACGCTGGGCTCTCCACCGAAAAACAAAGTTCAGCAGTAAAAGACGGGCTCTCCACCGAGACGCCGGGCTCTCCACCGACAAAAAAAGTTCAGCAGTAAAAGACGGGCTCTGCACCGAGACGCTGGGCTCTCCACCGAGACGCTGGGCTCTCCACCGAAAAACAAAATTCAGCAGTAAAAGACGGGTTCTCCACCGAGACGCTGGGCTCTCCACCGAGACGCTGGGCTCTCCACCGACAAACAAAGTTCAGCAGTAAAACACGGGCTCTCCACCGAGACGCTGGGCTCTCCACCGAGACGCTGGGCTCACCACCGACAAACAAAGTTCAGCAGTAAAAGACGGGCTCTCCACCGAGACGCTGGGCTCTCCACCGAGACGCTGAGCTCTCCACCGAAAAACAAAGTTCAGCAGTAAAAGACGGGCTCTCCACCGAGACGCTGGCCTCTCCACCGAGACGCTGGGCTCTCCATTGAAAAACAAAGTTCAGCAGTAAAAGACGGGCTCTCCACCGAAACGCTGGGCCCTCCACCAAGACGCTGGGCTCATTACCGAAAAACAAAGTTCAGCAGTATAAGACGGGCTCTCCACCGAGACGCTGGGCTCTCCACCGAGACGCTGGGCTCTCCACCGACAAACAAAGTTCAGCAGTAAAAGACGGGCTCTCCACCTTGACCCTGGGCTCACCACCGAGACGCTGGGCTCTCCACCGAAAAACCAGGTTCAGCAGTAAAAGACGGGCTCTCCACCGAGACGCTGGGCTCTCCACCGAAAAACAAAGTTCAGCAGTAAAAGACGGGCTCTCCACCGAGACGCTGGGCTCTCCACTGAAAAACAAAGTTCAGCAGTAAAAGACGGGCTCTCCACCGACACGCTGGGCTCTCCACCGAGACGCTGGGCTCTCCACCGAGACGCTGGGCTCTCCACCGAAAAACAAAATTCCGCAGTAAAAGACGGGCTCTCCACGGAGACGCTGGGCTCTCCACCGCGATGCTGGGCTCTCCACCGAGACGCTGGGCTCTCCACCGAAAAACAAAGTTCAGCAGTAAAAGACGGGCTCTCCACAGAGACGCTGGGCTCTCCACCAAGACGCTGGGCTCTCCACCGAAAAACAAATTCAGCAGTAAAAGACGGGCTCTCCACCGAGACGCCGGGCTCTCCACCGAGACGCTGGGCTCTCCACCGACAAACAAAGTTCAGCAGTAAAACACGGGCTCTCCACGGAGACGCTGGGCTCTCCACCGAGACGCTGGGCTCTCCACCGACAAACAAAGATCAGCAGTAAAAGACGGGCTCTCCACCGAGACGCTGGGCTCTCCACCAAGACGCTGAGCTCTCCACCGAAAAACAAAGTTCAGCAGTAAAAGACGGGCTCTAAACCGAGACACTGGCCTCTCCACCGAGACGCTGGCCTCTCCATTGAAAAACAAATTTCAGCAGTAAAAGACGTGCTCTCCACCGAGACGCGGGGCTCTCCACCGAGACGCTGGGCTCTCCACCGAAAAACAAAGTTCAGCAGTAAAAGACGGGCTCTCCACCGAGACGCTGGGCTCTCCACCGAGATGCTGGGATCTCCACCGAAAAACAAAGTTCGGCAGTAAAAGACGCGCTCTCCGCCGAGACGCTGGGCTCTCCACCGAAAAACAAAGTTCAGCAGTAAAAGACGGGCTCTCCACCGAAACGTTGGGCCCTCCACCAAGACGCTGGGCTCATTACCGAAAAACAAAGTTCAGCAGTAAAAGACGGGCTCTCCACCGAGACGCTGGGCTCTCCACCGAGACGCTCGGCTCTCCACCGACAAACAAAGTTCAGCAGTAAAAGACGGGCTCTCCACCGAGACGCTGGGCTCTCCACTGAGACGCGGGGCTCTCCACCGAAAAACAAAGTTCAGCAGTAAAAGACGGGCTCTCCACCTTGACCCTGGGCTCACCACCGAGACGCTGGGCTCTCCACCGAAAAACCAGGTTCAGCAGTAAAAGACGGGCTCTCCACCGAGACGCTGGGCTCTCCACCGAAAAACAAAGTTCAGCAGTAAAAGACGGGCTCTCCACCGAGACGCTGGGCTCTCCACTGAAAAACAAAGTTCAGCAGTAAAAGACGGGCTCTCCACCGACACGCTGGGCTCTCCACCGAGACGCTGGGCTCTCCACCGAGACGCTGGGCTCTCCACCGAAAAACAAAATTCCGCAGTAAAAGACGGGCTCTCCACGGAGACGCTGGGCTCTCCACCGCGATGCTGGGCTCTCCACCGAGACGCTGGGCTCTCCACCGAAAAACAAAGTTCAGCAGTAAAAGACGGGCTCTCCACAGAGACGCTGGGCTCTCCACCAAGACGCTGGGCTCTCCACCGAAAAACAAAGTTCAGCAGTAAAAGACGGGCTCTCCACCGAGACGCCGGGCTCTCCACCGAGACGCTGGGCTCTCCTCCGACAAACAAAGTTCAGCAGTAAAACACGGGCTCTCCACGGAGACGCTGGGCTCTCCACCGAGACGCTGGGCTCTCCACCGACAAACAAAGATCAGCAGTAAAAGACGGGCTCTCCACCGAGACGCTGGGCTCTCCACCAAGACGCTGAGCTCTCCACCGAAAAACAAAGTTCAGCAGTAAAAGACGGGCTCTAAACCGAGACACTGGCCTCTCCACCGAGACGCTGGCCTCTCCATTGAAAAACAAATTTCAGCAGTAAAAGACGTGCTCTCCACCGAGACGCGGGGCTCTCCACCGAGACGCTGGGCTCTCCACCGAAAAACAAAGTTCAGCAGTAAAAGACGGGCTCTCCACCGAGACGCTGGGCTCTCCACCGAGATGCTGGGATCTCCACCGAAAAACAAAGTTCGGCAGTAAAAGACGCGCTCTCCGCCGAGACGCTGGGCTCTCCACCGAAAAACAAAGTTCAGCAGTAAAAGACGGGCTCTCCACCGAAACGTTGGGCCCTCCACCAAGACGCTGGGCTCATTACCGAAAAACAAAGTTCAGCAGTAAAAGACGGGCTCTCCACCGAGACGCTGGGCTCTCCACCGAGACGCTCGGCTCTCCACCGAAAAACAAATTACAGCAGTAAAAGACGGGCTCTCCACCGACACCCTGGGCTCACCACCGAGACGCTGGGCTCTCCACCGAAAAACAAAGTTCAGCAGTAAAGGACGGGCTCTCCACCGAGACGCTCGGCTCTCCACCGAAAAACAAAGTTCAGCAGTAAAAGACGGGCTCTCCACCGAGACGCCGGGCTCTCCACCGAGACGCTGGGCTCTCCATTGAAAAACAAAGTTCAGCAGTAAAAGACGGGCTCTCCACCGAGACGCTGGGCTCTCCACCGAAAAACAAAGTTCTGCAGTGAAAGACGGGCTCTCCACCGAGACGCTGGGCTCACCACCGAGACGCTGGGCTCTCCACCGAAAAACCAAGTTCAGCAGTAAAAGACGGGCTCTCCAACGAGACGCTGGGCTCTCCACCGACAAACAAAGTTCAGCAGTAAAAGACGGGCTCTCCACCGAGACGCTGGGCTCTCCACCGAGACGCTGGGCTCTCCATTGAAAAACAAAGTTCAGCAGTAAAAGACGGGCTCTCCACCGAGACGCTGGGCTCTCCACCGAGACGCTGGGCTCTCCACCGACAAACAAAGTTCAGCAGTAAAACACGGGCTCTCCACTGAGACGCTGGGCTCTCCACCGAGACGCTGGGCTCACCACCGACAAACAAAGTTCAGCAGTAAAAGACGGGCTCTCCACCGAGACGCTGGGCTCTCCACCGAGACGCTGAGCTCTCCACCGAAAAACAAAGTTCAGCAGTAAAAGACGGGCTCTCCACCAAGACGCTGGCTCTCCACCGAGACGCTGGGCTCTCCATTGAAAAACAAAGTTCAGCAGTAAAAGACGGGCTCTCCACCGAAACGCTGGGCCCTCCACCAAGACGCTGGGCTCATTACCGAAAAACAAAGTTCAGCAGTATAAGACGGGCTCTCCACCGAGACGCTGGGCTCTCCACCGAGACGCTGGGCTCTCCACCGACAAACAAAGTTCAGCAGTAAAAGACGGGCTTTCAACCGAGACGCTGGGCTCTCCACCGAGACGCTGGGCTCTCCACCGACAAACAAAGTTCAGCAGTAAAAGATGGGCTCTCCACCGAGACGCTGGGCTCTCCACCGAGACGCTGGGCTCTCCACCGAAAAACCAGGTTCAGCAGTAAAAGACGGGCTCTCCACCGAGACGCTGGGCTCTCCACCGAAAAACAAAGTTCAGCAGTAAAAGACGGGCTCTCCACCGAGACGCTGGGCTCTCCACCGAAAAACAAAGTTCAGCAGTAAAAGACGGGCTCTCCACCGACACGCTGGGCTCTCCACCGAGACGCTGGGCTCTCCACCGAGATGCTGGGCTCTCCACCGACAAACAAAATTCCGCAGTAAGAGACGGGCTCTCCACGGAGACGCTGGGCTCTCCACCGCGATGCTGGGCTCTCCACCGAGACGCTGGGCTCTCCACCGAAAAATAAAGTTCAGCAGTAAAAGACGGGCTCTCCACCGAGACGCTGGGCTCTCCACCGAGACGCTGGGCTCTCCACCGACAAACAAAGTTCAGCTGTAAAAGACGGGCTCTCCACCGAGACGCTGGGCTCTCCACCGAGACGCTGGGCTCTGCACCGAAAAACAAAGTTCAGCAGTAAAAGACGGGCTCTCCACCGAGACGCTGGGCTCTCCACCAAGACGCTGGGCTCTCCACCGAAAAACAAAGTTCAGCAGTAAAAGACGGGCTCTCCACCGAGACGCCGGGCTCTCCACCGAGACGCTGGGCTCTCCACCGACAAACAAAGTTCAGCAGTAAAACACGGGCTCTCCACCGAGACGCTGGGCTCTCCACCGAGACGCTGGGCTCTCCACCGACAAACAAAGTTCAGCAGTAAAAGACGGGCTCTCCACCGAGACGCTGGGCTCTCCACCGAGACGCTGAGCTCTCCACCGAAAAACAAAGTTCAGCAGTAAAAGACGGGCTCTCCACCGAGACACTGGCCTCTCCACCGAGACGCTGGCCTCTCCATTGAAAAACAAATTTCAGCAGTAAAAGACGGGCTCTCCACCGAGACGCTGGGCTCTCCACCGAGACGCTGGGCTCTCCACCGAAAAACAAAGTTCAGCAGTAAAAGACGGGCTCTCCACCGAGATGCTGGGCTCTCCACAGAGACTCTGGGCTCTCCACCGAGACGCTGGGCTCTCCACCGAAAAACAAAGTTCTGCAGTGAAAGACGGGCTCTCCACCGAGACGCTGGGCTCACCACCGAGACGCTGGGCTCTCCACCGAAAAACCAAGTTCAGCAGTAAAAGACGGGTTCTCCACCGAGACGCTGGGCTCTCCATTGAAAAACAAAGTTCAGCAGTAAAAGACGGGCTCTATACCGAGACGCTGGGCTCTCCACCGAGACGCTGGGCTCTCCACCGAAAATCAAAGTTCAGCAGTAAAAGACGGGCTCTCCACCGAGACGCTGGGCTCTCCACCGAGACGCTGGGCTCTCCACCGAAAAACAAAGTTCAGCAGTAAAAGACGGACTCTCCAGCGAAAAGCTGGGCCCTCCACCAAGACGCTGGGCTCACCACCGAAAAACAAAGTTCAGCAGTAAAAGACAGGCTCACCACCGAGACGCTGGGCTCTCCAGTGAGACGCGGGGCTCTCCACCGAAAAACAAAGTTCAGCAGTAAAAGACGGGCTCTCCACCTTGACCCTGGGCTCACCACCGAGACGCTTGGCTCTCCACCGAAAAACCAGGTTCAGCAGTAAAAGACGGCCTCTCCACCGAAAAACCAGGTTCAGCAGTAAAAGACGGGTTCTCCACCGAGACACTGGGCTCTCCACCGAAAAACAAAGTTCAGCAGTAAAAGACGGGCTCTCCACCGAGACGATGGGCTCTCCACCGAGACGCTGGGCTCTCCACCGAAAAACAAAGTTCAGCTGTAAAAGACGGGCTCTCCACCGAGACGCTGGGCTCTCCACCGAAAAACAAAGTTCAGCAGTAAAAGACGGGCTCTCCACCGAGACGCCGGGCTCTCCACCGAGACGCTGGGCTCTCCACCGACAAACAAAGTTCAGCAGTGAAGGACGGGCGCTCCACCGAGACGCTGGGCTCTCCACCGAGACGCTGGGCTCTCCACCGAAAAACAAAGTTCAGCAGTAAAAGACGGGCTCTCCACCGAGACGCTGGGCTCTCCACCGAGACGCTGGGCTCTCCATTGAAAAACAAAGTTCAGCAGTAAAAGACGGGCTCTAAACCGAGACGCTGGGCTCTCCACCGAGACGCTGGGCTCTTCACCGAAAATCAAAGTTCAGCAGTAAAAGACGGGCTCTCCACCGAGACGCTGGGCTCTCCACCGAAAAACAAAGTTCAGCAGTAAAAGACGGGCTCTCCACCGACACGCTGGGCTCTCCACCGAGACGCTGGGCTCTCCACCGAGACGCTGGGCTCTCCACCGAAAAACAAAATTCAGCAGTAAAAGACGGGCTCTCCACGGAGACGCTGGGCTCTCCACCGCGATGCTGGGCTCTCCACCGAGACGCTGGGCTCTCCACCGAAAAACAAAGTTCAGCAGTAAAAGACGGGCTCTCCACCGAGACGCTGGGCTCTCCACCGAGACGCTGGGCTCTCCACCGACAAACAAAGTTCAGCTGTAAAAGACGGGCTCTCCACCGAGACGCTGGGCTCTCCACCGAGACGCTGGGCTCTCCACCGAGACGCGGGGCTCTCCACCGAAAAACAAAGTTCAGGAGTAAAAGACGGGCTCTCCACCGAGACACTGGCCTCTCCACCGAGACGCTGAGCTCTCCACCGAAAAACAAAGTTCAGCAGTAAAAGACGGGCTCTCAACCAAGACGCTGGGCTCTCCACCAAGACGCAGGGCTCTCCACCGAAAAACAAAGTTCAGCAGTAAAAGACGGGCTCTCCACCGAGACGCTGGGCTCACCACCGAGACGCGGGGCTCTCCACCGAAAAACCAAGTTCAGCAGTAAAAGACGGGCTCTCCACCGAGACGCTGGGCTCTCCACCGAAAAACAAAGTTCAGCAGTAAAAGACGGGCTCTCCACCGAGACGCCGGGCTCTCCACCGACAAACAAAGTTCAGCAGTAAAAGACGGGCTCTGCACCGAGACGCTGGGCTCTCCACCAAGACGCTGGGCTCTCCACCGAAAAACAAAATTCAGCAGTAAAAGACGGGTTCTCCACCGAGACGCTGGGCTCTCCACCGAGACGCTGGGCTCTCCACCGACAAACAAAGTTCAGCAGTAAAACACGGGCTCTCCACCGAGACGCTGGGCTCTCCACCGAGACGCTGGGCTCTCCACCGAGACGCTGGGCTCTCCACCGAAAAACAAAATTCAGCAGTAAAAGACGGGTTCTCCACCGAGACGCTGGGCTCTCCACCGAGACGCTGGGCTCTCCACCGACAAACAAAGTTCAGCAGTAAAAGACGGGCTCTCCACCGACACGCTGGGCTCTCCACCGAGACGCTGGGCTCTCCACCGAGACGCTGGGCTCTCCACCGAAAAACAAAATTCCGCAGTAAAAGACGGGCTCTCCACGGAGACGCTGGGCTCTCCACCGCGATGCTGGGCTCTCCACCGAGACGCTGGGCTCTCCACCGAAAAACAAAGTTCAGCAGTAAAAGACGGGCTCTCCACCGAGACGCTGGGCTCTCCACCGAGACGCTGGGCTCTCCACCGACAAACAAAGTTCAGCTGTAAAAGACGGGCTCTCCACCGAGACGCTGGGCTCTCCACCGAGACGCTGGGCTCACCACCGAAAAACAAAGTTCAGCAGTAAAAGACGGGCTCTCCACCGAGACGCTGGGCTCTCCACCAAGACGCTGGGCTCTCCACCGAAAAACAAAGTTCAGCAGTAAAAGACGGGCTCTCCACCGAGACGCCGGGCTCTCCACCGAGACGCTGGGCTCTCCACCGACAAACAAAGTTCAGCAGTAAAACACGGGCTCTCCACCGAGACGCTGGGCTCTCCACCGAGACGCTGGGCTCTCCACCGAAAAACAAAGTTCAGCAGTAAAAGACGGGCTCTCCACCGAGACGCTGGGCTCTCCACCGAGATGCTGGGATCTCCACCGAAAAACAAAGTTCGGCAGTAAAAGACGCGCTCTCCGCCGAGACGCTGGGCTCTCCACCGAAAAACAAAGTTCAGCAGTAAAAGACGGGCTCTCCACCGAAACGTTGGGCCCTCCACCAAGACGCTGGGCTCATTACCGAAAAACAAAGTTCAGCAGTAAAAGACGGGCTCTCCACCGAGACGCTGGGCTCTCCACCGAGACGCTCGGCTCTCCACCGAAAAACAAATTACAGCAGTAAAAGACGGGCTCTCCACCGACACCCTGGGCTCACCACCGAGACGCTGGGCTCTCCACCGAAAAACAAAGTTCAGCAGTAAAGGACGGGCTCTCCACCGAGACGCTGGGCTCTCCACCGAAAAACAAAGTTCAGCAGTAAAAGACGGGCTCTCCACCGAGACGCCGGGCTCTCCACCGACAAACAAAGTTCAGCAGTAAAAGACGGGCTCTGCACCGAGACGCTGGGCTCTCCACCGAGACGCTGGGCTCTCCACCGAAAAACAAAATTCAGCAGTAAAAGACGGGTTCTCCACCGAGACGCTGGGCTCTCCACCGAGACGCTGGGCTCTCCACCGACAAACAAAGTTCAGCAGTAAAACACGGGCTCTCCACCGAGACGCTGGGCTCTCCACCGAGACGCTGGGCTCACCACCGACAAACAAAGTTCAGCAGTAAAAGACGGGCTCTCCACCGAGACGCTGGGCTCTCCACCGAGACGCTGAGCTCTCCACCGAAAAACAAAGTTCAGCAGTAAAAGACGGGCTCTCCACCGAGACGCTGGCCTCTCCACCGAGACGCTGGGCTCTCCATTGAAAAACAAAGTTCAGCAGTAAAAGACGGGCTCTCCACCGAAACGCTGGGCCCTCCACCAAGACGCTGGGCTCATTACCGAAAAACAAAGTTCAGCAGTATAAGACGGGCTCTCCACCGAGACGCTGGGCTCTCCACCGAGACGCTGGGCTCTCCACCGACAAACAAAGTTCAGCAGTAAAAGACGGGCTCTCCACCGAGACGCTGGGCTCTCCACTGAGACGCGGGGCTCTCCACCGAAAAACAAAGTTCAGCAGTAAAAGACGGGCTCTCCACCTTGACCCTGGGCTCACCACCGAGACGCTGGGCTCTCCACCGAAAAACCAGGTTCAGCAGTAAAAGACGGGCTCTCCACCGAGACGCTGGGCTCTCCACCGAAAAACAAAGTTCAGCAGTAAAAGACGGGCTCTCCACCGAGACGCTGGGCTCTCCACTGAAAAACAAAGTTCAGCAGTAAAAGACGGGCTCTCCACCGACACGCTGGGCTCTCCACCGAGACGCTGGGCTCTCCACCGAGACGCTGGGCTCTCCACCGAAAAACAAAATTCCGCAGTAAAAGACGGGCTCTCCACGGAGACGCTGGGCTCTCCACCGCGATGCTGGGCTCTCCACCGAGACGCTGGGCTCTCCACCGAAAAACAAAGTTCAGCAGTAAAAGACGGGCTCTCCACCGAGACGCTGGGCTCTCCACCAAGACGCTGGGCTCTCCACCGAAAAACAAAGTTCAGCAGTAAAAGACGGGCTCTCCACCGAGACGCCGGGCTCTCCACCGAGACGCTGGGCTCTCCACCGACAAACAAAGTTCAGCAGTAAAACACGGGCTCTCCACCGAGACGCTGGGCTCTCCACCGAGACGCTGGGCTCTCCACCGACAAACAAAGTTCAGCAGTAAAAGACGGGCTCTCCACCGAGACGCTGGGCTCTCCACCGAGACGCTGAGCTCTCCACCGAAAAACAAAGTTCAGCAGTAAAAGACGGGCTCTAAACCGAGACACTGGCCTCTCCACCGAGACGCTGGCCTCTCCATTGAAAAACAAATTTCAGCAGTAAAAGACGGGCTCTCCACCGAGACGCGGGGCTCTCCACCGAGACGCTGGGCTCTCCACAGAAAAACAAAGTTCAGCAGTAAAAGACGGGCTCTCCACCGAGACGCTGGGCTCTCCACCGAGATGCTGGGATCTCCACCGAAAAACAAAGTTCGGCAGTAAAAGACGCGCTCTCCGCCGAGACGCTGGGCTCTCCACCGAAAAACAAAGTTCAGCAGTAAAAGACGGGCTCTCCACCGAAACGTTGGGCCCTCCACCAAGACGCTGGGCTCATTACCGAAAAACAAAGTTCAGCAGTAAAAGACGGGCTCTCCACCGAGACGCTGGGCTCTCCACCGAGACGCTCGGCTCTCCACCGAAAAACAAATTACAGCAGTAAAAGACGGGCTCTCCACCGACACCCTGGGCTCACCACCGAGACGCTGGGCTCTCCACCGAAAAACAAAGTTCAGCAGTAAAGGACGGGCTCTCCACCGAGACGCTCGGCTCTCCACCGAAAAACAAAGTTCAGCAGTAAAAGACGGGCTCTCCACCGAGACGCCGGGCTCTCCACCGAGACGCTGGGCTCTCCATTGAAAAACAAAGTTCAGCAGTAAAAGACGGGCTCTCCACCGAGACGCTGGGCTCTCCACCGAAAAACAAAGTTCTGCAGTGAAAGACGGGCTCTCCACCGAGACGCTGGGCTCACCACCGAGACGCTGGGCTCTCCACCGAAAAACCAAGTTCAGCAGTAAAAGACGGGCTCTCCAACGAGACGCTGGGCTCTCCACCGACAAACAAAGTTCAGCAGTAAAAGACGGGCTCTCCACCGAGACGCTGGGCTCTCCACCGAGACGCTGGGCTCTCCATTGAAAAACAAAGTTCAGCAGTAAAAGACGGGCTCTCCACCGAGACGCTGGGCTCTCCACCGAGACGCTGGGCTCTCCACCGACAAACAAAGTTCAGCAGTAAAACACGGGCTCTCCACTGAGACGCTGGGCTCTCCACCGAGACGCTGGGCTCACCACCGACAAACAAAGTTCAGCAGTAAAAGACGGGCTCTCCACCGAGACGCTGGGCTCTCCACCGAGACGCTGAGCTCTCCACCGAAAAACAAAGTTCAGCAGTAAAAGACGGGCTCTCCACCGAGACGCTGGCCTCTCCACCGAGACGCTGGGCTCTCCATTGAAAAACAAAGTTCAGCAGTAAAAGACGGGCTCTCCACCGAAACGCTGGGCCCTCCACCAAGACGCTGGGCTCATTACCGAAAAACAAAGTTCAGCAGTATAAGACGGGCTCTCCACCGAGACGCTGGGCTCTCCACTGAGACGCTGGGCTCTCCACCGACAAACAAAGTTCAGCAGTAAAAGACGGGCTCTCCACCGAGACGCTGGGCTCTCCACTGAGACGCGGGGCTCTCCACCGAAAAACAAAGTTCAGCAGTAAAAGACGGGCTCTCCACCTTGACCCTGGGCTCACCACCGAGACGCTGGGCTCTCCACCGAAAAACCAGGTTCAGCAGTAAAAGACGGGCTCTCCACCGAGACGCTGGGCTCTCCACCGAAAAACAAAGTTCAGCAGTAAAAGACGGGCTCTCCACCGAGACGCTGGTCTCTCCACCGAAAAACAAAGTTCAGCAGTAAAAGACGGGCTCTCCACCGACACGCTGGGCTCTCCACCGAGACGCTGGGCTCTCCACCGAGACGCTGGGCTCTCCACCGAAAAACAAAATTCCGCAGTAAAAGACGGGCTCTCCACGGAGACGCTGGGCTCTCCACCGCGATGCTGGGCTCTCCACCGAGACGCTGGGCTCTCCACCGAAAAACAAAGTTCAGCAGTAAAAGACGGGCTCTCCACCGAGACGCTGGGCTCTCCACCAAGACGCTGGGCTCTCCACCGAAAAACAAAGTTCAGCAGTAAAAGACGGGCTCTCCACCGAGACGCCGGGCTCTCCACCGAGACGCTGGGCTCTCCACCGACAAACAAAGTTCAGCAGTAAAACACGGGCTCTCCACCGAGACGCTGGGCTCTCCACCGAGACGCTGGGCTCTCCACCGACAAACAAAGTTCAGCAGTAAAAGACGGGCTCTCCACCGAGACGCTGGGCTCTCCACCGAGACGCTGAGCTCTCCACCGAAAAACAAAGTTCAGCAGTAAAAGACGGGCTCTAAACCGAGACACTGGCCTCTCCACCGAGACGCTGGCCTCTCCATTGAAAAACAAATTTCAGCAGTAAAAGACGGGCTCTCCACCGAGACGCGGGGCTCTCCACCGAGACGCTGGGCTCTCCACCGAAAAACAAAGTTCAGCAGTAAAAGACGGGCTCTCCACCGAGACGCTGGGCTCTCCACCGAGATGCTGGGATCTCCACCGAAAAACAAAGTTCGGCAGTAAAAGACGCGCTCTCCGCCGAGACGCTGGGCTCTCCACCGAAAAACAAAGTTCAGCAGTAAAAGACGGGCTCTCCACCGAAACGTTGGGCCCTCCACCAAGACGCTGGGCTCATTACCGAAAAACAAAGTTCAGCAGTAAAAGACGGGCTCTCCACCGAGACGCTGGGCTCTCCACCGAGACGCTCGGCTCTCCACCGAAAAACAAATTACAGCAGTAAAAGACGGGCTCTCCACCGACACCCTGGGCTCACCACCGAGACGCTGGGCTCTCCACCGAAAAACAAAGTTCAGCAGTAAAGGACGGGCTCTCCACCGAGACGCTCGGCTCTCCACCGAAAAACAAAGTTCAGCAGTAAAAGACGGGCTCTCCACCGAGACGCCGGGCTCTCCACCGAGACGCTGGGCTCTCCATTGAAAAACAAAGTTCAGCAGTAAAAGACGGGCTCTCCACCGAGACGCTGGGCTCTCCACCGAAAAACAAAGTTCTGCAGTGAAAGACGGGCTCTCCACCGAGACGCTGGGCTCACCACCGAGACGCTGGGCTCTCCACCGAAAAACCAAGTTCAGCAGTAAAAGACGGGCTCTCCAACGAGACGCTGGGCTCTCCACCGACAAACAAAGTTCAGCAGTAAAAGACGGGCTCTCCACCGAGACGCTGGGCTCTCCACCGAGACGCTGGGCTCTCCATTGAAAAACAAAGTTCAGCAGTAAAAGACGGGCTCTCCACCGAGACGCTGGGCTCTCCACCGAGACGCTGGGCTCTCCACCGACAAACAAAGTTCAGCAGTAAAACACGGGCTCTCCACCGAGACGCTGGGCTCTCCACCGAGACGCTGGGCTCACCACCGACAAACAAAGTTCAGCAGTAAAAGACGGGCTCTCCACCGAGACGCTGGGCTCTCCACCGAGACGCTGAGCTCTCCACCGAAAAACAAAGTTCAGCAGTAAAAGACGGGCTCTCCACCGAGACGCTGGCCTCTCCACCGAGACGCTGGGCTCTCCATTGAAAAACAAAGTTCAGCAGTAAAAGACGGGCTCTCCACCGAAACGCTGGGCCCTCCACCAAGACGCTGGGCTCATTACCGAAAAACAAAGTTCAGCAGTATAAGACGGGCTCTCCACCGAGACGCTGGGCTCTCCACCGAGACGCTGGGCTCTCCACCGACAAACAAAGTTCAGCAGTAAAAGACGGGCTCTCCACCGAGACGCTGGGCTCTCCACTGAGACGCGGGGCTCTCCACCGAAAAACAAAGTTCAGCAGTAAAAGACGGGCTCTCCACCTTGACCCTGGGCTCACCACCGAGACGCTGGGCTCTCCACCGAAAAACCAGGTTCAGCAGTAAAAGACGGGCTCTCCACCGAGACGCTGGGCTCTCCACCGAAAAACAAAGTTCAGCAGTAAAAGACGGGCTCTCCACCGAGACGCTGGTCTCTCCACCGAAAAACAAAGTTCAGCAGTAAAAGACGGGCTCTCCACCGACACGCTGGGCTCTCCACCGAGACGCTGGGCTCTCCACCGAGACGCTGGGCTCTCCACCGAAAAACAAAATTCCGCAGTAAAAGACGGGCTCTCCACGGAGACGCTGGGCTCTCCACCGCGATGCTGGGCTCTCCACCGAGACGCTGGGCTCTCCACCGAAAAACAAAGTTCAGCAGTAAAAGACGGGCTCTCCACCGAGACGCTGGGCTCTCCACCAAGACGCTGGGCTCTCCACCGAAAAACAAAGTTCAGCAGTAAAAGACGGGCTCTCCACCGAGACGCTGGGCTCTCCACCGAGACGCTGGGCTCTCCACCGAAAAACAAAGTTCAGCAGTAAAAGACGGGCTCTCCACCGAGACGCCGGGCTCTCCACCGAGACGCTGGGCTCTCCACCGACAAACAAAGTTCAGCAGTAAAACACGGGCTCTCCACCGAGACGCTGGGCTCTCCACCGAGACGCTGGGCTCTCCACCGACAAACAAAGTTCAGCAGTAAAAGACGGGCTCTCCACCGAGACGCTGGGCTCTCCACCGAGACGCTGAGCTCTCCACCGAAATACAAAGTTCAGCAGTAAAAGGCGGGCTCTAAACCGAGACACTGGCCTCTCCACCGAGACGCTGGCCTCTCCATTGAAAAACAAATTTCAGCAGTAAAAGACGGGCTCTCCACCGAGACGCGGGGCTCTCCACCGAGACGCTGGGCTCTCCACCGAAAAACAAAGTTCAGCAGTAAAAGACGGGCTCTCCACCGAGACGCTGGGCTCTCCACCGAGATGCTGGGATCTCCACCGAAAAACAAAGTTCGGCAGTAAAAGACGCGCTCTCCGCCGAGACGCTGGGCTCTCCACCGAAAAACAAAGTTCAGCAGTAAAAGACGGGCTCTCCACCGAAACGTTGGGCCCTCCACCAAGACGCTGGGCTCATTACCGAAAAACAAAGTTCAGCAGTAAAAGACAGGCTCTCCACCGAGACGCTGGGCTCTCCACCGAGACGCTCGGCTCTCCACCGAAAAACAAATTACAGCAGTAAAAGACGGGCTCTCCACCGACACCCTGGGCTCACCACCGAGACGCTGGGCTCTCCACCGAAAAACAAAGTTCAGCAGTAAAGGACGGGCTCTGCACCGAGACGCTCGGCTCTCCACCGAAAAACAAAGTTCAGCAGTAAAAGACGGGCTCTCCACCGAGACGCCGGGCTCTCCACCGAGACGCTGGGCTCTCCATTGAAAAACAAAGTTCAGCAGTAAAAGACGGGCTCTCCACCGAGACGCTGGGCTCTCCACCGAGACGCTGGGCTCTCCACCGAGACGCTGGGCTCTCCACCGAAAAACAAAGTTCTGCAGTGAAAGACGGGCTCTGCACCGAGACGCTGGGCTCACCACCGAGACGCTGGGCTCTCCACCGAAAAACCAAGTTCAGCAGTAAAAGACGGGCTCTCCAACGAGACGCTGGGCTCTCCACCGACAAACAAAGTTCAGCAGTAAAAGACGGGCTCTCCACCGAGACGCTGGGCTCTCCACCGAGACGCTGGGCTCTCCATTGAAAAACAAAGTTCAGCAGTAAAAGACGGGCTCTCCACCGAGACGCTGGGCTCTCCACCGAGACGCTGGGCTCTCCACCGAGACGCTGGGCTCTCCACCGAAAAACAAAGTTCTGCAGTGAAAGACGGGCTCTGCACCGAGACGCTGGGCTCACCACCGAGACGCTGGGCTCTCCACCGAAAAACCAAGTTCAGCAGTAAAAGACGGGCTCTCCAACGAGACGCTGGGCTCTCCACCGACAAACAAAGTTCAGCAGTAAAAGACGGGCTCTCCACCGAGACGCTGGGCTCTCCACCGAGACGCTGAGCTCTCCACCGAAAAACAAAGTTCAGCAGTAAAAGACGGGCTCTCCACCGAGACGCTGGCCTCTCCACCGAGACGCTGGTCTCTTCATTGAAAAACAAATTTCAGCAGTAAAAGACGGGCTCTCCACCGAAACGCTGGGCCCTCCACCAAGACGCTGGGCTCATTACCGAAAAACAAAGTTCAGCAGTAGAAGATGGGCTCTCCACCGCGATGCTGGGCTCTCCACCGAGACGCTGGGCTCTCCACCGAAAAACAAAGTTCAGCAGTAAAAGACGGGCTCTCCACCGAGACGCTGGGCTCTCCACCGAGACGCTGGGCTCTCCACCGACAAACAAAGTTCAGCTGTAAAAGACGGGCTCTCCACCGAGACGCTGGGCTCTCCACCGAGACGCTGGGCTCTCCACCGAAAAACAAAGTTCAGCAGTAAAAGACGGGCTCTCCACCGAGACGCTGGGCTCTCCACCAAGACGCTGGGCTCTCCACCGAAAAACAAAGTTCAGCAGTAAAAGACGGGCTCTCCACCGAGACGCCGGGCTCTCCACCGAGACGCTGGGCTCTCCACCGACAAACAAAGTTCAGCAGTAAAAGACGGGCTCTCCACCGAGACGCTGGGCTCTCCACCGAGACGCTGGGCTCTCCACCGACAAACAAAGTTCAGCAGTAAAAGACGGGCTCTCCACCGAGACGCTGGGCTCTCCACCGAGACGCTGAGCTCTCCACCGAAAAACAAAGTTCAGCAGTAAAAGACGGGCTCTCCACCGAGACACTGGCCTCTCCACCGAGACGCTGGCCTCTCCATTGAAAAACAAAGTTCAGCAGTAAAAGACGGGCTCTCCACCGAGACGCTGGGCTCTCCACCGAGACGCTGGGCTCTCCACCGAGACGCTGGGCTCTCCACCGAAAAACAAAGTTCTGCAGTGAAAGACGGGCTCTGCACCGAGACGCTGGGCTCACCACCGAGACGCTGGGCTCTCCACCGAAAAACCAAGTTCAGCAGTAAAAGACGGGCTCTCCAACGAGACGCTGGGCTCTCCACCGACAAACAAAGTTCAGCAGTAAAAGACGGGCTCTCCACCGAGACGCTGGGCTCTCCACCGAGACGCTGAGCTCTCCACCGAAAAACAAAGTTCAGCAGTAAAAGACGGGCTCTCCACTGAGACGCTGGCCTCTCCACCGAGACGCTGGTCTCTTCATTGAAAAACAAATTTCAGCAGTAAAAGACGGGCTCTCCACCGAAACGCTGGGCCCTCCACCAAGACGCTGGGCTCATTACCGAAAAACAAAGTTCAGCAGTAGAAGATGGGCTCTCCACCGCGATGCTGGGCTCTCCACCGAGACGCTGGGCTCTCCACCGAAAAACAAAGTTCAGCAGTAAAAGACGGGCTCTCCACCGAGACGCTGGGCTCTCCACCGAGACGCTGGGCTCTCCACCGACAAACAAAGTTCAGCTGTAAAAGACGGGCTCTCCACCGAGACGCTGGGCTCTCCACCGAGACGCTGGGCTCTCCACCGAAAAACAAAGTTCAGCAGTAAAAGACGGGCTCTCCACCGAGACGCTGGGCTCTCCACCAAGACGCTGGGCTCTCCACCGAAAAACAAAGTTCAGCAGTAAAAGACGGGCTCTCCACCGAGACGCCGGGCTCTCCACCGAGACGCTGGGCTCTCCACCGACAAACAAAGTTCAGCAGTAAAAGACGGGCTCTCCACCGAGACGCTGGGCTCTCCACCGAGACGCTGGGCTCTCCACCGACAAACAAAGTTCAGCAGTAAAAGACGGGCTCTCCACCGAGACGCTGGGCTCTCCACCGAGACGCTGAGCTCTCCACCGAAAAACAAAGTTCAGCAGTAAAAGACGGGCTCTCCACCGAGACACTGGCCTCTCCACCGAGACGCTGGCCTCTCCATTGAAAAACAAATTTCAGCAGTAAAAGACGGGCTCTCCACCGAGACGCGGGGCTCTCCACCGAGACGCTGGGCTCTCCACCGAAAAACAAAGTTCAGCAGTAAAAGACGGGCTCTCCACCGAGACGCTGGGCTCTCCACCGAGATGCTGGCATCTCCACCGAAAAACAAAGTTCGGCAGTAAAAGACGCGCTCTCCGCCGAGACGCTGGGCTCTCCACCGAAAAACAAAGTTCAGCAGTAAAAGACGGGCTCTCCACCGAAACGCTGGGCCCTCCACCAAGACGCTGGGCTCATTACCGAAAAACAAAGTTCAGCAGTAAAAGACGGGCTCTCCACCTTGACCCTGGGCTCACCACCGAGACGCTGGGCTCTTCACCGAAAATCAAAGTTCAGCAGTAAAAGACGGGCTCTCCACCGAGACGCTGGGCTCTCCACCGAAAAACAAAGTTCAGCAGTAAAAGACGGGCTCTCCACCGACACGCTGGGCTCTCCACCGAGACGCTGGGCTCTCCACCGAGACGCTGGGCTCTCCACCGAAAAACAAAATTCAGCAGTAAAAGACGGGCTCTCCACGGAGACGCTGGGCTCTCCACCGCGATGCTGGGCTCTCCACCGAGACGCTGGGCTCTCCACCGAAAAACAAAGTTCAGCAGTAAAAGACGGGCTCTCCACCGAGACGCTGGGCTCTCCACCGAGACGCTGGGCTCTCCGCCGACAAACAAAGTTCAGCTGTAAAAGACGGGCTCTCCACCGAGACGCTGGGCTCTCCACCGAGACGCTGGGCTCTCCACCGAAAAACAAAGTTCAGCAGTAAAAGACGGGCTCTCCACCGAGACGCTGGGCTCTCCACCAAGACGCTGGGCTCTCCACCGAAAAACAAAGTTCAGCAGTAAAAGACGGGCTCTCCACCGAGACGCCGGGCTCTCCACCGAGACGCTGGGCTCTCCACCGACAAACAAAGTTCAGCAGTAAAAGACGGGCTCTCCACCGAGACGCTGGGCTCTCCACCGAGACGCTGGGCTCTCCACCGACAAACAAAGTTCAGCAGTAAAAGACGGGCTCTCCACCGAGACACTGGCCTCTCCACCGAGACGCTGGCCTCTCCATTGAAAAACAAATTTCAGCAGTAAAAGACGGGCTCTCCACCGAAACGCTGGGCCCTCCACCAAGACGCTGGGCTCATTACCGAAAAACAAAGTTCAGCAGTAAAAGACGGGCTCTCCACCTTGACCCTGGGCTCACCACCGAGACGCTGGGCTCTTCACCGAAAATCAAAGTTCAGCAGTAAAAGACGGGCTCTCCACCGAGACGCTGGGCTCTCCACCGAAAAACAAAGTTCAGCAGTAAAAGACGGGCTCTCCACCGACACGCTGGGCTCTCCACCGAGACGCTGGGCTCTCCACCGAGACGCTGGGCTCTCCACCGAAAAACAAAATTCAGCAGTAAAAGACGGGCTCTCCACGGAGACGCTGGGCTCTCCACCGCGATGCTGGGCTCTCCACCGAGACGCTGGGCTCTCCACCGAAAAACAAAGTTCAGCAGTAAAAGACGGGCTCTCCACCGAGACGCTGGGCTCTCCACCGAGACGCTGGGCTCTCCGCCGACAAACAAAGTTCAGCTGTAAAAGACGGGCTCTCCACCGAGACGCTGGGCTCTCCACCGAGACGCTGGGCTCTCCACCGAAAAACAAAGTTCAGCAGTAAAAGACGGGCTCTCCACCGAGACGCTGGGCTCTCCACCAAGACGCTGGGCTCTCCACCGAAAAACAAAGTTCAGCAGTAAAAGACGGGCTCTCCACCGAGACGCCGGGCTCTCCACCGAGACGCTGGGCTCTCCACCGACAAACAAAGTTCAGCAGTAAAAGACGGGCTCTCCACCGAGACGCTGGGCTCTCCACCGAGACGCTGGGCTCTCCACCGACAAACAAAGTTCAGCAGTAAAAGACGGGCTCTCCACCGAGACACTGGCCTCTCCACCGAGACGCTGGCCTCTCCATTGAAAAACAAATTTCAGCAGTAAAAGACGGGCTCTCCACCGAGACGCGGGGCTCTCCACCGAGACGCTGGGCTCTCCACCGAAAAACAAAGTTCAGCAGTAAAAGACGGGCTCTCCACCGAGACGCTGGGCTCTCCACCGAGATGCTGGGATCTCCACCGAAAAACAAAGTTCGGCAGTAAAAGACGCGCTCTCCGCCGAGACGCTGGGCTCTCCACCGAAAAACAAAGTTCAGCAGTAAAAGACAGGCTCTCCACCGAAACGTTGGGCCCTCCACCAAGACGCTGGGCTCATTACCGAAAAACAAAGTTCAGCAGTAAAAGACGGGCTCTCCACCGAGACGCTGGGCTCTCCACCGAGACGCTCGGCTCTCCACCGAAAAACAAATTACAGCAGTAAAAGACGGGCTCTCCACCGACACCCTGGGCTCACCACCGAGACGCTGGGCTCTCCACCGAAAAACAAAGTTCAGCAGTAAAGGACGGGCTCTCCACCGAGACGCTCGGCTCTCCACCGAAAAACAAAGTTCAGCAGTAAAAGACGGGCTCTCCACCGAGACGCCGGGCTCTCCACCGAGACGCTGGGCTCTCCATTGAAAAACAAAGTTCAGCAGTAAAAGACGGGCTCTCCACCGAGACACTGGGCTCTCCACCGAGACGCTGGGCTCTCCACCGAGACGCTGGGCTCTCCACCGAAAAACAAAGTTCTGCAGTGAAAGACGGGCTCTCCACCGAGACGCTGGGCTCACCACCGAGACGCTGGGCTCTCCACCGAAAAACCAAGTTCAGCAGTAAAAGACGGGCTCTCCAACGAGACGCTGGGCTCTCCACCGACAAACAAAGTTCAGCAGTAAAAGACGGGCTCTCCACCGAGACGCTGGGCTCTCCACCGAGACGCTGAGCTCTCCACCGAAAAACAAAGTTCAGCAGTAAAAGACGGGCTCTCCACCGAGACGCTGGCCTCTCCACCGAGACGCTGGTCTCTTCATTGAAAAACAAATTTCAGCAGTAAAAGACGGGCTCTCCACCGAAACGCTGGGCCCTCCACCAAGACGCTGGGCTCATTACCGAAAAACAAAGTTCAGCAGTAGAAGATGGGCTCTCCACCGCGATGCTGGGCTCTCCACCGAGACGCTGGGCTCTCCACCGAAAAACAAAGTTCAGCAGTAAAAGACGGGCTCTCCACCGAGACGCTGGGCTCTCCACCGAGACGCTGGGCTCTCCACCGACAAACAAAGTTCAGCTGTAAAAGACGGGCTCTCCACCGAGACGCTGGGCTCTCCACCGAGACGCTGGGCTCTCCACCGAAAAACAAAGTTCAGCAGTAAAAGACGGGCTCTCCACCGAGACGCTGGGCTCTCCACCGAAACGCTGGGCTCTCCACCGAAAAACAAAGATCAGCAGTAAAAGACGGGCTCTCCACCGAGACGCTGGGCTCTCCACCGAGACGCGGGGCTCTCCACCGAAAAACAAAGTTCAGGAGTAAAAGACGGGCTCTCCACCGAGACACTGGCCTCTCCACCGAGACGCTGGGCTCTCCACCGAAAAACAAAGTTCAGCAGTAAAAGACGGGCTCTCAACCAAGACGCTGGGCTCTCCACCAAGACGCAGGGCTCTCCACCGAAAAACAAAGTTCAGCAGTAAAAGACGGGCTCTCCACCGAGACGCTGGGCTCACCACCGAGACGCGGGGCTCTCCACCGAAAAACCAAGTTCAGCAGTAAAAGACGGGCTCTCCACCGAGACGCTGGGCTCTCCACCGAAAAACAAAGTTCAGCAGTAAAAGACGGGCTCTCCACCGAGACGCCGGGCTCTCCACCGACAAACAAAGTTCAGCAGTAAAACACGGGCTCTGCACCGAGACGCTGGGCTCTCCACCGAGACGCTGGGCTCTCCACCGAAAAACAAAATTCAGCAGTAAAAGACGGGTTCTCCACCGAGACGCTGGGCTCTCCACCGAGACGCTGGGCTCTCCACCGACAAACAAAGTTCAGCTGTAAAAGACGGGCTCTCCACCGAGACGCTGGGCTCTCCACCGAGACGCTGGGCTCTCCACCGAAAAACAAAGTTCAGCAGTAAAAGACGGGCTCTCCACCGAGACGCTGGGCTCTCCACCGAGACGCTGGGCTCTCCACCGAAAAACAAAGATCAGCAGTAAAAGACGGGCTCTCCACCGAGACGCTGGGCTCTCCACCGAGACGCGGGGCTCTCCACCGAAAAACAAAGTTCAGGAGTAAAAGACGGGCTCTCCACCGAGACACTGGCCTCTCCACCGAGACGCTGGGCTCTCCACCGAAAAACAAAGTTCAGCAGTAAAAGACGGGCTCTCAACCAAGACGCTGGGCTCTCCACCAAGACGCAGGGCTCTCCACCGAAAAACAAAGTTCAGCAGTAAAAGACGGGCTCTCCACCGAGACGCTGGGCTCACCACCGAGACGCGGGGCTCTCCACCGAAAAACCAAGTTCAGCAGTAAAAGACGGGCTCTCCACCGAGACGCTGGGCTCTCCACCGAAAAACAAAGTTCAGCAGTAAAAGACGGGCTCTCCACCGAGACGCCGGGCTCTCCACCGACAAACAAAGTTCAGCAGTAAAACACGGGCTCTGCACCGAGACGCTGGGCTCTCCACCGAGACGCTGGGCTCTCCACCGAAAAACAAAATTCAGCAGTAAAAGACGGGTTCTCCACCGAGACGCTGGGCTCTCCACCGAGACGCTGGGCTCTCCACCGACAAACAAAGTTCAGCAGTAAAACACGGGCTCTCCACCGAGACGCTGGGCTCTCCACCGAGACGCTGGGCTCACCACCGACAAACAAAGTTCAGCAGTAAAAGACGGGCTCTCCACCGAGACGCTGGGCTCTCCACCGAGACGCTGAGCTCTCCACCGAAAAACAAAGTTCAGCAGTAAAAGACGGGCTCTCCACCGAGACGCTGGCCTCTCCACCGAGACACTGGGCTCTCCATTGAAAAACAAAGTTCAGCAGTAAAAGACGGGCTCTCCACCGAAACGCTGGGCCCTCCACCAAGACGCTGGGCTCATTACCGAAAAACAAAGTTCAGCAGTATAAGACGGGCTCTCCACCGAGACGCTGGGCTCTCCACCGAGACGCTGGGCTCTCCACCGACAAACAAAGTTCAGCAGTAAAAGACGGGCTCTCCACCGAGACGCTGGGCTCTCCACTGAGACGCGGGGCTCTCCACCGAAAAACAAAGTTCAGCAGTAAAAGACGGGCTCTCCACCTTGACCCTGGTCTCACCACCGAGACGCTGGGCTCTCCACCGAAAAACCAGGTTCAGCAGTAAAAGACGGGCTCTCCACCGAGACGCTGGGCTCTCCACCGAAAAACAAAGTTCAGCAGTAAAAGACGGGCTCTCCACCGAGACGCTGGGCTCTCCACCGAAAAACAAAGTTCAGCAGTAAAAGACGGGCTCTCCACCGACACGCTGGGCTCTCCACCGAGACGCTGGGCTCTCCACCGAGACGCTGGGCTCTCCACCGAAAAACAAAATTCCGCAGTAAAAGACGGGCTCTCCACGGAGACGCTGGGCTCTCCACCGCGATGCTGGGCTCTCCACCGAGACGCTGGGCTCTCCACCGAAAAACAAAGTTCAGCAGTAAAAGACGGGCTCTCCACCGAGACGCTGGGCTCTCCACCGAGACGCTGGGCTCTCCACCGACAAACAAAGTTCAGCTGTAAAAGACGGGCTCTCCACCGAGACGCTGGGCTCTCCACCGAGACGCTGGGCTCTCCACCGAAAAACAAAGTTCAGCAGTAAAAGACGGGCTCTCCACCGAGACGCTGGGCTCTCCACCAAGACGCTGGGCTCTCCACCGAAAAACAAAGTTCAGCAGTAAAAGACGGGCTCTCCACCGAGACGCCGGGCTCTCCACCGAGACGCTGGGCTCTCCACCGACAAACAAAGTTCAGCAGTAAAAGACGGGCTCTCCACCGAGACGCTGGGCTCTCCACCGAGACGCTGTGCTCTCCACCGACAAACAAAGTTCAGCAGTAAAAGACGGGCTCTCCACCGAGACGCTGGGCTCTCCACCGAGACGCTGAGCTCTCCACCGAAAAACAAAATTCAGCAGTAAAAGACGGGCTCTCCACCGAGACACTGGCCTCTCCACCGAGACGCTGGCCTCTCCATTGAAAAACAAATTTCAGCAGTAAAAGACGGGCTCTCCACCGAGACGTGGGGCTCTCCACCGAGACGCTGGGCTCTCCACCGAAAAACAAAGTTCAGCAGTAAAAGACGGGCTCTCCACCGAGACGCTGGGCTCTCCACCGAGATGCTGGGATCTCCACCGAAAAACAAAGTTCGGCAGTAAAAGACGCGCTCTCCGCCGAGACGCTGGGCTCTCCACCGAAAAACAAAGTTCAGCAGTAAAAGACGGGCTCTCCACCGAAACGTTGGGCCCTCCACCAAGACGCTGGGCTCATTACCGAAAAACAAAGTTCAGCAGTAAAAGACGGGCTCTCCACCGAGACGCTGGGCTCTCCACCGAGACGCTCGGCTCTCCACCGAAAAACAAATTACAGCAGTAAAAGACGGGCTCTCCACCGACACCCTGGGCTCACCACCGAGACGCTGGGCTCTCCACCGAAAAACAAAGTTCAGCAGTAAAGGACGGGCTCTCCACCGAGACGCTCGGCTCTCCACCGAAAAACAAAGTTCAGCAGTAAAAGACGGGCTCTCCACCGAGACGCCGGGCTCTCCACCGAGACGCTGGGCTCTCCATTGAAAAACAAAGTTCAGCAGTAAAAGACGGGCTCTCCACCGAGACGCTGGGCTCTCCACCGAGACGCTGGGCTCTCCACCGAGACGCTGGGCTCTCCACCGAAAAACAAAGTTCTGCAGTGAAAAACGGGCTCTCCACCGAGACGCTGGGCTCACCACCGAGACGCTGGGCTCTCCACCGAAAAACCAAGTTCAGCAGTAAAAGACGGGCTCTCCAACGAGACGCTGGGCTCTCCACCGACAAACAAAGTTCAGCAGTAAAAGACGGGCTCTCCACCGAGACGCTGGGCTCTCCACCGAGACGCTGAGCTCTCCACCGAAAAACAAAGTTCAGCAGTAAAAGACGGGCTCTCCACCGAGACGCTGGCCTCTCCACCGAGACGCTGGTCTCTTCATTGAAAAACAAATTTCAGCAGTAAAAGACGGGCTCTCCACCGAAACGCTGGGCCCTCCACCAAGACGCTGGGCTCATTACCGAAAAACAAAGTTCAGCAGTAGAAGATGGGCTCTCCACCGCGATGCTGGGCTCTCCACCGAGACGCTGGGCTCTCCACCGAAAAACAAAGTTCAGCAGTAAAAGACGGGCTCTCCACCGGGACGCTGGGCTCTCCACCGAGACGCTGGGCTCTCCACCGACAAACAAAGTTCAGCTGTAAAAGACGGGCTCTCCACCGAGACGCTGGGCTCTCCACCGAGACGCTGGGCTCTCCACCGAAAAACAAAGTTCAGCAGTAAAAGACGGGCTCTCCACCGAGACGCTGGGCTCTCCACCAAGACGCTGGGCTCTCCACCGAAAAACAAAGTTCAGCAGTAAAAGACGGGCTCTCCACCGAGACGCCGGGCTCTCCACCGAGACGCTGGGCTCTCCACCGACAAACAAAGTTCAGCAGTAAAAGACGGGCTCTCCACCGAGACGCTGGGCTCTCCACCGAGACGCTGGGCTCTCCACCGACAAACAAAGTTCAGCAGTAAAAGACGGGCTCTCCACCGAGACGCTGGGCTCTCCACCGAGACGCTGAGCTCTCCACCGAAAAACAAAGTTCAGCAGTAAAAGACGGGCTCTCCACCGAGACACTGGCCTCTCCACCGAGACGCTGGCCTCTCCATTGAAAAACAAATTTCAGCAGTAAAAGACGGGCTCTCCACCGAGACGCGGGGCTCTCCACCGAAAAACAAAGTTCAGCAGTAAAAGACGGGCTCTCCACCGAGACGCTGGGCTCTCCACCGAGATGCTGGGATCTCCACCGAAAAACAAAGTTCGGCAGTAAAAGACGCGCTCTCCGCCGAGACGCTGGGCTCTCCACCGAAAAACAAAGTTCAGCAGTAAAAGACGGGCTCTCCACCGAAACGCTGGGCCCTCCACCAAGACGCTGGGCTCATTACCGAAAAACAAATTTCGGCAGTAAAAGACGGGCTCTCCACCGAGACGCTGGGCTCTCCACCGAGACGCTGGGCTCTCCACCGAAAAACAAATTACAGCAGTAAAAGACGGGCTTTCCACCGACACCCTGGGCTCACCACCGAGACGCTGGGCTCTCCACCGACAAACAAAGTTCAGCAGTAAAAGACGGGCTCTCCACCGAGACGCTGGCCTCTCCACTGAGACGCTGGTCTCTCCATTGAAAAACAAAGTTCAGCAGTAAAAGACGGGCTCTCCACCGAAACGCTGGGCCCTCCACCAAGACGCTGGGCTCATTACCGAAAAACAAAGTTCAGCAGTAGAAGATGGGCTCTCCACCGAGACGCTGGGCTCTCTACCAAGACGCTGGGCTCTCCACCGAAAAACAAAGTTCAGCAGTAAAAGACGGGCTCTCCACCGAGACGCTGGGCTCTCCACCAAAAAACAAAGTTCAGCAGTAAAAGACGGGCTCTCCACCGAGACGCCGGGCTCTCCACCGAGACGCTGGGCTCTCCACCGACAAACAAATTTCAGCAGTGAAAGACGGGCTCTCCACCGAGACGCTCGGCTCTCCACCGAGACGCTGGGCTCTCCACCGAAAAACAAATTTCAGCAGTAAAAGACGGGCTCTCCACCGAGACGCTGGGCTCTCCATTGAAAAACAAAGTTCAGCAGTAAAAGACGGGCTCTATACCGAGACGCTGGGCTCTCCACCGAGACGCTGGGCTCTCCACCGAAAATCAAAGTTCAGCGGTAAAAGACGGGCTCTCCACCGAGACGCTGGGCTCTCCACCGAGACGCTGGGCTCTCCACCGAAAAACAAAGTTCAGCAGTAAAAGACGGGCTCTCCACCGAGACGCTGGGCTCTCCACCGAAAAACAAAGTTCAGCAGTAAAAGACGGACTCTCCAGCGAAAAGCTGGGCCCTCCACCAAGACGCTGGGCTCACCACCGAAAAACAAAGTTCAGCAGTAAAAGACAGGCTCACCACCGAGACGCTGGGCTCTCCAGTGAGACGCGGGGCTCTCCACCGAAAAACAAAGTTCAGCAGTAAAAGACGGGCTCTCCACCTTGACCCTGGGCTCACCACCGAGACGCTTGGCTCTCCACCGAAAAACAAAGTTCAGCAGTAAAAGACGGGCTCTCCTTCGAGACGCTGGGCTCTCCACCGAAAAACAAAGTTCAGCAGTAAAAGACGGGCTCTCCACCGAAAAACCAGGTTCAGCAGTAAAAGACGGGCTCTCCTTCGAGACGCTGGGCTCTCCACCGAAAAACAAAGTTCAGCAGTAAAAGACGGGCTCTCCACCGAGACGCTGGGCTCTCCACCGAGACGCTGGGCTCTCCACCGAAAAACAAAGTTCAGCTGTAAAAGACGGGCTCTCCACCGAGACGCTGGGCTCTCCACCGAAAAACAAAGTTCAGCAGTAAAAGACGGGCTCTCCACCGAGACGCCGGGCTCTCCACCGAGACGCTGGGCTCTCCACCGACAAACAAAGTTCACCAGTGAAAGACGGGCGCTCCACCGAGACGCTGGGCTCTCCACCGAGACGCTGGGCTCTCCACCGAAAAACAAAGTTCAGCAGTAAAAGACGGGCTCTCCACCGAGACGCTGGGCTCTCCACCGAGACGCTGGGCTCTCCATTGAAAAACAAAGTTCAGCAGTAAAAGACGGGCTCTAAACCGAGACGCTGGGCTCTCCACCGAGACGCTGGGCTCTTCACCGAAAATCAAAGTTCAGCAGTAAAAGACGGGCTCTCCACCGAGACGCTGGGCTCTCCACCGAAAAACAAAGTTCAGCAGTAAAAGACGGGCTCTCCACCGACACGCTGGGCTCTCCACCGAGACGCTGGGCTCTCCACCGAGACGCTGGGCTCTCCACCGAAAAACAAAATTCAGCAGTAAAAGACGGGCTCTCCACGGAGACGCTGGGCTCTCCATCGCGATGCTGGGCTCTCCACCGAGACGCTGGGCTCTCCACCGAAAAACAAAGTTCAGCAGTAAAAGACGGGCTCTCCACCGAGACGCTGGGCTCTCCACCGAGACGCTGGGCTCTCCACTGACAAACAAAGTTCAGCAGTAAAAGACGGGCTCTCCACCGAGACGCTGGGCTCTCCACCGAGACGCTGGGCTCTCCACCGAAAAACAAAGTTCAGCAGTAAAAGACGGGCTCTCCACCGAGACGCTGGGCTCTCCACCAAGACGCTGGGCTCTCCACCGAAAAACAATGTTCAGCAGTAAAAGACGGGCTCTCCACCGAGACGCCGGGCTCTCCACCGAGACGCTGGGCTCTCCACCGACAAACAAAGTTCAGCAGTAAAAGACGGGCTCTCCACCGAGACGCTGGGCTCTCCACCGAGACGCTGGGCTCCCCACCGACAAACAAAGTTCAGCAGTAAAAGACGGGCTCTCCACCGAGACGCTGGGCTCTCCACCGAGACGCTGAGCTCTCCACCGAAAAACAAAGTTCAGCAGTAAAAGACGGGCTCTCCACCGAGACACTGGCCTCTCCACCGAGACGCTGGCCTCTCCATTGAAAAACAAATTTCAGCAGTAAAAGACGGGCTCTCCACCGAGACGCGGGGCTCTCCACCGAGACGCTGGGCTCTCCACCGAAAAACAAAGTTCAGCAGTAAAAGACGGGCTCTCCACCGAGACGCTGGGCTCTCCACCGAGATGCTGGGATCTCCACCGAAAAACAAAGTTCAGCAGTAAAAGACGCGCTCTCCGCCGAGACGCTGGGCTCTCCACCGAAAAACAAAGTTCAGCAGTAAAAGACGGGCTCTCCACCGAAACGCTGGGCCCTCCACCAAGACGCTGGGCTCATTACCGAAAAACAAAGTTCAGCAGTAAAAGACGGGCTCTCCACCGAGACGCTGGGCTCTCCACCGAGACGCTCGGCTCTCCACCGAAAAACAAATTACAGCAGTAAAAGACGGGCTCTCCACCGACACCCTGGGCTCACCACCGAGACGCTCGGCTCTCCACCGAAAAACAAAGTTCAGCAGTAAAGGACGGGCTCTCCACCGAGACGCTGGGCTCTCCACCGAAAAACAAAGTTCAGCAGTAAAAGACGGGCTCTCCACCGAGACGCCGGGCTCTCCACCGAGACGCTCGGCTCTCCATTGAAAAACAAAGTTCAGCAGTAAAAGACGGGCTCTCCACCGAGACGCTGGGCTCTCCACCGAGACGCTGGGCTCTCCACCGAGACGCTGGGCTCTCCACCGAAAAACAAAGTTCTGCAGTGAAAGACGGGCTCTCCACCGAGACGCTGGGCTCACCACCGAGACGCTGGGCTCTCCACCGAAAAACCAAGTTCAGCAGTAAAAGACGGGCTCTCCAACGAGACGCTGGGCTCTCCACCGACAAACAAAGTTCAGCAGTAAAAGACGGGCTCTCCACCGAGACGCTGGGCTCTCCACCGAGACGCTGAGCTCTCCACCGAAAAACAAAGTTCAGCAGTAAAAGACGGGCTCTCCACCGAGACGCTGGCCTCTCCACCGAGACGCTGGTCTCTCCATTGAAAAACAAATTTCAGCAGTAAAAGACGGGCTCTCCACCGAAACGCTGGGCCCTCCACCAAGACGCTGGGCTCATTACCGAAAAACAAAGTTCAGCAGTAGAAGATGGGCTCTCCACCGCGATGCTGGGCTCTCCACCGAGACGCTGGGCTCTCCACCGAAAAACAAAGTTCAGCAGTAAAAGACGGGCTCTCCACCGAGACGCTGGGCTCTCCACCGAGACGCTGGGCTCTCCACCGACAAACAAAGTTCAGCTGTAAAAGACGGGCTCTCCACCGAGACGCTGGGCTCTCCACCGAGACGCTGGGCTCTCCACCGAAAAACAAAGTTCAGCAGTAAAAGACGGGCTCTCCACCGAGACGCTGGGCTCTCCACCAAGACGCTGGGCTCTCCACCGAAAAACAAAGTTCAGCAGTAAAAGACGGGCTCTCCACCGAGATGCCGGGCTCTCCACCGAGACGCTGGGATCTCCACCGACAAACAAAGTTCAGCAGTAAAAGACGGGCTCTCCACCGAGACGCTGGGCTCTCCACCGAGACGCTGGGCTCTCCACCGACAAACAAAGTTCAGCAGTAAAAGACGGGCTCTCCACCGAGACGCTGGGCTCTCCACCGAGACGCTGAGCTCTCCACCGAAAAACAAAGTTCAGCAGTAAAAGACGGGCTCTCCACCGAGACACTGGCCTCTCCACCGAGACGCTGGCCTCTCCATTGAAAAACAAATTTCAGCAGTAAAAGACGGGCTCTCCACCGAGACGCTGGGCTCTCCACCGAGATGCTGGGATCTCCACCGAAAAACAAAGTTCGGCAGTAAAAGACGCGCTCTCCGCCGAGACGCTGGGCTCTCCACCGAAAAACAAAGTTCAGCAGTAAAAGACGGGCTCTCCACCGAAACGCTGGGCCCTCCACCAAGACGCTGGGCTCATTACCGAAAAACAAAGTTCAGCAGTAAAAGACGGGCTCTCCACCGAGACGCTGGGCTCTCCACCGAGACGCTCGGCTCTCCACCGAAAAACAAATTACAGCAGTAAAAGACGGGCTCTCCACCGACACCCTGGGCTCACCACCGAGACGCTGGGCTCTCCACCGAAAAACAAAGTTCAGAAGTAAAGGACGGGCTCTCCACCGAGACGCGGGGCTCTCCACCGAAAAACAAAGTTCAGCAGTAAAAGACGGGCTCTCCACCGAGACGCCGGGCTCTCCACCGAGACGCTGGGCTCTCCATTGAAAAACAAAGTTCAGCAGTAAAAGACGGGCTCTCCACCGAGATGCTGGGCTCTCCACCGAGACGCTGGGCTCTCCACCGAGACGCTGGGCTCTCCACCGAAAAACAAAGTTCTGCAGTGAAAGACGGGCTCTCCACCGAGACGCTGGGCTCACCACCGAGACGCTGGGCTCTCCACCGAAAAACCAAGTTCAGCAGTAAAAGACGGGCTCTCCAACGAGACGCTGGGCTCTCCACCGACAAACAAAGTTCAGCAGTAAAAGACGGGCTCTCCACCGAAACGCTGGGCCCTCCATCAAGACGCTGGGCTCATTACCGAAAAACAAAGTTCAGCAGTAAAAGACGGGCTCTCCACCGAGACGCTGGGCTCTCCACCGAGACGCTCGGCTCTCCACCGAAAAACAAATTACAGCAGTAAAAGACGGGCTCTCCACCGACACCCTGGGCTCACCACCGAGACGCTGGGCTCTCCACCGAAAAACAAAGTTCAGAAGTAAAGGACGGGCTCTCCACCGAGACGCTCGGCTCTCCACCGAAAAACAAAGTTCAGCAGTAAAAGACGGGCTCTCCACCGAGACGCCGGGCTCTCCACCGAGACGCTGGGCTCTCCATTGAAAAACAAAGTTCAGCAGTAAAAGACGGGCTCTCCACCGAGACGCTGGGCTCTCCACCGAGACGCTGGGCTCTCCACCGAGACGCTGGGCTCTCCACCGAAAAACAAAGTTCTGCAGTAAAAGACGGGCTCTCCACCGAGACGCTGGGCTCACCACCGAGACGCTGGGCTCTCCACCGAAAAACCAAGTTCAGCAGTAAAAGACGGGCTCTCCAACGAGACGCTGGGCTCTCCACCGACAAACAAAGTTCAGCAGTAAAACACGGGCTCTCCACCGAGACGCTGGGCTCTCCACCGAGACGCTGAGCTCTCCACCGAAAAACAAAGTTCAGCAGTAAAAGACGGGCTCTCCACCGAGACGCTGGCCTCTCCACCGAGAAGCTGGTCTCTCCAATGAAAAACAAAGTTCAGCAGTAAAAGACGGCCTCTCCACCGAAACGCTGGGCCCTCCACCAAGACGCTGGGCTCATTACCGAAAAACAAAGTTCAGCAGTAGAAGATGGGCTCTCCACCGAGACGCTGGGCTCTCTACCAAGACGCTGGGCTCTCCACCGAAAAACAAAGTTCAGCAGTAAAAGACGGGCTCTCCACCGAGACGCTGGGCTCTCCACCGAAAAACAAAGTACAGCAGTAAAAGACGGGCTCTCCACCGAGACGCTGGGCTCTCCATTGAAAAACAAAGTTCAGCAGTAAAAGACAGGCTCACCACCGAGACGCTGGGCTCTCCAGTGAGACGCGGGGCTCTCCACCGAAAAACAAAGTTCAGCAGTAAAAGACGGGCTCTCCACCTTGACCCTGGGCTCACCACCGAGACGCTTGGCTCTCCACCGAAAAACCAGGTTCAGCAGTAAAAGACGGGCTCTCCACCGAAAAACCAGGTTCAGCAGTAAAAGACGGGTTCTCCACCGAGACACTGGGCTCTCCACCGAAAAACAAAGTTCAGCAGTAAAAGACGGGCTCTCCACCGAGACGCTGGGCTCTCCACCGAGACGCTGGGCTCTCCACCGAAAAACAAAGTTCAGCTGTAAAAGACGGGCTCTCCACCGAGACGCTGGGCTCTCCACCGAAAAACAAAGTTCAGCAGTAAAAGACGGGCTCTCCACCGAGACGCCGGGCTCTCCACCGAGACGCTGGGCTCTCCACCGACAAACAAAGTTCAGTAGTGAAAGACGGGCGCTCCACCGAGACGCTGGGCTCTCCACCGAGACGCTGGGCTCTCCACCGAAAAACAAAGTTCAGCAGTAAAAGACGGGCTCTCCACCGAGACGCTGGGCTCTCCACCGAGACGCTGGGCTCTCCATTGAAAAACAAAGTTCAGCAGTAAAAGACGGGCTCTAAACCGAGACGCTGGGCTCTCCACCGAGACGCTGGGCTCTTCACCGAAAATCAAAGTTCACCAGTAAAAGACGGGCTCTCCACCGAGACGCTAGGCTCTCCACCGAGACGCTGGGATCTCCACCGAAAAACAAAGTTCAGCTGTAAAAGACGGGCTCTCCACCGAGACGCTGGGCTCTCCACCGAGACGCTGGGCTCTCCACCGAGACGCTGGGCTCTCCACCGAGACGCTGGGCTCTCCACCGAAAAACAAAGTTCAGCAGTAAAAGACGGGCTCTTGACCGAGACGCTGGGCTCTCGACCGAGACGCTGGGCTCTCGACCGAGACGCTGGGCTCTCGACCGAGACGCTGGGCTCTCCACCGAAAAACAAAGTTCAGCAGTAAAAGACGGGCTCTCCACCGAGACGCTGGGCTCTCCACCGAAAAACAAAGTTCAGCAGTAAAAGACGGGCTCTCCACCGAGACGCTGGGCTCTCCTCCGAGACGCTGGGCTCTCCACCGACAAACAAAGTTCATCAGTAAAAGACGGGCTCTCCACCGAGACGCTGGGCTCTCCACTGACAAACTAAGTTCAGCACTAAAAGACGGGCTCTCCACCGAGACGCTGGGCTCTCCACTGAGACGCGGGGCTCTCCACCGAAAAACAAAGTTCAGCAGTAAAAGACGGGCTCTCCACCTTGACCCTGGGCTCACCACCGAGACGCTGGGCTCTCCACCGAAAAACCAGGTTCAGCAGTAAAAGACGGGCTCTCCACCGAGACACTGGGCTCTCCAACGAAAAACAAAGTTCAGCAGTAAAAGACGGGCTCTAAACCGAGACGCTGGGCTCTCCACCGAGACGCTGGGCTCTTCACCGAAAATCAAAGTTCAGCAGTAAAAGACGGGCTCTCCACCGAGACGCTAGGCTCTCCACCGAGACGCTGGGATCTCCACCGAAAAACAAAGTTCAGCTGTAAAAGACGGGCTCTCCACCGAGACGCTGGGCTCTCCACCGAGACGCTGGGCTCTCCACCGAGACGCTGGGCTCTCCACCGAGACGCTGGGCTCTCCACCGAGACGCTGGGCTCTCCACCGAGACGCTGGGCTCTCCACCGAAAAACAAAGTTCAGCAGTAAAAGACGGGCTCTCCACCGAGACGCTGGGCTCTCCACCGAGACGCTGGGCTCTCCACCGACAAACAAAGTTCAGCAGTAAAAGACGGGCTATCCACCGAGACGCTGGGCTCTCCACTGACAAACAAAGTTCAGCACTAAAAGACGGGCTCTCCACCGAGACGCTGGGCTCTCCACCGAGACGCGGGGCGCTCCACTGAGACGCGGGGCTCTCCACCGAGACGCGGGCCTCTCCACCGAGACGCTGGGCTCTCCACCGAGACGCGGGGCTCTCCACCGAGACGCGGGGCTCTCCACCGAGACGCGGGGCTCTCCACCGAGACGCGGGGCTCTCCACCGAAAAACAAAGTTCAGCAGTAAAAGACGGGCTCTCTACCCAGACGCTGGGCTCTCCACCAAGACGCTGGGCTCTCCGTTGAGACGCGGGGTTCTCCGCCGAGACGCGGGGCTCTCCACCGAGACGCGGGGCTCTCCGCCGAGAAACAAGGTTCAGCATTAACAGACGGGCTCCCCGCCGAGACGCGGGGCTCCCCCCCGAGATGCGGGGCTCTCCACCGAGACGCTGGGCTCTACACCGAGACGCTGGGCTCTCCACCGAGATGCTGGGCTCTCCACCGAGACGCGGGGCTCTCCACCGAGACGCAGGGCTCTCCACCGAGACGCGGGGCTCTCTACCGAGACGCGGGGCTCTCCACCGAGACGCAGGCTCTCCACTGAGACGCGGGGCTCTCCACCGAAAAACAAAGTTCAGCAGTAAAAGACGGGCTCACCACGGAGACGCGGGGCTCTCCACCGAGACGCGGGGCTCTCTACCGAGACGCTGGGATCTCCACCGAGACGCTGGGCTCTCCACCGATACACTGGGCTCTCCACCGAGACGCGGGGCTCTCCACCGAGACGCGGGGCTCTCCACCGAGACGCGGGGCTCTCCACCGAGACGCGGGGCTCTCCACCGAGACGTGGGGCTCTCCACCGAAACGCGGGCCTCTCCACCGCGACGCGGGCTTCTCCAGCGAGACGCTGGGCTCTCCACGAAGACGCGGGGCTCTCCACCGAGACGCGGGGCTCTCCACCGAGACGCTGGGCTCTCCACCGAGACGCGGGGCTCTCCACCGAGACGCTGGGCTCTCCACCGAAAAACAAAGTTCAGCAGTAAAAGACGGGTTCACCACCGAGACGCCGGGCTCTCCACCGAGACGCTGGGCTCTCCACCGAAAAACAAAGTTCAGCAGTAAAAGACGGGCTCTCCACCGAGACGCCGGGCTCTCCACCGAGACGCTGGGCTCTCCACCGACAAACAAAGTTCAGCAGTAAAAGACGGCCTCTCCAGCGAAAAGCTGGGCCCTCCACCAAGATGCTGGGCTCACCACCGAAAAACAAAGTTCAGCAGTAAAAGACTGGCTCTCTACCCAGACGCTGGGCTCTCGACCCAGACGCTGGGCTCTCCGTTGAGACGCGGGGCTCTCCGCCGAGACGCGGGGCTCTCCACCAAGACGCTGGGCTCTCCACCGAGACGCGGGGCTCTCCACCGAGACGCGGGGCTCTCCGCCGAGACGCGTGGCTCTCCGCCGAGAAACAAGGTTCAGCATTAAAAGACGGGCTCCCCGCCGAGACGCGGGGCTCCCCTCCGAGATGCGGGGCTCTCCACCAAGACGCTGGGCTCTCCACCGAAAAACAAAGTTCAGCAGTAAAAGATGGGCTCCCCACCGAGACTTTCGGCTCTCCACCGAGACGCTGGGCTCTCCACCGAGACGCAGGCTCTCCACCGAATAACAAAGTTGAGCAGTAAAAGACGGGCTCACCACCGAGACGCGGGGCTCTCCACCGAGACGCTGGGCTCTCCACCGAGACGCGGGGCTCTCCACCGAGACGCGGGGCTCTCCACCGAGACGCGGGGCTCTCCACCGAGACGCGGGGCTCTCCACAGAGACGCGGGGCTCTCCACCGAGACGCGGGGCTCTCCACCGAGACCCTGGGCTCTCCACCGAGACGCGGGGCTCTCCACCGAGACGCGGGGCTCTCCACCGAGACGCGGGGCTCTCCACTGAAAAACAAAGTTCAGCAGTAAAAGACGGGCTCTCCGCCGAGACGCTGGGCTCTCCACCGAGACGCTGGGCTCTCCACCGAGACGCTGGGCTCTCCACCGAAAAACAAAGTTCAGCAGAAAAAGACGGGCTCTCAACCGAGACGCGGGGCTCTACACCGAGACGCGGGGCTCTCCACCGAGACGCGGGCCTCTCCACTGAGACGCGGGCCTCTCCACCGAGACGCTGGGCTCTCCACGAAGACGCGGGGCTCTCCACCGAGACGCGGGGCTCTCCACCGAGACGCGGGGCTCTCCACCGAAAAACAAAGTTCAGCAGTAAAAGACGGGCTCTCTACCCAGACGCTGGGCTCTCGACCCAGACGCTGGGCTCTCCGTTGAGACGTGGGGCTCTCCGCCGAGACGCGGGGCTCTCCACCAAGACGCTGGGCTCTCCACCGAGACGCGGGGCTCTCCACCGAGACGCGGGGCTCTCCGCCGAGACGCGGGGCTCTCCGCCGAGAAAGAAGATTCTGCATTAAAAGACGGGCTCCCCGCCGAGACGCGGGGCTCCCCTCCGAGATGCGGGGCTCACCACCGAGACGCGGGGCTCTCCACCGAGACGCGGGGCTCTCCACCGAGACGCGGGGCTCTTCACCGAGACGCTGGGCTCTCCCCCGAGACGCTGGGCTCTCCACCGAAAAACAAAGTTCAGCAGTAAAAGACGGGCTCCCCACCGAGACTTTGGGCTCTCCACCGAGACGCTGGGCTCTCCACCGAAAAACGAAGTTCTGCAGTAAAAGACAGGCTCTCCACCGAGACGCGGGGCTCTCCACCGACACGCGGGGCTCTCCACCGAGACGCGGGGCTCTCCATTGAAAAACGAAGTTCTGCAGTAAAAGACAGGCTGTCCACCGAGACGCTGGGCTCTCCACCGAGACGCTGGGCTCCCCACCGAGACGCGGGGCTCTCCACAGAGACGCGGGGCTCTCCAACGAGACGGGGATCTCTCCACCGAAAAACGAAGTTCTGCAGTAAAAGACAGGCTGTCCACCGAGACGCTGGGCTCTCCACCGAGACGCTGGGCTCTCCACCGAGACGCGGGGCTCTCCACCGAGACGCGGGGCTTTCCACCGAGACGCGGGGCTCTCCAATGAAAAACGAAGTTCTGCAGTAAAAGACAGGCTGTCCACCAAGACGCTGGGCTCTCCACCGAGACGCGGGGCTCTCCACCGAGACGCGGGGCTCTCCACCGAGACGCGGGGCTCTCCACAGAGACGCGGGGCTCTCCACCGAAAAACAAAGTTCAGCAGTAAAAGACGGGCTCCCCACCGAGACGCTGGGCTCTCCACCGAGACGCTGGGCTCTCCACCGAGACGCTGGGCTCTCCACCGAGACGCGGGGCTCTCCACCGAGACGCGGGGCTCTCCACCGAAAAACAAAGTTCAGCAGTAAAAGACGGGCTCCCCACCGAGACTTTGGGCTCTCCACCGAGACGCTGGGCTCTCCACCGAAAAACGAAGTTCTGCAGTAAAAGACAGGCTCTCCACCGAGACGCGGGGCTCTCCACCGACACGCGGGGCTCTCCACCGAGACGCTGGGCTCTCCACCGAAAAACGAAGTTCTGCAGTAAAAGACAGGCTCTCCACCGAGACGCGGGGCTCTCCACCGAGACGCGGGGCTCTCCACCGAGACGCGGGGCTCTCCACCGAGACGCGGGGCTCTCCACCGAGACGCTGGGCTCTCCACCGAAAAACCAAGTTCAGCAGAAAAAGGCGGGCTCTCGACCGAGACGCTGGGCTCTCGACCGAGACGCGGGGTTCTCCACCGAGACGCGGGGCTCTCCACCGAGACGCGGGCCTCTCCACCGAGACGCGGGCCTCTCCACCGAGACGCTGGGCTCTCAACCAAGACGCGGGGCTCTCGACCGAGACGCGGGGCTCTCCACCGAGACGCGGGACTCTCCACCGAGACGCGGGGCTCTCCGCCGAGACGCGTGGCTCTCCGCCGAGAAACAAGGTTCAGCATTAAAAGACGGGCTCCCCGCCGAGACGTGGGGCTCCCCTCCGAGATGCGGGGCTCTCCGTTGAGACGCTGGGCTCTCCACCGAGACGCTGGGCTCTCCACCGAGACGCTGGGCTCTCCACCGAGACGCGGGGCTCTCCACCGAGACGCGGGGCTCTCCACCGAGACGCAGGCTCTCCACCGAAAAACAAAGTTCAGCAGTAAAAGACGGGCTCCCCACCGAGACTTTGGGCTCTCCACCGAGACGCTGGGCTCTCCACCGAAAAACGAAGTTCTGCAGTAAAAGACAGGCTCTCCACCGAGACGCGGGGCTCTCCACCGACACGCGGGGCTCTCCACCGAGACGCGGGGCTCTCCATTGAAAAACGAAGTTCTGCAGTAAAAGACAGGCTGTCCACCGAGACGCTGGGCTCTCCACCGAGACGCTGGGCTCCCCACCGAGACGCGGGGCTCTCCACAGAGACGCGGGGCTCTCCAACGAGACGGGGATCTCTCCACCGAAAAACGAAGTTCTGCAGTAAAAGACAGGCTGTCCACCGAGACGCTGGGCTCTCCACCGAGACGCTGGGCTCTCCACCGAGACGCGGGGCTCTCCACCGAGACGCGGGGCTTTCCACCGAGACGCGGGGCTCTCCAATGAAAAACGAAGTTCTGCAGTAAAAGACAGGCTGTCCACCAAGACGCTGGGCTCTCCACCGAGACGCGGGGCTCTCCACCGAGACGCGGGGCTCTCCACCGAGACGCGGGGCTCTCCACAGAGACGCGGGGCTCTCCACCGAAAAACAAAGTTCAGCAGTAAAAGACGGGCTCCCCACCGAGACGCTGGGCTCTCCACCGAGACGCTGGGCTCTCCACCGAGACGCTGGGCTCTCCACCGAGACGCGGGGCTCTCCACCGAGACGCGGGGCTCTCCACCGAAAAACAAAGTTCAGCAGTAAAAGACGGGCTCCCCACCGAGACTTTGGGCTCTCCACCGAGACGCTGGGCTCTCCACCGAAAAACGAAGTTCTGCAGTAAAAGACAGGCTCTCCACCGAGACGCGGGGCTCTCCACCGACACGCGGGGCTCTCCACCGAGACGCTGGGCTCTCCACCGAAAAACGAAGTTCTGCAGTAAAAGACAGGCTCTCCACCGAGACGCGGGGCTCTCCACCGAGACGCGGGGCTCTCCACCGAGACGCGGGGCTCTCCACCGAGACGCGGGGCTCTCCACCGAGACGCTGGGCTCTCCACCGAAAAACCAAGTTCAGCAGAAAAAGGCGGGCTCTCGACCGAGACGCTGGGCTCTCGACCGAGACGCGGGGTTCTCCACCGAGACGCGGGGCTCTCCACCGAGACGCGGGCCTCTCCACCGAGACGCGGGCCTCTCCACCGAGACGCTGGGCTCTCAACCAAGACGCGGGGCTCTCGACCGAGACGCGGGGCTCTCCACCGAGACGCGGGACTCTCCACCGAGACGCGGGGCTCTCCGCCGAGACGCGTGGCTCTCCGCCGAGAAACAAGGTTCAGCATTAAAAGACGGGCTCCCCGCCGAGACGTGGGGCTCCCCTCCGAGATGCGGGGCTCTCCGTTGAGACGCTGGGCTCTCCACCGAGACGCTGGGCTCTCCACCGAGACGCTGGGCTCTCCACCGAGACGCGGGGCTCTCCACCGAGACGCGGGGCTCTCCACCGAGACGCAGGCTCTCCACCGAAAAACAAAGTTGAGCAGTAAAAGATGGGCTCACCACCGAGACGCGGGGCTCTCCACCGAGACGCTGGGATCTCCACCAATACGCTGGGCTCTCCACCGAGACGCTGAGCTCTCCACCGAAAAACAAAGTTCAGCAGTAAAAGAGGGGCTCTCTACCCAGACGCTGGGCTCTCGACCCAGACGCTGGGCTCTCCGTTGAGACGCGGGGCTCTCCACCGAGACGCGGGGCTCTCCGCCGAGACGCGGGGCTCTCCGCCGAGAAACAAGGTTCAGCATTAAAAGACGGGCTCCCCGCCGAGACGCGGGGCTCCCCTCCGAGATGCGGGGCTCTCCACCAAGACGCTGGGCTCTCCACCGAAAAACAAAGTTCAGCAGTAAAAGACGGGCTCCCCACCGAGACTTTCGGCTCTCCACCGAGACGCTGGGCTCTCCACCGAAAAACGAAGTTCTGTAGTAAAAGACAGGCTCTGACCGAGACGCGGGGCTCTCCACCGAGACGCGGGGCTCTCCACCGAGACGCGGGGCTCTCCACCGAGACGCGGGGCTCTCCACCGAGACGCGGGGCTCTCCACCGAGACGCGGGGCTCTCCACCGAGACGCGGGGCTCACCATTGAAAAACGAAGTACTGCAGTAAAAGACAGGCTGTCCACCGAGACGCTGGGTTCTCCACCGAGACGCGGGGTTCTCCACCGAGACGCGGGGCTCTCCACCGAGACGCGGGGCTCTCCACCGAGACGCGGGGCTCTCCACCGAGACGCGGGGCTCTCCACTGAGACGCGGGGCTCTCCACCGAGACGCGGGGCTCTCTACCAAAAAACAAAGTTCAGCAGTAAAAGACGGGCTCTCCACCGAGACTCTGGGCTCTCCACCGAGTCGCTTGGCTCTCCACCGAAAAACGAAGTTCTGCAGTAAAAGACAGGCTCTCCACCGAGACGCGGGGCTCTCCACCGAGACGCTGGGCTCTCCACCGAGACGCGGGGCTCTCCACCGAGACGCGGGGCTCTCCACCGAGACGCGGGGCTCTCCACCGAGATGCGGGGCTCTCCACCGAGACGCGGGGCCCTCCTCCGAAAAACAAAGTTCAGCAGTAAAAGACGGGCTCCCCACCGAGACGCTGGGCTCTCCACCGAAAAATGAAGTTCTGCAGTAAAAGACAGGCTCTCCACCGAGACGCGGGGCTCTCCACCGAGACGCTGGGCTCTACACCGAGACGCAGGGCTTTCCACCGAGACGCGGGGCTCTCCACCGAGACGCGGGGCTCTCCACTGAGACGCGGGGCTCTCCACCGAGACGCGGGGCTCTCCACCGAAAAACAAAGTTCAGCAGTAAAAGACGGGCTCTCCACCGAGACGCTGGGCTCTCCACCGAGACGCGGGGTTCTCCACCGAAAAACAAAGTTCAGCAGTAAAAGACGGGCTCTCCACCGAGACGCTGGGCTCTCCACCGAGACGGGGGGCTCTCCACCGAAAAACAAAGTTCAGCAGTAAAAGACGGGCTCTCCACCGAGACACTGGCCTCTCCACCGAAAAACCAAGTTCAGCAGTAAAAGATGGGCTCTCCATTGAGACGCTGAGCTCTCCACCGAAAAACAAAGTTCAGCAGTAAAAGACGGGCTCTCCACCGAGACGCTGGGCTCTCCACCGAAAAACAAAGTTCAGCACTAAAAGACGGGCTCTCCACCGAGACGCGGGGCTCTCCACCGACAAACAAAGTTCAGCAGTAAAAGACGGGCTCACGACCGAGACGCTGGGCTCTCCACCAAGACGCTGGGCTCTCCACCGAAAAACAAAGTTCAGCAGTAAAAGACGGGCTCTCCACCGACACGCTGGGCTCTCCACCGAGACGCTTGGCTCTCCACCGAAAAACAAAATTCAGCAGTAAAAGACGGGCTCTCCACCGAGACGCTGGGCTCTCCACCGAGATGCTGGGCTCTCCACTGAGACGCGGGGCTCTCCACCGAAAAACAAAGTTCAGCAGCAAAAGACGGGCTCTCGATCGAGAAGCGGGGCTCTCGACCGAGACGCGGGGCTCTCCACCGAGACGCGGGGCTCTCGACCGAGACGCGGGGCTCTTGACCGAGACGCGGGGCTCTCGACCGAGACGCTGGGCTCTCCACCGAGACGCGGGGCTCTCCGCCGAGACGTGGGGGTCTCCACCGAGACGCGGGGCTCTCCACCGAGACGCGGGGCTCTCCACCGAGACGCGGGGCTCTCCACCGAGACGCGGGGCTCTCCACCGAAAAACAAAGTTCAGCAGTAAAAGACGGGCTCTCCACCGAGACGCTGGGCTCTCCACCGAGACGCGGGGTTCTCCACCGAAAAACAAAGATCAGCAGTAAAAGACGGGCTCTCGACCGAGACGCGGGGCTCTCGACCGAGACGCGGGGCTCTCGACCGAGATGCGGGGCTCTCGACCGAGACGCGGGGCTCTCGACCGACACGCGGGGCTCTCGACCGAGACGCGGGGCTCTCCACAGAGACGCGGGGCTCTCGACCGAGACGCGGGGCTCTCCACCGAGACGCGGGGCTCTCGACCGAGACGCTGGGCTCTCCACCGAGACGCGGGGCTCTCCACCGAGACGCGGGGCTCTCCACCGAGACGCGGGGCTCTCCACCGAGACGCGGGGCTCTCCACCGAAAAACAAAGTTCAGCAGTAAAAGACGGGCTCTCGACCGAGACGCTGGGCACTCGACCGAGACGCGGGGCTCTCCACCGAGACGCGGGGCTCTCGACCGAGACGCGGGGCTCTCCACCGAGACGCGGGGCTCTCGACCGAGACGCGGGGCTCTCCACCGAGACGCGGGGCTCTCCACCGAGACGCGGGGCTCTCCACCGAGACGCTGGGCTCTCCATCGAGACGCGGGGCTCTCCACCGAGACGCGGGGCTCTCCACCGAAAAACAAAGTTCAGCAGTAAAAGACGAACTCTCGACCGTGACGCTGGGCTCTCCACCGAGACGCGGGGCTCTCCACCGAGACGCGGGGCTCTCCACCGAGACGAGGGCCTCTCCACCGAGACGCGGGCCTCTCCACCGAGACGCGGGCCTCTCCACCGAGACGCGGGGCTCTCCACCGAAAAACAAAGTTCAGCAGTAAAAGACGGGCTCTCCACCGAGACACTGGCCTCTCCACCGAAAAACCAAGCTCAGCAGTAAAAGACGGGCTCTCCATTGAGACGCTGGGCTCTCCACCGAAAAACAAAGTTCAGCAGTAAAAGACGGGCTCTCCACCGAGACGATGGGCTCTCCACCGAAAAACAAAGTTCAGCACTAAAAGACGGGCTCTCCACCGAGACGCGGGGCTCTCCACCGACAAACAAAGTTCAGCAGTAAAAGACGGGCTCACCACCAACACGCTGGGCTCTCCACCGAGACGCTTGGCTCTCCACCGAAAAACAAAATTCAGCAGTAAAAGACGGGCTCTCCACCGAGACGCTGGGCTCTCCACCGAGATGCTGGGCTCTCCACTGAGACGCGGGGCTCTCCACCGAAAAACAAAGTTCAGCAGCAAAAGACGGGCTCTCGATCGAGAAGCGGGGCTCTCGACCGAGACGCGGGGCTCTCCACCGAGACGCGGGGCTCTCGACCGAGACGCGGGGCTCTTGACCGAGACGCGGGGCTCTCGACCGAGACGCTGGGCTCTCCACCGAGACGCGGGGCTCTCCGCCGAGACGTGGGGGTCTCCACCGAGACGCGGGGCTCTCCACCGAGACGCGGGGCTCTCCACCGAGACGCGGGGCTCTCCACCGAGACGCGGGGCTCTCCACCGAAAAACAAAGTTCAGCAGTAAAAGACGGGCTCTCCACCGAGACGCTGGGCTCTCCACCGAGACGCGGGGTTCTCCACCGAAAAACAAAGATCAGCAGTAAAAGACGGGCTCTCGACCGAGACGCGGGGCTCTCGACCGAGACGCGGGGCTCTCGACCGAGATGCTGGGCTCTCGACCGAGACGCGGGGCTCTCGACCGACACGCGGGGCTCTCGACCGAGACGCGGGGCTCTCCACAGAGACGCGGGGCTCTCGACCGAGACGCGGGGCTCTCCACCGAGACGCGGGGCTCTCGACCGAGACGCTGGGCTCTCCACCGAGACGCGGGGCTCTCCACCGAGACGCGGGGCTCTCCACCGAGACGCGGGGCTCTCCACCGAGACGCGGGGCTCTCCACCGAAAAACAAAGTTCAGCAGTAAAAGACGGGCTCTCGACCGAGACGCTGGGCACTCGACCGAGACGCGGGGCTCTCCACCGAGACGCGGGGCTCTCGACCGAGACGCGGGGCTCTCCACCGAGACGCGGGGCTCTCCACCGAGACGCGGGGCTCTCCACCGAGACGCGGGGCTCTCCACCGAGACGCGGGGCTCTCCACCGAGACGCTGGGCTCTCCATCGAGACGCGGGGCTCTCCACCGAGACGCGGGGCTCTCCACCGAAAAACAAAGTTCAGCAGTAAAAGACGAACTCTCGACCGTGACGCTGGGCTCTCCACCGAGACGCGGGGCTCTCCACCGAGACGCGGGGCTCTCCACCGAGACGAGGGCCTCTCCACCGAGACGCGGGCCTCTCCACCGAGACGCGGGCCTCTCCACCGAGACGCGGGGCTCTCCACCGAAAAACAAAGTTCAGCAGTAAAAGACGGGCTCTCCACCGAGACACTGGCCTCTCCACCGAAAAACCAAGCTCAGCAGTAAAAGACGGGCTCTCCATTGAGACGCTGGGCTCTCCACCGAAAAACAAAGTTCAGCAGTAAAAGACGGGCACTCCACCGAGACGATGGGCTCTCCACCGAAAAACAAAGTTCAGCACTAAAAGACGGGCTCTCCACCGAGACGCGGGGCTCTCCACCGACAAACAAAGTTCAGCAGTAAAAGACGGGCTCACCACCAACACGCTGGGCTCTCCACCGAGACGCTTGGCTCTCCACCGAAAAACAAAATTCAGCAGTAAAGGACGGGCTCTCCATCGAGACGCTGGGCTCTCCACCGAGATGCTGGGCTCTCCACCGAGACGCGGGGCTCTCCACCGAAAAACAAAGTTCAGCAGTAAAAGACGGGCTCTCGACCGAGACGCGGGGCTCTCGACCGAGACGCTGGGCTCTCCCCCGAGACGCGGGGCTCTCAACAGAGACGCGGGGCTCTCGACCGAGACGCGGGGCTCTCGACCGAGACGCGGGGCTCTCGACCGAGACGCTGGGCTCTCCACCGAGACGCTGGGCTCTCCACCGAGTTGCTGGGCTCTCCACCGAGACGCGGGGCTCTCCACCAAGACGCGGGGCTCTCCACCGAGACGCGGGGCTCTCCACCGTGACGCAGGGCTCTCCACCGAGACGCGGGGCTCTCCACTGAGACGCGGGGCTCTCCACCGAAAAACAAAGTTCAGCAGTAAAAGACGGGCTCTCCACCGAGACGCTGGGCTCTCCACCGAGACGCCGGGCTCTCCACCGAAAAACAAAGTTCAGCAGTAAAAGACTGGCTCTCCACCGAGACGCGGGGCTCTCCACCGAGACGCTGGGCTCTCCACCGAAAAACAAAGTTCAGCAGTAAGAGACGGGCTCTCCACCGAATCGCGGGGCTCTCGACCGAGACGCGGGGCTCTCCACCGAGACGCGGGGCTCTCGACCGAGACGCTGGGCTCTCCACCGAGACGCGGGGCTCTCCACCGAGACGCAGGGGTCTCGACCGAGACGCGGGGCTCTCGACCGAGACGCGGGGCTCTCGACCGAGACGCGGGGCTCTCCACCGAGACGCGGGGCTCTCCACCGAGACGCGGGGCTCTCGACCGAGACGCGGGGTCTCCACCGAGACGCGGGGCTCTTCACCGAGAGGCGGGGCTCTCCACCGAGACGCGGGGCTCTCCACCGAGACGCGGGGCTCTCCACCGAGACGCGGGGTCTCCACCGAGACGCGTGGCTCTTCACCGAGACGCGGGGCTCTCCACCGAAAAACAAAGTTCAGCATTAAAAGACGGGCTCTCGACCGAGACGCTGGGCTCTCCACCGAGACGCGGGCCTCTCCACCGAGACGCGGGCCTCTCCACCGAGACGCGGGGCTCTCCACCGAGACGCGGGGCTCTCCACCGATACGCGGGGCTCTCTACCGAAACGCGGGGCTCTCCACCGAGACGCGGGGCTCTCCACCGAAAAACAAAGTTCAGCAGTAAAAGACGGGCTCTCGATCGAGACGCTGGGCTCTCCACCGAGACGCTGGGCTCTCCACCGAGATGCGGGGCTCTCCACCGAGACGCTGGGCTCTCGACCGAGACGCGGGGCTCTCCACCGAGACGCGGGGCTCTCCACCGAGACGCGGGGCTCTCCACCGAGACGCGGGGCTCTCCACCGAGACAAGGGCCTCTCCAGCGAGACGCGGGCCTCTCCACCGAGACGCGGGCCTCTCCACCGAGACGCGGGGCTCTCCACCGAGACGCGGGGCTCTCCACCGAGACGCGGGGCTCTCTACCGAAACGCGGGGCTCTCCACCGTGACGCTGGGCTCTCCACCGAAAAACAAAGTTCAGCACTAAAAGACGGGCTCTCCACCGAGACGCGGGGCTCTCAACCAAGACGCTGGGCTCTCCACCGAAAAACAAAGTTCAGCAGTAAAAGACAGGCTCTCCACCGACACGCGGGGCTCTCCACCGAGACGCGGGGCTCTCCACCGAGACGCGGGGCTCTCCACCGAGACGCGGGGCTCTCCACCGAGACGCGGGGCTCTCCACCGAGACGCGGGGCTCTCTACCGAAACGCGGGGCTCTCCACCGAGACGCGGGGCTCTCCACCGAAAAACAAAGTTCAGCAGTAAAAGACGGGCTCTTGACCGAGACGCTGGGCTATCCACCGAGACGCTGGGCTCTCCACCGAGATGCGGGGCTCTCCACCGAGACGCTGGGCTCTCCACCGAGACGCGGGGCTCTCCACCGAGACGCGGGGCTCTCGACCGAGACGCGGGGCTCTCGACCGAGACGCGGGGCTCTCGACCGAGACGCGGGGCTCTCGACCGAGACGCGGGGCTCTCCACAGAGACGCGGGGCTCTCGACCGAGACAGGGGGCTCTCCATCGAGACGCGGGGCTCTCGACCGAGACGCGGGGCTCTCCACCGAGACGCGGGGCTCTCCACCGAGACGCGGGGCTCTCCACCGAGACCCGGGGCTCTCCACCGAGACGAGGGTCTCTCCACCGAAAAACAAACTTCAGCAGTAAAAGACGGGCTCTCCACCGAGACGCTGGGCTCGCCACCGAGACGAGGGGTTCTCCACCGAAAAACAAAGTTCAGCAGTAAAAGACGGGCTCTCCACCGAGACACTGGCCTCTCCACCGAAAAACCAAGTTCAGCAGTAAAAGACGGGCTCTCCACTGAGACGCTGGGCTCTCCACCGAAAAACAAAGTTCAACAGTAAAAGACGGGCTCTCCACCGAGACGCTGGGATCTCCACCGAGATGCTGGGATCTCCACCGAGATGCGGGGCTCTCCACCGAAAAACAAAGTTCAGCAGTAAAAGACGGGCTCTCGACCGAGACGCGAGGCTCTGCACCGAGACGCGGGGCTCTCGACCGAGACGCGGGGCTCTCGACCGAGACGCGGGGCTCTCGACCGAGACGCGGGGCTCTCCACCGAGACGCGGGGCTCACCACCGAGACGCTGGGCTCTCCACCGAGACGCGGGGTTCTCCACCGAAAAACAAAGTTCAGCAGTAAAAGACGGGCTCTCCACTGAGACACTGGCCTCTCCACCGAAAAACCAAGTTCAGCAGTAAAAGACGGGCTCTCCACCGACACGCTGGGCTCTCCACCGAGACGCTTGGTTCTCCACCGAAAAACAAAATTCAGCAGTAAAAGACGGGCTTACCACTGAGACGCTGGGCTCTCCACCGAGACGCTGGGCTCTCCACCGAAAAACAAAGTTCAGCAGTAAAAGACGGGCTCTCCACGGAGACGCGGGGCTCTCCACCGAAAAACAAAGTTCAGCAGTAAAAGACGGGCTCTCCACCGACACGCTGGGCTCTCCACCGAGACGCTTGGCTCTCCACCGAAAAACAAAATTCAGCAGTAAAAGACGGGCTCTCCACCGAGACGCTGGGCTCTCCACCGAGATGCTGGGCTCTCCACCGAGATGCTGGGCTCTCCACCGAGACGCGGTGCTCTCCACCGAGACGCGGGGCTCTCCACCGAGACGCGGGGCTCTCCACCGAGACGCGGGGCTCTCCACCGAGACGCGGGGCTCTCCACCGAAAAACAAAGTTCACCAGTAAAAGACGGGCTCTCCACCGAGACGCTGGGCTCTCCACCGAGACGCGGGGTTCTCCACCGAAAAACAAAGTTCAGCAGTAAAAGACGTGCTCTCGACCGAGACGCGGGGCTCTCGACCGAGACGCGGGGCTCTCGACCGAGACGCGGGGCTCTCGACCGAGACGCGGGGCTCTCCACCGAGACGCGGGTCTCTCGACCGAGACGCGGGGCTCTCCACCGAGACGCGGGGCTCTCCACCGAGACGCGGGGCTCTCCACCGAGACGCGGGTCTCTCCACCGAAAAACAAAGTTCAGCAGTAAAAGACGGGCTCTCCACCGAGACGCTGGGCTCTCCACCGAGACGAGGGGTTCTCCACCGAAAAACAAAGTTCAGCAGTAAAAGACGGGCTCTCCACCGAGACACTTTCCTCTCCACCGAAAAACCAAGTTCAGCAGTAAAAGACGGGCTCTCCACTGAGACGCTGTGCTCTCCACCGAAAAACAAAGTTCAGCAGTAAAAGACGGGCTCTCCACCGAGACGCTGGGCTCTCCAACGAAAAAAAAAGTTCAGCACTAAAAGACGGGCTCTCCACCGAGACGCGGGGCTCTCCACCGACAAACAAAGTTCAGCAGTAAAAGACGGGCTCACCACCGAGACGCTGGGCTCTCAACCGAGACGCTGGGCTCTCCACCGAAAAACAAAGTTCAGCAGTAAAAGACGGGCTCTACACCGACACGCTGGGCTCTCCACCGAGACGCTTGGCTCTCCACCGAAAAACAAAATTCAGCAGTAAAAGACGGGCTCTCGACTGAGACGCGGGGCTCTCGACCGAGACGCGGGGCTCTCGACCGAGACGCGGGGCTCTCGACCGAGACGCGGGGCTCTCGACCGAGACGCGGGGCTCTCGACCGAGACGCTGGGCTCTCCACCGAGACGCTGGGCTCTCCACCGAGACGCGGGGCTCTTCCACCGAGATGCGGGGCTCTCCACCGAGACGCGGGGCTCTCCACCGAGACGCGGGGCTCTCCACCGAAAAACAAAGTTCAGCAGTAAAAGACGGGCTCTCCACGGAGACGCGGGGCTCTCCACCGAAAAACAAAGTTCAGCAGTAAAAGACGGGCTCTCCACCGACACGCTGGGCTCTCCACCGAGACGCTTGGCTCTCCACCGAAAAACAAAATTCAGCAGTAAAAGACGGGCTCTCCACCGAGACGCTGGGCTCTCCACCGAGATGCTGGGCTCTCCACCGAGATGCTGGGCTCTCCACCGAGACGCGGTGCTCTCCACCGAGACGCGGGGCTCTCCACCGAGACGCGGGGCTCTCCACCGAGACGCGGGGCTCTCCACCGAGACGCGGGGCTCTCCACCGAAAAACAAAGTTCACCAGTTAAAGACGGGCTCTCCACCGAGACGCTGGGCTCTCCACCGAAAAACAAAGTTCAGCAGTAAAAGACGGGCTCTCCACCGAGACGCGGGGCTCTCCACCGACAAACAAAGTTCAGCAGTAAAAGACGGGCTCACCACCGAGACGCTGGGCTCTCAACCGAGACGCTGGGCTCTCCACCGAAAAACAAAGTTCAGCAGTAAAAGACGGGCTCTCCACCGACACGCTGGGCTCTCCACCGAGACGCTGGGCTCTCCACCGAAAAACAAAGTTCAGCAGTAAAAGACGGGCTCTCCACCGAGACGCTGGGCTCTCCACCGAGACGCTGGGCTCTCCACCGAGAAACAAAGTTCAGCAGTAAAAGACGGGCTCTCCTCCGACACGCTGGGCTCTCCACCGAGACGCTTGGCTCTCCACCGAAAAACAAAGTTCAGCAGTAAATACGGGCTCTCCACCGAGACGCGGGGCTCTCCACCGAAAAACAAAGTTCATCAGTAAAAGACGGGCTCTCCACCGAGACGCTGGGCTCTCCACCGAGACGCAGGGTTCTCCAGCGAAAAACAAAGTTCAGCAGTAAAAGACGGGCTCTCGACCGAGACGCGGGGCTCTCGACCGAGACGCGGGGCTCTCGACCGAGACGCGGGGCTCTCGACCGAGACGCGGGGCTCTCGACCGAGACGCTGGGCTCTCCACCGAGACGCTGGGCTCTCCACCGAGACGCGGGGCTCTCCACCGAGACGCGGGGCTCTCCACCGAGACGCGGGGCTCTTCCACCGAGATGCGGGGCTCTCCACCGAGACGCGGGGCTCTCCACCGAGACGCGGGGCTCTCCACCGAAAAACAAAGTTCAGCAGTAAAAGACGGGCTCTCCACCGAGACGCGGGGCTCTCCACCGAAAAACAAAGTTCAGCAGTAAAAGACGGGCTCTCCACCGACACGCTGGGCTCTCCACCGAGACGCTTGGCTCTCCACCGAAAAACAAAATTCAGCAGTAAAAGACGGGCTCTCCACCGAGACGCTGGGCTCTCCACCGAGATGCTGGGCTCTCCACCGAGATGCTGGGATCTCCACCGAGACGCAGGGGTCTCCGCCGAGACGCGGGGCTCTCCACCGAGACGCGGGGCTCTCCACCGAGACGCTGGGCTCTCCACCGAGACGCGGGGTTCTCCACCGAAAAACAAAGTTCAGCAGTAAAAGACGTGCTCTCGACCGAGACGCGGGGCTCTTGACCGAGACGCGGGGCTCTCGACCGAGACGCGGGGCTCTCGACCGAGACGCGGGGCTCTCCACCGAGACGCGGGGCTCTCGACCGAGACGCGGGGCTCTCCACCGAGACGCGGGGCTCTCCACCGAGACGCGGGGCTCTCAACCGAGACGCGGGTCTCTCCACCGAAAAACAAAGTTCAGCAGTAAAAGACGGGCTCTCCACCGAGACGCTGGGCTCTCCACCGAGACGAGGGGTTCTCCACCGAAAAACCAAGTTCAGCAGTAAAAGACGGGCTCTCCACTGAGACGCTGTGCTCTCCACCGAAAAACAAAGTTCAGCAGTAAAAGACAGGCTCTCCACCGAGACGCTGGGCTCTCCACCGAAAAAAAAAGTTCAGCACTAAAAGACGGGCTCTCCACCGAGACGCGGGGCTCTCCACCGACAAACAAAGTTCAGCAGTAAAAGACGGGCTCACCACCGAGACGCTGGGCTCTCAACCGAGACGCTGGGCTCTCCACCGAAAAACAAAGTTCAGCAGTAAAAGACGGGCTCTACACCGAGACGCTGGGCTCTCCACCGAGATGCTGGGTTCTCCACCAAGATGCGGGGCTTTCCACCGAAAAACAAAGTTCAGCAGTAAAAGACGGGCTCTCGACGGAGACGCAGGGCTCTCCACTGAGACGCGGGGCTCTCGACCGAGACACGGGGCTCTAGACCGAGACGCGGGGCTATCGACCGAGACGCGGGGCTCTCGACCAAGACGCGGGGCTCTCCACCGAGACGCGGGGCTCTCGACCGAGACGCCGGGCTCTCCACCGAGACGCGTGGCTCTACACCGAGACGCGGGGCTCTCCACCGAAAAACAAATTTCAGCAGTAAAAGACGGGCTCTCCACCGAGACGCTGGGCTCTCCACCGAGACGCGGGGCTCTCCACCGAGACGCGGGGCTCTCCACCGAGACGCGAGGCTCTCCACCGAAAAACAAAGTTCAGCAGTAAAAGACAGGCTCTCCACCGAGACGCGGGGCTCTCCACCGACAAACAAAGTTCAGCAGTAAAAGACGGGCTCACCACCGAGACGCTGGGCTCTCAACCGAGACGCTGGGCTCTCCACCGAAAAACAAAGTTCAGCAGTAAAAGACGGGCTCTCCACCGACACGCTGGGCTCTCCACCGAGACGCTTGGCTCTCCACCGAAAAACAAATTTCAGCAGTAAAAGACGGGCTCTCGACCGAGACGCGGGGCTCTCCACCGAGACGCGGGGCTCTCCACCGAGACGCGGGGCTCTCCACCGAGACGCGGGGCTCTCCACCGAGACGCGGGGCTCTCCACCGAGACGCGGGGCTCTCGACCGAGAGGCGGGGCTCTCGACCGAGAGGCGGGGCTCTCCACCGAAAAACAAAGTTCAGCAGTAAAAGACGGGCTCTCGACCGAGACGCGGGGCTCTCGACCGAGACGCGGGGCTCTCGACCGAGACGCGGGGGTCTCGACCGAGACGCGGGGCTCTCGACCGAGACGCGGGGCTCTCCACCGAGACGCGGGGCACTCCACCGAGACGCGGGGCTCTCCACCGAGACGCGGGGCTCTCCACCGAGACGCGGGGCTCTCCACCGAGACGCGGGGCTCTCCACCGAGACGCGGGGCTCTCCACCGAAAAACAAAGTTTAGCAGTAAAAGACGGGCACTCGACCGAGACGCGGGGCTCTCGACCGAGACGCGGGGCTCTCGACCGAGACGCGGGGCTCTCGACCGAGACGCGGGGCTCTCCACCGAGACGCGGGGCTCTCCACCGAGACGCGGGGCTCTCCACCAAGACGCGGGGCTCTCCACCGAAAAACAAAGTTCAGCAGTAAAAGACGGGCTCTCCACCGAGACGCGGGGCTCTCGACCGAGACGCGGGGCTCTCGACCGAGACGCGGGGCTCTCGACCGAGACGCGGGGCTCTCGACCGAGACGCGGGGCTCTCGACCGAGACGCGGGGCTCTCGACCGAGACGCGGGGCTCTCGACCGAGACGCGGGGCTCTCGACCGAGACGCGGGGCTCTCCACCGAAAAACAAAGTTCAGCAGTAAAAGACGGGCTCTCCACCGAGACGCGGGGCTCTCCACCGAGACGCGGGCTCACCACCGAGACACGGGGCTCTCCACCGAGACGCGGGGCTCTCGACCGAGACGCGGGGCTCTCGACCGAGACGCGGGGCTCTCCACCGAGACGCGGTGCTCTCCACCGAGACGCGGGGCTCTCCACCGAGACGCGGGGCTCTCCACCGAAAAACAGAGTTCAGCAGTAAAAGACGGGCTCTCGACCGAGACGCTGGGCTCTCGACCGAGACGCTTGGCTCTCCACCGAAAAACAAAATTCAGCAGTAGAAGACGGGCTCTCCACCGAGACGCTGGGCTCTCCACCGAGACGCTGGACTCTCCACCGAGATGCTGGGATCTCCACCGAGACGCGGGGCTCTCCGCCGAGATGCGGGGCTCTCCACCGAGACGCGGGGCTCTCCACCGAGACGCGGGGCTCTCCACCGAGACGCGGGGCTCTCCACCGAGACGCGGGGCTCTCCACCGAAAAACAAAGTTCATCAGTAAAAGACGGGCTCTCCACCGAGACGCTGGGCTCTCCACCGAGACGCAGGGTTCTCCACCGAAAAACAAAGTTCAGCAGTAAAAGACGGGCTCTCGACCGAGACGCGGGGCTCTCGACCGAGACGCGGGGCTCTCGACCGAGACGCGGGGCTCTCGACCGAGACGCGGGGCTCTCGACCGAGACGCTGGGCTGTCCACCGAGACGCTGGGCTCTCCACCGAGACGCGGGGCTCTCCACCGAGACGCGGGGCTCTCCACCGAGACGCGGGGCTCTTCCACCGAGATGCGGGGCTCTCCACCGAGACGCGGGGCTCTCCACCGAGACGCGGGGCTCTCCACCGAAAAACAAAGTTCAGCAGTAAAAGACGGGCTCTCCACCGAGACGCGGGGCTCTCCACCGAAAAACAAAGTTCAGCAGTAAAAGACGGGCTCTCCACCGACACGCTGGGCTCTCCACCGAGACGCTTGGCTCTCCACCGAAAAACAAAATTCAGCAGTAAAAGACGGGCTCTCCACCGAGACGCTGGGCTCTCCACCGAGATGCTGGGCTCTCCACCGAGATGCTGGGATCTCCACCGAGACGCAGGGGTCTCCGCCGAGACGCGGGGCTCTCCACCGAGACGCGGGGCTCTCCACCGAGACGCTGGGCTCTCCACCGAGACGCGGGGTTCTCCACCGAAAAACAAAGTTCAGCAGTAAAAGACGTGCTCTCGACCGAGACGCGGGGCTCTCGACCGAGACGCGGGGCTCTCGACCGAGACGCGGGGCTCTCGACCGAGACGCGGGGCTCTCCACCGAGACGCGGGGCTCTCGACCGAGACGCGGGGCTCTCCACCGAGACGCGGGGCTCTCCACCGAGACGCGGGGCTCTCAACCGAGACGCGGGTCTCTCCACCGAAAAACAAAGTTCAGCAGTAAAAGACGGGCTCTCCACCGAGACGCTGGGCTCTCCACCGAGACGAGGGGTTCTCCACCGAAAAACCAAGTTCAGCAGTAAAAGACGGGCTCTCCACTGAGACGCTGTGCTCTCCACCGAAAAACAAAGTTCAGCAGTAAAAGACAGGCTCTCCACCGAGACGCTGGGCTCTCCACCGAAAAAAAAAGTTCAGCACTAAAAGACGGGCTCTCCACCGAGACGCGGGGCTCTCCACCGACAAACAAAGTTCAGCAGTAAAAGACGGGCTCACCACCGAGACGCTGGGCTCTCAACCGAGACGCTGGGCTCTCCACCGAAAAACAAAGTTCAGCAGTAAAAGACGGGCTCTACACCGAGACGCTGGGCTCTCCACCGAGATGCTGGGTTCTCCACCAAGATGCGGGGCTTTCCACCGAAAAACAAAGTTCAGCAGTAAAAGACGGGCTCTCGACCGAGACGCAGGGCTCTCCACTGAGACGCGGGGCTCTCGACCGAGACACGGGGCTCTAGACCGAGACGCGGGGCTCTCGACCGAGACGCGGGGCTCTCGACCAAGACGCGGGGCTCTCCACCGAGACGCGGGGCTCTCGACCGAGACGCCGGGCTCTCCACCGAGACGCGTGGCTCTACACCGAGACGCGGGGCTCTCCACCGAAAAACAAATTTCAGCAGTAAAAGACGGGCTCTCCACCGAGACGCTGGGCTCTCCACCGAGACGCGGGGCTCTCCACCGAGACGCGGGGCTCTCCACCGAGACGCGGGGCTCTCCACCGAAAAACAAAGTTCAGCAGTAAAAGACGGGATCTCCACCGAGACGCGGGGCTCTCCACCGACAAACAAAGTTCAGCAGTAAAAGACGGGCTCACCACCGAGACGCTGGGCTCTCAACCGAGACGCTGGGCTCTCCACCGAAAAACAAAGTTCAGCAGTAAAAGACGGGCTCTCCACCGACACGCTGGGCTCTCCACCGAGACGCTTGGCTCTCCACCGAAAAACAAATTTCAGCAGTAAAAGACGGGCTCTCCACCGAGACGCTGGGCTCTCCACCGAGATGCTGGGCTCTCCACCGAGATGCGGGGCTTTCCACCGAAAAACAAAGTTCAGCAGTAAAAGACGGGCTCTCGACCGAGACGCGGGGCTCTCCACTGAGACGCGGGACTCTCGACCGAGACGCGGGGCTCTCGAACGAGACACGGGGCTCTCGACCGAGACGCGGGGCTCTCGACTAAGACGCGGGGCTCTCCACCGAGACGCGGGGCTCTCGACCGAGACGCGGGGCTCTCCACCGAGACGCGGGGCTCTCCACCGAGACGCTGGGCTCTCCACCGAGACGCGGGGCTCTCCACCGAGACGCCGGGCTCTCCACCGAGACGCGGGGCTCTCCACCGAAAAACAAAGTTCAGCAGTAAAAGACGTGCTCTCCACCGAGACGCTGGGCTCTCCACCGAGACGCGGGGTTCTCCACCGAAAAACAAAGTTCAGCAGTAAAAGACGGGCTCTCCACCGAGACACTGGCCTCTCCACCGAAAAACAAAGTTCAGCAGTAAAAGACGGGCTCTCCACTGAGACGCTGGGCTCTCCACCGAAAAACAAAGTTCAGCAGTAAAAGACGGGCTCTCCACCGAGACGCTGGGCTCTCCAGCGAAAAACAAAGTTCAGCACTAAAAGACGGGCTCTCCACGGAGACGCGGGGCTCTCCACCGGCAAACAAAGTTCAGCAGTAAAAGACGGGCTCACCACCGAGACGCTGGGCTCTCCACCGAGACGCTGGGCTCTCCATCGAAAAACAAAGTTCAGCAGTAAAAGACGGGCTCTCCACCGACACGCTGGGCTCTCCACCGAGACGCTTGGCTCTCCACCGAAAAACAAAATTCAGCAGTAAAAGACGGGCTCTCGACTGAGACGCGGGGCTCTCGACCGAGACGCGGGGCTCTCGACCGAGACGCGGGGCTCTCGACCGAGACGCGGGGCTCTCGACCGAGACGCGGGGCTCTCGACCGAGACGCTGGGCTCTCCACCGAGACGCTGGGCTCTCCACCGAGACGCGGGGCTCTTCCACCGAGATGCGGGGCTCTCCACCGAGACGCGGGGCTCTCCACCGAGACGCGGGGCTCTCCACCGAAAAACAAAGTTCAGCAGTAAAAGACGGGCTCTCCACGGAGACGCGGGGCTCTCCACCGAAAAACAAAGTTCAGCAGTAAAAGACGGGCTCTCCACCGACACGCTGGGCTCTCCACCGAGACGCTTGGCTCTCCACCGAAAAACAAAATTCAGCAGTAAAAGACGGGCTCTCCACCGAGACGCTGGGCTCTCCACCGAGATGCTGGGCTCTCCACCGAGATGCTGGGCTCTCCACCGAGACGCGGTGCTCTCCACCGAGACGCGGGGCTCTCCACCGAGACGCGGGGCTCTCCACCGAGACGCGGGGCTCTCCACCGAGACGCGGGGCTCTCCACCGAAAAACAAAGTTCACCAGTAAAAGACGGGCTCTCCACCGAGACGCTGGGCTCTCCACCGAGACGCGGGGTTCTCCACCGAAAAACAAAGTTCAGCAGTAAAAGACGTGCTCTCGACCGAGACGCGGGGCTCTCGACCGAGACGCGGGGCTCTCGACCGAGACGCAGGGCTCTCCACCGAGACGCGGGGCTCTCCACCGAGACGCGGGGCTCTCCACCGAGACGCGGGGCTCTCCACCGAGACGCGGGGCTCTCCACCGAGACGCGGGGCTCTCCACCGAGACGCGGGTCTCTCCACCGAAAAACAAAGTTCAGCAGTAAAAGACGGGCTCTCCACCGAGACGCTGGGCTCTCCACCGAGACGAGGGGTTCTCCACCGAAAAACAAAGTTCAGCAGTAAAAGACGGGCTCTCCACCGAGACACTGGCCTCTCCACCGAAAAACCAAGTTCAGCAGTAAAAGACGGGCTCTCCACTGAGACGCTGTGCTCTCCACCGAAAAACAAAGTTCAGCAGTAAAAGACGGGCTCTCCACCGAGACGCTGGGCTCTCCACCGAAAAAAAAAGTTCAGCACTAAAAGACGGGCTCTCCACCGAGACGCGGGGCTCTCCACCGACAAACAAAGTTCAGCAGTAAAAGACGGGCTCACCACCGAGACGCTGGGCACTCAACCGAGACGCTGGGCTCTCCACCGAAAAACAAAGTTCAGCAGTAAAAGACGGGCTCTCCACCGACACGCTGGGCTCTCCACCGAGACGCTTGGCTCTCCACCGAAAAACAAAATTCAGCAGTAAAGGACGGGCTCTCCACCGAGACGCTGGGCTCTCCACCGAGACGCAGGGTTCTCCACCGAAAAACAAAGTTCAGCAGTAAAAGACGGGCTCTCGACCGAGACGCGGGGCTCTCGACCGAGATGCGGGGCTCTCGACCGAGACGCGGGGCTCTCGACCGAGACGCGGGGCTCTCGACCGAGACGCTGGGCTCTCCACCGAGACGCTGGGCTCTCCACCGAGACGCGGGGCTCTCCACCGAGACGCGGGGCTCTCCACCGAGACGCGGGGCTCTTCCACCGAGATGCGGGGCTCTCCACCGAGACGCGGGGCTCTCCACCGAGACGCGGGGCTCTCCACCGAAAAACAAAGTTCAGCAGTAAAAGACGGGCTCTCCACCGAGACGCGGGGCTCTCCACCGAAAAACAAAGTTCAGCAGTAAAAGACGGGCTCTCCACCGACACGCTGGGCTCTCCACCAAGACGCTTGGCTCTCCACCGAAAAACAAAATTCAGCAGTAAAAGACGGGCTCTCCACCGAGACGCTGGGCTCTCCACCGAGATGCTGGGCTCTCCACCGAGATGCTGGGATCTCCACCGAGACGCAGGGGTCTCCGCCGAGACGCGGGGCTCTCCACCGAGACGCGGGGCTCTCCACCGAGACGCTGGGCACTCAACCGAGACGCTGGGCTCTCCACCGAAAAACAAAGTTCAGCAGTAAAAGACGGGCTCTCCACCGACACGCTGGGCTCTCCACCGAGACGCTTGGCTCTCCACCGAAAAACAAAATTCAGCAGTAAAAGACGGGCTCTCCACCGAGACGCTGGGCTCTCCACCGAGACGCTGGGCTCTCCACCGAGAAACAAAGTTCAGCAGTAAAAGACGGGCTCTCCACCGACACGCTGGGCTCTCCACCGAGACGCTTGGCTCTCCACCGAAAAACAAAATTCAGCAGTAAAAGACGGGCTCACCACTGAGACGCTGGGCTCTCCACTGAGACGCTGTGCTCTCCACCGAAAAACAAAGTTCAGCAGTAAAAGACGGGCTCTCCACCGAGACGCTGGGCTCTCCAGCGAAAAACAAAGTTCAGCACTAAAAGACGGGCTCTCCACCGAGACGCTGGGCTCTCCACCGGCAAACAAAGTTCAGCAGTAAAAGACGGGCTCACCACCGAGACGCTGGGCTCTCCACCGAGACGCTGGGCTCTCCATCGAAAAACAAAGTTCAGCAGTAAAAGACGGGCTCTCCACCGACACGCTGGGCTCTCCACCGAGACGCTTGGCTCTCCACCGAAAAACAAAATTCAGCAGTAAAAGACGGGCTCTCGACTGAGACGCGGGGCTCTCGACCGAGACGCGGGGCTCTCGACCGAGACGCGGGGCTCTCGACCGAGACGCGGGGCTCTCGACCGAGACGCGGGGCTCTCGACCGAGACGCTGGGCTCTCCACCGAGACGCTGGGCTCTCCACCGAGACGCGGGGCTCTTCCACCGAGATGCGGGGCTCTCCACCGAGACGCGGGGCTCTCCACCGAGACGCGGGGCTCTCCACCGAAAAACAAAGTTCAGCAGTAAAAGACGGGCTCTCCACGGAGACGCGGGGCTCTCCACCGAAAAACAAAGTTCAGCAGTAAAAGACGGGCTCTCCACCGACACGCTGGGCTCTCCACCGAGACGCTTGGCTCTCCACCGAAAAACAAAATTCAGCAGTAAAAGACGGGCTCTCCACCGAGACGCTGGGCTCTCCACCGAGACGCTGTGCTCTCCACCGAAAAACAAAGTTCAGCAGTAAAAGACGGGCTCTCCACCGAGACGCTGGGCTCTCCACCGAAAAAAAAAGTTCAGCACTAAAAGACGGGCTCTCCACCGAGACGCGGGGCTCTCCACCGACAAACAAAGTTCAGCAGTAAAAGACGGGCTCACCACCGAGACGCTGGGCTCTCAACCGAGACGCTGGGCTCTCCACCGAAAAACAAAGTTCAGCAGTAAAAGACGGGCTCTCCACCGACACGCTGGGCTCTCCACCGAGACGCTTGGCTCTCCACCAAAAAACAAAATTCAGCAGTAAAAGACGGGCTCTCCACCGAGACGCTGGGCTCTCCACCGAGACGCTGGGCTCTCCACCGAGAAACAAAGTTCAGCAGTAAAAGACGGGCTCTCCACCGACACGCTGGGCTCTCCACCGAGACGCTTGGCTCTCCACCGAAAAACAAAATTCAGCAGTAAAAGACGGGCTCTCCACCGAGACGCTGGGCTCTCCACCGAGACGCTGGGCTCTCCACCGAGATGCTGGGCTCTCCACCGAGACGCGGGGCTCTCCGCCGAGATGCGGGGCTCTCCACCGAGACGCGGGGCTCTCCACCGAAAAACAAAGTTCATCAGTAAAAGACGGGCTCTCCACCGAGACGCTGGGCTCTCCACCGAGACGCAGGGTTCTCCACCGAAAAACAAAGTTCAGCAGTAAAAGACGGGCTCTCGACCGAGACGCGGGGCTCTCGACCGAGATGCGGGGCTCTCGACCGAGACGCGGGGCTCTCGACCGAGACGCGGGGCTCTCGACCGAGACGCTGGGCTCTCCACCGAGACGCTGGGCTCTCCACCGAGACGCGGGGCTCTCCACCGAGACGCGGGGCTCTCCACCGAGACGCGGGGCTCTTCCACCGAGATGCGGGGCTCTCCACCGAGACGCGGGGCTCTCCACCGAGACGCGGGGCTCTCCACCGAAAAACAAAGTTCAGCAGTAAAAGACGGGCTCTCCACCGAGACGCGGGGCTCTCCACCGAAAAACAAAGTTCAGCAGTAAAAGACGGGCTCTCCACCGACACGCTGGGCTCTCCACCAAGACGCTTGGCTCTCCACCGAAAAACAAAATTCAGCAGTAAAAGACGGGCTCTCCACCGAGACGCTGGGCTCTCCACCGAGATGCTGGGCTCTCCACCGAGATGCTGGGATCTCCACCGAGACGCAGGGGTCTCCGCCGAGACGCGGGGCTCTCCACCGAGACGCGGGGCTCTCCACCGAGACGCTGGGCACTCAACCGAGACGCTGGGCTCTCCACCGAAAAACAAAGTTCAGCAGTAAAAGACGGGCTCTCCACCGACACGCTGGGCTCTCCACCGAGACGCTTGGCTCTCCACCGAAAAACAAAATTCAGCAGTAAAAGACGGGCTCTCCACCGAGACGCTGGGCTCTCCACCGAGACGCTGGGCTCTCCACCGAGAAACAAAGTTCAGCAGTAAAAGACGGGCTCTCCACCGACACGCTGGGCTCTCCACCGAGACGCTTGGCTCTCCACCGAAAAACAAAATTCAGCAGTAAAAGACGGGCTCACCACTGAGACGCTGGGCTCTCCACTGAGACGCTGTGCTCTCCACCGAAAAACAAAGTTCAGCAGTAAAAGACGGGCTCTCCACCGAGACGCTGGGCTCTCCAGCGAAAAACAAAGTTCAGCACTAAAAGACGGGCTCTCCACCGAGACGCGGGGCTCTCCACCGGCAAACAAAGTTCAGCAGTAAAAGACGGGCTCACCACCGAGACGCTGGGCTCTCCACCGAGACGCTGGGCTCTCCATCGAAAAACAAAGTTCAGCAGTAAAAGACGGGCTCTCCACCGACACGCTGGGCTCTCCACCGAGACGCTTGGCTCTCCACCGAAAAACAAAATTCAGCAGTAAAAGACGGGCTCTCGACTGAGACGCGGGGCTCTCGACCGAGACGCGGGGCTCTCGACCGAGACGCGGGGCTCTCGACCGAGACGCGGGGCTCTCGACCGAGACGCTGGGCTCTCCACCGAGACGCTGGGCTCTCCACCGAGACGCGGGGCTCTTCCACCGAGATGCGGGGCTCTCCACCGAGACGCGGGGCTCTCCACCGAGACGCGGGGCTCTCCACCGAAAAACAAAGTTCAGCAGTAAAAGACGGGCTCTCCACGGAGACGCGGGGCTCTCCACCGAAAAACAAAGTTCAGCAGTAAAAGACGGGCTCTCCACCGACACGCTGGGCTCTCCACCGAGACGCTTGGCTCTCCACCGAAAAACAAAATTCAGCAGTAAAAGACGGGCTCTCCACCGAGACGCTGGGCTCTCCACCGAGATGCTGGGCTCTCCACCGAGATGCTGGGCTCTCCACCGAGACGCGGTGCTCTCCACCGAGACGCGGGGCTCTCCACCGAGACGCGGGGCTCTCCACCGAGACGCGGGGCTCTCCACCGAGACGCGGGGCTCTCCACCGAAAAACAAAGTTCACCAGTAAAAGACGGGCTCTCCACCGAGACGCTGGGGTCTCCACCGAGACGCGGGGTTCTCCACCGAAAAACAAAGTTCAGCAGTAAAAGACGTGCTCTCGACCGAGACGCGGGGCTCTCGACCGAGACGCGGGGCTCTCGACCGAGACGCGGGGCTCTCCACCGAGACGCGGGGCTCTCCACCGAGACGCGGGTCTCTCGACCGAGACGCGGGGCTCTCCACCGAGACGCGGGGCTCTCCACCGAGACGCGGGGCTCTCCACCGAGACGCGGGTCTCTCCACCGAAAAACAAAGTTCAGCAGTAAAAGACGGGCTCTCCACCGAGACGCTGGGCTCTCCACCGAGACGAGGGGTTCTCCACCGAAAAACAAAGTTCAGCAGTAAAAGACGGGCTCTCCACCGAGACACTGGCCTCTCCACCGAAAAACCAAGTTCAGCAGTAAAAGACGGGCTCTCCACTGAGACGCTGTGCTCTCCACCGAAAAACAAAGTTCAGCAGTAAAAGACGGGCTCTCCACCGAGACGCTGGGCTCTCCACCGAAAAAAAAAGTTCAGCACTAAAAGACGGGCTCTCCACCGAGACGCGGGGCTCTCCACCGACAAACAAAGTTCAGCAGTAAAAGACGGGCTCACCACCGAGACGCTGGGCTCTCAACCGAGACGCTGGGCTCTCCACCGAAAAACAAAGTTCAGCAGTAAAAGACGGGCTCTCCACCGACACGCTGGGCTCTCCACCGAGACGCTTGGCTCTCCACCGAAAAACAAAATTCAGCAGTAAAAGACGGGCTCTCCACCGAGACGCTGGGCTCTCCACCGAGACGCTGGGCTCTCCACCGAGAAACAAAGTTCAGCAGTAAAAGACGGGCTCTCCACCGACACGCTGGGCTCTCCACCGAGACGCTTGGCTCTCCACCGAAAAACAAAATTCAGCAGTAAAAGACGGGCTCTCCACCGAGACGCTGGGCTCTCCACCGAGACGCTGGGCTCTCCACCGAGATGCTGGGCTCTCCACCGAGACGCGGGGCTCTCCGCCGAGATGCGGGGCTCTCCACCGAGACGCGGGGCTCTCCACCGAAAAACAAAGTTCATCAGTAAAAGACGGGCTCTCCACCGAGACGCTGGGCTCTCCACCGAGACGCAGGGTTCTCCACCGAAAAACAAAGTTCAGCAGTAAAAGACGGGCTCTCGACCGAGACGCGGGGCTCTCGACCGAGATGCGGGGCTCTCGACCGAGACGCGGGGCTCTCGACCGAGACGCGGGGCTCTCGACCGAGACGCTGGGCTCTCCACCGAGACGCTGGGCTCTCCACCGAGACGCGGGGCTCTCCACCGAGACGCGGGGCTCTCCACCGAGACGCGGGGCTCTTCCACCGAGATGCGGGGCTCTCCACCGAGACGCGGGGCTCTCCACCGAGACGCGGGGCTCTCCACCGAAAAACAAAGTTCAGCAGTAAAAGACGGGCTCTCCACCGAGACGCGGGGCTCTCCACCGAAAAACAAAGTTCAGCAGTAAAAGACGGGCTCTCCACCGACACGCTGGGCTCTCCACCAAGACGCTTGGCTCTCCACCGAAAAACAAAATTCAGCAGTAAAAGACGGGCTCTCCACCGAGACGCTGGGCTCTCCACCGAGATGCTGGGCTCTCCACCGAGATGCTGGGATCTCCACCGAGACGCAGGGGTCTCCGCCGAGACGCGGGGCTCTCCACCGAGACGCGGGGCTCTCCACCGAGACGCTGGGCACTCAACCGAGACGCTGGGCTCTCCACCGAAAAACAAAGTTCAGCAGTAAAAGACGGGCTCTCCACCGACACGCTGGGCTCTCCACCGAGACGCTTGGCTCTCCACCGAAAAACAAAATTCAGCAGTAAAAGACGGGCTCTCCACCGAGACGCTGGGCTCTCCACCGAGACGCTGGGCTCTCCACCGAGAAACAAAGTTCAGCAGTAAAAGACGGGCTCTCCACCGACACGCTGGGCTCTCCACCGAGACGCTTGGCTCTCCACCGAAAAACAAAATTCAGCAGTAAAAGACGGGCTCACCACTGAGACGCTGGGCTCTCCACTGAGACGCTGTGCTCTCCACCGAAAAACAAAGTTCAGCAGTAAAAGACGGGCTCTCCACCGAGACGCTGGGCTCTCCAGCGAAAAACAAAGTTCAGCACTAAAAGACGGGCTCTCCACCGAGACGCGGGGCTCTCCACCGGCAAACAAAGTTCAGCAGTAAAAGACGGGCTCACCACCGAGACGCTGGGCTCTCCACCGAGACGCTGGGCTCTCCATCGAAAAACAAAGTTCAGCAGTAAAAGACGGGCTCTCCACCGACACGCTGGGCTCTCCACCGAGACGCTTGGCTCTCCACCGAAAAACAAAATTCAGCAGTAAAAGACGGGCTCTCGACTGAGACGCGGGGCTCTCGACCGAGACGCGGGGCTCTCGACCGAGACGCGGGGCTCTCGACCGAGACGCGGGGCTCTCGACCGAGACGCTGGGCTCTCCACCGAGACGCTGGGCTCTCCACCGAGACGCGGGGCTCTTCCACCGAGATGCGGGGCTCTCCACCGAGACGCGGGGCTCTCCACCGAGACGCGGGGCTCTCCACCGAAAAACAAAGTTCAGCAGTAAAAGACGGGCTCTCCACGGAGACGCGGGGCTCTCCACCGAAAAACAAAGTTCAGCAGTAAAAGACGGGCTCTCCACCGACACGCTGGGCTCTCCACCGAGACGCTTGGCTCTCCACCGAAAAACAAAATTCAGCAGTAAAAGACGGGCTCTCCACCGAGACGCTGGGCTCTCCACCGAGATGCTGGGCTCTCCACCGAGATGCTGGGCTCTCCACCGAGACGCGGTGCTCTCCACCGAGACGCGGGGCTCTCCACCGAGACGCGGGGCTCTCCACCGAGACGCGGGGCTCTCCACCGAGACGCGGGGCTCTCCACCGAAAAACAAAGTTCACCAGTAAAAGACGGGCTCTCCACCGAGACGCTGGGGTCTCCACCGAGACGCGGGGTTCTCCACCGAAAAACAAAGTTCAGCAGTAAAAGACGTGCTCTCGACCGAGACGCGGGGCTCTCGACCGAGACGCGGGGCTCTCGACCGAGACGCGGGGCTCTCCACCGAGACGCGGGGCTCTCCACCGAGACGCGGGTCTCTCGACCGAGACGCGGGGCTCTCCACCGAGACGCGGGGCTCTCCACCGAGACGCGGGGCTCTCCACCGAGACGCGGGTCTCTCCACCGAAAAACAAAGTTCAGCAGTAAAAGACGGGCTCTCCACCGAGACGCTGGGCTCTCCACCGAGACGAGGGGTTCTCCACCGAAAAACAAAGTTCAGCAGTAAAAGACGGGCTCTCCACCGAGACACTGGCCTCTCCACCGAAAAACCAAGTTCAGCAGTAAAAGACGGGCTCTCCACTGAGACGCTGTGCTCTCCACCGAAAAACAAAGTTCAGCAGTAAAAGACGGGCTCTCCACCGAGACGCTGGGCTCTCCACCGAAAAAAAAAGTTCAGCACTAAAAGACGGGCTCTCCACCGAGACGCGGGGCTCTCCACCGACAAACAAAGTTCAGCAGTAAAAGACGGGCTCACCACCGAGACGCTGGGCTCTCAACCGAGACGCTGGGCTCTCCACCGAAAAACAAAGTTCAGCAGTAAAAGACGGGCTCTCCACCGACACGCTGGGCTCTCCACCGAGACGCTTGGCTCTCCACCGAAAAACAAAATTCAGCAGTAAAAGACGGGCTCTCCACCGAGACGCTGGGCTCTCCACCGAGACGCTGGGCTCTCCACCGAGAAACAAAGTTCAGCAGTAAAAGACGGGCTCTCCACCGACACGCTGGGCTCTCCACCGAGACGCTTGGCTCTCCACCGAAAAACAAAATTCAGCAGTAAAAGACGGGCTCTCCACCGAGACGCTGGGCTCTCCACCGAGACGCTGGGCTCTCCACCGAGATGCTGGGCTCTCCACCGAGACGCGGGGCTCTCCGCCGAGATGCGGGGCTCTCCACCGAGACGCGGGGCTCTCCACCGAAAAACAAAGTTCATCAGTAAAAGACGGGCTCTCCACCGAGACGCTGGGCTCTCCACCGAGACGCAGGGTTCTCCACCGAAAAACAAAGTTCAGCAGTAAAAGACGGGCTCTCGACCGAGACGCGGGGCTCTCGACCGAGATGCGGGGCTCTCGACCGAGACGCGGGGCTCTCGACCGAGACGCGGGGCTCTCGACCGAGACGCTGGGCTCTCCACCGAGACGCTGGGCTCTCCACCGAGACGCGGGGCTCTCCACCGAGACGCGGGGCTCTCCACCGAGACGCGGGGCTCTTCCACCGAGATGCGGGGCTCTCCACCGAGACGCGGGGCTCTCCACCGAGACGCGGGGCTCTCCACCGAAAAACAAAGTTCAGCAGTAAAAGACGGGCTCTCCACCGAGACGCGGGGCTCTCCACCGAAAAACAAAGTTCAGCAGTAAAAGACGGGCTCTCCACCGACACGCTGGGCTCTCCACCAAGACGCTTGGCTCTCCACCGAAAAACAAAATTCAGCAGTAAAAGACGGGCTCTCCACCGAGACGCTGGGCTCTCCACCGAGATGCTGGGCTCTCCACCGAGATGCTGGGATCTCCACCGAGACGCAGGGGTCTCCGCCGAGACGCGGGGCTCTCCACCGAGACGCGGGGCTCTCCACCGAGACGCTGGGCTCTCCACCGAGACGCGGGGTTCTCCACCGAAAAACAAAGTTCAGCAGTAAAAGACGTGCTCTCGACCGAGACGCGGGGCTCTCGACCGAGACGCGGGGCTCTCGATCGAGACGCGGGGCTCTCGACCGAGACGCGGGGCTCTCCACCGAGACGCGGGGCTCTCGACCGAGACGCGGGGCTCTCCACCGAGACGCGGGGCTCTCCACCGAGACGCGGGGCTCTCAACCGAGACGCGGGTCTCTCCACCGAAAAACAAAGTTCAGCAGTAAAAGACGGGCTCTCCACCGAGACGCTGGGCTCTCCACCGAGACGAGGGGTTCTCCACCGAAAAACCAAGTTCAGCAGTAAAAGACGGGCTCTCCACTGAGACGCTGTGCTCTCCACCGAAAAACAAAGTTCAGCAGTAAAAGACAGGCTCTCCACCGAGACGCTGGGCTCTCCACCGAAAAAAAAAGTTCAGCACTAAAAGACGGGCTCTCCACCGAGACGCGGGGCTCTCCACCGACAAACAAAGTTCAGCAGTAAAAGACGGGCTCACCACCGAGACGCTGGGCTCTCAACCGAGACGCTGGGCTCTCCACCGAAAAACAAAGTTCAGCAGTAAAAGACAGGCTCTCCACCGAGACGCTGGGCTCTCCACCGAGATGCTGGGTTCTCCACCAAGATGCGGGGCTTTCCACCGAAAAACAAAGTTCAGCAGTAAAAGACGGGCTCTCGACCGAGACGCAGGGCTCTCCACTGAGACGCGGGGCTCTCGACCGAGACACGGGGCTCTAGACCGAGACGCGGGGCTCTCGAGCGAGACGCGGGGCTCTCGACCAAGACGCGGGGCTCTCGACCGAGACGCGGGGCTCTCGACCGAGACGCCGGGCTCTCCACCGAGACGCGTGGCTCTACACCGAGACGCGGGGCTCTCCACCGAAAAACAAATTTCAGCAGTAAAAGACGGGCTCTCCACCGAGACGCTGGGCTCTCCACCGAGACGCGGGGCTCTCCACCGAGACGCGGGGCTCTCCACCGACAAACAAAGTTCAGCAGTAAAAGACGGGCTCACCACCGAGACGCTGGGCTCTCAACCGAGACGCTGGGCTCTCCACCGAAAAACAAAGTTCAGCAGTAAAAGACGGGCTCTCCACCGACACGCTGGGCTCTCCACCGAGACGCTTGGCTCTCCACCGAAAAACAAATTTCAGCAGTAAAAGACGGGCTCTCCACCGAGACGCTGGGCTCTCCACCGAGATGCTGGGTTCTCCACCGAGATGCGGGGCTTTCCACCGAAAAACAAAGTTCAGCAGTAAAAGACGGGCTCTCGACCGAGACGCGGGGCTCTCCACTGAGACGCGGGACTCTCGACCGAGACGCGGGGCTCTCGAACGAGACACGGGGCTCTCGACCGAGACGCGGGGCTCTCGACTAAGACGCGGGGCTCTCCACCGAGACGCGGGTCTCTCGACCGAGACGCGGGGCTCTCCACCGAGACACGGGGCTCTCCACCGAGACGCGGGGCTCTCCACCGAGACGCGGGGCTCTCCACCGAAAAACAAAGTTCAGCAGTAAAAGACGTGCTCTCCACCGAGACGCTGGGCTCTCCACCGAGACGCGGGGTTCTCCACCGAAAAACAAAGTTCAGCAGTAAAAGACGGGCTCTCCACCGAGACACTGGCCTCTCCACCGAAAAACCAAGTTCAGCAGTAAAAGACGGGCTCTCCACTGAGACGCTGGGCTCTCCACCGAAAAACAAAGTTCAGCAGTAAAAGACGGGCTCTCCACCGAGACGCTGGTCTCTCCAGCGAAAAACAAATTTCAGCACTAAAAGACGGGCTCTCCACCGAGACGCGGGGCTCTCCACCGGCAAACAAAGTTCAGCAGTAAAAGACGGGCTCACCACCGAGACGCTGGGCTCTCCACCGAGACGCTGGGCTCTCCATCGAAAAACAAAGTTCAGCAGTAAAAGACGGGCTCTCCACCGACACGCTGGGCTCTCCACCGAGACGCGGGGTTCTCCACCGAAAAACAAAGTTCAGCAGTAAAAGACGGGCTCTCGACCGAGACGCGGGGCTCTCGACCGAGACGCAGGGCTCTCGACCGAGACGCGGGGCTCTCGACCGAGACGCGGGGCTCTCCACCGAGACGGGGGCTCTCGACCGAGACAGGGGGCTCTCCAACGAGACGCGGGGCTCTCGACCGAGACGCGGGGCTCTCCACCGAGACGCGGGGCTCTCCACCGAGACGCGGGGCTCTCCACCGAGACCCGGGGCTCTCCACCGAGACGCGGGTCTCTCCACCGAAAAACAAAGTTCAGCAGTAAAAGATGGCTCTCCACCGAGACGCTGGGCTCGCCACCGAGACGAGGGGTTCTCCACCGAAAAACAAAGTTCAGCAGTAAAAGACGGGCTCTCCACCGAGACACTGACCTCTCCACCGAAAAACCAAGTTCAGCAGTAAAAGACGGGCTCTCCACTGAGACGCTGGGCTCTCCACCGAAAAACAAAGTTCAACAGTAAAAGACGGGCTCTCCACCGAGACGCTGGGATCTCCACCGAGATGCTGGGTTCTCCACCGAGATGCGGGGCTCTCCACCGAAAAACAAAGTTCAACAGTAAAAGACGGGCTCTCGACCGAGACGCGGGGCTCTCCACCGAGACGCGGGGCTCTCGACCGAGACGCGGGGCTCTCGACCGAGACGCGGGGCTCTCGACCGAGACGCGGGGCTCTCCACCGAGACGCGGGGCTCTCGACCGAGACGCGGGGCTCTCCACCGAGACGCGGGGCTCTCCACCGAGACGCGGGGCTCTCCACCGAGACGCGGGGCTCTCCACCGAGACGCGGGGCTCTCCACCGAGACACGGGGCTCTCCACCGAAAAACAAAGTTCAGCATTAAAAGACGGGCTCTCCACCGAGACGCTGGGCTCTCCACCGAGACACTGGCCTCTCCACCGAAAAACCAAGTTCAGCAGTAAAAGACGGGCTCTCCACTGAGACGCTGGGCTCTCCACCGAAAAACAAAGTTCAGCAGTAAAAGACGGGCTCTCCACCGAGACGCTGGGCTCTCCAGCGAAAAACAAAGTTCAGCACTAAAAGACGGGCTCTCCACCGAGACGCGGGGCTCTCCACCGGCAAACAAAGTTCAGCAGTAAAAGACGGGCTCTCCACGGAGACGCTGGGCTCTCCACTGAGACGCTGGGCTCTCCATCGAAAAACAAAGTTCAGCAGTAAAAGACGGGCTCTCCACCGACACGCTGGGCTCTCCACCGAGACGCTTGGCTCTCCACCGAAAAACAAAATTCAGCAGTAAAAGACGGGCTCTCAACCGAGACGCGGGGCTCTCCAACGAGACCCGGGGCTCTCCACCGAGACGCGGGTCTCTCCACCGAAAAACAAAGTACAGCAGTAAAAGACGGGCTCTCCACCGAGACACTGGCCTCTCCACCGAAAAACCAAGTTCAGCAGTAAAAGACGGGCTCTCCACTGAAATGCTGGGCTCTCCACCGAGACGCGGGGTTCTCCACCGAAAAACAAAGTTCAGCAGTAAAAGACGGGCTCTCGATCGAGATGCGGGGCTCTCGACCGAGACGCGGGGCTCTCGACCGAGACGCGGGGCTCTCCACCGAGACGCGGGGCTCTCGACCGAGACGCGGGGCTCTCGACCAAGACGCGGGGCTCTCCACCGAGACGCGGGGCTCTCGACCGAGACGCGGGGCTCTCCACCGAGACGCGGGGCTCTCGACCGAGACGCGGGGCTCTCCACCGAGACGCGGAGCTCTCCACCGAGACGCGGGGCTCTCCACCGAGACGCGGGGCTCTCCACGGAAAAACAAAGTTCAGCAGTAAAAGACGGGCTCTCGACCGAGACGCGGGGCTCTCGACCGAGACGCGGGGCTCTCGACCGAGACGCGGGGCTCTCGACCGAGACGCGGGGCTCTCGACCGAGACGCGGGGCTCTCCACCGAGACGCGGGGCTCTCGACCGAGACGCGGGGCTCTCCACCGAGACGCGGGGCTCTCGACCGAGACGCGGGGCTCTCCACCGAGACGCGGGGCTCTCCACCGAGACGCGGGGCTCTCCACCGAGACACGGGGCTCTCCACCGAAAAACAAAGTTCAGCATTAAAAGACGGGCTCTCCACCGAGACGCTGGGCTCTCCACCGAGACACTGGCCTCTCCACCGAAAAACCAAGTTCAGCAGTAAAAGACGGGCTCTCCACTGAGACGCTGGGCTCTCCACCGAAAAACAAAGTTCAGCAGTAAAAGACGGGCTCTCCACCGAGACGCTGGGCTCTCCAGCGAAAAACAAAGTTCAGCACTAAAAGACGGGCTCTCCACCGAGACGCGGGGCTCTCCACCGGCAAACAAAGTTCAGCAGTAAAAGACGGGCTCACCACCGAGACGCTGGGCTCTCCACCGAGACGCTGGGCTCTCCATCGAAAAACAAAGTTCAGCAGTAAAAGACGGGCTCTCCACCGACACGCTGGGCTCTCCACCGAGACGCTTGGCTCTCCACCAAAAAAAAAAAATTCAGCAGTAAAAGACGGGCTCTCCACCGAGACGCGGGGCTCTCCAACGAGACTCGGAGCTCTCGACCGAGACGCGGGGCTCTCCACCGAGACGCGGGGCTCTCGACCGAGACGCGGGGCTCTCCACCGAGACGCGGGGCTCTCCACCGAGACGCGGGGCTCTCCACCGAGACGCGGGGCTCTCCACCGAGACGCGGGGCTCTCCACCGAAAAACAAAGTTCAGCATTAAAAGACGGGCTCTCCACCGAGACGCTGGGCTCTTCACCGAGACGCGGGGTTCTCCACCGAAAAACAAAGTTCAGCAGTAAAAGACGGGCTCTCCACCGAGACACTGGCCTCTCCACCGAAAAACCAAGTTCAGCAGTAAAAGACGGGCTCTCCACTGAGACGCTGGGCTCTCCACCGAAAAACAAAGTTCAGCACTAAAAGACGGGCTCTCCACCGAGACGCGGGGCTCTCCACCGGCAAACAAAGTTCAGCAGTAAAAGACGGGCTCTCCACCGACACGCTGGGCTCTCAACCGAGACGCTTGGTTCTCCACCGAAAAACAAAATTCAGCAGTAAAAGACGGGCTTACCACTGAGACGCTGGGCTCTCCACCGAGACGCTGGGCTCTCTACCGAAAAACAAAGTTCAGCAGTAAAAGACGGGCTCTCCACCGACACGCTGGGCTCTCCACCGAGACGCTTGGCTCTCCACCGAAAAACAAAATTCAGCAGTAAAAGACGGGCTCTCCACCGAGACGCTGGGCTCTCCACCGAGACGCTGAGCTCTCCACCGAGATGCTGGGCTCTCCACCGAGACGCGGGGCTCTCCGCCGAGACGCGGGGCTCTCCACCGAGACGCGTGGCTCTCCACAGAGACGCGGGGCTCTCCACCGACACGCGGGGCTCTCCACCGACACGCGGGGCTCTCCACCGAGACGCGGGCTCTCCACCGAGATGCGGGGCTCTCCACCGAAAAACAAAGTTCAGCAGTAAAAGACGGGCTCTCCACCGAGACGCTGGGCTCTCCACCGAGACGCGGGGTTCTCCACCGAAAAACAAAGTTCAGCAGTAAAAGACGGGCTCTCGACCGAGACGCGGGTCTCTCGACCGAGAAGCGGGGCTCTCGACCGAGACGCGGGGCTCTCCACCGAGACGCGGGGCTCTCCACCGAGACGCGGGGCTCTCCAACGAGACCCGGGGCTCTCCACCGAGACGCGGGTCTCTCCACCGAAAAACAAAGTTCAGCAGTAAAAGACGGGCTCTCCACCGAGACGCTGGGCTCGCCACCGAGACGAGGGGTTCTCCACCGAAAAACAAAGTTCAGCAGTAAAAGACGGGCTCTCCACCGAGACACTGGCCTCTCCACCGAAAAACCAAGTTCAGCAGTAAAAGACGGGTTCTCCACTGAGGCGCTGGGCTCTCCACCGAAAAATAAAGTTCAACAGTAAAAGACGGGCTCTCCACCGAGACGCTGGGATCTCCACCGAGATGCTGGGCTCTCCACCGAGATGCGGGGCTCTCCACCGAAAAACAAAGTTCAGCAGTAAAAGACGGGCTCTCGACCGAGACGCGGGGCTCTCCACCGAGACGCGGGGCTCTCGACCGAGACGCGGGGCTCTCCACCGAGACGCGGGGCTCTCGACCGAGACGCGGGGCTCTCGACCGAGACGCGGGGCTCTCCACCGAGACGCGGGGCTCTCCACCGAGACGCGGGGCTCTCCACCGAAAAACAAAGTTCAGCAGTAAAAGACGGGCTCTCCACCGAGACGCTGGGCTCTCCACCGAGACACGGGGTTCTCCACCGAAAAACAAAGTTCAGCAGTAAAAGACGGGCTCTCGACCGAGACGCGGGGCTCTCGACCGAGAAGCGGGGCTCTCGACCGAGACGCGGGGCTCTCGACCGAGACGCGGGGCTCTCGACCGAGACGCGGGGCTCTCGACCGAGACGCGGGGCTCTCCACCGAGACGCGGGGCTCTCCACCGAGACGTGGGGCTCTCCACCGAGACGCGGGGCTCTCCACTGAGACGCGGGGCTCTCCACCGAGACGCGGGGCTCTCCACCGAGACGCGGGTCTCTCCACCGAAAAACAAAGTTCAGCAGTAAAAGACGGGCTCTCCACCGAGACGCTGGGCTCTCCACCGAGACGAGGGGTTCTCCACAGAAAAACAAAGTACAGCAGTAAAAGACGGGCTCTCCACCGAGACACTGGCCTCTCCACCGAAAAACCAAGTTCAGCAGTAAAAGACGGGCTCTCCACTGAGACGCTGGGCTCTCCACCGAAAAACAAAGTTCAGCAGTAAAAGACGGGCTCTCCACCGAGACGCTGGGCTCTCCACCGAAAAACAAAGTTCAGCACTAAAAGACGGGCTCTCCACCGAGACGCGGGGCTCTCCACCGACAAACAAAGTTCAGCAGTAAAAGACGGGCTCACCACCGAGACGCTGGGCTCTCCACCGAGACGCTGGGCTCTCCACCGAAAAACAAAGTTCAGCAGTAAAAGACGGGCTCTCCACCGACACGCTGGGCTCTCCACCAAGACGCTGGGCTCTCCACCGAAAAACAAAGTTCAGCAGTAAAAGACGGGCTCACCACCAAGACGCTGGGCTCTCCACCGAGACGCTGGGTTCTCCACCGAAAAGCAAAGTTCAGCAGTAAAAGACGGGCTCTCCACCGACACGCTGGGCTCTCCACCGAGACGCTTGGCTCTCCACCGAAAAACAAAATTCAGCAGTAAAAGACGGGCTCTCCACCGAGACGCTGGGCTCTCCACCGAGACGCTGGGCTGTCCACCGAGATGCTGGGCTCTCCACCGAGACGCGGGGCTCTCCACCGAGACGCGGGGCTCTCCACCGAGACGCGGGGCTCTCCACCGAGACGCGGGGCTCTCCACCGAGACGCGGGGCTCTCCACCGAGACGCGGGGCTCTCCACCGAGACGCGGGGCTCTCGACCGAGATGCGGGGCTCTCCACCGAGACGCGGGGCTCTCCGCCGAGACGCGGGGCTCTCCGCCGAGACGCGGGGCTCTCCGCCGAGACGCGGGGCTCTCCACCGAGACGCGGGGCTCTCCACCGAGACGCGGGGCTCTCCACCGAAAAACAAAGTTCAGCAGTAAAAGACGGGCTCTCCACCGAGACGCTGGGCTCTCCACCGAGACGCTGGGTTCTCCACCGAAAAACAAAGTTCAGCAGTAAAAGACGGGCTCTCGACCGAGAGGCGGGGCTCTCGTCCGAGACGCGGGGCTCTCCACCGAGACGCGGGGCTCTCGACCGAGACGCGGGGCTCTCCACCGAGACGCGGGGCTCTCGACCGAGACGCGGGGCTCTCGACCGAGACGCTGGGCTCTCCACCGAGACGCTGGGCTCTCCACCGAGATGCTGGGCTCTCCACCGAGACGCGGGGCTCTCCGCCGAGACGCGGGGCTCTCCGCCGAGACGCGGGGCTCTCCACCGAGACGCGGGGCTCTCCACCGAGACGCGGGGCTCTCCACCGAGATGCGAGGCTCTCCACCGAGACGCGGGGCTCTCCACCGAGACGCGGGGCTCTCCACCGAAAAACAAAGTTCAGCAGTAAAAGACGGGCTCTCCACCGAGACGCTGGGCTCTGCACCGAGACGCGGGGTTCTCCACCGAAAAACAAAGTTCAGCAGTAAAAGACGGGCTCTCGACCGAGACGCGGGGCTCTCGACCGAGAAGCGGGGCTCTCGACCGAGACGCGGGGCTCTCGACCGAGACGCGGGGCTCTCCACCGAGACGCGGGGCTCTCCACCGAGACGCGGGGCTCTCCACCGAGACGCGGGGCTCTCGACCGAGACGTGGGGCTCTCAACCGAGACGCGGGGCTCTCCACCGAGACGCGGGTCTCTCCACCGAAAAACAAAGTTCAGCAGTAAAAGACGGGCTCTCCACCGAGACGCTGGGCTCTCCACCGAGACGAGGGGTTCTCCACAGAAAAACAAAGTACAGCAGTAAAAGACGGGCTCTCCACCGAGACACTGGCCTCTCCACCGAAAAACCAAGTTCAGCAGTAAAAGACGGGCTCTCCACTGAAATGCTGGGCTCTCCACCGAGACGCGGGGTTCTCCACCGAAAAACAAAGTTCAGCAGTAAAAGACGGGCTCTCGACCGAGATGCGGGGCTCTCGACCGAGACGCGGGGCTCTCGACCGAGACGCGGGGCTCTCCACCGAGACGCGGGGCTCTCGACCGAGACGCGGGGCTCTCGACCAAGACGCGGGGCTCTCCACCGAGACGCGGGGCTCTCGACCGAGACGCGGGGCTCTCCACCGAGACGCGGGGCTCTCGACCAAGACGCGGGGCTCTCCACCGAGACGCGGAGCTCTCCACCGAGACGCGGGGCTCTCCACCGAGACGCGGGGCTCTCCACGGAAAAACAAAGTTCAGCAGTAAAAGACGGGCTCTCGACCGAGACGCTGGGCACTCGACCGAGACGCGGGGCTCTCCACCGAGACGCGGGGCTCTCCACCGAGACGCGGGGCTCTCCACTGAGATGCGGGGCTCTCCACCGAGAGGCGGGGCTCTCCACCGAGACGCGGGGCTCTCCACCGAAATACAAAGTTCAGCAGTAAAAGACGGGCTCTCGACCGAGACTCTGGGCTCTCCACCGAGACGCGGGGCTCTCCACCGAGACGCTGGGCTCTCCACCGAGACGCGGGGTTCTCCACCGAAAAACAAAGTTCAGCAGTAAAAGACGGGCTCTCGACCGTGACGCTGGGCTCTCCACCGAGACGCGGGGCTCTCCACCGAGACGCGGGGCTCTCCACCGAGACGCGGGGCTCTCCACCGAGACGAGGGCCTCTCCACCGAGACGCGGGCCTCTCCACCGAGACGCGGGCCTCTCCACCGAGTCGCGGGCCTCTCCACCGAGACGCGGGGCTCTCCACCGAGACTCGGGGCTCTCCACCGAGACGCGGGGCTCTCCACCAAGGCGCGGGGCTCTCCACCGAGACGCGGGGCTCTCCACCGAAAAACAAAGTTCAGCAGTAAAAGACGGGCTCTCCACTGAGACGCGGGGCTCTCCATTGAAAAACAAAGTTCAGCAGTAAAAGACGGGCTCTCCACCGAGACACTGGCCTCTCCACCGAAAAACCAAGTTCAGCAGTAAAAGACGGGCTCTCCACTGAGACGCTGTGCTCTCCACCGAAAAACAAAGTTCAGCAGTAAAATACGGGCTCTCCACCGAGACGCTGGTCTCTCCACCGAAAAAGAAAGTTCAGCAGTAAAATACGGGCTCTCCACCGAGACGCATGGCTCTCCACCGACAAACAAAGTTCAGCAGTAAAAGACGGGCTCTCCACCGAGACGCTGGGCTCTCCACCGAGACGCTGGGCTCTCCACCGAGATGCTGGGCTCTCCACCGAGACGCGGGGCTCTCCACTGAGACGCGGGGCTCTCCACCGAGACGCGGGGCTCTCCACCGAGACGCGGGGCTCTCCACCGAGACGCAGGGTTCTCCACCGAAAAACAAAGTTCAGCAGTAAAAGACGGGCTCTCGACCGAGACGCGGGGCTCTCGACTGAGACGCGGGGCTCTCGACCGAGACGCGGGGCTCTCGACCGAGACGGGGGGCTCTCAACCGAGACGCGGGGCTCTCGACCGAGACGCTGGGCTCTCCACCGAGACGCTGGGCTCTCCACCGAAAAACAAAGTTCAGCAGTAAAAGACGGGCTCTCCACCGAGACGCTGGGCTCTCCACCGAGACGCAGGGTTCTCCACCGAAAAACAAAGTTCAGCAGTAAAAGACGGGCTCTCGACCGAGACGCCGGGCTCTCGACCGAGACGCGGGGCTCTCGACCGAGACGCGGGGCTCTCGACCGAGACGGGGGGCTCTCGACCGAGACGCGGGGCTCTCGACCGAGACGCTGGGCTCTCCACCGAGACGCTGGGCTCTCCACCGAGACGCGGGGCTCTCCACCGAGACGCGGGGCTCTCCACCGAGACGCGGGGCTCTTCCACCGAGATGCGGGGCTCTCCACCGAGACGCGGGGCTCTCCACCGAGACGCGGGGCTCTCCACCGAGACGCGGGGCTCTCCACCGAAAAACAAAGTTCAGCAGTAAAAGACGGGCTCTCCACCGAGACGCGGGGCTCTCCACCGAAAAACAAAGTTCAGCAGTAAAAGGCGGGCTCTCCACCGACACGCTGGGCTCTCCACCGAGACGCTTGGCTCTCCACCGAAAAACAAAATTCAGCAGTAAAAGACGGGCTCTCCACCGAGACGCTGGGCTCTCCACCGAGATGCTGGGCTCTCCACCGAGACGCGGGGCTCTCCGCCGAGACGCGGGGCTCTCCACCGAGACGCGGGGCTCTCCACCGAGACGCGGGGCTCTCCACCGAGACGCGGGTCTCTCCACCGAAAAACAAAGTTCACCAGTAAAAGACGGGCTCTCCACCGAGACGCTGGGCTCTCCACCGAGACGCGGGGTTCTCCACCGAAAAACAAAGTTCAGCAGTAAAAGACGTGCTCTCGACCGAGACGCGGGGCTCTCGACCGAGACGCGGGGCTCTCGACCGAGACGCGGGGCTCTCCACCGAGACGCGGGGCTCTCCACCGAGACGCGGGGCTCTCCACCGAGACGCAGGGTTCTCCACCGAAAAACAAAGTTCAGCAGTAAAAGACGGGCTCTCGACCGAGACGCGGGGCTCTCGACCGAGACGCGGGGCTCTCGACCGAGACGCGGGGCTCTCGACCGAGACGGGGGGCTCTCGACCGAGACGCGGGGCTCTCGACCGAGACGCTGGGCTCTCCACCGAGACGCTGGGCTCTCCACCGAAAAACAAAGTTCAGCAGTAAAAGACGGGCTCTCCACCGAGACGCTGGGCTCTACACCGAGACACAGGGTTCTCCACCGAAAAACAAAGTTCAGCAGTAAAAGACGGGCTCTCAACCGAGACGCGGGGCTCTCGACCGAGACGCGGGGCTCTCGACCGAGACGGGGGGCTCTCGACCGAGACGCGGGGCTCTCGACCGAGACGCTGGGCTCACCACCGAGACGCTGGGCTCTCCACCGAGACGCGGGGCTCTCCACCGAGACGCGGGGCTCTCCACCGAGACGCGGGGCTCTTCCACCGAGATGCGGGGCTCTCCACCGAGAGGCGGGGCTCTCCACCGAGACGCGGGGCTCTCCACCGAAAAACAAAGTTCAGCAGTAAAAGACGGGCTCTCCACCGAGACGCGGGGCTCTCCACCGAAAAACAAAGTTCAGCAGTAAAAGGCGGGCTCTCCACCGACACGCTGGGCTCTCCACCGAGACGCTTGGCTCTCCACCGAAAAACAAAATTCAGCTGTAAAAGACGGGCTCTCCACCGAGACGCTGGGCTCTCCACCGAGATGCTGGGCTCTCCACCGAGATGCTGGGCTCTCCACCGAGACGCGGGGCTCTCCGCCGAGACGCGGGGCTCTCCACCGAGACGCGGGGCTCTCCACCGAGACGCGGGGCTCTCCACAGAGACGCGGGGCTCTCCACCGAAAAACAAAGTTCACCAGTAAAAGACGGGCTCTCCACCGAGACGCTGGGCTCTCCACCGAGACGCGGGGTTCTCCACCGAAAAACAAAGTTCAGCAGTAAAAGACGTGCTCTCGACCGAGACGCGGGGCTCTCGACCGAGACGCGGGGCTCTCCACCGAGACGCGGGGCTCTCGACCGAGACGCGGGGCTCTCCACCGAGACGCGGGGCTCTCCACCGAGACGCGGGGCTCTCCACCGAGACGCGGGGCTCTCCACCGAGACGCGGGTCTCTCCACCGAAAAACAAAGTTCAGCAGTAAAAGACGGGCTCTCCAACGAGACGCGGGGCTCTCCACCGAAAAACAAAGTTCAGCAGTAAAAGGCGGGCTCTCCACCGACACGCTGGGCTCTCCACCGAGACGCTTGGCTCTCCACCGAAAAACAAAATTCAGCAGTAAAAGACGGGCTCTCCACCGAGACGCTGGGCTCTCCACCGAGATGCTGGGCTCTCCACCGAGATGCTGGGCTCTCCACCGAGACGCGGGGCTCTCCGCCGAGACGCGGGGCTCTCCACCGAGACGCGGGGCTCTCCACCGAGACGCGGGGCTCTCCACCGAGACGCGGGGCTCTCCACCGAAAAACAAAGTTCACCAGTAAAAGACGGGCTCTCCACCGAGACGCTGGGCTCTCCACCGAGACGCGGGGTTCTCCACCGAAAAACAAAGTTCAGCAGTAAAAGACGTGCTCTCGACCGAGACGCGGGGCTCTCGACCGAGACGCGGGGCTCTCGACAGAGACGCAGGGCTCTCGACCGAGACGCGGGGCTCTCCACCGAGACGCGGGGCTCTCGACCGAGACGCGGGGCTCTCCACCGAGACGCGGGGCTCTCCACCGAGACGCGGGGCTCTCCACCGAGACGCGGGGCTCTCCACCGAGACGCGGGGCTCTCCACCGAGACGCGGGTCTCTCCACCGAAAAACAAAGTTCAGCAGTAAAAGACGGGCTCTCCACCGAGACGCTGGGCTCTCCACCGAGACGAGGGGTTCTCCACCGAAAAACAAAGTTCAGCAGTAAAAGACGGGCTCTCCACCGAGACGCTGGGCTCTCCACCGAAAAACCAAGTTCAGCAGTAAAAGACGGGCTCTCCACCGAGACGCTGGGCTCTCCACCGAAAAACGAAGTTCAGCACTAAAAGACGGGCTCTCCACCGAGATGCGGGGCTCTCCACAGACAAACAAAGTTCAGCAGTAAAAGACGGGCTCACCACCGAGACGCTGGGCTCTCCACCGAGACGCTGGGCTCTCCACCGAAAAACAAAGTTCAGCACTAAAAGACGGGCTCTCCACCGAGACGCTGGGCTCTCCACCGAGACGCTGGGCTCTCCATCGAAAAACAAAATTCAGCAGTAAAAGACGGGCTCTCCACCGAGACGCTGGGCTCTCCACCGAGACGCGGGGTTCTCCACCGAGACGCGGGGCTCTCGACCGAGACGCGGGGCTCTCCACCGAGACGCGGGCCTCTCCACCGAGACGCGGGGCTCTCCACCGAGACGCGGGGCTCTCCACCGAGACGCGGGGCTCTCCACCGAGACGCGGGTCTCTCCACCGAAAAACAAAGTTCAGCAGTAAAAGACGGGCTCTCCACCGAGACGCGGGGCTCTCCACCGAAAAACAAAGTTCAGCAGTAAAAGGCGGGCTCTCCACCGACACGCTGGGCTCTCCACCGAGACGCTTGGCTCTCCACCGAAAAACAAAATTCAGCAGTAAAAGACGGGCTCTCCACCGAGACGCTGGGCTCTCCACCGAGATGCTGGGCTCTCCACCGAGATGCTGGGCTCTCCACCGAGACGCGGGGCTCTCCGCCGAGACGCGGGGCTCTCCACCGAGACGCGGGGCTCTCCACCGAGACGCTTGGCTCTCCACCGAGACGCGGGGCTCTCCACCGAAAAACAAAGTTCACCAGTAAAAGACGGGCTCTCCACCGAGACGCTGGGCTCTCCACCGAGACGCGGGGTTCTCCACCGAAAAACAAAGTTCAGCAGTAAAAGACGTGCTCTCGACCGAGACGCGGGGCTCTCGACCGAGACGCGGGGCTCTCGACCGAGACGCGGGGCTCTCCACCGAGACGCGGGGCTCTCCACCGAGACGCGGGGCTCTCCACCGAGACGCGGGGCTCTCCACCGAGACGCGGGGCTCTCCACCGAGACGCGGGTCTCTCCACCGAAAAACAAACTTCAGCAGTAAAAGACGGGCTCTCCACCGAGACGATGGGCTCTCCACCGAGACGAGGGGTTCTCCACCGAAAAACAAAGTTCAGCAGTAAAAGACGGGCTCTCCACCGAGACGCTGGGCTCTCCACCGAAAAACCAAGTTCAGCAGTAAAAGACGGGCTCTCCACTGAGACGCTGGGCTCTACACTGAAAAACAAAGTTCAGCAGTAAAAGACGGGCTCTCCACCGAGACGCTGGGCTCTCCACCGAAAAACAAAGTTCAGCACTAAAAGACGGGCTCTCCACCGAGACGCGGGGCTCTCAACATACAAACAAAGTTCAGCAGTAAAAGACGGGCTCACCACCGAGACGCTGGGCTCTCCACCGAGACGCTGGGCTCTCCACCGAAAAACAAAGTTCAGCAGTAAAAGACGGGCTCTCCACCGACACGCTGGGCTCTCCACCGAGACGCTTGGTTCTCCACCGAAAAACAAAATTCAGCAGTAAAAGACGGGCTCACCACCAAGACGCTGGGCTCTCCACCGAGACGCTGGGCTCTCCACCGAAAAACAAAGTTCAGCAGTAAAAGACGGGCTCTCCACCGACACGCTGGGCTCTCCACCGAGACGCTTGGCTCTCCACCGAAAAACAAAATTCAGCAGTAAAAGACGGGCTCTCCACCGAGACGCTGGGCTCTCCACCGAGACGCTGGGCTCTCCACCGCGACGCTGGGCTCTCCACCGAGACGCGGGGCTCTCCGCCGAGACGCGGGGCTCTCCACCGAGACGCGGGGCTCTCCACCGAGACGCGGGGCTCTCCACCGAGACGCGGGGCTCTCCACCGAGACGCGGGGCTCTCCACCGAAAAACAAAGTTCAGCAGTAAAAGACGGGCTCTCCACCGAGACGCTGGGCTCTCCACCGAGACGCTGGGCTCTCCACCGAGACGCTGGGTTCTCCACCGAAAAACAAAGTTCAGCAGTAAAAGACGGGCTCTCGACCGAGACGCGGGGCTCTCGACCGAGACGCGGGGCTCTCCACCGAGACGCGGGGATCTCCACCGAGACGCGGGGCTCTCGACCGAGACGCGGGGCTCTCGACCGAGACGCTGGGCTCTCCACCGAGACGCTGGGCTCTCCACCGAGACGCTGGGCTCTCCACCGAGACGCGGGGCTCTCCGCCGAGACGCGGGGCTCTCCGCCGAGACGCGGGGCTCTCCAACGAGACGCGGGGCTCTCCACCGAGACGCGGGGCTCTCCACCGAGATGCGGGGCTCTCCACCGTGACGCGGGGCTCTCCACCGAGACGCGGGGCTCTCCACCGAAAAACAAAGTTCAGCAGTAAAAGACGGGCTCTCCACCGAGACGCTGGGCTCTCCACCGAGACGCGGGGTTCTCCACCGAAAAACAAAGTTCAGCAGTAAAAGACGGGCTCTCGACCGAGACGCGGGGCTCTCGACCGAGACGCGGGGCTCTCGACCGAGACGCGGGGCTCTCGACCGAGACGCGGGGCTCTCCACCGAGACGCGGGGCTCTCGACCAAGACACGGGGCTCTCCACCGAGACGCGGGGCTCTCGACCGAGACGCGGGGCTCTCCACCGAGACGCGGGGCTCTCGACCGAGACGCGGGGCTCTCCACTGAAAAACAAAGTTCAGCAGTAAAAGACGGGCTCTCGACCGAGACGCTGGGCACTCGACCGAGACGCGGGGCTCTCGACCGAGACGCGGGGCTCTCCACCGAGACGCGGGGCTCTCCATCGAGACGCAGGGCTCTCCACCGAGAGGCGGGGCTCTCCACCGAGACGCGGGGCTCTCCACCGAAATACAAAGTTCAGCAGTAAAAGACGGGCTCTCGACCGTGACGCTGGGCTCTCCACAGAGACGCGGGGCTCTCCACCGAGACGCGGGGCTCTCCACCGAGACGCGGGGCTCTCCACGAAGACGAGGGCCTCTCCACCGAGACGCGGGCCTCTCCACCGAGACGCGGGCCTCTCCACCGAGACGCGGGGCTCTCCACCGAAACTCGGGGCTCTCCACCGAGACGCGGGGCTCTCCACCGAGACGCGGGGCTCTCCACCGAGACGCGGGGCTCTCCACCGAGACACTGGCCTCTCCACCGAAAAACAAAGTTCAGCAGTAAAAGACGGGCTCTCCACTGAGACGCTGGGCTCTCCACCGAAAAACAAAGTTCAGCAGTAAAATACGGGCTCTCCACCGAGACGCTGGGCTCTCCACCGAAAAAGAAAGTTCAGCAGTAAAAGACGGGCTCTCCACCGAGACGCCGGGCTCTCCACTGACAAACAAAGTTCAGCAGTAAAAGACGGGCTCTCCACCGAGACGCTGGGCTCTCCACCGAGACGCTGGGCTCTCCACCGAAAAACAAAGTTCAGCAGTAAAAGACGGGCTCTCCACCGAAACGCTGGGCTCTCCACCGAGACGCTGGGCTCACCACCGAAAAACAAAATTCAGCAGTAAAAGACGGGCTCTCCACCGAGACGCTGGGCTCTCCACCGAGATGCTGGGCTCTCCACCGAGACGCTGGGCTCTCCACCGAAAAACAAAGTTCAGCAGTAAAAGACGGGCTCTCGACAGAGACGCTGGGCTCTCCACCGAGATGCGGGGCTCTCCACCGAGACGCTGGGCTCTCCACCGAGACGCGGGGCTCTCGACCGAGACGCGGGGCTCTCCACCGAGACGCGGTGCTCTCCACCGAGACGCTGGTCTCTCCACCGAGACGAGGGCCGCTCCACCGAGACGCGGGCCTCTCCACCGAGACCTGGGGCTCTCCACCGAGACGCGGGGCTCTCCACCGAGACGCGGGGCTCTCCACCGAGACGCGGGGCTCTCCACCGAGACGCGGGGCTCTCCACCGAGACGCGGGGCTCTCCACCGAAAAACAAAGTTCAGCAGTAAAAGACGGGCTCTCCACCGAGACACTGGCCTCTCCACCGAAAAACCAAGTTCAGCAGTAAAAGACGGGCTCTCCACTGAGACGCTGGGCTCTCCACCGAAAAACAAAGTTCAGCAGTAAAAGACGGGCTCTCCACCGAGACGCTGGGCTCTCCACCGAAAAACAAAGTTCAGCACTAAAAGACGGGCTCTCCACCGAGACGCGGGGCTCTCAACATACAAACAAAGTTCAGCAGTAAAAGACGGGCTCACCACCGAGACGCTGGGCTCTCCACCGAGACGCTGGGCTCTCCACCGAAAAACAAAGTTCAGCAGTAAAAGACGGGCTCTCCACCGACACGCTGGGCTCTCCACCGAGACGCTTGGTTCTCCACCGAAAAACAAAATTCAGCAGTAAAAGACGGGCTCACCACCAAGACGCTGGGCTCTCCACCGAGACGCTGGGCTCTCCACCGAAAAACAAAGTTCAGCAGTAAAAGACGGGCTCTCCACCGACACGCTGGGCTCTCCACCGAGACGCTTGGCTCTCCACCGAAAAACAAAATTCAGCAGTAAAAGACGGGCTCTCCACCGAGACGCTGGGCTCTCCACCGAGACGCTGGGCTCTCCACCGCGACGCTGGGCTCTCCACCGAGACGCGGGGCTCTCCGCCGAGACGCGGGGCTCTCCACCGAGACGCGGGGCTCTCCACCGAGACGCGGGGCTCTCCACCGAGACGCGGGGCTCTCCACCGAGACGCGGGGCTCTCCACCGAAAAACAAAGTTCAGCAGTAAAAGACGGGCTCTCCACCGAGACGCTGGGCTCTCCACCGAGACGCTGGGCTCTCCACCGAGACGCTGGGTTCTCCACCGAAAAACAAAGTTCAGCAGTAAAAGACGGGCTCTCGACCGAGACGCGGGGCTCTCGACCGAGACGCGGGGCTCTCCACCGAGACGCGGGGATCTCCACCGAGACGCGGGGCTCTCGACCGAGACGCGGGGCTCTCGACCGAGACGCTGGGCTCTCCACCGAGACGCTGGGCTCTCCACCGAGACGCTGGGCTCTCCCCCGAGACGCGGGGCTCTCCGCCGAGACGCGGGGCTCTCCGCCGAGACGCGGGGCTCTCCAACGAGACGCGGGGCTCTCCACCGAGACGCGGGGCTCTCCACCGAGATGCGGGGCTCTCCACCGTGACGCGGGGCTCTCCACCGAGACGCGGGGCTCTCCACCGAAAAACAAAGTTCAGCAGTAAAAGACGGGCTCTCCACCGAGACGCTGGGCTCTCCACCGAGACGCGGGGTTCTCCACCGAAAAACAAAGTTCAGCAGTAAAAGACGGGCTCTCGACCGAGACGCGGGGCTCTCGACCGAGACGCGGGGCTCTCGACCGAGACGCGGGGCTCTCGACCGAGACGCGGGGCTCTCCACCGAGACGCGGGGCTCTCGACCAAGACACGGGGCTCTCCACCGAGACGCGGGGCTCTCGACCGAGACGCGGGGCTCTCCACCGAGACGCGGGGCTCTCGACCGAGACGCGGGGCTCTCCACTGAAAAACAAAGTTCAGCAGTAAAAGACGGGCTCTCGACCGAGACGCTGGGCACTCGACCGAGACGCGGGGCTCTCGACCGAGACGCGGGGCTCTCCACCGAGACGCGGGGCTCTCCATCGAGACGCAGGGCTCTCCACCGAGAGGCGGGGCTCTCCACCGAGACGCGGGGCTCTCCACCGAAATACAAAGTTCAGCAGTAAAAGACGGGCTCTCGACCGTGACGCTGGGCTCTCCACAGAGACGCGGGGCTCTCCACCGAGACGCGGGGCTCTCCACCGAGACGCGGGGCTCTCCACGAAGACGAGGGCCTCTCCACCGAGACGCGGGCCTCTCCACCGAGACGCGGGCCTCTCCACCGAGACGCGGGGCTCTCCACCGAAACTCGGGGCTCTCCACCGAGACGCGGGGCTCTCCACCGAGACGCGGGGCTCTCCACCGAGACGCGGGGCTCTCCACCGAGACACTGGCCTCTCCACCGAAAAACAAAGTTCAGCAGTAAAAGACGGGCTCTCCACTGAGACGCTGGGCTCTCCACCGAAAAACAAAGTTCAGCAGTAAAATACGGGCTCTCCACCGAGACGCTGGGCTCTCCACCGAAAAAGAAAGTTCAGCAGTAAAAGACGGGCTCTCCACCGAGACGCCGGGCTCTCCACTGACAAACAAAGTTCAGCAGTAAAAGACGGGCTCTCCACCGAGACGCTGGGCTCTCCACCGAGACGCTGGGCTCTCCACCGAAAAACAAAGTTCAGCAGTAAAAGACGGGCTCTCCACCGAAACGCTGGGCTCTCCACCGAGACGCTGGGCTCACCACCGAAAAACAAAATTCAGCAGTAAAAGACGGGCTCTCCACCGAGACGCTGGGCTCTCCACCGAGATGCTGGGCTCTCCACCGAGACGCTGGGCTCTCCACCGAAAAACAAAGTTCAGCAGTAAAAGACGGGCTCTCGACAGAGACGCTGGGCTCTCCACCGAGATGCGGGGCTCTCCACCGAGACGCTGGGCTCTCCACCGAGACGCGGGGCTCTCGACCGAGACGCGGGGCTCTCCACCGAGACGCGGTGCTCTCCACCGAGACGCTGGTCTCTCCACCGAGACGAGGGCCGCTCCACCGAGACGCGGGCCTCTCCACCGAGACCTGGGGCTCTCCACCGAGACGCGGGGCTCTCCACCGAGACGCGGGGCTCTCCACCGAGACGCGGGGCTCTCCACCGAGACGCGGGGCTCTCCACCGAGACGCGGGGCTCTCCACCGAAAAACAAAGTTCAGCAGTAAAAGACGGGCTCTCCACCGAGACACTGGCCTCTCCACCGAAAAACCAAGTTCAGCAGTAAAAGACGGGCTCTCCACTGAGACGCTGGGCTCTCCACCGAAAAACAAAGTTCAGCAGTAAAAGACGGGCTCTCCACCGAGACGCTGGGCTCTACACCGAAAAACAAAGTTCAGCACTAAAAGACAGGCTCTCCACCGAGACGCGGGGCTCTCCACCGACAAACAAAGTTCAGCAGTAAAAGACGGGCTCACCACCGAGACGCTGGGCTCTCCACCGAGATGCTGGGCTCTCCACCGAAAAACAAAGTTCAGCAGTAAAAGACGGGCTCTCCACCGACACGCTGGGCTCTCCACCGAGACGCTTGGCTCTCCACCGAAAAACAAAATTCAGCAGTAAAAGACGGGCTCTCCACCGAGACCCTGGGCTCTCCACCGAGATGCTGGGCTCTCCACCGAGACGCGGGGCTCTCCACCGAAAAACAAAGTTCAGCAGTAAAAGACGGGCTCTCCACCGAGACGCTGGGCTCTCCACCGAGACGCTGGGCTCTCCACCGAAAAACAAAGTTCAGCAGTAAAAGACGGGCTCCCCACCGCAACGCTGGGCTCTCCACCGAAAAACAAATTTCAGCAGTAAAAGACGGGCTCTCCACCGAAACGCTGGTCTCTCCACCGAAAAACAAAGTTCAGCAGTAAAAGACGGGCTCTTCACCGAAACGCTGGGCTCTCCGCCGAGACGCTGGTCTCTCCACCGAGACGCTGGGCTCTCCACCGAAAAACAAAGTTCAGCAGTAAAAGACGGCCTCTGCACCGAGACGCCGGGCTCTCCACCGAAAAAGAAAGTTCAGCAGTAAAAGACGGGCTCTCCACGAGACGCTGGGCTCTCCACAGAGACGCTGGGCTCAACACCGAAAAACAAATTTCAGCAGTAAAAGACGGGCTCTCCACCGAAACGCTGGTCTCTCCACCGAAAAACAAAGTTCAGCAGTAAAAGACGGGCTCTTCACCGAAACGCTGGGCTCTCCACCGAGACGCTGGTCTCTCCACCGAAAAACAAATTTCAGCAGTAAAAGACGGTCTCTCCACTGAGACGCCGGGCTCTCCACCAACAAACAAAGTTCAGCAGTAAAAGACGGGCTCTCCGTTGAGACGCTGGGCTCTCCACCGAGACGCTGGGCTCTCCACCGAAAAACAAAGTTCAGCAGTAAAAGACGGGCTCTCCACCAAAACGCTGGTCTCTCCACCGAGACGCATGGCTCTCCACCGAAAAACAAAGTTCAGCAATAAAAGACGGGCTCTCCGCCGAGACGCTGGTCTCTCCACCGAGACGCTGGGCTCTCCACCGAAAAACAAAGTTCAGCAGTAAAAGACGGGCTCTGCACCGAGACGCCGGGCTCTCCACCGAAAAAGAAAGTTCAGCAGTAAAAGACGGGCTCTCCACGAGACGCTGGGCTCTCCACAGAGACGCTGGGCTCTCCACCGAAAAACAAAGTTCAGCAATAAAAGACGGGCTCTCCACCGAAGTGCTGGGCTTTCCACCGAGACGCTGGGCTCTCCACCGACAAACAAAGTTCAGCAGTAAAAGACGGGCTCTCCACCGAAACGCTGGTCTCTCCACCAAAAAACAAAGTTCAGCAGAAAAAGACGGGCTCTCCACCGAGACGCTGGGCTCTCTACCGAAAAACAAAGTTCAGCAGTAAAAGACGGGCTCTCCACCAAAATGCTGGGCTCTCCACCGAGACCCTGGGCTCTCCACTGAAAAACAAAGTTCAGCAGTAAAAGACGGGCTCTCCACCGAGACGCTGGGCTCTCCACCGAGACGCTGGGCTCTCCACCGAAAAACAAAGTTCAGCAGTAAAAGACGGGCTCTCCACCGAGACGCTGGGCTCTCCACTGAGACGCTGGGCTCTCCACCGAAAAACAAAGTTCAGTAGTAAAAGACGGGCTCTCCACTGAAACGCTGGGCTCTTCACCGAGACGCTGGGCTCACCACTGAAAAACAAAGTTCAGCAGTAAAAGACGGGCTCTCCACCGAGACCCTGGGCTCTCCACCGAGACGCTGGGCTCTCCACCGAAAAACAAAGTTCAGCAGTAAAAGACGGGCACTCCACCGAGACGCTGGGCTCTCCACCGAAAAACAAATTTCAGCAGTAAGAGACGGGCTCTCCACCGAGACGCTGGGCTCTCCACCGAGAGGCTGGGCTCTCCACCGACACGCTGCGCTCTCCACCGACAAAAAAAGTTCAGCAGTAAAAGACGGGCTCTCCACCGAAACGCTGGGCTCTCCACCGAAAAACAAATTTCAGCAGTAAAAGACGGGCTCTCCACCGAAACGCTGGGCTCTCCACCGAAAAACAAAGTTCAGCAGTAAAAGACGGGCTCTCTACCGAAACGCTGGGCTCTCCACCGAGACGCTGGGCTCACCACCGAAAAACAAAATTCAGCAGTAAAAGACGGGCTCTCCACCGAGACGCTGGGCTCTCCACCGAGATGCTGGGCTCTCCACCGAGACGCTGGGCTCTCCACCGAAAAACAAAGTTCAGCAGTAAAAGACGGGCTCTCGACCGAGACGCTGGGCTCTCCACCGAGATGCGGGGCTCTCCACCGAGACGCGGGGCTCTCCACCGAGACGCGGGGCTCTCCACCGAGACGCTGGTCTCTCCACCGAGACGAGGGCCGCTCCACCGAGACGCGGGCCTCTCCACCGAGACCTGGGGCTCTCCACCGAGACGCGGGGCTCTCCACCGAGACGCGGGGCTCTCCACCGAGACGCGGGGCTCTCCACCGAGACGCGGGGCTCTCCACCGAGACGCGGGGCTCTCCACCGAAAAACAAAGTTCAGCAGTAAAAGACGGGCTCTCCACTGAGACGCTGGGCTCTCCACCGAAAAACAAAGTTCAGCAGTAAAAGACGGGCTCTCCACCGAGACGCTGGGCTCTACACCGAAAAACAAAGTTCAGCACTAAAAGACAGGCTCTCCACCGAGACGCGGGGCTCTCCACCGACAAACAAAGTTCAGCAGTAAAAGACGGGCTCACCACCGAGACGCTGGGCTCTCCACCGAGATGCTGGGCTCTCCACCGAAAAACAAAGTTCAGCAGTAAAAGACGGGCTCTCCACCGACACGCTGGGCTCTCCACCGAGACGCTTGGCTCTCCACCGAAAAACAAAATTCAGCAGTAAAAGACGGGCTCTCCACCGAGACCCTGGGCTCTCCACCGAGATGCTGGGCTCTCCACCGAGACGCGGGGCTCTCCACCGAAAAACAAAGTTCAGCAGTAAAAGACGGGCTCTCCACCGAGACGCTGGGCTCTCCACCGAGACGCTGGGCTCTCCACCGAAAAACAAAGTTCAGCAGTAAAAGACGGGCTCCCCACCGCAACGCTGGGCTCTCCACCGAAAAACAAATTTCAGCAGTAAAAGACGGGCTCTCCACCGAAACGCTGGTCTCTCCACCGAAAAACAAAGTTCAGCAGTAAAAGACGGGCTCTTCACCGAAACGCTGGGCTCTCCGCCGAGACGCTGGTCTCTCCACCGAGACGCTGGGCTCTCCACCGAAAAACAAAGTTCAGCAGTAAAAGACGGGCTCTGCACCGAGACGCCGGGCTCTCCACCGAAAAAGAAAGTTCAGCAGTAAAAGACGGGCTCTCCACGAGACGCTGGGCTCTCCACAGAGACGCTGGGCTCTCCACCGAAAAACAAATTTCAGCAGTAAAAGACGGGCTCTCCACCGAAACGCTGGTCTCTCCACCGAAAAACAAAGTTCAGCAGTAAAAGACGGGCTCTTCACCGAAACGCTGGGCTCTCCACCGAGACGCTGGTCTCTCCACCGAAAAACAAATTTCAGCAGTAAAAGACGGTCTCTCCACTGAGACGCCGGGCTCTCCACCAACAAACAAAGTTCAGCAGTAAAAGACGGGCTCTCCACCAAAACGCTGGTCTCTCCACCGAGACGCATGGCTCTCCACCAAAAAACAAAGTTCAGCAGTAAAGACGGGCTCTCCGCCGAGACGCTGGTCTCTCCACCGAGACGCTGGGCTCTCCACCGAAAAACAAAGTTCAGCAGTAAAAGACGGGCTCTGCACCGAGACGCCGGGCTCTCCACCGAAAAAGAAAGTTCAGCAGTAAAAGACGGGCTCTCCACGAGACGCTGGGCTCTCCACAGAGACGCTGGGCTCTCCACCGAAAAACAAAGTTCAGCAATAAAAGACGGGCTCTCCACCGAAGTGCTGGGCTTTCCACCGAGACGCTGGGCTCTCCACCGACAAACAAAGTTCAGCAGTAAAAGACGGGCTCTCCACCGAAACGCAGGTCTCTCCACCAAAAAACAAAGTTCAGCAGAAAAAGACGGGCTCTCCACCGAGACGCTGGGCTCTCTACCGAAAAACAAAGTTCAGCAGTAAAAGACGGGCTCTCCACCAAAATGCTGGGCTCTCCACCGAGACCCTGGGCTCTCCACAGAAAAACAAAGTTCAGCAGTAAAAGACGGGCTCTCCACCGAGACGCTGGGCTCTCCACCGAGACGCTGGGCTCTCCACCGAAAAACAAAGTTCAGCAGTAAAAGACGGGCTCTCCACCGAGACGCTGGGCTATCCACCGAGACGCTGGGCTCTCCACCGAAAAACAAAGTTCAGCAGTAAAAGACGGGCTCTCCACTGAAACGCTGGGCTCTTCACCGAGACGCTGGGCTCACCACCGAAAAACAAAGTTCAGCAGTAAAAGACGGGCTCTCCACGGAGACCCTGGGCTCTCCACCGAGACGCTGGGCTCTCCACCGAAAAACAAAGTTCAGCAGTAAAAGACGGGCACTCCACCGAGACGCTGGGCTCTCCACCGAAAAACAAATTTCAGCAGTAAGAGACGGGCTCTCCACCGAGACGCTGGGCTCTCCACCGAGAGGCTGGGCTCTCCACCGACACGCTGCGCTCTCCACCGACAAAAAAAGTTCAGCAGTAAAAGACGGGCTCTCCACCGAAACGCTGGGCTCTCCACCGAAAAACAAATTTCAGCAGTAAAAGACGGGCTCTCCACCGAAACGCTGGGCTCTCCACCGAAAAACAAAGTTCAGCAGTAAAAGACGGGCTCTCCACCGAGACGCTGGGCTCTCCACCGAGATGCTGGGCTCTCCACCGAGACGCTGGGCTCTCCACCGAAAAACAAAGTTCAGCAGTAAAAGAAGGGCTCTCGACCGAGACGCTGGGCTCTCCACCGAGATGCGGGGCTCTCCACCGAGACGCTGGGCTCTCCACCGAGACGCGGGGCTCTCCACCGAGACGCGGGGCTCTCCACCGAGACGCGGTGCTCTCCACCGAGACGCTGGTCTCTCCACCGAGACGAGGGCCGCTCCACCGAGACGCGGGGCTCTCCACCGAGACGCGGGGCTCTCCACCGAGACGCGGGGCTCTCCACCGAGACGCGGGGCTCTCCACCGAGACGCGGGGCTCTCCACCGAGACGCGGGGCTCTCCACCGAGACGCGGGGCTCTCCACCGAAAAACAAAGTTCAGCAGTAAAAGACGGGCTCTCCGCCGAGACACTGGCCTCTCCACCGAAAAACCAAGTTCAGCAGTAAAAGACGGGCTCTCCACTGAGACGCTGGGCTCTCCACCGAAAAACAAAGTTCAGCAGTAAAAGACGGGCTCTCCACCGAGACGCTGGGCTCTACACCGAAAAACAAAGTTCAGCACTAAAAGACGGGCTCTCCACCGAGACGCGGGGCTCTCCACCGACAAACAAAGTTCAGCAGTAAAAGACGGGCTCACCACCGAGACGCTGGGCTCTCCACCGAGACGCTGGGCTCTCCACCGAAAAACAAAATTCAGCAGTAAAAGACGGGCTCTCCACCGACACGCTGGGCTCTCCACCGAGACGCTTGGCTCTCCACCGAAAAACAAAATTCAGCAGTAAAAGACGGGCTCTCCACCGAGACCCTGGGCTCTCCACCGAGATGCTGGGCTCTCCACCGAGACGCGGGGCTCTCCACCGAAAAACAAAGTTCAGCAGTAAAAGACGGGCTCTCGACCGAGACGCGTGGCTCTCGACCGAGACGCGGGGCTCTCGACCGAGACGCGGGGCTCTCGACCGAGACGCGGGGCTCTCGACCGAGACGCTGGGCTCTCCATCGAGACGCGGGGCTCTCCACCGAGACGCGGGGCTCTCCACCGAGACGCGGGGCTCTCCACCGAGACGCGGGGCTCTCCACCGTGACGGGGGGATCTCCACCGAGACGCGGGGCTCTCCACCGAGACGCGGGGCTCTCCACCGAAAAACAAAGTTCAGCAGTAAAAGACGGGCTCTCGACCGAGACGCTGGGCTCTCCACCGAGACGCGGGCCTCTCCACCGAGACGCTGGGCTCTCGACCGAGACGCGGGGCTCTCCACCGACACGCGGGGCTCTCCACCGAGACGCGGGGCTCTCCACCGAAAAACAAAGTTCAGCAGTAAAAGACGGGCTCTCGACCGAGACGCTGCGCTCTCCACCGAGACGCGGGGCTCTCCACCGAGACGCGGGACTCTCCACCGAGACGCGGGGCTCTCCACCGAGACGAGGGCCTCTCCACCGAGACGCGGGCCTCTCCACCGAGACGCGGGCCCCTCCACCGAGACGCGGGGCTCTCCACCGAGACGCGGGGCTCTCCACCGAGACGCGGGGCTCTCCACCGAGACGCGGGGCTCTCCACCGAAAAACAAAGTTCAGCAGTAAAAGACGGGCTCTCCACCGAGACGCTGGGCTCTCCACCGAGACGCGGGGCTCTCCATTGAAAAACAAAGTTCAGCAGTAAAAGACGGGCTCTCCACCGAGACACTGGCCTCTCCACCGAGTTGCTGGGCTCTCCACCGAGACGCTGGGCTCTCCACCGAAAAACAAAGTTCAGAAGTAAAAGACGGGCTCTCCACCGAGACGCTGGGCTCTCCACCGAAAAACAAAGTTCAGCAGTAAAAGACGGGCTCTCCACCGAGACGCTGGGCACTCCACCTAGACGCTGGGCTCTCCACCGAAAAACAAAGTTCAGCAGTAAAAGGCTGGCTCTCCACCGAGACGCTGGGCACTCCACCTAGACGCTGGGCTCTCCACCAAAAAACAAAGTTCAGCAGTAAAAGACGGGCTCTCCACCGAAACGCTGGGCTCTCCACCGAGACGCGGGGCTCTCGACCGAGACGCGGGGCTCTCGACCGAGACGCGGGGCTCTCCACCGAGACGCTGGGCTCTCCACCGATACGCGGGGCTCTCCACCGAGACGCGGGGCTCTCCACCGAGACGCGGGGCTCTCCACCGAGACGCGGGGCTCTCCACCGAAAAACAAAGTTCAACAGTAAAAGACAGGCTGTCGACCGAGACGCTGGGCACTCGACCGAGACGCGGGGCTCTCCACCGAGACGCTGGGCTCTCGCCCAAGACGCGGGGCTCTCGACCGAGAAGCGGGGCTCTCGACCGAGACGCGGGGCTCTCGACAGACACGCGGGGCTCTCGACCGAGACGCGGGGCTCTCCACCGAGACGCGGGGCTCTCCACCGAGACGCGGGGCTCTCCACCGAGACGCGGGGATCTCCACCGAAAAACAAAGTTCAGCAGTAAAAGACGGGCTCTCCACCGAGACGCTAGGCTCTCCACCGAGACGCGGGGTTCTCCACCGAAAAACAAAGTTCAGCAGTAAAAGACGGGCTCTCCACCGAGACGCTGGGCTCTCCACCGAGACGCGGGGCTCTCCATTGAAAAACAAAGTTCAGCAGTAAAAGACGGGCTCTCCACCGAGACACTGGCCTCTCCACCGAGTTGCTGGGCTCTCCACCGAGACGCTGGGCTCTCCACCGAAAAACAAAGTTCAGAAGTAAAAGACGGGCTCTCCACCGAGACGCTGGGCTCTCCACCGAAAAACAAAGTTCAGAAGTAAAAGGCTGGCTCTCGACCGAGACGCTGGGCACTCCACCTAGACGCTGGGCTCTCCACCAAAAAACAAAGTTCAGCAGTTAAAGACGGGCTCTCCACCGAAACGCTGGGCTCTCCACCGAGACGCGGGGCTCTCGACCGAGAAGCGGGGCTCTCGACCGAGACGCGGGGCTCTCCACCGAGACGCGGGGCTCTCCACCGAGACGCGGGGCTCTCGACCGAGACGCGGGGCTCTCCACCGAGACGCGGGGCTCTCGACCGAGACGCGGGGTTCTCCACCGAGACGGGGGGCTCTCCACCGAGACGCGGGGCTCTCCACCGAAAAACAAAGTTCAACAGTAAAAGACAGGCTCTCGACCGAGACGCTGGGCACTCGACCGAGACGCGGGGCTCTCCACCGAGACGCTGGGCTCTCGCCCGAGACGCGGGGCTCTCGACCGAGACGCGGGGCTCTCGACCGAGACGCGGGGCTCTCGACAGACACGCGGGGCTCTCGACCGAGACGCGGGGCTCTCCACCGAGACGCGGGGCTCTCCACCGAGACGCGGGGCTCTCCACCGAGACGCGGGGATCTCCACCGAAAAACAAAGTTCAGCAGTAAAAGACGGGCTCTCGACCAAGACGCTGGGCTCTCCACGGAGATGCGGCGCCCTCCACCAAGACGCGGGGCTCTCCACCGAGACGCGGGGCTCTCCACCGAAAAACAAAGTTCAGCAGTAAAAGACGGGCTCTCCACCGAGACGCTAGGCTCTCCACCGAGACGCGGGGTTCTCCACCGAAAAACAAAGTTCAGCAGTAAAAGACGGGCTCTCCACCGACACGCTGGGCTCTCCACCGAGACGCGGGGCTCTCCATTGAAAAACAAAGTTCAGCAGTAAAAGACGGGCTCTCCACCGAGACACTGGCCTCTCCACCGAGTTGCTGGGCTCTCCACCGAGACGCTGGGCTCTCCACCGAAAAACAAAGTTCAGAAGTAAAAGACGGGCTCTCCACCGAGACGCTGGGCTCTCCACCGAAAAACAAGGTTCAGCAGTAAAAGACGGGCTCTCCACCGAAACGCTGGGCTCTCCACCGAGACGCGGGGCTCTCGACCGAGACGCGGGGCTCTCGACCGAGACGCGGGGCTCTCCACCGAGACGCGGGGCTCTCCACCGAGACGCGGGGCTCTCCACCGAGACGCGGGGCTCTCCACCGAGACGCGGGGCTCTCCACCGAGACGCGGGGCTCTCCACCGAGACGCGGGGCTCTCCACCGAGACACGGGGCTCTCCACCGAGACGCGGGGCTCTCCACCGAAAAACAAAGTTCAACAGTAAAAGACAGGCTCTCGACCGAGACGCTGGGCACTCGACCGAGACGCGGGGCTCTCCACCGAGACGCTGGGCTCTCGCCCGAGACGCGGGGCTCTCCATCGAGACTCGGGGCTCTCCACCGAGACGCGGGGCTCTCCACCGAGACGCGGGGCTCTCCACCGTGACGCGGGGCTCTCCACCGAGACGCGGGGCTCTCCACCGAGACGCGGGGCTCTCCACCGAAAAACAAAGTTCAGCAGTAAAAGACGGGCTCTCGACCGAGACGCTGGGCTCTCCACCGAGACGCGGGGCTCTCCACCGAGACGCTGGGCTCTCGACCGAGACGCGGGGCTCTCCACCGACACGCGGGGTTCTCCACCGAGACGCGGGGCTCTCCACCGAAAAACAAAGTTCAGCAGTAAAAGACGGGCTCTCGACCGAGACGCTGCGCTCTCCACCGAGACGCGGGGCTCTCCACCGAGACGCGGGACTCTCCACAGAGACGCGGGGCTCTCGACCGAGACGCGGGGCTCTCGACCGAGACGCGGGGCTCTCGACAGACACGCGGGGCTCTCGACCGAGACGCGGGGCTCTCCACCGAGACGCGGGGCTCTCCACCGAGACGCGGGGCTCTCCAACGAGACGCGGGGATCTCCACCGAAAAACAAAGTTCAGCAGTAAAAGACGGGCTCTCGACCAAGACGCTGGGCTCTCCACGGAGATGCGGGGCTCTCCACCAAGACGCGGGGCTCTCCACCGAGACGCGGGGCTCTCCACCGAAAAACAAAGTTCAGCAGTAAAAGACGGGCTCTCCACCGAGACGCTAGGCTCTCCACCGAGACGCGGGGTTCTCCACCGAAAAACAAAGTTCAGCAGTAAAAGACGGGCTCTCCACTGAAACGCTGGGCTCTCCACCGAGACGCTGGGCTCTCCACCGAAAAACAAAATTCAGCAGTAAAAGACGGGCTGTCCACTGAGACGCCGGGCTCTCCACCAACAAACAAAGTTCAGCAGTAAAAGACGGGCTCTCCACCGAGACGCTGGGCTCTCCACCGAAAAACAAAGTTCAGCAGTAAAAGACGGGCTCCCCACCGCAACGCTGGGCTCTCCACCGAAAAACAAATTTCAGCAGTAAAAGACGGGCTCTCCACCGAAACGCTGGTCTCTCCACCGAAAAACAAAGTTCAGCAGTAAAAGACGGGCTCTTCACCGAAACGCTGGGCTCTCCACCGAGACGCTGGTCTCTCCACCGAAAAACAAATTTCAGCAGTAAAAGACGGTCTCTCCACTGAGACGCCGGGCTCTCCACCAACAAACAAAGTTCAGCAGTAAAAGACGGGCTCTCCGTTGAGACGCTGGGCTCTCCACCGAGACGCTGGGCTCTCCACCGAAAAACAAAGTTCAGCAGTAAAAGACAGGCTCTCCACCAAAACGCTGGTCTCTCCACCGAGACGCATGGCTCTCCACCAAAAAACAAAGTTCAGCAGTAAAGACGGGCTCTCCGCCGAGACGCTGGTCTCTCCACCGAGACGCTGGGCTCTCCACCGAAAAACAAAGTTCAGCAGTAAAAGACGGGCTCTGCACCGATACGCCGGGCTCTCCACCGAAAAAGAAAGTTCAGCAGTAAAAGACGGGCTCTCCACGAGACGCTGGGCTCTCCACAGAGACGCTGGGCTCTCCACCGAAAAACAAAGTTCAGCAATAAAAGACGGGCTCTCCACCGAAGTGCTGGGCTTTCCACCGAGACGCTGGGCTCTCCACCGACAAACAAAGTTCAGCAGTAAAAGACGGGCTCTCCACCGAAACGCTGGTCTCTCCACCAAAAAACAAAGTTCAGCAGAAAAAGACGGGCTCTCCACCGAGACGCTGGGCTCTCTACCGAAAAACAAAGTTCAGCAGTAAAAGACGGGCTCTCCACCAAAATGCTGGGCTCTCCACCGAGACCCTGGGCTCTCCACTGAAAAACAAAGTTCAGCAGTAAAAGACGGGCTCTCCACCGAGACGCTGGGCTCTCCACCGAGACGCTGGGCTCTCCACCGAAAAACAAAGTTCAGCAGTAAAAGACGGGCTCTCCACCGAGACGCTGGGCTCTCCACTGAGACGCTGGGCTCTCCACCGAAAAACAAAGTTCAGCAGTAAAAGACGGGCTCTCCACCGAGACGCTGGGCTCTCCACCGAAAAACAAAGTTCAGCAGTAAAAGACGGGCACTCCACCGAGACGCTGGGCTCTCCACCGAAAAACAAATTTCAGCAGTAAGAGACGGGCTCTCCACCGAGACGCTGGGCTCTCCACCGAGAGGCTGGGCTCTCCACCGACACGCTGCGCTCTCCACCGACAAAAAAAGTTCAGCAGTAAAAGACGGGCTCTCCACCGAAACGCTGGGCTCTCCACCGAAAAACAAATTTCAGCAGTAAAAGACGGGCTCTCCACCGAAACGCTGGGCTCTCCACCGAAAAACAAAGTTCAGCAGTAAAAGACGGGCTCTCCACCGAGACGCTGGGCTCTCCACCGAGATGCTGGGCTCTCCACCGAGACGCTGGGCTCTCCACCGAAAAACAAAGTTCAGCAGTAAAAGACGGGCTCTCGACCGAGACGCTGGGCTCTCCACCGAGATGCGGGGCTCTCCACCGAGACGCTGGGCTCTCCACCGAGACGCGGGGCTCTCCACCGAGACGCGGGGCTCTCCACCGAGACGCGGTGCTCTCCACCGAGACGCTGGTCTCTCCACCGAGAATAGGGCCGCTCCACCGAGACGCGGGGCTCTCCACCGAGACGCGGGGCTCTCCACCGAGACGCGGGGCTCTCCACCGAGACGCGGGGCTCTCCACCGAGACGCGGGGCTCTCCACCGAAAAACAAAGTTCAGCAGTAAAAGACGGGCTCTCCACCGAGACGCTGGGCTCTACACCGAAAAACAAAGTTCAGCACTAAAAGACGGGCTCTCCACCGAGACGCGGGGCTCTCCACCGACAAACAAAGTTCAGCAGTAAAAGACGGGCTCACCACCGAGACGCTGGGCTCTCCACCGAGACGCTGGGCTCTCCACCGAAAAACAAAGTTCAGCAGTAAAAGACGGGCTCTCCACCGACACGCTGGGCTCTCCACCGAGACGCTTGGCTCTCCACCGAAAAACAAAATTCAGCAGTAAAAGACGGGCTCTCCACCGAGACCCTGGGCTCTCCACCGAGATGCTGGGCTCTCCACCGAGACGCGGGGCTCTCCACCGAAAAACAAAGTTCAGCAGTAAAAGACGGGCTCTCGACCGAGACGCGTGGCTCTCGACCGAGACGCGGGGCTCTCGACCGAGACGCGGGGCTCTCGACCGAGACGCGGGGCTCTCGACCGAGACGCTGGGCTCTCCATCGAGACGCGGGGCTCTCCACCGAGACGCGGGGCTCTCCACCGAGACGCGGGGCTCTCCACCGAGACGCGGGGCTCTCCACCGTGACGCGGGGCTCTCCACCGAGACGCGGGGCTCTCCACCGAGACGCGGGGCTCTCCACCGAAAAACAAAGTTCAGCAGTAAAAGACGGGCTCTCGACCGAGACGCTGGGCTCTCCACCGAGACGCGGGCCTCTCCACCGAGACGCTGGGCTCTCGACCGAGACGCGGGGCTCTCCACCGACACGCGGGGCTCTCCACCGAGACGCGGGGCTCTCCACCGAAAAACAAAGTTCAGCAGTAAAAGACGGGCTCTCGACCGAGACGCTGCGCTCTCCACCGAGACGCGGGGCTCTCCACCGAGACGCGGGACTCTCCACCGAGACGCGGGGCTCTCCACCGAGACGAGGGCCTCTCCACCGAGACGCGGGCCTCTCCACCGAGACGCGGGCCCCTCCACCGAGACGCGGGGCTCTCCACCGAGACGCGGGGCTCTCCACCAAGACGCGGGGCTCTCCACCGAGACGCGGGGCTCTCCACCGAAAAACAAAGTTCAGCAGTAAAAGACGGGCTCTCCACCGAGACGCTGGGCTCTCCACCGAGACGCGGGGCTCTCCATTGAAAAACAAAGTTCAGCAGTAAAAGACGGGCTCTCCACCGAGACACTGGCCTCTCCACCGAGTTGCTGGGCTCTCCACCGAGACGCTGGGCTCTCCACCGAAAAACAAAGTTCAGAAGTAAAAGACGGGCTCGCTGAACTGCAACTGCCTCTTGACAGGCTTTCTGCCAATACATGTTCCATAACAACAACTGCAAAGGGGTGAGGATTAATTTCACAATACTTTTAATATAACAGCAAATCCGTTCCCCAAATATATGACAACATCTGCCTAGTGGGTTCAAACTGAATGCCTGTAGAAATAACAGTTTGCCTTAACTGAGATAGCAATTTCAATTTAAGGGAGACATTTCAGCATTTACTGCCTGACCTTGAGCGTTAATCTGGTACTTAACAGGAAAGGCGAGAATCTTTTCCTGCAACAATCAAAATCATTGTTTGACAGAGTCTCTCTCTGAATAGATTTCCAATCTATCACCTGGATTTGCATTTGTCTACCTGTGCTCTGCAACTTTACCTTCCTTTCTTCTCCCCCCCCCTTTCTTTTTTTTTTTTTTTTTTTTTTTTTTTTTTTTTTTTTTCAAAAGTTGTTCACTGTGCTTTGCACGGCTACAAACAGCAGCCTGCTCGGCAGCAGCTACAGCTGCCTGCCTGCTTCAGCAGCAGCCATAAATACCTGTCAGCAACCACACTTTTGCATTAACCCTTTCTTGCCTGAAATGTTAAACCACTACCTGTTAAAAACTTTTACATGAACACGATAACAAAAAAAAATACATAGAACACCATCTGCTCTCATCACACACACACACACATACGTATGCATATGGGATCCCACAAGCACATTTCACACAACTACAATATTTGAAACACAAAATCCAGACAATCATTACTCGCACTACACAGTTCCACGTACAGAACGTGGCATAAGGACTCTGTGAAGACCATCAGGAAACCAGCTCCAACAAGCATCATCCCAGTGTGAGGTGACAGGCTCAGCCCTAGCGAGCGTCCCCGCAGAGGCTCTGCCTCCCTCACATCGCATGAGGCTAGGGCTTTTATACTGATCAAAATGCACACTCATTCTGACACAGGTGGCCAGTCTATGTCAGAAGAAGTGGCCAGCAATATCTATAAAGGTTTCCAAGCATCAATAGAATCATAGACATTTGCTAACTTCTAGTACATGAGTATCACAGAGAGACTGTATCAAACGAGTTGTGTATGGGGCCCCAAGTCCACAGTCCGTCACAGTCCACCACAGTCCTCCCAATACCCCTGATAAGGGCATACGAGACCTTCCCACCGCGGGTCTTGATCCAGCACATACATCACAGGGAAAGCACACAATACATCTGCATCCCCCACCCATCTCGCTTCTCCCTTTACAGCTGTCCATTTATCATGAGGATCTGGGGGATATAAATTAGGCTTCTTTTCTGGCTCCATGTCAAAAGGATCATCCAGGTCAGCATCAGAATTAACAGGCGTCAGAACTTCAGGAGCAGCAACAGCAGCCTGATGAGCACGCACAGGCTCTTTCTTGGGGTCAATAGGGTCTGGGTCAAAAGAGTGTCTTCATCTCTGTCTTCCTTAATTTCTGTAGGGATCTTTTGAGGTTGTGAAGTTACAAGTGTTATTTCTACAGAGGTTGCCAGGTCCAAGCCGAAGCTTCCGCTGGTTGCGGGTTGCAAGGGGGTGGAATCATCTGAGCTGCAGCGGCAACTTGTTTCTGCACGTGGCCGTTGGTGTACGCGCTCCTGTTGCAGTTTCCCGAACCTCGCCGACACATAGAGGTGTTATGTGAGTTGTTTCGGCATTTCTGACACCACACTCCTGAGACAGTGCATTCTCGGCGGAGATGTCCCATTCCTCCACATCGATAACAGCGTAGAGGGCCACGGTTGCGCTGGCCAAGTGCGGCCGACGCTTGAAGGGGTGCAAGAGCGGCTAACACCTGAGTCTGTGAAGCCTTTGCTTGTTTCTGAATTCCCTCAGCTAGCTGTTTTATGGCATCTACTACCATAGCTTGCGGCCCTGTTGGTTGTGAGGCCATTCTTTCTAATGCTTCCTCTATAGTCCAATCAGCTCCCAAAGTAAGAATAACATTTCGGGTAATGGGGTTGCAGTTTTGTAAAGCACATTGTTTTAACATGGCTCCCTTCATGTAGTCTGGGACGCCTGCTTTCTCAATAGCTGCAGCAGCTCTGTCTATAAAGGACCCAAATGATTCGTCTCGTCCTTGCTTGATAGCCATATATGAAGGCACACCTCCTGGGTCCTTAACTTGGTTAATAGCTTGCCGTACCAAATTCATAGCTGCTCTACACTTATCGGGTCCTAATAAAGCTTGTGCCTCGGTTCTAAAAAACGGTCCTGTACCCATTAACTCATCCAGAGTTACCCCGTAAAGGGGATCCCCAGGTTGTCTTTGTATAGCTACGAATCCATGAGCCAGATTTTGCCAATGAGCGTTAAAAAGCAACTGCTGATGTTGTGAGAATATAAGCTTAGCAATACTCTTGCAATCGGATGGTAGCAAGATATGAGCAGTCCAGATATAATCTAACATCTGCTTTACCGGCTCACTGGTGACTCCAAATTGACTGGCCGTCGCTCGTAATTGTGATAACAGTTTCCAATCTAAAGGGGTAACAGTTGCCATCAAACCACCCTGGTGTTGCTGAAAAGTCACCGGGCATGCCAAGGAGGTCGCCACCTCATTGTCCCCCTTTTCAAGGCTGTCCTTAGCCACCGCTGCCCAAGCCTCCCTTCTTTCTTTAGCTATGGCCTCCACTAGGTCACTTTCTGCCCCAGGGATAGGCTCATTGCTTGAAAGAGGGTTAACAGAGGGCTTTTCTGGTTTTAGAGTCGTAGTGGTGGGGGGAGCTGTTGGTTCCGAAACTGAGGGGCTTGCTCCGGTGTCATCTGCATTTTGTGGAGATGGCAACATTACTTGTGAAAAAGCAGATGGCATTGGAACGGAGGAAGGCCAGTCAATTTCATAACTTCTGTTTTTTGCCTGAGCCGTGAGTGCCTGCTCGGCAGCTTTCTTTTCTGCCTGATATTGTAAAAGTTCATTATGTACCACCCGCCATAATTTACCTAACTTTGACTTTAACATCTCTAAAATAGTTCTCCAAATGACCAACAAATATTTCACAGTGTCACTGCCTTCTGTGGTTGCATTCTTCGGAGCTTTCCCGATCCCTGCTGTCTTCCCAGCCTTTTGTTTTAACAGGGTATTATATATAGCTTGCCAAATCTTATCTCCAAATTTTCGCCTTTCTGCTAATTTATGGACAGTGTGAGGGTTAACAAAACATCCCTTAGACTGTCCATAAGCTAACAGTCCCTGCAGCTCTTTCTGCAGGTCGATCCCTTTAACCTGCCGCTTTTGTAAGAAGGCAGTAAATAAATCATACGCCGCTTGCCTTTCCATACCTTAGCGCGCTTGTTGCAGCCCCTTCAGGTTTCGGCGGCGCGTATCGGCCAGGCTCGTCTATACGGTCACCCAGGGTCCGGCGCTTAAAATCCTGAGATCTTGGCGCTTTGACCGTCCTGTGGCTGCGATCAGGACCCGAGCAGAACTTACGTCGTCCCACCGTGGTGTTCGAGGGATCACGTCGGGGTCACCATTTGTGGGAATCGCCGGGAGACGAGCTCATCAGATGATGACCGACAAGTCTCATTTATTGCTAAGCAGATCGATACTTATATACCTTGCTTGCATGTTTATAGTTTGGTTACAGAGAGATCATTGGCTTACAGCTTTTACATGTTACAAGATCATTGGTTTGTAGCTTCTACATTTTTTGCAGCTACACCGTGCACCCCCCCACCATCCTCCTTCTCATGCACTTATCACTTAGTGGCCTTGGCTGTGATTGGTCATAGTTTGTTGCTGTTTGCCGGTGTCCTTCATTTCCTCATTATCTGGCGTGAGAGGTTTGCATCATGTTCTACACAGATGTCTTGTTTCAGCTCGTTGATGGGAGCGTGACCTTTGACCTTTTTTCGACAAGCCAATCCTCCACAATTCCCCCTTTTTCTTTATAAAGGAATAAGGACTGAGTCAGGAGTCGTAAACAAGCAGAACAACATTGCAAAGCATAACAAAGTAACAAACCCCCTATAACTATGAGACCTATAACAGCGAAGCAGCTTGTGAAGCAAACGTATATGCAGCTCTATGAAGTGAAACTTCTAAAATCAGCTAAATATTTCTGAAGCGCTATAAGCAGGTTACATAAAAGATAATTTGACAGACTATACAAAAAGTCTTTGTTTCAGCTAACTCTGGCGAAGATGCCTTATAGACTGACAACCACAATACAATTCTACTGTAGGCTCACACTGATGACAAAACTACAGAGTTATCGAAGCACTTGTTGTATCACCAATCTCAGTTGTACCACTATATGCCTGTGGCCATGGACCGGATCTAGGAGGGCGACCGTGCTCAACGAAAGCTCTGTCTTGACTAAGGAGTTAAGTTCTTCTATTAGTGGCTGTAGCGCTCGGCGCAAGCAACGCTCCTCCTGGGCCTGCGAGTCAGGGTCCATACACTAGCTCGGAGACACCGTCACCGGAGCTTCTGCAGCAGCCGGTCTTAGTCACTTGGATGGTACCCACAAGGGTCCTGCAGGAGCACAAACACAGGCGTAACCACGGCCCAGATATATTACTTCTGCCGGTCCCTGCCACAAATCTGTATTAGGATCTCGATAGTACGCCTTAAAAGAAGGCTTTATCTTCTGTTTGTACAAAGTGCTTAATAACCGCTGGAGTTTGTTCATCACCAAAGATGCATAAATAATTTAACATAATTTCACCCATATAATCAGCATCGATGACACCTGGAACAATGAATAGTCCTTTCAACGCAGATGATGATCTCCCCAGTAGCAAGGCTAGTTTCATAGATTCTTTTAACAATTCTGGACCTAGCTGGACTTGAGCCTCCTTAGTGGAGAACTGTCCAGTTCCCATAAGGTGTTGTAATTGCACCCCAATCAGGGGATCTCCCTGGCCTCGCTGAACTGCAACTGCCTCTTGACAGGCTTTCTGCCAATACATGTTCCATAACAACAACTGCAAAGGGGTGAGGATTAATTTCACAATACTTTTAATATAACAGCAAATCCGTTCCCCAAATATATGACAACATCTGCCTAGTGGGTTCAAACTGAATGCCTGTAGAAATAACAGTTTGCCTTAACTGAGATAGCAATTTCAATTTAAGGGAGACATTTCAGCATTTACTGCCTGACCTTGAGCGTTAATCTGGTACTTAACAGGAAAGGCGAGAATCTTTTCCTGCAACAATCAAAATCATTGTTTGACAGAGTCTCTCTCTGAATAGATTTCCAATCTATCACCTGGATTTGCATTTGTCTACCTGTGCTCTGCAACTTTACCTTCCTTTCTTCTCCCCCCCCCTTTCTTTTTTTTTTTTTTTTTTTTTTTTTTTTTTTTTTTTTCAAAAGTTGTTCACTGTGCTTTGCACGGCTACAAACAGCAGCCTGCTCGGCAGCAGCTACAGCTGCCTGCCTGCTTCAGCAGCAGCCATAAATACCTGTCAGCAACCACACTTTTGCATTAACCCTTTCTTGCCTGAAATGTTAAACCACTACCTGTTAAAAACTTTTACATGAACACGATAACAAAAAAAAATACATAGAACACCATCTGCTCTCATCACACACACACACACATACGTATGCATATGGGATCCCACAAGCACATTTCACACAACTACAATATTTGAAACACAAAATCCAGACAATCATTACTCGCACTACACAGTTCCACGTACAGAACGTGGCATAAGGACTCTGTGAAGACCATCAGGAAACCAGCTCCAACAAGCATCATCCCAGTGTGAGGTGACAGGCTCAGCCCTAGCGAGCGTCCCCGCAGAGGCTCTGCCTCCCTCACATCGCATGAGGCTAGGGCTTTTATACTGATCAAAATGCACACTCATTCTGACACAGGTGGCCAGTCTATGTCAGAAGAAGTGGCCAGCAATATCTATAAAGGTTTCCAAGCATCAATAGAATCATAGACATTTGCTAACTTCTAGTACATGAGTATCACAGAGAGACTGTATCAAACGAGTTGTGTATGGGGCCCCAAGTCCACAGTCCGTCACAGTCCACCACAGTCCTCCCAATACCCCTGATAAGGGCATACGAGACCTTCCCACCGCGGGTCTTGATCCAGCACATACATCACAGGGAAAGCACACAATACATCTGCATCCCCCACCCATCTCGCTTCTCCCTTTACAGCTGTCCATTTATCATGAGGATCTGGGGGATATAAATTAGGCTTCTTTTCTGGCTCCATGTCAAAAGGATCATCCAGGTCAGCATCAGAATTAACAGGCGTCAGAACTTCAGGAGCAGCAACAGCAGCCTGATGAGCACGCACAGGCTCTTTCTTGGGGTCAATAGGGTCTGGGTCAAAAGAGTGTCTTCATCTCTGTCTTCCTTAATTTCTGTAGGGATCTTTTGAGGTTGTGAAGTTACAAGTGTTATTTCTACAGAGGTTGCCAGGTCCAAGCCGAAGCTTCCGCTGGTTGCGGGTTGCAAGGGGGTGGAATCATCTGAGCTGCAGCGGCAACTTGTTTCTGCACGTGGCCGTTGGTGTACGCGCTCCTGTTGCAGTTTCCCGAACCTCGCCGACACATAGAGGTGTTATGTGAGTTGTTTCGGCATTTCTGACACCACACTCCTGAGACAGTGCATTCTCGGCGGAGATGTCCCATTCCTCCACATCGATAACAGCGTAGAGGGCCACGGTTGCGCTGGCCAAGTGCGGCCGACGCTTGAAGGGGTGCAAGAGCGGCTAACACCTGAGTCTGTGAAGCCTTTGCTTGTTTCTGAATTCCCTCAGCTAGCTGTTTTATGGCATCTACTACCATAGCTTGCGGCCCTGTTGGTTGTGAGGCCATTCTTTCTAATGCTTCCTCTATAGTCCAATCAGCTCCCAAAGTAAGAATAACATTTCGGGTAATGGGGTTGCAGTTTTGTAAAGCACATTGTTTTAACATGGCTCCCTTCATGTAGTCTGGGACGCCTGCTTTCTCAATAGCTGCAGCAGCTCTGTCTATAAAGGACCCAAATGATTCGTCTCGTCCTTGCTTGATAGCCATATATGAAGGCACACCTCCTGGGTCCTTAACTTGGTTAATAGCTTGCCGTACCAAATTCATAGCTGCTCTACACTTATCGGGTCCTAATAAAGCTTGTGCCTCGGTTCTAAAAAACGGTCCTGTACCCATTAACTCATCCAGAGTTACCCCGTAAAGGGGATCCCCAGGTTGTCTTTGTATAGCTACGAATCCATGAGCCAGATTTTGCCAATGAGCGTTAAAAAGCAACTGCTGATGTTGTGAGAATATAAGCTTAGCAATACTCTTGCAATCGGATGGTAGCAAGATATGAGCAGTCCAGATATAATCTAACATCTGCTTTACCGGCTCACTGGTGACTCCAAATTGACTGGCCGTCGCTCGTAATTGTGATAACAGTTTCCAATCTAAAGGGGTAACAGTTGCCATCAAACCACCCTGGTGTTGCTGAAAAGTCACCGGGCATGCCAAGGAGGTCGCCACCTCATTGTCCCCCTTTTCAAGGCTGTCCTTAGCCACCGCTGCCCAAGCCTCCCTTCTTTCTTTAGCTATGGCCTCCACTAGGTCACTTTCTGCCCCAGGGATAGGCTCATTGCTTGAAAGAGGGTTAACAGAGGGCTTTTCTGGTTTTAGAGTCGTAGTGGTGGGGGGAGCTGTTGGTTCCGAAACTGAGGGGCTTGCTCCGGTGTCATCTGCATTTTGTGGAGATGGCAACATTACTTGTGAAAAAGCAGATGGCATTGGAACGGAGGAAGGCCAGTCAATTTCATAACTTCTGTTTTTTGCCTGAGCCGTGAGTGCCTGCTCGGCAGCTTTCTTTTCTGCCTGATATTGTAAAAGTTCATTATGTACCACCCGCCATAATTTACCTAACTTTGACTTTAACATCTCTAAAATAGTTCTCCAAATGACCAACAAATATTTCACAGTGTCACTGCCTTCTGTGGTTGCATTCTTCGGAGCTTTCCCGATCCCTGCTGTCTTCCCAGCCTTTTGTTTTAACAGGGTATTATATATAGCTTGCCAAATCTTATCTCCAAATTTTCGCCTTTCTGCTAATTTATGGACAGTGTGAGGGTTAACAAAACATCCCTTAGACTGTCCATAAGCTAACAGTCCCTGCAGCTCTTTCTGCAGGTCGATCCCTTTAACCTGCCGCTTTTGTAAGAAGGCAGTAAATAAATCATACGCCGCTTGCCTTTCCATACCTTAGCGCGCTTGTTGCAGCCCCTTCAGGTTTCGGCGGCGCGTATCGGCCAGGCTCGTCTATACGGTCACCCAGGGTCCGGCGCTTAAAATCCTGAGATCTTGGCGCTTTGACCGTCCTGTGGCTGCGATCAGGACCCGAGCAGAACTTACGTCGTCCCACCGTGGTGTTCGAGGGATCACGTCGGGGTCACCATTTGTGGGAATCGCCGGGAGACGAGCTCATCAGATGATGACCGACAAGTCTCATTTATTGCTAAGCAGATCGATACTTATATACCTTGCTTGCATGTTTATAGTTTGGTTACAGAGAGATCATTGGCTTACAGCTTTTACATGTTACAAGATCATTGGTTTGTAGCTTCTACATTTTTTGCAGCTACACCGTGCACCCCCCCACCATCCTCCTTCTCATGCACTTATCACTTAGTGGCCTTGGCTGTGATTGGTCATAGTTTGTTGCTGTTTGCCGGTGTCCTTCATTTCCTCATTATCTGGCGTGAGAGGTTTGCATCATGTTCTACACAGATGTCTTGTTTCAGCTCGTTGATGGGAGCGTGACCTTTGACCTTTTTTCGACAAGCCAATCCTCCACAGCGGTGCTCTCCACCGAGACGCGGGGCTCTCCACCGAGACGCGGGGCTCTCCACCGAGACGCGGGGCTCTCCACCGAAAAACAAAGTTCAGCAGTAAAAGACGGGCTCTCCACCGAGACGCTGGGCTCTCCACCGAGACGCGGGGTTCTCCACCGAAAAACAAAGATCAGCAGTAAAAGACGGGCTCTCCACCGAGACGCTGGGCTCTCCACCGAGACGCGGGGCTCTCCACCGAAAAACAAAGTTCAGCAGTAAAAGACGGGCTCTCCACCGAGACACTGGCCTCTCCACCGAAAAACCAAGTTCAGCAGTAAAAGACGGGCTCTCCACCGAGACGCTGGGCTCTCCACCGAAAAACAAAGTTCAGCAGTAAAAGACGGGCTCTCCACCGAGACGCTGGGCTCTCCACCGAAAAACAAAGTTCAGCACTAAAAGACGGGCTCTCCACCGAGACGCGGGGCTCTCCACCGACAAACAAAGTTCAGCACTAAAAGACGGGCTCTCCACCGAGACGCGGGGCTCTCCACCGACAAACAAAGTTCAGCAGTAAAAGACGGGCTCACCACCGAGACGCGGGGCTCTCCACCGAGACGCGGGGCTCTCCACCGAAAAACGAAGTTCAGCAGTAAAAGACGGGCTCTCCACCGACACGTTGGGCTCTCCACCGAGACGCTTGGCTCTCCACCGAAAAACAAAATTCAGCAGTAAAAGACGGGCTCTCCACCGAGACGCTGGGCTCTCCACCGAGATGCTGGGCTCTCCACCGAGACGCGGGGCTCTCCACCGAAAAACAAAGTTCAGCAGTAAAAGACGGGCTCTCGACCGAGACGCGGGGCTCTCGACCGAGACGCGGTTCTCTCGACCGAAAAACAAAGTTCAGCAGTAAAAGACAGGCTCTCGACCGAGACGCGGGGCTCTCGACCGAGACGCGGGGCTCTAGACCGAGACGCGGGGCTCTCGACCGAGACGCGGGGCTCTCGACCGAGACGCGGGGCTCTCGACCGTGACGCGGGGCTCTCCACCGAGACGCGGGGCTCTCGACCGAGACGCGGGGCTCTCCACCGAGACGCGGGGCTCTCCACCGAGACGCGGGGCTCTCCACCGAGACGCGGGGCTCTCCACCGAGACGCGGGGCTCTCCACCGAGACGCGGAGCTCTCCACCGAAAAACAAAGTTCAGCAGTAAAAGACGGGCTCTCGACCGAGACGCTGGGCACTCGACCGAGACGCGGGGCTCTCCACAGACACGCGGGGCTCTCGACCGAGACGTGGGGCTCTCCACCGAGACGCGGGGCTCTCAACCGAGACGCGGGGCTCTCGACCGAGACGCGGGGCTCTCGACCGAGACGCGGGGCTCTCCACCGAGACGCGGGGCTCTCCACCGAGACGCGGGGCTCTCCACCGAGACGCGGGGCTCTCCACCGAGACGCTGGGCTCTCCACCGAAATACAAAGTTCAGCAGTAAAAGACGGGCTCTCGACCGAGACGCTGGGCTCTCAACCGAGACGCGGGGCTCTCCGCCGAGATGCTGGGCTCTCCACCGAGACGCGGGGCTCTCCACCGAGACGCGGGGCTCTCCACCGAGACGCGGGGCTCTCCACCGAAAAACAAAGTTCAGCAGTAAAAGACGGGCTCTCGACCGAGACGCTGGGCTCTCCACCGAGACGCGGGGCTCTCCACCGAGACGCGGGGCTCTCCACCGAGACGCGGGGCTCTCCACCGAGACGAGGGCCTCTCCACCGAGACGCGGGCCTCTCCACCGAGACGCGGAGCTCTACACTGAGACGCTTGGCTCTCCACCAAAAAACAAAGTTCAGCAGTAAAAGACGGGCTCTCCACCGAGACCCTGGTCTCACCACCGAGATGCTGAGTTCTCCACCGAGACGCTGGGCTCTCCACCGAAAAACAAAGTTCAGCAATAAAAGACGGGCTCTCCACCAAAACGCTGGGCTCTCCACTGAAAAACAAAGTCCAGCAGTAAAAGACGGGCTCTCCACCGAAACGCTGGTCTCTCCACCAAAAAACAAAGTTCAGCAGAAAAAGACGGGCTCTCCACTGAGACGCTGGGCTCTCCACCGAGACGCTGGGCTCACCACCGAAAAACAAAGTTCAGCAGTAAAAGACGGGCTCTCCACCGAGACCCTGGTCTCTCCACCGAGACGCTGGGCTCTCCACCGAGACCCTGGTCTCTCCACCGAGACGCTGGGCTCTCCACCGAGAAACAAAGTTCAGCAGTAAAAGACGGGCTCTCCACCGAGACGCTGGGCTCTCCACTGAGACGCTGGGCTCTCCACCGAAAAACAAAGTTCAGCAGTAAAAGACGGGCTCTCCACTGAAACGCTGGGCTCTTCACCGAGACGCTGGGCTCACCACCGAAAAACAAAGTTCAGCAGTAAAAGACGGGCTCTCCACTGAAACGCTGGGCTCTCCACCGAGACGCTGGGCTCTCCACCGAAAAACAAAGTTCAGCAGTAAAAGACGGGCTGTCCACTGAGACGCCGGGCTCTCCACCAACAAACAAAGTTCAGCAGTAAAAGACGGGCTCTCCACCGAGACGCTGGGCTCTCCACCGAGACGCTGGGCTCTCCACCGAAAAACAAAGTTCAGCAGTAAAAGACGGGCTCCCCACCGCAACGCTGGGCTCTCCACCGAAAAACAAATTTCAGCAGTAAAAGACGGGCTCTCCACCGAAACGCTGGGCTCTCCACCGAAAAACAAAGTTCAGCAGTAAAAGACGGGCTCTTCACCGAAACGCTGGGCTCTCCACCGAGACGCTGGGCTCTCCACCGAAAAACAAATTTCAGCAGTAAAAGACGGTCTCTCCACTGAGACGCCGGGCTCTCCACCAACAAACAAAGTTCAGCAGTAAAAGACGGGCTCTCCACTGAGACGCTGGGCTCTCCACCGAGACGCTGGGCTCTCCACCGAAAAACAAAGTTCAGCAGTAAAAGACGGGCTCTCCACCAAAACGCTGGTCTCTCCACCGAGACGCATGGCTCTCCACCAAAAAACAAAGTTCAGCAGTAAAGACGGGCTCTCCGCCGAGACGCTGGTCTCTCCACCGAGACGCTGGGCTCTCCACCGAAAAACAAAGTTCAGCAGTAAAAGACGGGCTCTGCACCGAGACGCCGGGCTCTCCACCGAAAAAGAAAGTTCAGCAGTAAAAGACGGGCACTCCACGAGACGCTGGGCTCTCCACAGAGACGCTGGGCTCTCCACCGAAAAGCAAAGTTCAGCAATAAAAGACGGGCTCTCCACCGAAGTGCTGGGCTTTCCACCGAGACGCTGGGCTCTCCACCGACAAACAAAGTTCAGCAGTAAAAGACGGGCTCTCCACCGAAACGCTGGGCTCTCCACCGAAAAACAAAGTTCAGCAGTAAAAGACGGGCTCTCCACCGAAACGCTGGTCTCTCCACCAAAAAACAAAGTTCAGCAGAAAAAGACGGGCTCTCCACCGAGACGCTGGGCTCTCCACCGAAAAACAAAGTTCAGCAGTAAAAGACGGGCTCTCCACCAAAATGCTGGGCTCTCCTCCGAGACCCTGGGCTCTCCACTGAAAAACAAAGTTCAGCAGTAAAAGACGGGCTCTCCACCGAGACGCTGGGCTCTCCACCGAGACGCGGGGCTCTCCACCGAAAAACAAAGTTCAGCAGTAAAAGACGGGCTCTCCACCGAGACACTGGCCTCTCCACCGAAAAACCAAGTTCAGCAGTAAAAGACGGGCTCTCCACCGAGACGCTGGGCTCTCCACCGAAAAACAAAGTTCAGCAGTAAAAGACGGGCTCTCCACCGAGACGCTGGGCTCTCCACCGAAAAACAAAGTTCAGCACTAAAAGACGGGCTCTCCACCGAGACGCGGGGCTCTCCACCGACAAACAAAGTTCAGCACTAAAAGACGGGCTCTCCACCGAGACGCGGGGCTCTCCACCGACAAACAAAGTTCAGCAGTAAAAGACGGGCTCACCACCGAGACGCGGGGCTCTCCACCGAGACGCGGGGCTCTCCACCGAAAAACAAAGTTCAGCAGTAAAAGACGGGCTCTCCACCGACACGTTGGGCTCTCCACCGAGACGCTTGGCTCTCCACCGAAAAACAAAATTCAGCAGTAAAAGACGGGCTCTCCACCGAGACGCTGGGCTCTCCACCGAGATGCTGGGCTCTCCACCGAGACGCGGGGCTCTCCACCGAAAAACAAAGTTCAGCAGTAAAAGACGGGCTCTCGACCGAGACGCGGGGCTCTCGACCGAGACGCGGTTCTCTCGACCGAAAAACAAAGTTCAGCAGTAAAAGACAGGCTCTCGACCGAGACGCGGGGCTCTCGACCGAGACGCGGGGCTCTAGACCGAGACGCGGGGCTCTCGACCGAGACGCGGGGCTCTCGACCGAGACGCGGGGCTCTCGACCGTGACGCGGGGCTCTCCACCGAGACGCGGGGCTCTCGACCGAGACGCGGGGCTCTCCACCGAGACGCGGGGCTCTCCACCGAGACGCGGGGCTCTCCACCGAGACGCGGGGCTCTCCACCGAGACGCGGGGCTCTCCACCGAGACGCGGAGCTCTCCACCGAAAAACAAAGTTCAGCAGTAAAAGACGGGCTCTCGACCGAGACGCTGGGCACTCGACCGAGACGCGGGGCTCTCCACAGACACGCGGGGCTCTCGACCGAGACGTGGGGCTCTCCACCGAGACGCGGGGCTCTCAACCGAGACGCGGGGCTCTCGACCGAGACGCGGGGCTCTCGACCGAGACGCGGGGCTCTCCACCGAGACGCGGGGCTCTCCACCGAGACGCGGGGCTCTCCACCGAGACGCGGGGCTCTCCACCGAGACGCTGGGCTCTCCACCGAAATACAAAGTTCAGCAGTAAAAGACGGGCTCTCGACCGAGACGCTGGGCTCTCAACCGAGACGCGGGGCTCTCCGCCGAGATGCTGGGCTCTCCACCGAGACGCGGGGCTCTCCACCGAGACGCGGGGCTCTCCACCGAGACGCGGGGCTCTCCACCGAAAAACAAAGTTCAGCAGTAAAAGACGGGCTCTCGACCGAGACGCTGGGCTCTCCACCGAGACGCGGGGCTCTCCACCGAGACGCGGGGCTCTCCACCGAGACGCGGGGCTCTCCACCGAGACGAGGGCCTCTCCACCGAGACGCGGGCCTCTCCACCGAGACGCGGAGCTCTACACTGAGACGCTTGGCTCTCCACCAAAAAACAAAGTTCAGCAGTAAAAGACGGGCTCTCCACCGAGACCCTGGTCTCACCACCGAGATGCTGAGTTCTCCACCGAGACGCTGGGCTCTCCACCGAAAAACAAAGTTCAGCAATAAAAGACGGGCTCTCCACCAAAACGCTGGGCTCTCCACTGAAAAACAAAGTCCAGCAGTAAAAGACGGGCTCTCCACCGAAACGCTGGTCTCTCCACCAAAAAACAAAGTTCAGCAGAAAAAGACGGGCTCTCCACTGAGACGCTGGGCTCTCCACCGAGACGCTGGGCTCACCACCGAAAAACAAAGTTCAGCAGTAAAAGACGGGCTCTCCACCGAGACCCTGGTCTCTCCACCGAGACGCTGGGCTCTCCACCGAGACCCTGGTCTCTCCACCGAGACGCTGGGCTCTCCACCGAGAAACAAAGTTCAGCAGTAAAAGACGGGCTCTCCACCGAGACGCTGGGCTCTCCACTGAGACGCTGGGCTCTCCACCGAAAAACAAAGTTCAGCAGTAAAAGACGGGCTCTCCACTGAAACGCTGGGCTCTTCACCGAGACGCTGGGCTCACCACCGAAAAACAAAGTTCAGCAGTAAAAGACGGGCTCTCCACTGAAACGCTGGGCTCTCCACCGAGACGCTGGGCTCTCCACCGAAAAACAAAGTTCAGCAGTAAAAGACGGGCTGTCCACTGAGACGCCGGGCTCTCCACCAACAAACAAAGTTCAGCAGTAAAAGACGGGCTCTCCACCGAGACGCTGGGCTCTCCACCGAGACGCTGGGCTCTCCACCGAAAAACAAAGTTCAGCAGTAAAAGACGGGCTCCCCACCGCAACGCTGGGCTCTCCACCGAAAAACAAATTTCAGCAGTAAAAGACGGGCTCTCCACCGAAACGCTGGGCTCTCCACCGAAAAACAAAGTTCAGCAGTAAAAGACGGGCTCTTCACCGAAACGCTGGGCTCTCCACCGAGACGCTGGGCTCTCCACCGAAAAACAAATTTCAGCAGTAAAAGACGGTCTCTCCACTGAGACGCCGGGCTCTCCACCAACAAACAAAGTTCAGCAGTAAAAGACGGGCTCTCCACTGAGACGCTGGGCTCTCCACCGAGACGCTGGGCTCTCCACCGAAAAACAAAGTTCAGCAGTAAAAGACGGGCTCTCCACCAAAACGCTGGTCTCTCCACCGAGACGCATGGCTCTCCACCAAAAAACAAAGTTCAGCAGTAAAGACGGGCTCTCCGCCGAGACGCTGGTCTCTCCACCGAGACGCTGGGCTCTCCACCGAAAAACAAAGTTCAGCAGTAAAAGACGGGCTCTGCACCGAGACGCCGGGCTCTCCACCGAAAAAGAAAGTTCAGCAGTAAAAGACGGGCACTCCACGAGACGCTGGGCTCTCCACAGAGACGCTGGGCTCTCCACCGAAAAGCAAAGTTCAGCAATAAAAGACGGGCTCTCCACCGAAGTGCTGGGCTTTCCACCGAGACGCTGGGCTCTCCACCGACAAACAAAGTTCAGCAGTAAAAGACGGGCTCTCCACCGAAACGCTGGGCTCTCCACCGAAAAACAAAGTTCAGCAGTAAAAGACGGGCTCTCCACCGAAACGCTGGTCTCTCCACCAAAAAACAAAGTTCAGCAGAAAAAGACGGGCTCTCCACCGAGACGCTGGGCTCTCCACCGAAAAACAAAGTTCAGCAGTAAAAGACGGGCTCTCCACCAAAATGCTGGGCTCTCCTCCGAGACCCTGGGCTCTCCACTGAAAAACAAAGTTCAGCAGTAAAAGACGGGCTCTCCACCGAGACGCTGGGCTCTCCACCGAGACGCTGGGCTCTCCACCGAAAAACAAAGTTCAGCAGTAAAAGACGGGCTCTCCACCGAGACGCTGGGCTCTCCACTGAGACGCTGGGCTCTCCACCGAAAAACAAAGTTCAGCAGTAAAAGACGGGCTCTCCACTGAAACGCTGGGCTCTTCACCGAGACGCTGGGCTCACCACCGAAAAACAAAGTTCAGCAGTAAAAGACGGGCTCTCCACCGAGACGCTGGGCTCTCCACCGAGACGCTGGGCTCTCCACCGAAAAACAAAGTTCAGCAGTAAAAGACGGGCACTCCACCGAGACGCTGGGCTCTCCACCGAAAAACAAATTTCAGCAGTAAAAGACGGGCTCTCCACCGAGACGCTGGGCTCTCCACCGAGAGGCTGGGCTCTCCACCGACACGCTGGGCTCTCCACCGACAAAAAAAGTTCAGCAGTAAAAGACGGGCTCTCCACCGAAACGCTGGGCTCTCCACCGAAAAACAAATTTCAGCAGTAAAAGACGGGCTCTCCACCGAAACGCTGGGCTCTCCACCGAAAAACAAAGTTCAGCAGTAAAAGACGGGCTCTCCACCGAGACGCTGGGCTCTCCACCGAGACGCTGGGCTCTCCACCGAAAAACGAAGTTCAGCAGTAAAAGACGGGCTCTCCACTGAAACGCTGGGCTCTCCACCGCGACGCTGGGCTCTCCACCGAAAAACAAAGTTCAGCAGTAAAAGACGGGCTCTCCACCGAGACCCTGTGCTCTCCACTGAAAATCAAAGTTCAGCAGTAAAAGACGGGCTCTCCACCGAAACGCTTGGCTCTCCACCGAAAAACAAAGTTCAGCAGTAAAAGACGGGCTCTCCACCAAAACGCTGGTCTCTCCACCGAGACGCATGGCTCTCCACCAAAAAACAAAGTTCAGCAGTAAAGACGGGCTCTCCGCCGAGACGCTGGTCTCTCCACCGAGACGCTGGGCTCTCCACCGAAAAACAAAGTTCAGCAGTAAAAGACGGGCTCTCCACCGAGACGCCGGGCTCTCAACCGACAAACAAAGTTCAGCAGTAAAAGACGGGCACTCCACCGAGACGCTGGGCTCTCCACCGAAAAACAAAGTTCAGCAGTAAAAGACGGGCTCTCCACCGAGACGCCGGGCTCTCCACCGAAAAACAAAGTTCAGCAGTAAAAGACGGGCTCTCCACCAAAACGCTGGTCTCTCCACCGAGACGCATGGCTCTCCACCAAAAAACAAAGTTCAGCAGTAAAGACGGGCTCTCCGCCGAGACGCTGGTCTCTCCACCGAGACGCTGGGCTCTCCACCGAAAAACAAAGTTCAGCAGTAAAAGACGGGCTCTCCACCGAGACGCCGGGCTCTCAACCGACAAACAAAGTTCAGCAGTAAAAGACGGGCACTCCACCGAGACGCTGGGCTCTCCACCGAAAAACAAATTTCAGCAGTAAAAGACGGGCTCTCCACCGAGACGCCGGGCTCTCCACCGAAAAAGAAAGTTCAGCAGTAAAAGACGGGCTCTCCACGAGACGCTGGGCTCTCCACCGAGACGTTGGGCTCTCCACCGAAAAACAAAGTTCAGCAATAAAAGACGGGCTCTCCACCGAAGCGCTGGGCTTTCCACCGAGACGCTGGGCTCTCCACCGACAAACAAAGTTCAGCAGTAAAAGACGGGCTCTCCACCGAAACGCTGGGCTCTCCACTGAAAAACAAAGTTCAGCAGTAAAAGACGGGCTCGCCACCGAAACGCTGGTCTCTCCCCCAAAAAACAAAGTTCAGCAGAAAAAGACGGGCTCTCCACTGAGACGCTGGGCTCTCCACCGAGACGCTGGGCTCACCACCGAAAAACAAAGTTCAGCAGTAAAAGACGGGCTCTCCACCGAGACCCTGGGCTCTCCACCGAGACGCTGGGCTCTCCACCGAGACGCTGGGCTCTCCACCGAAAAACAAAGTTCAGCAGTAAAAGACGGGCTCTCCACCGAGACACCGGGCTCTCCACCGAAAAACAAAGTTCAGCAGTAAAAGACGGGCACTCCACCGAGACGCTGGGCTCTCCACCGAAAAACAAATTTCAGCAGTAAGAGACGGGCTCTCCACCGAGACGCTGGGCTCTCCACCGAGAGGCTGGGCTCTCCACCGACACGCTGCGCTCTCCACCGACAAAAAAAGTTCAGCAGTAAAAGACGGGCTCTCCACCGAAACGCTGGGCTCTCCACCGAAAAACAAATTTCAGCAGTAAAAGACGGGCTCTCCACCGAAACGCTGGGCTCTCCACCGAAAAACAAAGTTCAGCAGTAAAAGACGGGCTCTCCACTGAAACGCTGGGCTCTTCACCGAGACGCTGGGCTCACCACCGAAAAACAAAGTTCAGCAGTAAAAGACGGGCTCTCCACTGAAACGCTGGGCTCTCCACCGAGACGCTGGGCTCTCCACCGAAAAACAAAGTTCAGCAGTAAAAGACGGGCTGTCCACTGAGACGCCGGGCTCTCCACCAACAAACAAAGTTCAGCAGTAAAAGACGGGCTCTCCACCGAGACGCTGGGCTCTCCACCGAGACGCTGGGCTCTCCACCGAAAAACAAAGTTCAGCAGTAAAAGACGGGCTCCCCACCGCAACGCTGGGCTCTCCACCGAAAAACAAATTTCAGCAGTAAAAGACGGGCTCTCCACCGAAACGCTGGGCTCTCCACCGAAAAACAAAGTTCAGCAGTAAAAGACGGGCTCTTCACCGAAACGCTGGGCTCTCCACCGAGACGCTGGGCTCTCCACCGAAAAACAAATTTCAGCAGTAAAAGACGGTCTCTCCACTGAGACGCCGGGCTCTCCACCAACAAACAAAGTTCAGCAGTAAAAGACGGGCTCTCCACTGAGACGCTGGGCTCTCCACCGAGACGCTGGGCTCTCCACCGAAAAACAAAGTTCAGCAGTAAAAGACGGGCTCTCCACCAAAACGCTGGTCTCTCCACCGAGACGCATGGCTCTCCACCAAAAAACAAAGTTCAGCAGTAAAGACGGGCTCTCCGCCGAGACGCTGGTCTCTCCACCGAGACGCTGGGCTCTCCACCGAAAAACAAAGTTCAGCAGTAAAAGACGGGCTCTGCACCGAGACGCCGGGCTCTCCACCGAAAAAGAAAGTTCAGCAGTAAAAGACGGGCACTCCACGAGACGCTGGGCTCTCCACAGAGACGCTGGGCTCTCCACCGAAAAACAAAGTTCAGCAATAAAAGACGGGCTCTCCACCGAAGTGCTGGGCTTTCCACCGAGACGCTGGGCTCTCCACCGACAAACAAAGTTCAGCAGTAAAAGACGGGCTCTCCACCGAAACGCTGGGCTCTCCACCGAAAAACAAAGTTCAGCAGTAAAAGACGGGCTCTCCACCGAAACGCTGGTCTCTCCACCAAAAAACAAAGTTCAGCAGAAAAAGACGGGCTCTCCACCGAGACGCTGGGCTCTCCACCGAAAAACAAAGTTCAGCAGTAAAAGACGGGCTCTCCACCAAAATGCTGGGCTCTCCTCCGAGACCCTGGGCTCTCCACTGAAAAACAAAGTTCAGCAGTAAAAGACGGGCTCTCCACCGAGACGCTGGGCTCTCCACCGAGACGCTGGGCTCTCCACCGAAAAACAAAGTTCAGCAGTAAAAGACGGGCTCTCCACCGAGACGCTGGGCTCTCCACTGAGACGCTGGGCTCTCCACCGAAAAACAAAGTTCAGCAGTAAAAGACGGGCTCTCCACTGAAACGCTGGGCTCTTCACCGAGACGCTGGGCTCACCACCGAAAAACAAAGTTCAGCAGTAAAAGACGGGCTCTCCACCGAGACGCTGGGCTCTCCACCGAGACGCTGGGCTCTCCACCGAAAAACAAAGTTCAGCAGTAAAAGACGGGCACTCCACCGAGACGCTGGGCTCTCCACCGAAAAACAAATTTCAGCAGTAAAAGACGGGCTCTCCACCGAGACGCTGGGCTCTCCACCGAGAGGCTGGGCTCTCCACCGACACGCTGGGCTCTCCACCGACAAAAAAAGTTCAGCAGTAAAAGACGGGCTCTCCACCGAAACGCTGGGCTCTCCACCGAAAAACAAATTTCAGCAGTAAAAGACGGGCTCTCCACCGAAACGCTGGGCTCTCCACCGAAAAACAAAGTTCAGCAGTAAAAGACGGGCTCTTCACCGAAACGCTGGGCTCTCCACCGAGACGCTGGGCTCTCCACCGAAAAACAAATTTCAGCAGTAAAAGACAGGCTCTCCACTGAGACGCCGGGCTCTCCACCGAAAAACAAAGTTCAGCAGTAAAAGACGGGCTCTCCACCGAGACGCTGGGCTCTCCACCGAGACGCTGGGCTCTCCACCGAAAAACGAAGTTCAGCAGTAAAAGACGGGCTCTCCACTGAAACGCTGGGCTCTCCACCGCGACGCTGGGCTCTCCACCGAAAAACAAAGTTCAGCAGTAAAAGACGGGCTCTCCACCGAGACCCTGTGCTCTCCACTGAAAATCAAAGTTCAGCAGTAAAAGACGGGCTCTCCACCGAAACGCTTGGCTCTCCACCGAAAAACAAAGTTCAGCAGTAAAAGACGGGCTCTCCACCAAAACGCTGGTCTCTCCACCGAGACGCATGGCTCTCCACCAAAAAACAAAGTTCAGCAGTAAAGACGGGCTCTCCGCCGAGACGCTGGTCTCTCCACCGAGACGCTGGGCTCTCCACCGAAAAACAAAGTTCAGCAGTAAAAGACGGGCTCTCCACCGAGACGCCGGGCTCTCAACCGACAAACAAAGTTCAGCAGTAAAAGACGGGCACTCCACCGAGACGCTGGGCTCTCCACCGAAAAACAAATTTCAGCAGTAAAAGACGGGCTCTCCACCGAGACGCCGGGCTCTCCACCGAAAAACAAAGTTCAGCAGTAAAAGACGGGCTCTCCACCAAAACGCTGGTCTCTCCACCGAGACGCATGGCTCTCCACCAAAAAACAAAGTTCAGCAGTAAAGACGGGCTCTCCGCCGAGACGCTGGTCTCTCCACCGAGACGCTGGGCTCTCCACCGAAAAACAAAGTTCAGCAGTAAAAGACGGGCTCTCCACCGAGACGCCGGGCTCTCAACCGACAAACAAAGTTCAGCAGTAAAAGACGGGCACTCCACCGAGACGCTGGGCTCTCCACCGAAAAACAAATTTCAGCAGTAAAAGACGGGCTCTCCACCGAGACGCCGGGCTCTCCACCGAAAAAGAAAGTTCAGCAGTAAAAGACGGGCTCTCCACGAGACGCTGGGCTCTCCACCGAGACGTTGGGCTCTCCACCGAAAAACAAAGTTCAGCAATAAAAGACGGGCTCTCCACCGAAGCGCTGGGCTTTCCACCGAGACGCTGGGCTCTCCACCGACAAACAAAGTTCAGCAGTAAAAGACGGGCTCTCCACCGAAACGCTGGGCTCTCCACTGAAAAACAAAGTTCAGCAGTAAAAGACGGGCTCGCCACCGAAACGCTGGTCTCTCCCCCAAAAAACAAAGTTCAGCAGAAAAAGACGGGCTCTCCACTGAGACGCTGGGCTCTCCACCGAGACGCTGGGCTCACCACCGAAAAACAAAGTTCAGCAGTAAAAGACGGGCTCTCCACCGAGACCCTGGGCTCTCCACCGAGACGCTGGGCTCTCCACCGAGACGCTGGGCTCTCCACCGAAAAACAAAGTTCAGCAGTAAAAGACGGGCTCTCCACCGAGACACCGGGCTCTCCACCGAAAAACAAAGTTCAGCAGTAAAAGACGGGCTCTCCACCGAGACGCTGGGCTCTCCACCGAAAAACAAATTTCAGCAGTAAAAGACGGGCTCTCCACTGAGACGCTGGGCTCTCCACCGAGACGCTGGGCTCTCCACCGAAAAACAAAGTTCAGCAGTAAAAGACGGGCTCTCCACCAAAACGCTGGTCTCTCCACCGAGACGCATGGCTCTCCACCAAAAAACAAAGTTCAGCAGTAAAGACGGGCTCTCCGCCGAGACGCTGGTCTCTCCACCGAGACGCTGGGCTCTCCACCGAAAAACAAAGTTCAGCAGTAAAAGACGGGCTCTGCACCGAGACGCCGGGCTCTCCACCGAAAAAGAAAGTTCAGCAGTAAAAGACGGGCACTCCACGAGACGCTGGGCTCTCCACAGAGACGCTGGGCTCTCCACCGAAAAACAAAGTTCAGCAATAAAAGACGGGCTCTCCACCGAAATGCTGGGCTTTCCACCGAGACGCTGGGCTCTCCACCGACAAACAAATTTCAGCAGTAAAAGACGGGCTCTCCACCGAAACGCTGGGCTCTCCACCGAAAAACAAAGTTCAGCAGTAAAAGACGGGCTCTCCACCGAAACGCTGGTCTCTCCACCAAAAAACAAAGTTCAGCAGAAAAAGACGGGCTCTCCACCGAGACGCTGGGCTCTCTACCGAAAAACAAAGTTCAGCAGTAAAAGACGGGCTCTCCACCAAAATGCTGGGCTCTCCACCGAGACCCTGGGCTCTCCACCGAAAAACAAAGTTCAGCAGTAAAAGACGGGCACTCCACCGAGACGCTGGGCTCTCCACCGAAAAACAAATTTCAGCAGTAAAAGACGGGCTCTCCACCGAGACGCCGGGCTCTCCACCGAAAAAGAAAGTTCAGCAGTAAAAGACGGGCTCTCCACGAGACGCTGGGCTCTCCACCGAGACGTTGGGCTCTCCACCGAAAAACAAAGTTCAGCAATAAAAGACGGGCTCTCCACCGAAGCGCTGGGCTTTCCACCGAGACGCTGGGCTCTCCACCGACAAACAAAGTTCAGCAGTAAAAGACGGGCTCTCCACCGAAACGCTGGGCTCTCCACTGAAAAACAAAGTTCAGCAGTAAAAGACGGGCTCGCCACCGAAACGCTGGTCTCTCCCCCAAAAAACAAAGTTCAGCAGAAAAAGACGGGCTCTCCACTGAGACGCTGGGCTCTCCACCGAGACGCTGGGCTCACCACCGAAAAACAAAGTTCAGCAGTAAAAGACGGGCTCTCCACCGAGACCCTGGGCTCTCCACCGAGACGCTGGGCTCTCCACCGAGACGCTGGGCTCTCCACCGAAAAACAAAGTTCAGCAGTAAAAGACGGGCTCTCCACCGAGACACCGGGCTCTCCACCGAAAAACAAAGTTCAGCAGTAAAAGACGGGCTCTCCACCGAGACGCTGGGCTCTCCACCGAAAAACAAATTTCAGCAGTAAAAGACGGGCTCTCCACTGAGACGCTGGGCTCTCCACCGAGACGCTGGGCTCTCCACCGAAAAACAAAGTTCAGCAGTAAAAGACGGGCTCTCCACCAAAACGCTGGTCTCTCCACCGAGACGCATGGCTCTCCACCAAAAAACAAAGTTCAGCAGTAAAGACGGGCTCTCCGCCGAGACGCTGGTCTCTCCACCGAGACGCTGGGCTCTCCACCGAAAAACAAAGTTCAGCAGTAAAAGACGGGCTCTGCACCGAGACGCCGGGCTCTCCACCGAAAAAGAAAGTTCAGCAGTAAAAGACGGGCACTCCACGAGACGCTGGGCTCTCCACAGAGACGCTGGGCTCTCCACCGAAAAACAAAGTTCAGCAATAAAAGACGGGCTCTCCACCGAAATGCTGGGCTTTCCACCGAGACGCTGGGCTCTCCACCGACAAACAAATTTCAGCAGTAAAAGACGGGCTCTCCACCGAAACGCTGGGCTCTCCACCGAAAAACAAAGTTCAGCAGTAAAAGACGGGCTCTCCACCGAAACGCTGGTCTCTCCACCAAAAAACAAAGTTCAGCAGAAAAAGACGGGCTCTCCACCGAGACGCTGGGCTCTCTACCGAAAAACAAAGTTCAGCAGTAAAAGACGGGCTCTCCACCAAAATGCTGGGCTCTCCACCGAGACCCTGGGCTCTCCACCGAAAAACAAAGTTCAGCAGTAAAAGACGGGCACTCCACCGAGACGCTGGGCTCTCCACCGAAAAACAAATTTCAGCAGTAAAAGACGGGCTCTCCACCGAGACGCTGGGCTCTCCACCGAGAGGCTGGGCTCTCCACCGACACGCTGGGCTCTCCACCGACAAAAAAAGTTCAGCAGTAAAAGACGGGCTCTCCACCGAAACGCTGGGCTCTCCACCGAAAAACAAATTTCAGCAGTAAAAGACGGGCTCTCCACCGAAACGCTGGGCTCTCCACCGAAAAACAAAGTTCAGCAGTAAAAGACGGGCTCTTCACCGAAACGCTGGGCTCTCCACCGAGACGCTGGGCTCTCCACCGAAAAACAAATTTCAGCAGTAAAAGACAGGCTCTCCACTGAGACGCCGGGCTCTCCACCGAAAAACAAAGTTCAGCAGTAAAAGACGGGCTCTCCACCGAGACGCTGGGCTCTCCACCGAGACGCTGGGCTCTCCACCGAAAAACGAAGTTCAGCAGTAAAAGACGGGCTCTCCACTGAAACGCTGGGCTCTCCACCGCGACGCTGGGCTCTCCACCGAAAAACAAAGTTCAGCAGTAAAAGACGGGCTCTCCACCGAGACCCTGTGCTCTCCACTGAAAATCAAAGTTCAGCAGTAAAAGACGGGCTCTCCACCGAAACGCTTGGCTCTCCACCGAAAAACAAAGTTCAGCAGTAAAAGACGGGCTCTCCACCAAAACGCTGGTCTCTCCACCGAGACGCATGGCTCTCCACCAAAAAACAAAGTTCAGCAGTAAAGACGGGCTCTCCGCCGAGACGCTGGTCTCTCCACCGAGACGCTGGGCTCTCCACCGAAAAACAAAGTTCAGCAGTAAAAGACGGGCTCTCCACCGAGACGCCGGGCTCTCAACCGACAAACAAAGTTCAGCAGTAAAAGACGGGCACTCCACCGAGACGCTGGGCTCTCCACCGAAAAACAAATTTCAGCAGTAAAAGACGGGCTCTCCACCGAGACGCCGGGCTCTCCACCGAAAAACAAAGTTCAGCAGTAAAAGACGGGCTCTCCACCAAAACGCTGGTCTCTCCACCGAGACGCATGGCTCTCCACCAAAAAACAAAGTTCAGCAGTAAAGACGGGCTCTCCGCCGAGACGCTGGTCTCTCCACCGAGACGCTGGGCTCTCCACCGAAAAACAAAGTTCAGCAGTAAAAGACGGGCTCTCCACCGAGACGCCGGGCTCTCAACCGACAAACAAAGTTCAGCAGTAAAAGACGGGCACTCCACCGAGACGCTGGGCTCTCCACCGAAAAACAAATTTCAGCAGTAAAAGACGGGCTCTCCACCGAGACGCCGGGCTCTCCACCGAAAAAGAAAGTTCAGCAGTAAAAGACGGGCTCTCCACGAGACGCTGGGCTCTCCACCGAGACGTTGGGCTCTCCACCGAAAAACAAAGTTCAGCAATAAAAGACGGGCTCTCCACCGAAGCGCTGGGCTTTCCACCGAGACGCTGGGCTCTCCACCGACAAACAAAGTTCAGCAGTAAAAGACGGGCTCTCCACCGAAACGCTGGGCTCTCCACTGAAAAACAAAGTTCAGCAGTAAAAGACGGGCTCGCCACCGAAACGCTGGTCTCTCCCCCAAAAAACAAAGTTCAGCAGAAAAAGACGGGCTCTCCACTGAGACGCTGGGCTCTCCACCGAGACGCTGGGCTCACCACCGAAAAACAAAGTTCAGCAGTAAAAGACGGGCTCTCCACCGAGACCCTGGGCTCTCCACCGAGACGCTGGGCTCTCCACCGAGACGCTGGGCTCTCCACCGAAAAACAAAGTTCAGCAGTAAAAGACGGGCTCTCCACCGAGACACCGGGCTCTCCACCGAAAAACAAAGTTCAGCAGTAAAAGACGGGCTCTCCACCGAGACGCTGGGCTCTCCACCGAAAAACAAATTTCAGCAGTAAAAGACGGGCTCTCCACTGAGACGCTGGGCTCTCCACCGAGACGCTGGGCTCTCCACCGAAAAACAAAGTTCAGCAGTAAAAGACGGGCTCTCCACCAAAACGCTGGTCTCTCCACCGAGACGCATGGCTCTCCACCAAAAAACAAAGTTCAGCAGTAAAGACGGGCTCTCCGCCGAGACGCTGGTCTCTCCACCGAGACGCTGGGCTCTCCACCGAAAAACAAAGTTCAGCAGTAAAAGACGGGCTCTGCACCGAGACGCCGGGCTCTCCACCGAAAAAGAAAGTTCAGCAGTAAAAGACGGGCACTCCACGAGACGCTGGGCTCTCCACAGAGACGCTGGGCTCTCCACCGAAAAACAAAGTTCAGCAATAAAAGACGGGCTCTCCACCGAAATGCTGGGCTTTCCACCGAGACGCTGGGCTCTCCACCGACAAACAAATTTCAGCAGTAAAAGACGGGCTCTCCACCGAAACGCTGGGCTCTCCACCGAAAAACAAAGTTCAGCAGTAAAAGACGGGCTCTCCACCGAAACGCTGGTCTCTCCACCAAAAAACAAAGTTCAGCAGAAAAAGACGGGCTCTCCACCGAGACGCTGGGCTCTCTACCGAAAAACAAAGTTCAGCAGTAAAAGACGGGCTCTCCACCAAAATGCTGGGCTCTCCACCGAGACCCTGGGCTCTCCACTGAAAAACAAAGTTCAGCAGTAAAAGACGGGCTCTCCACCGAGACGCTGGGCTCTCCACCGAGACGCTGGGCTCTCCACCGAAAAACAAAGTTCAGCAGTAAAAGACGGGCTCTCCACCGAGACGCTGGGCTCTCCACTGAGACGCTGGGCTCTCCACCGAAAAACAAAGTTCAGCAGTAAAAGACGGGCTCTCCACTGAAACGCTGGGCTCTTCACCGAGACGCTGGGCTCACCACCGAAAAACAAAGTTCAGCAGTAAAAGACGGGCTCTCCACCGAGACGCTGGGCTCTCCACCGAGACGCTGGGCTCTCCACCGAAAAACAAAGTTCAGCAGTAAAAGACGGGCACTCCACCGAGACGCTGGGCTCTCCACCGAAAAACAAATTTCAGCAGTAAAAGACGGGCTCTCCACCGAGACGCTGGGCTCTCCACCGAGAGGCTGGGCTCTCCACCGACACGCTGGGCTCTCCACCGACAAAAAAAGTTCAGCAGTAAAAGACGGGCTCTCCACCGAAACGCTGGGCTCTCCACCGAAAAACAAATTTCAGCAGTAAAAGACGGGCTCTCCACCGAAACGCTGGGCTCTCCACCGAAAAACAAAGTTCAGCAGTAAAAGACGGGCTCTTCACCGAAACGCTGGGCTCTCCACCGAGACGCTGGGCTCTCCACCGAAAAACAAATTTCAGCAGTAAAAGACGGGCTCTCCACTGAGACGCCGGGCTCTCCACCGAAAAACAAAGTTCAGCAGTAAAAGACGGGCTCTCCACCGAGACGCTGGGCTCTCCACCGAGACGCTGGGCTCTCCACCGAAAAACGAAGTTCAGCAGTAAAAGACGGGCTCTCCACTGAAACGCTGGGCTCTCCACCGCGACGCTGGGCTCTCCACCGAAAAACAAAGTTCAGCAGTAAAAGACGGGCTCTCCACCGAGACCCTGTCCTCTCCACTGAAAATCAAAGTTCAGCAGTAAAAGACGGGCTCTCCACCGAGACGCTGGGCTCTCCACCGAGACGCTGGGCTCTCCACCGAAAAACAAATTTCAGCAGTAAAAGACGGGCTCTCCACCGAGACGCCGGGCTCTCCACCGAAAAAGAAAGTTCAGCAGTAAAAGACGGGCTCTCCACCAAAACGCTGGTCTCTCCACCGAGACGCATGGCTCTCCACCAAAAAACAAAGTTCAGCAGTAAAGACGGGCTCTCCGCCGAGACGCTGGTCTCTCCACCGAGACGCTGGGCTCTCCACCGAAAAACAAAGTTCAGCAGTAAAAGACGGGCTCTCCACCGAGACGCCGGGTTCTCAACCGACAAACAAAGTTCAGCAGTAAAAGACGGGCACTCCACCGAGACGCTGGGCTCTCCACCGAAAAACAAATTTCAGCAGTAAAAGACGGGCTCTCCACCGAGACGCCGGGCTCTCCACCGAAAAAGAAAGTTCAGCAGTAAAAGACGGGCTCTCCACGAGACGCTGGGCTCTCCACCGAGACGTTGGGCTCTCCACCGAAAAACAAAGTTCAGCAATAAAAGACGGGCTCTCCACCGAAGCGCTGGGCTTTCCACCGAGACGCTGGGCTCTCCACCGACAAACAAAGTTCAGCAGTAAAAGACGGGCTCTCCACCGAAACGCTGGGCTCTCCACTGAAAAACAAAGTTCAGCAGTAAAAGACGGGCTCGCCACCGAAACGCTGGTCTCTCCCCCAAAAAACAAAGTTCAGCAGAAAAAGACGGGCTCTCCACTGAGACGCTGGGCTCTCCACCGAGACGCTGGGCTCACCACCGAAAAACAAAGTTCAGCAGTAAAAGACGGGCTCTCCACCGAGACCCTGGGCTCTCCACCGAGACGCTGGGCTCTCCACCGAGACGCTGGGCTCTCCACCGAAAAACAAAGTTCAGCAGTAAAAGACGGGCTCTCCACCGAGACACCGGGCTCTCCACCGAAAAACAAAGTTCAGCAGTAAAACACGGGCTCTGCACCGAGACGCTGGGCTCTCCACCGAAAAACAAAGTTCAGCAGTAAAAGACGGGCTCTCCACCGAGACGCTGGGCTCTCCACCGAGACGCTGGGCTCTCCACCGAAAAACGAAGTTCAGCAGTAAAAGACGGGCTCTCCACTGAAATGCTGGGCTCTCCACCGCGACGCTGGGCTCTCCACCGAAAAACAAAGTTCAGCAGTAAAAGACGGGCTCTCCACCGAGACCCTGTCCTCTCCACTGAAAATCAAAGTTCAGCAGTAAAAGACGGGCTCTCCACCAAAACGCTGGTCTCTCCACCGAGACGCATGGCTCTCCACCAAAAAACAAAGTTCAGCAGTAAAGACGGGCTCTCCGCCGAGACGCTGGTCTCTCCACCGAGACGCTGGGCTCTCCACCGAAAAACAAAGTTCAGCAGTAAAAGACGGGCTCTGCACCGAGACGCCGGGCTCTCCACCGAAAAAGAAAGTTCAGCAGTAAAAGACGGGCACTCCACGAGACGCTGGGCTCTCCACAGAGACGCTGGGCTCTCCACCGAAAAACAAAGTTCAGCAATAAAAGACGGGCTCTCCACCGAAATGCTGGGCTTTCCACCGAGACGCTGGGCTCTCCACCGACAAACAAATTTCAGCAGTAAAAGACGGGCTCTCCACCGAAACGCTGGGCTCTCCACCGAAAAACAAAGTTCAGCAGTAAAAGACGGGCTCTCCACCGAAACGCTGGTCTCTCCACCAAAAAACAAAGTTCAGCAGAAAAAGACGGGCTCTCCACCGAGACGCTGGGCTCTCTACCGAAAAACAAAGTTCAGCAGTAAAAGACGGGCTCTCCACCAAAATGCTGGGCTCTCCACCGAGACCCTGGGCTCTCCACAGAAAAACAAAGTTCAGCAGTAAAAGACGGGCTCTCCACCGAGACGCTGGGCTCTCCACCGAGACGCTGGGCTCTCCACCGAAAAACAAAGTTCAGCAGTAAAAGACGGGCTCTCCACCGAGACGCTGGGCTCTCCACTGAGACGCTGGGCTCTCCACCGAAAAACAAAGTTCAGCAGTAAAAGACGGGCTCTCCACTGAAACGCTGGGCTCTTCACCGAGACGCTGGGCTCACCACCGAAAAACAAAGTTCAGCAGTAAAAGACGGGCTCTCCACCGAGACGCTGGGCTCTCCACCGAGACGCTGGGCTCTCCACCGAAAAACAAAGTTCAGCAGTAAAAGACGGGCACTCCACCGAGACGCTGGGCTCTCCACCGAAAAACAAATTTCAGCAGTAAAAGACGGGCTCTCCACCGAGACGCTGGGCTCTCCACCGAGAGGCTGGGCTCTCCACCGACACGCTGGGCTCTCCACCGACAAAAAAAGTTCAGCAGTAAAAGACGGGCTCTCCACCGAAACGCTGGGCTCTCCACCGAAAAACAAAGTTCAGCAGTAAAAGACGGGCTCTTCACCGAAACGCTGGGCTCTCCACCGAGACGCTGGGCTCTCCACCGAAAAACAAATTTCAGCAGTAAAAGACGGGCTCTCCACTGAGACGCCGGGCTCTCCACCGAAAAACAAAGTTCAGCAGTAAAAGACGGGCTCTCCACCGAGACGCTGGGCTCTCCACCGAGACGCTGGGTTCTCCACCGAAAAACGAAGTTCAGCAGGAAAAGACGGGCTCTCCACTGAAACGCTGGGCTCTCCACCGCGACGCTGGGCTCTCCACCGAAAAACAAAGTTCAGCAGTAAAAGACGGGCTCTCCACCGAGACCCTGTCCTCTCCACTGAAAATCAAAGTTCAGCAGTAAAAGACGGGCTCTCCACCGAAACGCTGGGCTCTCCACCGAAAAACAAAGTTCAGCAGTAAAAGACGGGCTCTCCACCAAAACGCTGGTCTCTCCACCGAGACGCATGGCTCTCCACCAAAAAACAAAGTTCAGCAGTAAAGACGGGCTCTCCGCCGAGACGCTGGTCTCTCCACCGAGACGCTGGGCTCTCCACCGAAAAACAAAGTTCAGCAGTAAAAGACGGGCTCTCCACCGAGACGCCGGGCTCTCAACCGACAAACAAAGTTCAGCAGTAAAAGACGGGCACTCCACCGAGACGCTGGGCTCTCCACCGAAAAACAAATTTCAGCAGTAAAAGACGGGCTCTCCACCGAGACGCCGGGCTCTCCACCGAAATAGAAAGTTCAGCAGTAAAAGACGGGCTCTCCACGAGACGCTGGGCTCTCCACCGAGACGTTTGGCTCTCCACCGAAAAACAAAGTTCAGCAATAAAAGACGGGCTCTCCACCGAAGCGCTGGGCTTTCCACCGAGACGCTGGGCTCTCCACCGACAAACAAAGTTCAGCAGTAAAAGACGGGCTCTCCACCGAAACGCTGGGCTCTCCACTGAAAAACAAAGTTCAGCAGTAAAAGACGGGCTCGCCACCGAAACGCTGGTCTCTCCCCCAAAAAACAAAGTTCAGCAGAAAAAGACGGGCTCTCCACTGAGACGCTGGGCTCTCCACCGAGACGCTGGGCTCACCACCGAAAAACAAAGTTCAGCAGTAAAAGACGGGCTCTCCACCGAGACCCTGGGCTCTCCACCGAGACGCTGGGCTCTCCACCGAGACGCTGGGCTCTCCACCGAAAAACAAAGTTCAGCAGTAAAAGACGGGCTCTCCACCGAGACACCGGGCTCTCCACCGAAAAACAAAGTTCAGCAGTAAAACACGGGCTCTGCACCGAGACGCTGGGCTCTCCACCGAAAAACAAAGTTCAGCAGTAAAAGACGGGCTCTCCACCGAGACGCTGGGCTCTCCACCGAGACGCTGGGCTCTCCACCGAAAAACGAAGTTCAGCAGTAAAAGACGGGCTCTCCACTGAAACGCTGGGCTCTCCACCGCGACGCTGGGCTCTCCACTGAAAAACAAAGTTCAGCAGTAAAAGACGGGCTCTCCACCGAGACCCTGTCCTCTCCACTGAAAATCAAAGTTCAGCAGTAAAAGACGGGCTCTCCACCAAAACGCTGGTCTCTCCACCGAGACGCATGGCTCTCCACCAAAAAACAAAGTTCAGCAGTAAAGACGGGCTCTCCGCCGAGACGCTGGTCTCTCCACCGAGACGCTGGGCTCTCCACCGAAAAACAAAGTTCAGCAGTAAAAGACGGGCTCTGCACCGAGACGCCGGGCTCTCCACCGAAAAAGAAAGTTCAGCAGTAAAAGACGGGCACTCCACGAGACGCTGGGCTCTCCACAGAGACGCTGGGCTCTCCACCGAAAAACAAAGTTCAGCAATAAAAGACGGGCTCTCCACCGAAATGCTGGGCTTTCCACCGAGACGCTGGGCTCTCCACCGACAAACAAATTTCAGCAGTAAAAGACGGGCTCTCCACCGAAACGCTGGGCTCTCCACCGAAAAACAAAGTTCAGCAGTAAAAGACGGGCTCTCCACCGAAACGCTGGTCTCTCCACCAAAAAACAAAGTTCAGCAGAAAAAGACGGGCTCTCCACCGAGACGCTGGGCTCTCTACCGAAAAACAAAGTTCAGCAGTAAAAGACGGGCTCTCCACCAAAATGCTGGGCTCTCCACCGAGACCCTGGGCTCTCCACTGAAAAACAAAGTTCAGCAGTAAAAGACGGGCTCTCCACCGAGACGCTGGGCTCTCCACTGAGACGCTGGGCTCTCCACCGAGACGCTGGGCTCTCCACCGACAAACAAAGTTCAGCAGTAAAAGACGGGCTCTCCACCGAGACGCTGGGCTCTCCACTGAGACGCTGGGCTCTCCACCGAAAAACAAAGTTCAGCAGTAAAAGACGGGCTCTCCACTGAAACGCTGGGCTCTTCACCGAGACGCTGGGCTCACCACCGAAAAACAAAGTTCAGCAGTAAAAGACGGGCTCTCCACCGAGACGCTGGGCTCTCCACCGAGACGCTGGGCTCTCCACCGAAAAACAAAGTTCAGCAGTAAAAGACGGGCACTCCACCGAGACGCTGGGCTCTCCACTGAAAATCAAAGTTCAGCAGTAAAAGACGGGCTCTCCACCAAAACGCTGGTCTCTCCACCGAGACGCATGGCTCTCCACCAAAAAACAAAGTTCAGCAGTAAAGACGGGCTCTCCGCCGAGACGCTGGTCTCTCCACCGAGACGCTGGGCTCTCCACCGAAAAACAAAGTTCAGCAGTAAAAGACGGGCTCTGCACCGAGACGCCGGGCTCTCCACCGAAAAAGAAAGTTCAGCAGTAAAAGACGGGCACTCCACGAGACGCTGGGCTCTCCACAGAGACGCTGGGCTCTCCACCGAAAAACAAAGTTCAGCAATAAAAGACGGGCTCTCCACCGAAATGCTGGGCTTTCCACCGAGACGCTGGGCTCTCCACCGACAAACAAATTTCAGCAGTAAAAGACGGGCTCTCCACCGAAACGCTGGGCTCTCCACCGAAAAACAAAGTTCAGCAGTAAAAGACGGGCTCTCCACCGAAACGCTGGTCTCTCCACCAAAAAACAAAGTTCAGCAGAAAAAGACGGGCTCTCCACCGAGACGCTGGGCTCTCTACCGAAAAACAAAGTTCAGCAGTAAAAGACGGGCTCTCCACCAAAATGCTGGGCTCTCCACCGAGACCCTGGGCTCTCCACTGAAAAACAAAGTTCAGCAGTAAAAGACGGGCTCTCCACCGAGACGCTGGGCTCTCCACTGAGACGCTGGGCTCTCCACCGAGACGCTGGGCTCTCCACCGACAAACAAAGTTCAGCAGTAAAAGACGGGCTCTCCACCGAGACGCTGGGCTCTCCACTGAGACGCTGGGCTCTCCACCGAAAAACAAAGTTCAGCAGTAAAAGACGGGCTCTCCACTGAAACGCTGGGCTCTTCACCGAGACGCTGGGCTCACCACCGAAAAACAAAGTTCAGCAGTAAAAGACGGGCTCTCCACCGAGACGCTGGGCTCTCCACCGAGACGCTGGGCTCTCCACCGAAAAACAAAGTTCAGCAGTAAAAGACGGGCACTCCACCGAGACGCTGGGCTCTCCACCGAAAAACAAATTTCAGCAGTAAAAGACGGGCTCTCCACCGAGACGCTGGGCTCTCCACCGAGAGGCTGGGCTCTCCACCGACACGCTGGGCTCTCCACCGACAAAAAAAGTTCAGCAGTAAAAGACGGGCTCCCCACCGAAACGCTGGGCTCTCCACCGAAAAACAAATTTCAGCAGTAAAAGACGGGCTCTCCACCGAAACGCTGGGCTCTCCACCGAAAAACAAAGTTCAGCAGTAAAAGACGGGCTCTTCACCGAAACGCTGGGCTCTCCACCGAGACGCTGGGCTCTCCACCGAAAAACAAATTTCAGCAGTAAAAGACGGGCTCTCCACTGAGACGCCGGGCTCTCCACCGAAAAACAAAGTTCAGCAGTAAAAGACGGGCTCTCCACCGAGACGCTGGGCTCTCCACCGAGACGCTGGGCTCTCCACCGAAAAACGAAGTTCAGCAGGAAAAGACGGGCTCTCCACTGAAACGCTGGGCTCTCCACCGCGACGCTGGGCTCTCCACCGAAAAACAAAGTTCAGCAGTAAAAGACGGGCTCTCCACCGAGACCCTGTCCTCTCCACTGAAAATCAAAGTTCAGCAGTAAAAGACGGGCTCTCCACCGAAACGCTGGGCTCTCCACCGAAAAACAAAGTTCAGCAGTAAAAGACGGGCTCTCCACCAAAACGCTGGTCTCTCCACCGAGACGCATGGCTCTCCACCAAAAAACAAAGTTCAGCAGTAAAGACGGGCTCTCCGCCGAGACGCTGGTCTCTCCACCGAGACGCTGGGCTCTCCACCGAAAAACAAAGTTCAGCAGTAAAAGACGGGCTCTCCACCGAGACGCCGGGCTCTCAACCGACAAACAAAGTTCAGCAGTAAAAGACGGGCACTCCACCGAGACGCTGGGCTCTCCACCGAAAAACAAATTTCAGCAGTAAAAGACGGGCTCTCCACCGAGACGCCGGGCTCTCCACCGAAAAAGAAAGTTCAGCAGTAAAAGACGGGCTCTCCACCAAAACGCTGGTCTCTCCACCGAGACGCATGGCTCTCCACCAAAAAACAAAGTTCAGCAGTAAAGACGGGCTCTCCGCCGAGACGCTGGGCTCTCCACCGAGACGCTGGGCTCTCCACCGAAAAACAAATTTCAGCAGTAAAAGACGGGCACTCCACCGAGACGCTGGGCTCTCCACCGAAAAACAAATTTCAGCAGTAAAAGACGGGCTCTCCACCGAGACGCTGGGCTCTCCACCGAGAGGCTGGGCTCTCCACCGACACGCTGGGCTCTCCACCGACAAAAAAAGTTCAGCAGTAAAAGACGGGCTCTCCACCGAAACGCTGGGCTCTCCACCGAAAAACAAATTTCAGCAGTAAAAGACGGGCTCTCCACCGAAACGCTGGGCTCTCCACCGAAAAACAAAGTTCAGCAGTAAAAGACGGGCTCTTCACCGAAACGCTGGGCTCTCCACCGAGACGCTGGGCTCTCCACCGAAAAACAAATTTCAGCAGTAAAAGACGGGCTCTCCACTGAGACGCCGGGCTCTCCACCGAAAAACAAAGTTCAGCAGTAAAAGACGGGCTCTCCACCGAGACGCTGGGCTCTCCAACGAGACGCTGGGTTCTCCACCGAAAAACGAAGTTCAGCAGGAAAAGACGGGCTCTCCACTGAAACGCTGGGCTCTCCACCGCGACGCTGGGCTCTCCACCGAAAAACAAAGTTCAGCAGTAAAAGACGGGCTCTCCACCGAGACCCTGTCCTCTCCACTGAAAATCAAAGTTCAGCAGTAAAAGACGGGCTCTCCACCGAAACGCTGGGCTCTCCACCGAAAAACAAAGTTCAGCAGTAAAAGACGGGCTCTCCACCAAAACGCTGGTCTCTCCACCGAGACGCATGGCTCTCCACCAAAAAACAAAGTTCAGCAGTAAAGACGGGCTCTCCGCCGAGACGCTGGTCTCTCCACCGAGACGCTGGGCTCTCCACCGAAAAACAAAGTTCAGCAGTAAAAGACGGGCTCTCCACCGAGACGCCGGGCTCTCAACCGACAAACAAAGTTCAGCAGTAAAAGACGGGCACTCCACCGAGACGCTGGGCTCTCCACCGAAAAACAAATTTCAGCAGTAAAAGACGGGCTCTCCACCGAGACGCCGGGCTCTCCACCGAAAAAGAAAGTTCAGCAGTAAAAGACGGGCTCTCCACGAGACGCTGGGCTCTCCACCGAGACGTTGGGCTCTCCACCGAAAAACAAAGTTCAGCAATAAAAGACGGGCTCTCCACCGAAGCGCTGGGCTTTCCACCGAGACGCTGGGCTCTCCACCGACAAACAAAGTTCAGCAGTAAAAGACGGGCTCTCCACCGAAACGCTGGGCTCTCCACTGAAAAACAAAGTTCAGCAGTAAAAGACGGGCTCGCCACCGAAACGCTGGTCTCTCCCCCAAAAAACAAAGTTCAGCAGAAAAAGACGGGCTCTCCACTGAGACGCTGGGCTCTCCACCGAGACGCTGGGCTCACCACCGAAAAACAAAGTTCAGCAGTAAAAGACGGGCTCTCCACCGAGACCCTGGGCTCTCCACCGAGACGCTGGGCTCTCCACCGAGACGCTGGGCTCTCCACCGAAAAACAAAGTTCAGCAGTAAAAGACGGGCTCTCCACCGAGACACCGGGCTCTCCACCGAAAAACAAAGTTCAGCAGTAAAACACGGGCTCTGCACCGAGACGCTGGGCTCTCCACCGAAAAACAAAGTTCAGCAGTAAAAGACGGGCTCTCCACCGAGACGCTGGGCTCTCCACCGAGACGCTGGGCTCTCCACCGAAAAACGAAGTTCAGCAGTAAAAGACGGGCTCTCCACTGAAACGCTGGGCTCTCCACCGCGACGCTGGGCTCTCCACCGAAAAACAAAGTTCAGCAGTAAAAGACGGGCTCTCCACCGAGACCCTGTCCTCTCCACTGAAAATCAAAGTTCAGCAGTAAAAGACGGGCTCTCCACCAAAACGCTGGTCTCTCCACCGAGACGCATGGCTCTCCACCAAAAAACAAAGTTCAGCAGTAAAGACGGGCTCTCCGCCGAGACGCTGGTCTCTCCACCGAGACGCTGGGCTCTCCACCGAAAAACAAAGTTCAGCAGTAAAAGACGGGCTCTGCACCGAGACGCCGGGCTCTCCACCGAAAAAGAAAGTTCAGCAGTAAAAGACGGGCACTCCACGAGACGCTGGGCTCTCCACAGAGACGCTGGGCTCTCCACCGAAAAACAAAGTTCAGCAATAAAAGACGGGCTCTCCACCGAAATGCTGGGCTTTCCACCGAGACGCTGGGCTCTCCACCGACAAACAAATTTCAGCAGTAAAAGACGGGCTCTCCACCGAAACGCTGGGCTCTCCACCGAAAAACAAAGTTCAGCAGTAAAAGACGGGCTCTCCACCGAAACGCTGGTCTCTCCACCAAAAAACAAAGTTCAGCAGAAAAAGACGGGCTCTCCACCGAGACGCTGGGCTCTCTACCGAAAAACAAAGTTCAGCAGTAAAAGACGGGCTCTCCACCAAAATGCTGGGCTCTCCACCGAGACCCTGGGCTCTCCACTGAAAAACAAAGTTCAGCAGTAAAAGACGGGCTCTCCACCGAGACGCTGGGCTCTCCACTGAGACGCTGGGCTCTCCACCGAGACGCTGGGCTCTCCACCGACAAACAAAGTTCAGCAGTAAAAGACGGGCTCTCCACCGAGACGCTGGGCTCTCCACTGAGACGCTGGGCTCTCCACCGAAAAACAAAGTTCAGCAGTAAAAGACGGGCTCTCCACTGAAACGCTGGGCTCTTCACCGAGACGCTGGGCTCACCACCGAAAAACAAAGTTCAGCAGTAAAAGACGGGCTCTCCACCGAGACGCTGGGCTCTCCACCGAGACGCTGGGCTCTCCACCGAAAAACAAAGTTCAGCAGTAAAAGACGGGCACTCCACCGAGACGCTGGGCTCTCCACCGAAAAACAAATTTCAGCAGTAAAAGACGGGCTCTCCACCGAGACGCTGGGCTCTCCACCGAGAGGCTGGGCTCTCCACCGACACGCTGGGCTCTCCACCGACAAAAAAAGTTCAGCAGTAAAAGACGGGCTCCCCACCGAAACGCTGGGCTCTCCACCGAAAAACAAATTTCAGCAGTAAAAGACGGGCTCTCCACCGAAACGCTGGGCTCTCCACCGAAAAACAAAGTTCAGCAGTAAAAGACGGGCTCTTCACCGAAACGCTGGGCTCTCCACCGAGACGCTGGGCTCTCCACCGAAAAACAAATTTCAGCAGTAAAAGACGGGCTCTCCACTGAGACGCTGGGCTCTCCACCGAGACGCTGGGCTCTCCACCGAAAAACGAAGTTCAGCAGGAAAAGACGGGCTCTCCACTGAAACGCTGGGCTCTCCACCGCGACGCTGGGCTCTCCACCGAAAAACAAAGTTCAGCAGTAAAAGACGGGCTCTCCACCGAGACCCTGTCCTCTCCACTGAAAATCAAAGTTCAGCAGTAAAAGACGGGCTCTCCACCGAAACGCTGGGCTCTCCACCGAAAAACAAAGTTCAGCAGTAAAAGACGGGCTCTCCACCAAAACGCTGGTCTCTCCACCGAGACGCATGGCTCTCCACCAAAAAACAAAGTTCAGCAGTAAAGACGGGCTCTCCGCCGAGACGCTGGTCTCTCCACCGAGACGCTGGGCTCTCCACCGAAAAACAAAGTTCAGCAGTAAAAGACGGGCTCTCCACCGAGACGCCGGGCTCTCAACCGACAAACAAAGTTCAGCAGTAAAAGACGGGCACTCCACCGAGACGCTGGGCTCTCCACCGAAAAACAAATTTCAGCAGTAAAAGACGGGCTCTCCACCGAGACGCCGGGCTCTCCACCGAAAAAGAAAGTTCAGCAGTAAAAGACGGGCTCTCCACCAAAACGCTGGTCTCTCCACCGAGACGCATGGCTCTCCACCAAAAAACAAAGTTCAGCAGTAAAGACGGGCTCTCCGCCGAGACGCTGGGCTCTCCACCGAGACGCTGGGCTCTCCACCGAAAAACAAAGTTCAGCAGTAAAAGACGGGCTCTCCACCGAGACGCCGGGTTCTCAACCGACAAACAAAGTTCAGCAGTAAAAGACGGCATTCCACCGAGACGCTGTGCTCTCCACCGAAAAACAAATTTCAGCAGTAAAAGACGGGCTCTCCACCGAGACGCCGGGCTCTCCACCGAAAAAGAAAGTTCAGCAGTAAAAGACGGGCTCTCCACGAGACGCTGGGCTCTCCACCGAGACGTTGGGCTCTCCACCGAAAAACAAAGTTCAGCAATAAAAGACGGGCTCTCCACCGAAGCGCTGGGCTTTCCACCGAGACGCTGGGCTCTCCACCGACAAACAAAGTTCAGCAGTAAAAGACGGGTTCTCCACCGAAACGCTGGGCTCTCCACTGAAAAACAAAGTTCAGCAGTAAAAGACGGGCTCGCCACCAAGACGCTGGGCTCTCCACCGAGACGCTGGGCTCTCCACCGAAAAACAAAGTTCAGCAGTAAAAGACGGGCTCTCCACCGAGACACCGGGCTCTCCACCGAAAAACAAAGTTCAGCAGTAAAAGACGGGCTCTGCACCGAGACGCTGGGCTCTCCACCGAAAAACAAAGTTCAGCAGTAAAAGACGGGCTCTCCACCGAGACGCTGGGCTCTCCACCGAGACGCTGGGCTCTCCACCGAAAAACGAAGTTCAGCAGTAAAAGACGGGCTCTCCACTGAAACGCTGGGCTCTCCACCGCGACGCTGGGCTCTCCACCGAAAAACAAAGTTCAGCAGTAAAAGACGGGCTCTCCACCGAGACCCTTTCCTCTCCACTGAAAATCAAAGTTCAGCAGTAAAAGACGGGCTCTCCACCAAAACGCTGGTCTCTCCACCGAGACGCATGGCTCTCCACCAAAAAACAAAGTTCAGCAGTAAAGACGGGCTCTCCGCCGAGACGCTGGTCTCTCCACCGAGACGCTGGGCTCTCCACCGAAAAACAAAGTTCAGCAGTAAAAGACGGGCTCTGCACCGAGACGCCGGGCTCTCCACCGAAAAAGAAAGTTCAGCAGTAAAAGACGGGCACTCCACGAGACGCTGGGCTCTCCACAGAGACGCTGGGCTCTCCACCGAAAAACAAAGTTCAGCAATAAAAGACGGGCTCTCCACCGAAATGCTGGGCTTTCCACCGAGACGCTGGGCTCTCCACCGACAAACAAATTTCAGCAGTAAAAGACGGGCTCTCCACCGAAACGCTGGGCTCTCCACCGAAAAACAAAGTTCAGCAGTAAAAGACGGGCTCTCCACCGAAACGCTGGTCTCTCCACCAAAAAACAAAGTTCAGCAGAAAAAGACGGGCTCTCCACCGAGACGCTGGGCTCTCTACCGAAAAACAAAGTTCAGCAGTAAAAGACGGGCTCTCCACCAAAATGCTGGGCTCTCCACCGAGACCCTGGGCTCTCCACTGAAAAACAAAGTTCAGCAGTAAAAGACGGGCTCTCCACCGAGACGCTGGGCTCTCCACCGAGACGCTGGGCTCTCCACCGAAAAACAAAGTTCAGCAGTAAAAGACGGGCACTCCACCGAGACGCTGGGCTCTCCACCGAAAAACAAATTTCAGCAGTAAAAGACGGGCTCTCCACCGAGACGCTGGGCTCTCCACCGAGAGGCTGGGCTCTCCACCGACACGCTGGGCTCTCCACCGACAAAAAAAGTTCAGCAGTAAAAGACGGGCTCTCCACCGAAACGCTGGGCTCTCCACCGAAAAACAAATTTCAGCAGTAAAAGACGGGCTCTCCACCGAAACGCTGGGCTCTCCACCGAAAAACAAAGTTCAGCAGTAAAAGACGGGCTCTTCACCGAAACGCTGGGCTCTCCACCGAGACGCTGGGCTCTCCACCGAAAAACAAATTTCAGCAGTAAAAGACGGGCTCTCCACTGAGACGCCGGGCTCTCCACCGAAAAACAAAGTTCAGCAGTAAAAGACGGGCTCTCCACCGAGACGCTGGGCTCTGACCGAGACGCTGGGCTCTCCACCGAAAAACGAAGTTCAGCAGGAAAAGACGGGCTCTCCACTGAAACGCTGGGCTCTCCACCGCGACGCTGGGCTCTCCACCGAAAAACAAAGTTCAGCAGTAAAAGACGGGCTCTCCACCGAGACCCTGTCCTCTCCACTGAAAATCAAAGTTCAGCAGTAAAAGACGGGCTCTCCACCGAAACGCTGGGCTCTCCACCGAAAAACAAAGTTCAGCAGTAAAAGACGGGCTCTCCACCAAAACGCTGGTCTCTCCACCGAGACGCATGGCTCTCCACCAAAAAACAAAGTTCAGCAGTAAAGACGGGCTCTCCAGCGAGACGCTGGTCTCTCCACCGAGACGCTGGGCTCTCCACCGAAAAACAAAGTTCAGCAGTAAAAGACGGGCTCTCCACCGAGACGCCGGGCTCTCAACCGACAAACAAAGTTCAGCAGTAAAAGACGGGCACTCCACCGAGACGCTGGGCTCTCCACCGAAAAACAAATTTCAGCAGTAAAAGACGGGCTCTCCACCGAGACGCCGGGCTCTCCACCGAAAAAGAAAGTTCAGCAGTAAAAGACGGGCTCTCCACCAAAACGCTGGTCTCTCCACCGAGACGCATGGCTCTCCACCAAAAAACAAAGTTCAGCAGTAAAGACGGGCTCTCCGCCGAGACGCTGGTCTCTCCACCGAGACGCTGGGCTCTCCACCGAAAAACAAAGTTCAGCAGTAAAAGACGGGCTCTCCACCGAGACGCCGGGCTCTCAACCGACAAACAAAGTTCAGCAGTAAAAGACGGCATTCCACCGAGACGCTGTGCTCTCCACCGAAAAACAAATTTCAGCAGTAAAAGACGGGCTCTCCACCGAGACGTCGGGCTCTCCACCGAAAAAGAAAGTTCAGCAGTAAAAGACGGGCTCTCCACGAGACGCTGGGCTCTCCACCGAGACGTTGGGCTCTCCACCGAAAAACAAAGTTCAGCAATAAAAGACGGGCTCTCCACCGAAGCGCTGGGCTTTCCACCGAGACACTGGGCTCTCCACCGACAAACAAAGTTCAGCAGTAAAAGACGGGTTCTCCACCGAAACGCTGGGCTCTCCACTGAAAAACAAAGTTCAGCAGTAAAAGACGGGCTCGCCACCGAAACGCTGGTCTCTCCCCCAAAAAACAAAGTTCAGCAGAAAAAGACGGGCTCTCCACTGAAATGCTGGGCTCTCCACCGAGACGCTGGGCTCACCACCGAAAAACAAAGTTCAGCAGTAAAAGACGGGCTCTCCACCGAGACCCTGGGCTCTCCACCGAGACGCTGGGCTCTCCACCGAGACGCTGGGCTCTCCACCGAAAAACAAAGTTCAGCAGTAAAAGACGGGCTCTCCACCGAGACACCGGGCTCTCCACCGAAATACAAAGTTCAGCAGTAAAAGACGGGCTCTCCACCGAGACGCTGGGCTCTCCACCGAAAAACAAAGTTCAGCAGTAAAAGACGGGCTCTCCACCGAGACGCTGGGCTCTCCACTGAGACGCATGGCTCTCCACCGAAAAACAAAGTTCAGCAGTAAAAGACGGGCTCTCCACCGAGACCCTGGGCTTACCACCGAGACGCTGGGCTCTCCACCGAAAAACAAAGTTCAGCAGTAAAAGACGGGCTCTCCACCGAGACGCTGGGCTCTCCACCGAAAAACAAAGTTCAGCAATAAAAGACGGGCTCTCCACCGAGACGCTGGGCTCTCCACCGAGACGCTGGGCTCTCGACCTAAGAACAAAGTTCAGCAGTAAAAGACGGGCTCTCCACTGAAACGCTGGGCTCTCCACCGAGACGCTGGGCTCTCCACCGAAAAACAAAGTTCAGCAGTAAAAGACGGGCTCTCTACCGAGACGCTGGGCTCTCCACCGAGACGCTGGGCTCTCCACCAGAAAACAAAGTTCAGCAGTAAAAGATGGGCTCTCCACCGAGACGCTGGGCTCTCCACCGAGACGCTGGGCTCTCCACCGAAAAACAAAGTTCAGCAGTAAAAGACAAGCTCTTCACCGAGACGCTGGGCTCTCCACCGAAAAACAAAGTTCAGCAGTAAAAGACGGGCTCTCCACCGAGAGGCTGGGCTCTCCACCGAGACTCTGGGCTCTCCACCGAGACGCTGGGCTCTCCACCGATACGCTGGGCTCTACACCGAAAAACAAAGTTCACCAGTAAAAGATGGTCTCTCCACCAAAACGCTGGGCTCTCCACCGAGACGCTCAGCTCTCCACCGAATAACAAAGTTCAGCAGTAAAAGACGGGCTCTCCACCGAGACGCTGGGCTCTCCACCGAAAAACAAAGTTTACAGTAAAAGACTGGGTCTCCACCGAGACCCTGGGCTCTCCACTGAAAAACAAAGTTCAGCAGTAAAAGACGGGCTCTCCACTGAAACGCTGGGCTCTCCACCGAGATGCTGGGCTCTCCATTGAAAAACAAAGTTCAGAAGTAAAAGACGGGCTCTCCACTGAAGCGCTGGGCTCTACACCGAGACGATGGGTTCTCCACCGAAAAACAATGTTCAGCAGTAAAAGACGGGCTCTCCACCGAAACGCTGGGCTCTCCACCGAGACGCTGGGCTCTCCACCGAAAAACAAAGTTCAGCAGTAAAAGACGGGCTCTCCACTGAAGCGCTGGATTCTCCACCGAGACGCTGGGCTCTCCACCGAAAAACAAATTTCAGCAGTAAAAGACGGGCTCTCCACCGAGACGCTGGCCTCTCCACAGAAAAACAAAGATCAGCAGTAAAAGACGGGCTCTCTACCGAGACTCTGGGATCTCCACCGAGACGCTGGACTCTCCACCGAAAAACAAAGTTCAGCAGTAAAAGACGGGCTCTCCACCGAGACGCTGGGCTCTCCACCGAGACGCTGGGCTCTCCACCGAAAAACAGAGTTCAGCAGAAAAAGACGGGCTCTCCACCGAGACGCCGGGCTCTCCACCTACAAACAAAATTCAGCAGTAAAAGACGGGCTCTCCACCGAGACTCTGGGCTCCCCACCGATAAGCTGGGCTCTCCACCGAAAAAAAAAGTTCAGCAGTAAAAGACGGGCTCTCCACTGAGACGCTGGGCTCTCCACCGAGACGCTGGGCTCTCGACCTAACAACAAAGTTCAGCAGTAAAAGACGGGCTCTCCACTGAAACGCTGGGCTCTCCACCGAGACGCTGGGCTCTCCACCGAAAAACAAAGTTCAACAGTAAAAGACGGGCTCTCCACCGAGACGCTGGGCTCTCCACCAAAAAACAAAGTTCAGCAGTAAAAGACGGGCTCTCCACCGAGGCGCGGGGCTCCCCACGGAAAAACAAAGTTCAGCAGTAAAAGACGGGCTCTCCACTGAAACGCTGGGCTCTCCACCGAAACGCTGGGCTCTCCACCGAAAAACAATGTTCAGCAGTAAAAGACGGGCTCTCCACAGAGACGCTGGGCTCACCACTGAAAAGCAAATTTCAGCAGTAAAAGACGGGCTCTCCACCGAGACGCTGGGCTCTCCACCGAAAAACAAAGATTAGCAGTAAAAGACGGGCTCTCTACCGAGACGCTGGGCACTCCACCGAGACGCTGGGCTCTCCACCAGAAAACAAAGTTCAGCAGTAAAAGACGGGCTCTCCACCGAGACGCTGGGCTCTCCACCGAGACGCTGGGCTCTCCACCGAAAAACAAAGTTCAGCAGTAAAAGACAAGCTCTTCACCGAGACGCTGGGCTCTCCACCGAAAAACAAAGTTCAGCAGTAAAAGACGGGCTCTCCACCGAGACGCTGGGCTCTCCACCGAGACTCTGGGCTCTCCACCGAGACGCTGGGCTCTCCACCGATACGCTGGGCTCTACACCGAAAAACAAAGCTCACCAGTAAAAGATGGTCTCTCCACCAAAACGATGGGCTCTCCACCGAGACGCTCAGCTCTCCACCGAAAAACAAAATTCAGCAGTAAAAGACGGGCTCTGCACCGAGACGTTGGGCTCTCCACTGAAAAACAAAGTTTAGCAGTAAAAGACTGGCTCTCCACCGAGACCCTGGGCTCTCCACTGAAAAACAAAGTTCAGCAGTAAAAGACGGGCTCTCCACCGAAACGCTGGGCTCTCCACCGAGATGCTGGGCTCTCCACCGAAAAACAAAGTTCAGCAGTAAAAGACAGGCTCTCCACCGAGACGCTGGGCTCTCCACCGAGACGCTGGGCTCTCCACCGAAAAGCAAAGTTCAGCAGTAAAAGACGGGCTCTCCACTGAGACGCTGGGCTCTCCACCGAGACGCCGGGCTCTCCACCGAAATGCAAATTTCAGCAGTAAAAGACGGGCTCTCCACCGAAACGCTGGGCTCTCCACCGAGACGCTGGGCTCTCCACCGAGACGCTGGGCTCTCCACCGAGACGCTGGGCTCTCCACCGAAAAACAAAGTTCAGCAGTAAAAGACGGGCTCTCCACCGAGACGCTGGGCTCTCCACCGAGACGCTGGGCTCACCACCGAAAAACATAATTCAGCACTAAAAGACGGGCTCTCCACCGAGACGCTGGGCTCTCCACTGAGACGCTGGGCTCTCCACCGAAAAACAAAGTTCAGAAGTAAAAGACGGGCTCTCCACCGAGACGCTGGGCTCTCCACCTAGACGCTGGGCTCTCCACCGAAAAACAAAGTTCAGCAGTAAAAGACGGGCTCTCCACCGAGACGCTGGGCTCTCCACCGAGACGCTGGGCTCTCCACCGAAAAACAAAGTTCAGCAGTAAAAGACGGGCTCTCCACCGAGACGCTGGGCTCTCCACCGAGACGCTGGGCTCTCCACTGAGACACTGGGCTCTCCACCGATACGCTGGGCTCTCCACCGAAAAACAAAGTTCACCAGTAAAAGACGGTCTCTCCACTAAAACGCTGGGCTCTCCACCGAGACGCTCAGCTCTCCACCGAAAAACAAACTTCAGCAGTGAAAGACGGGCTCTCCACCGAGACGCTGGTCTCTCCACTGAAAAACAAAGTTCAGTAGTAAAAGACGGGCTCTCCACCGAAACGCTGGGCTCTCCACCGAGATGCTGGGCTCTCCACCGAAAAACAAAGTTCAGCAGTAAAAGACAGGCTCTCCACCGAGACGCTTGTCTCTCCACTGTGACCCTGAGGTCTCCACCGAGACGCCGGGCTCTCCACCGAAAAACAAAGTTCAGCAGTAAAAGACGGGCTCTCCACTGAAACGCTGGGCTCTCCACCGAGACGCTGGGCTCACCACCGAAAAACAAAGTTCAGCAGTAAAAGACGGGCTCTCCACCGAGACGCTGGGCTCTCCACCGAGACGCTGCGCTCTCCACCGAAAAACAGAGTTCAGCAGAAAAAGACGGGCTCTCCACCGAGACGCCGGGCTCTCCACCTACAAACAAAATTCAGCAGTAAAAGACGGGCTCTCCACCGAGACTCTGGGCTCCCCACCGATACGCTGGGCTCTCCACCGAAAAAAAAAGTTCAGCAGTAAAAGACGGGCTCTCCACTGAGACGCTGGGCTCTCCACCGAGACGCTGGGCTCTCGACCTAAGAACAAACTTCAGCAGTAAAAGACGGGCTCTCCACTGAAACGCTGGGCTCCCCACCGAGACGCTGGGCTCTCCACCGAAAAACAAAGTTCAGCAGTAAAAGACGGGCTCTCCAGCGCGACGCTGGGCTCTCCACCGACAAACAAAGTTCAGCAGTAAAAGACAGGCTCTCCACCGAGACGCTGGGCTCTCCACCAAAAAACAAAGTTCAGCAGTAAAAGACGGGCTCTCCACTGAAATGCTGGGCTCTCCACCGAGACGCTGGGCTCACCACCGAAAAACATAATTCAGCACTAAAAGACGGGCTCTCCACCGAGGCGCTGGGCTCTCCACTGAGACGCTGGGCTCTCCACCGAAAAACAAAGTTCAGAAGTAAAAGACGGGCTCTCCACCGAGACGCTGGGCTCTCCACCGAAAAACAAAGTTCACCAGTAAAACATGGTCTCTCCACCAAAACGCTGGGCTCTCCACCGAGACGCTCAGCTCTCCACCGAAAAACAAAAATCAGCAGTAAAAGACGGGCTCTCCACCGAGACGCTGGGCTCTCCACCGAAAAACAAAGTTCAGCAGTAAAAGACGGGCTCTCCACCGAGACGCTGGGCTCTCCACCGAGACGCTGGGCTCTCCACCGAAAAACAAAGTTCTGCACTAAAAGACGGGCTCTCCACCGAGACCCTGGGCTCACCACCGAGACGCTGGGCTCTCCACCAAAAAACAAATTTCAGCAGTAAAAGACGGGCTCTCCACCGAGACGCTGGGCTCTCCACCGAGACGCTGGGCTCTCCACTGACACACTGGGCTCTCCGCCGAGACGCTGGGCTCTCCACCGATACGCTGGGCTCTCCACCGAAAAACAAAGTTCACCAGTAAAAGATGGTCTCTCCACCAAAACGCTGGGCTCTCCACCGAGACGCTCAGCTCTCCATCGAAAAACAAACTTCAGCAGTAAAAGACAGGCTCTCCACCGAGACGCTGGGCTCTCCACTGAGACGCTGCGCTCTCCACCGAGACGCCGGGCTCTCCACCGAAAAACAAAGTTCAGCAGTAAAAGACGGGCTCTCCGCCGAGACGCTGGGCTCTCCACCGAAAAACAAAGTTCAGCAGTAAAAGACGGGCTCTCCACCGAAACGCTGGGCTCTCCACCAAGATGCTGGGCTATCCACCGAAAAACAAAGTTCAGCAGTAAAAGACAGGCTCTCCACCGAGACGCTGGGCTCTCCACCGAGACGCTGGGCTCTCCACCGAAAAGCAAAGTTCAGCAGTAAAAGACGGGCTCTCCACTGAGACGCTGGGCTCTCCACCGAGACGCCGGGCTCTCCACCGAAAAACAAAGTTCAGCAGTAAAAGACGGGCTCTCCACCGAAACGCTGGGCTCTCCACTGAGACGCTGGGCTCACCACCGAAAAACAAAGTTCAGCAGTAAAAGATGGGCTCTCCACCGAGACGCTGGGCTCTCCACCGAGACGCTGGGCTCTCCACCGAAAAACAAAGTTCAGCAGTAAAAGACGGGCTCTCCACCGAGACCCTGGGCTCACCACGGAGACGCTGGGCTCTCCACCGAAAAACAAAGTTCAGCAGTAAAAGACGGGCTCTCCACCGAGACGCTGGGCTCTCCACCGAGACGCTGGGCTCTCCACCGAAAAACAAAGTTCAGCAGTAAAAGACGGCCCTCCACCGAGACGCCGGGCTCCCCACCGACAAACAAAGTTCAGCAGTAAAAGACGGCCCTCCACCGAGACGCTGGGCTCTCCACCGAGACGCGGGGCTCTCCACCGAGACGCTGGGCTCTCCATCGAAAAACAAAGTTCAGCAGTAAAAGACGGGCTCTCCACCGAGACGCTGGGCTCTCCACCGAAAAACAAAAGTTCAGCAGTAAAAGATGGGCTCTCCACCGAGACGCTGGGCTCTCCACCGAGACTCTGGGCTCTCCACTGAGACACTGGGCTCTCCACCGATACGCTGGGCTCTCCACCGAAAAACAAATTTCACCAGTAAAAGACGGGCTCTCCAATGAGACGCTGGGCTCTCCACCGAGACGCTGGGTTCTCCACCGAAAAACAAAGTTCAGCAGTAAAAGACGGGCTCTCCATTGAGACGCTGGAATCTCCACCGAGACGCTGGGCTCTCCACCGAGACGCTGGGCTCTCCACCGAAAAACAAAGTTCTGCACTAAAAGACGGGCTCTCCACCGAGACCCTGGGCTCACCACCGAGACGCTGGGCTCTCCACCAAAAAACAAATTTCAGCAGTAAAACACGGGCTCTCCACCGAGACGCTGGGCTCTCCACCGAGACGCTGGGCTCTCCACCGAAAAACAAAGTTCAGCAGTAAAAGACGGCCCTCCACCGAGACGCCGGGCTCCCCACCGACAAACAAAGTTCAGCAGTAAAAGACGGCCCTCCACTGAGACGCTGGGCTCTCCACCGAGACGCCGGGCTCTCCACCGAAAAGCAAAGTTCAGCAGTAAATGACGGGCACTCCACTGAGACGCTGGGCTCTCCACCGAGACGCCGGGCTCTCCACCGAAAAGCAAAGTTCAGCAGTAAAAGACGGGCACTCCGCCGAGACGCTTGGCTCTCCACTGAAAAACAAAGTTCAGCAGTAAAAGACGGGCTCTCCACCGAAACGCTGGGCTCTCCACCGAGACGCTGGGCTCACCACCGAAAAACAAAGTTCAGCAGTAAAAGACGGGCTCTCCACCAAGACGCTGGGCTCTCCACTGAAAAACAAAGTTCAGCAGTAAAAGACGGGCTCTCCACCGAGACGCTGGGCTCTCCACTGAAAAAGAAAGTTCAGCAGTAAAAGACGGGCTCTCCACCGAGACGTTGGGCTCTCCACCGAAAAACAAATTTCAGCAGTAAAAGACGGGCTCTCCACCGAGACGCTGGGCTCTCCACCGAGACGCTGGGCTCTCCACCGAAAAACAAAGTTCAGCAGTAAAAGACGGCCCTCCACCGAGACGCCGGGCTCCCCACCGACAAGCAAAGTTCAGCAGTAAAAGACGGGCTCTCCACCGAGACGCTGGGCTCTCCACCGAGACGCTGGGCTCTCCACCGAGACGCTGGGCTCTCCACCGAGACGCTGGGCTCTCCACCGAAAAACAAAATTCAGCAGTAAAAGACGGGCTCTCCACCGAGACGCTGGTCTCTCCACCGAAAAACAAAGTTCAGCAGTAAAAGACGGGCTCTCCACTGAAATGCTGGGCTCTCCACCGAGACGCTGGGCTCACCACCGAAAAACAAAGTTCAGCAGTAAAAGACGGGCTCTCCACCGAGACGCTGGGCTCTCCACTGAGACGCTGGGCTCTCCACCGAAAAACAAAGTTCAGAAGTAAAAGACGGGCTCTCCACCGAGACTCTGGGTTCTCCACCGAAAAACAAAGTTCAGCAATAAAAGATGGGCTCTCCACAGAGACGCTGGGCTCTCCACCTAGACGCTGGGCTCTCCACCGAAAAACAAAGTTCAGCAGTAAAAGACGAGCTCTCCACCGAAACGCTGGGCTCTCCACCGAGACGCTGGGCTCACCACCGAAAAACAAATTTCAGCAGTAAAAGACGGGCTCTCCACCAAGACGCTGGGCTCTCCACTGAGACGCTTGGCTCTCCACCAAAAAACAAAGTTCAGCAGTTAAAGACGGGCTCTCCACCGAGACGCTGGGCTCTCCACTGAGAAGCTGGGCTCTCCACCGAAAAACAAAGTTCAGAAGTAAAAGACGGGCTCTCCACCGAGACGCTGGCCTCTCCACCGAAAAACAAAGTTCAGCAATAAAAGATGGGCTCTCCACTGAGACGCTGGGCTCTCCACCTAGACGCTGGGCTCTCCACCGAAAAACAAAGTTCAGCAGTAAAAGACGGGCTCTCCACCGAAACGCTGGGCTCTCCACCGAGACGCTGGGCTCACCACCGAAAAACAAAGTTCAGCAGTAAAAGACGGGCTCTCCACCAAGACGCTGGGCTCTCCACTGAGACGCTTGGCTCTCCACCAAAAAACAAAGTTCAGGAGTTAAAGACGGGCTCTCCACCGAGACGCTGGGCTCTCCACTGAGACGCTGGTCTCTCCACCGAAAAACAAAGTTCAGAAGTAAAAGACGGGCTCTCCACCGAGACGCTGGGCTCTCCACCGAAAAACAAAAGTTCAGCAGTAAAAGACGGGCTCTCCACTGAGACGCTGGGCTCTCCACCGAAAAACAAAAGTTCAGCAGTAAAAGACGGGCTCTCCACCGAGACGCTGGGCTCTCCACCGAAAAACAAAAGTTCAGCAGTAAAAGACGGGCTCTCCACCGAAACGCTGGGCTCTCCACCGAGATGCTGGGCTCTCCACCGAAAAACATAGTTCAGCAGTAAAACACAGGCTCTCCACCGAGACGCTGGGCTCTCCACTGAAAAACAAAGTTCAGCAGTAAAAGACGGGCTCTCCACCGAGACGCTGGGCTCTCCACCGAAAAACAAATTTCAGCAGTAAAAGACGGGCTCTCCACCGAGACGCTGGGCTCTCCACCGAGACGCTGGGCTCTCCACCGAAAAACAAAGTTCAGCAGTAAAAGACGGGCTCTCCACCGAGACGCTGGGCTCTCCACCGAGACGCTGGGCTCTCCACCGAGACGCTGGGCTCTCCATCGAAAAACAAAGTTCAGCAGTAAAAGACGGGCTCTCCACCGAGACGCTGGTCTCTCCACCGAAAAACAAAGTTCAGCAGTAAAAGACGGGCTCTCCACTGAGACACTGGGCTCTCCGCCGAGACGCTAGGCTCTCCACTGAAAAACAAAGTTCAGCAGTAAAAGACGGGCTCTCCACCGAAACGCTGGGCTCTCCACCGAGATGCTTGGCTCTCCACCGAAAAACAAAGTTCAGCAGTAAAAGACAGGCTCTCCACCGAGACGCTGGGCTCTCCACCGAAAAGCAAAGTTCAGCAGTAAAAGACGGGCTCTAAACCGAGACGCTGGGCTCTCCACCGAGACGCCGGGCTCTCCACCGAAAAACAAAGTTCAGCAGTAAAAGACGGGCTCTCCGCCGAGACGCTGTGCTCTCCACTGAAAAACAAAGTTCAGCAGTAAAAGACGGGCTCTCCACCGAAACGCTGGGCTCTCCACTGAGACGCTGGGCTCACCACCATAAAACAAAGTTCAGCAGTAAATGACGGGCTCTCCACCAAGACGCTGGGCTCTCCACTGAAAAACAAAGTTCAGCAGTAAAAGACGGGCTCTCCACCGAAACGCTGGGCTCTCCACTGAGACGCTGGGCTCTCCACCGAAAAACAAAGTTCAGCAGTAAAAGACGGGCTCTCCACCGAGACGCTGGGCTCTCCACCGAAAAACAAAGTTCAGCAGTAAAAGACGGGCTCTCCACTGAGACGCTGGGCTCTCCACCTAGACGCAGGGCTCTCCACCGAAAAACAAAGTTCACCAGTAAAAGACGGTCTCTCCACCAAAACGCTGGGCTCACCACCGAGACGCTCAGCTCTCCACCGAAAAACAAACTTCAGCAGTAAAAGACGGGCTCTCCACCGAAACGCTGGGCTCTCCACCGAGATGCTGGGCTCTCCACAGAAAAACAAAGTTCAGCAGTAAAAGACAGGCTCTCCACCGAGACGCTGGGCTCTCCACTGAGACGCTGGGCTCTCCACCGAGACGCCGGGCTCTCCACCGAAAAACAAAGTTCAGCAGTAAAAGACGGGCTCTCCGCCGAGACGCTGGGCTCTCCACTGAAAAACAAAGTTCAGCAGTAAAAGACGGGCTCTCCACCGAAACGCTGGGCTCTCCACTGAAAAACAAAGTTCAGCAGTAAAAGACGGGCTCTCCATCGAAACGCTGGGCTCTCCACCGAGATGCTGGGCTCTCCACCGAAAAACAAGGTTCAGCAGTAAAAGACGGACTCTCCACCGAGACGCTGGTCTCTCCACCGAAAAACAAAGTTCAGCAGTAAAAGACGGGCTCTCCACCGAGACCCTGGGCTCTCCACTGAAAAACAAAGTTCAGCAGTAAAAGACGGGCTCTCCACCGAAACGCTGGTCTCTCCACCGAGATGCTGGGCTCTCCACCGAAAAACAAAGTTCAGCAGTAAAAGACAGGCTCTCCACCGAGACGCTGGGCTCTCCACCGAGACGCCGGGCTCTACACCGAAAAGCAAAGTTCAGCAGTAAAAGACGGGCACTCCGCCGAGACGCTTGGCTCTCCACTGAAAAACAAAGTTCAGCAGTAAAAGACGGGCTCTCCACCGAAACGCTGGGCTCTCCACCGAGACGCTGGGCTCACCACCGAAAAACAAAGTTCAGCAGTAAAAGACGGGCTCTCCACCAAGACGCTGGGCTCTCCACCGAGACGCTGGGCTCACCACCGAAAAACAAATTTCAGCAGTAAAAGACGGGCTCTCCACCAAGACGCTGGGCTCTCCACTGAGACGCTTGGCTCTCCACCAAAAAACAAAGTTCAGCAGTTAAAGACGGGCTCTCCACCGAGACGCTGGGCTCTCAACTGAGACGCTGGGCTCTCCACCGAAAAACAAAGTTCAGAAGTAAAAGACGGGCTCTCCACCGAGACGCTGGGCTCTCCACCGAAAAACAAAGTTCAGCAATAAAAGATGGGCTCTCCACTGAGACGCTGGGCTCTCCACCTAGACGCTGGGCTCTCCACCGAAAAACAAAGTTCAGCAGTAAAAGACGGGCTCTCCACCGAAACGCTGGGCTCTCCACCGAGACGCTGGGCTCACCACCGAAAAACAAAGTTCAGCAGTAAAAGACGGGCTCTCCACCAAGACGCTGGGCTCTCCACTGAGACGCTTGGCTCTCCACCAAAAAACAAAGTTCAGGAGTTAAAGACGGGCTCTCCACCGAGACGCTGGGCTCTCCACTGAGACGCTGGTCTCTCCACCGAAAAACAAAGTTCAGAAGTAAAAGACGGGCTCTCCACCGAGACGCTGGGCTCTCCACCGAAAAACAAAAGTTCAGCAGTAAAAGACGGGCTCTCCACTGAGACGCTGGGCTCTCCACCGAAAAACAAAAGTTCAGCAGTAAAAGACGGGCTCTCCACCGAGACGCTGGGCTCTCCACCGAAAAACAAAAGTTCAGCAGTAAAAGACGGGCTCTCCACCGAAACGCTGGGCTCTCCACCGAGATGCTGGGCTCTCCACCGAAAAACATAGTTCAGCAGTAAAACACAGGCTCTCCACCGAGACGCTGGGCTCTCCACTGAAAAACAAAGTTCAGCAGTAAAAGACGGGCTCTCCACCGAGACGCTGGGCTCTCCACCGAAAAACAAATTTCAGCAGTAAAAGACGGGCTCTCCACCGAGACGCTGGGCTCTCCACCGAGACGCTGGGCTCTCCACCGAAAAACAAAGTTCAGCAGTAAAAGACGGCCCTCCACCGAGACGCCGGGCTCCCCACCGACAAACAAAGTTCAGCAGTAAAAGACGGGCTCTCCACCGAGACGCTGGGCTCTCCACCGAGACGCTGGGCTCTCCACCGAGACGCTGGGCTCTCCATCGAAAAACAAAGTTCAGCAGTAAAAGACGGGCTCTCCACCGAGACGCTGGTCTCTCCACCGAAAAACAAAGTTCAGCAGTAAAAGACGGGCTCTCCACTGAGACACTGGGCTCTCCGCCGAGACGCTAGGCTCTCCACTGAAAAACAAAGTTCAGCAGTAAAAGACGGGCTCTCCACCGAAACGCTGGGCTCTCCACCGAGATGCTTGGCTCTCCACCGAAAAACAAAGTTCAGCAGTAAAAGACAGGCTCTCCACCGAGACGCTGGGCTCTCCACCGAAAAGCAAAGTTCAGCAGTAAAAGACGGGCTCTAAACCGAGACGCTGGGCTCTCCACCGAGACGCCGGGCTCTCCACCGAAAAACAAAGTTCAGCAGTAAAAGACGGGCTCTCCGCCGAGACGCTGTGCTCTCCACTGAAAAACAAAGTTCAGCAGTAAAAGACGGGCTCTCCACCGAAACGCTGGGCTCTCCACTGAGACGCTGGGCTCACCACCGAAAAACAAAGTTCAGCAGTAAATGACGGGCTCTCCACCAAGACGCTGGGCTCTCCACTGAAAAACAAAGTTCAGCAGTAAAAGACGGGCTCTCCACCGAAACGCTGGGCTCTCCACTGAGACGCTGGGCTCTCCACCGAAAAACAAAGTTCAGCAGTAAAAGACGGGCTCTCCACCGAGACGCTGGGCTCTCCACCGAAAAACAAAGTTCAGCAGTAAAAGACGGGCTCTCCACTGAGACGCTGGGCTCTCCACCTAGACGCAGGGCTCTCCACCGAAAAACAAAGTTCACCAGTAAAAGACGGTCTCTCCACCAAAACGCTGGGCTCACCACCGAGACGCTCAGCTCTCCACCGAAAAACAAACTTCAGCAGTAAAAGACGGTCTCTCCACCGAAACGCTGGGCTCTCCACCGAGATGCTGGGCTCTCCACAGAAAAACAAAGTTCAGCAGTAAAAGACAGGCTCTCCACCGAGACGCTGGGCTCTCCACTGAGACGCTGGGCTCTCCACCGAGACGCCGGGCTCTCCACCGAAAAACAAAGTTCAGCAGTAAAAGACGGGCTCTCCGCCGAGGCGCTGGGCTCTCCACTGAAAAACAAAGTTCAGCAGTAAAAGACGGGCTCTCCACCGAAACGCTGGGCTCTCCACCGAAAAACAAAGTTCAGCAGTAAAAGACGGGCTCTCCATCGAAACGCTGGGCTCTCCACCGAGATGCTGGGCTCTCCACCGAAAAACAAGGTTCAGCAGTAAAAGACGGACTCTCCACCGAGACGCTGGTCTCTCCACCGAAAAACAAAGTTCAGCAGTAAAAGACGGGCTCTCCACCGAGACCCTGGGCTCTCCACTGAAAAACAAAGTTCAGCAGTAAAAGACGGGCTCTCCACCGAAACGCTGGGCTCTCCACCGAGATGCTGGGCTCTCCACCGAAACGCTGGTCTCTCCACCGAGATGCTGGGCTCTCCACCGAAAAACAAAGTTCAGCAGTAAAAGACAGGCTCTCCACCGAGACGCTGGGCACTCCACCGAGACGCTGGGCTCTCCACCGAAAAGCAAAGTTCAGCAGTAAAAGACGGGCTCTCCACTGAGACGCTGGGCTCTCCACCGAGACGCCGGGCTCTCCACCGAAAAGCAAAGTTCAGCAGTAAAAGACGGGCACTCCGCCGAGACGCTTGGCTCTCCACTGAAAAACAAAGTTCAGCAGTAAAAGACGGGCTCTCCACCGAAACGCTGGGCTCTCCACCGAGACGCTGGGCTCACCACCGAAAAACAAAGTTCAGCAGTAAAAGACGGGCTCTCCACCAAGACGCTGGGCTCTCCACTGAAAAACAAAGTTCAGCAGTAAAAGACGGGCTCTCCACCGAGACGCTGGGCTCTCCACTGAAAAAGAAAGTTCAGCAGTAAAAGACGGGCTCTCCACCGAGACGCTGGGCTCTCCACCGAAAAACAAATTTCAGCAGTAAAAGACGGGCTCTCCACCGAGACGCTGGGCTCTCCACCGAGACGCTGGGCTCTCCACCGAAAAACAAAGTTCAGCAGTAAAAGACGGCCCTCCACCGAGACGCCGGGCTCCCCACCGACAAACAAAGTTCAGCAGTAAAAGACGGGCTCTCCACCGAGACGCTGGGCTCTCCACCGAGACGCTGGGCTCTCCACCGAGACGCTGGGCTCTCCACCGAGACGCTGGGCTCTCCACCGAAAAACAAAATTCAGCAGTAAAAGACGGGCTCTCCACCGAGACGCTGGTCTCTCCACCGAAAAACAAAGTTCAGCAGTAAAAGACGGGCTCTCCACTGAAATGCTGGGCTCTCCACCGAGACGCTGGGCTCACCACCGAAAAACAAAGTTCAGCAGTAAAAGACGGGCTCTCCACCGAGACGCTGGGCTCTCCACTGAGACGCTGGGCTCTCCACCGAAAAACAAAGTTCAGAAGTAAAAGACGGGCTCTCCACCGAGACTCTGGGTTCTCCACCGAAAAACAAAGTTCAGCAATAAAAGATGGGCTCTCCACTGAGACGCTGGGCTCTCCACCTAGACGCTGGGCTCTCCACCGAAAAACAAAGTTCAGCAGTAAAAGACGGGCTCTCCACCGAAACGCTGGGCTCTCCACCGAGACGCTGGGCTCACCACCGAAAAACAAATTTCAGCAGTAAAAGACGGGCTCTCCACCAAGACGCTGGGCTCTCCACTGAGACGCTTGGCTCTCCACCAAAAAACAAAGTTCAGCAGTTAAAGACGGGCTCTCCACCGAGACGCTGGGCTCTCCACTGAGACGCTGGGCTCTCCACCGAAAAACAAAGTTCAGAAGTAAAAGACGGGCTCTCCACCGAGACGCTGGGCTCTCCACCGAAAAACAAAGTTCAGCAATAAAAGATGGGCTCTCCACTGAGACGCTGGGCTCTCCACCTAGACGCTGGGCTCTCCACCGAAAAACAAAGTTCAGCAGTAAAAGACGGGCTCTCCACCGAAACGCTGGGCTCTCCACCGAGACGCTGGGCTCACCACCGAAAAACAAAGTTCAGCAGTAAAAGACGGGCTCTCCACCAAGACGCTGGGCTCTCCACTGAGACGCTTGGCTCTCCACCAAAAAACAAAGTTCAGGAGTTAAAGACGGGCTCTCCACCGAGACGCTGGGCTCTCCACTGAGACGCTGGTCTCTCCACCGAAAAACAAAGTTCAGAAGTAAAAGACGGGCTCTCCACCGAGACGCTGGGCTCTCCACCGAAAAACAAAAGTTCAGCAGTAAAACACGGGCTCTCCACTGAGACGCTGGGCTCTCCACCGAAAAACAAAAGTTCAGCAGTAAAAGACGGGCTCTCCACCGAGACGCTGGGCTCTCCACCGAAAAACAAAAGTTCAGCAGTAAAAGACGGGCTCTCCACCGAAACGCTGGGCTCTCCACCGAGATGCTGGGCTCTCCACCGAAAAACATAGTTCAGCAGTAAAACACAGGCCCTCCACCGAGACGCTGGGCTCTCCACTGAAAAACAAAGTTCAGCAGTAAAAGACGGGCTCTCCACCGAGACGCTGGGCTCTCCACCGAAAAACAAATTTCAGCAGTAAAAGACGGGCTCTCCACCGAGACGCTGGGCTCTCCACCGAGACGCTGGGCTCTCCACCGAAAAACAAAGTTCAGCAGTAAAAGACGGCCCTCCACCGAGACGCCGGGCTCCCCACCGACAAACAAAGTTCAGCAGTAAAAGACGGGCTCTCCACCGAGACGCTGGGCTCTCCACCGAGACGCTGGGCTCTCCACCGAGACGCTGGGCTCTCCATCGAAAAACAAAGTTCAGCAGTAAAAGACGGGCTCTCCACCGAGACGCTGGTCTCTCCACCGAAAAACAAAGTTCAGCAGTAAAAGACGGGCTCTCCACTGAGACACTGGGCTCTCCGCCGAGACGCTAGGCTCTCCACTGAAAAACAAAGTTCAGCAGTAAAAGACGGGCTCTCCACCGAAACGCTGGGCTCTCCACCGAGATGCTTGGCTCTCCACCGAAAAACAAAGTTCAGCAGTAAAAGACAGGCTCTCCACCGAGACGCTGGGCTCTCCACCGAAAAGCAAAGTTCAGCGGTAAAAGACGGGCTCTAAACCGAGACGCTGGGCTCTCCACCGAGACGCCGGGCTCTCCACCGAAAAACAAAGTTCAGCAGTAAAAGACGGGCTCTCCGCCGAGACGCTGTGCTCTCCACTGAAAAACAAAGTTCAGCAGTAAAAGACGGGCTCTCCACCGAAACGCTGGGCTCTCCACTGAGACGCTGGGCTCACCACCGAAAAACAAAGTTCAGCAGTAAATGACGGGCTCTCCACCAAGACGCTGGGCTCTCCACTGAAAAACAAAGTTCAGCAGTAAAAGACGGGCTCTCCACCGAAACGCTGGGCTCTCCACTGACACGCTGGGCTCTCCACCGAAAAACAAAGTTCAGCAGTAAAAGACGGGCTCTCCACCGAGACGCTGGGCTCTCCACCGAAAAACAAAGTTCAGCAGTAAAAGACGGGCTCTCCACTGAGACGCTGGGCTCTCCACCTAGACGCAGGGCTCTCCACCGAAAAACAAAGTTCACCAGTAAAAGACGGTCTCTCCACCAAAACGCTGGGCTCACCACCGAGACGCTCAGCTCTCCACCGAAAAACAAACTTCAGCAGTAAAAGACGGGCTCTCCACCGAAACGCTGGGCTCTCCACCGAGATGCTGGGCTCTCCACAGAAAAACAAAGTTCAGCAGTAAAAGACAGGCTCTCCACCGAGACGCTGGGCTCTCCACTGAGACGCTGGGCTCTCCACCGAGACGCCGGGCTCTCCACCGAAAAACAAAGTTCAGCAGTAAAAGACGGGCTCTCCGCCGAGACGCTGGGCTCTCCACTGAAAAACAAAGTTCAGCAGTAAAAGACGGGCTCTCCACCGAAACGCTGGGCTCTCCACTGAAAAACAAAGTTCAGCAGTAAAAGACGGGCTCTCCATCGAAACGCTGGGCTCTCCACCGAGATGCTGGGCTCTCCACCGAAAAACAAGGTTCAGCAGTAAAAGACAGGCTCTCAACCGAGACGCTGGGCTCTACACTGAGACGCTGGGCTCTCCACCGAAAAGCAAAGTTCAGCAGTAAAAGACGGGCTCTCCACTGAGACGCTGGGCTCTCCACCGAGACGCCGGGCTCTCCACCGAAAAACAAAGTTCAGCAGTAAAAGACGGGCTCTCCGCCGAGACACTGGGCTCTCCACTGAAAAACAACGTTCAGCAGTAAAAGACGGGCTCTCCACCGAAACGCTGGGCTCTCCACCGAGACGCTGGGCTCTCCACCGAAAAACAAAGTTCAGAAGTAAAAGACGGGCTCTCCACCAAGACGCTGGGCTCTCCACCGAGACGCGGGGCTCTCCACCGAAAAACAAAGTTCAGCAGTAAAAGACGGGCTCTCCACCAAGACGCTGGGCTCTCCACCGAGACGCTTGTCTCTTCACCGAAAAACAAAGTTCAGCAGTAAAAGACGGGCTCTCCGCCGAGACGCTGGGCTCTCCACTGAAAAACAAAGTTCAGCAGTAAAAGACGGGCTCTCCACCGAAACGCTGGGCTCTCCACTGAAAAACAAAGTTCAGCAGAAAAAGACGGGCTCTCCACCGAAACGCTGGGCTCTCCACCGAGATGCTGGGCTCTCCACAGAAAAACAAAGTTCAGCAGTAAAAGACAGGCTCTCCACCGAGACGCTGGGCTCTACACCGAGACGTTGGGCTCTCCACCGAAAAGCAAAGTTCACCAGTAAAAGATAGTCTCTCCACCAAAACGCTGGGCTCTCCACCGAGACGCTCAGCTCTCCACCGAAAAACAAACTTCAGCAGTAAAAGACGGACTCTCCACCGAGACGCTGGTCTCTCCACCGAAAAACAAAGTTCAGCAGTAAAAGACGGGCTCTCCACCGAGACCCTGGGCTCTCCACTGAAAAACAAAGTTCAGCAGTAAAAGACGGGCTCTCCACCGAAACGCTGGGCTCTCCACCGAGATGCTGGGCTCTCCACCGAAACGCTGGTCTCTCCACCGAGATGCTGGGCTCTCCACCGAAAAACAAAGTTCAGCAGTAAAAGACAGGCTCTCCACCGAGACGCTGGGCACTCCACCGAGACGCTGGGCTCTCCACCGAAAAGCAAAGTTCAGCAGTAAAAGACGGGCTCTCCACTGAGACGCTGGGCTCTCCACCGAGACGCCGGGCTCTCCACCGAAAAGCAAAGTTCAGCAGTAAAAGACGGGCACTCCGCCGAGACGCTTGGCTCTCCACTGAAAAACAAAGTTCAGCAGTAAAAGACGGGCTCTCCACCGAAACGCTGGGCTCTCCACCGAGACGCTGGGCTCACCACCGAAAAACAAAGTTCAGCAGTAAAAGACGGGCTCTCCACCGAGACGCTGGGCTCTCCACTGAAAAAGAAAGTTCAGCAGTAAAAGACGGGCTCTCCACCGAGACGCTGGGCTCTCCACCGAAAAACAAATTTCAGCAGTAAAAGACGGGCTCTCCACCGAGACGCTGGGCTCTCCACCGAGACGCTGGGCTCTCCACCGAAAAACAAAGTTCAGCAGTAAAGGACGGCCCTCCACCGAGACGCCGGGCTCCCCACCGACAAACAAAGTTCAGCAGTAAAAGACGGGCTCTCCACCGAGACGCTGGGCTCTCCACCGAGACGCTGGGCTCTCCACCGAAAAACAAAATTCAGCAGTAAAAGACGGGCTCTCCACCGAGACGCTGGTCTCTCCACCGAAAAACAAAGTTCAGCAGTAAAAGACGGGCTCTCCACTGAAATGCTGGGCTCTCCACCGAGACGCTGGGCTCACCACCGAAAAACAAAGTTCAGCAGTAAAAGACGGGCTCTCCACCGAGACGCTGGGCTCTCCACTGAGACGCTGGGCTCTCCACCGAAAAACAAAGTTCAGAAGTAAAAGACGGGCTCTCCACCGAGACGCTGGGCTCTCCACCGAAAAACAAAGTTCAGCAGTAAAAGACGGGCTCTCCACTGAGACGCTGGGCTCTCCACCTAGACGCAGGGCTCTCCACCGAAAAACAAAGTTCACCAGTAAAAGACGGTCTCTCCACCAAAACGCTGGGCTCGCCACCGAGACGCTCAGCTCTCCACCGAAAAACAAACTTCAGCAGTAAAAGACGGGCTCTCCACCGAAACGCTGGGCTCTCCACCGAGATGCTGGGCTCTCCACAGAAAAACAAAGTTCAGCAGTAAAAGACAGGCTCTCCACCGAGACGCTGGGCTCTCCACTGAGACGCTGGGCTCTCCACCGAGACGCCGGGCTCTCCACCGAAAAACAAAGTTCAGCAGTAAAAGACGGGCTCTCCGCCGAGACGCTGGGCTCTCCACTGAAAAACAAAGTTCAGCAGTAAAAGACGGGCTCTCCACCGAAACGCTGGGCTCTCCACTGAAGAACAAAGTTCAGCAGTAAAAGACGGGCTCTCCATCGAAACGCTGGGCTCTCCACCGAGATGCTGGGCTCTCCACCGAAAAACAAGGTTCAGCAGTAAAAGACAGGCTCTCCACCGAGACGCTGGGCTCTACACTGAGACGCTGGGCTCTCCACCGAAAAGCAAAGTTCAGCAGTAAAAGACGGGCTCTCCACTGAGACGCTGGGCTCTCCACCGAGACGCCGGGCTCTCCACCGAAAAACAAAGTTCAGCAGTAAAAGACGGGCTCTCCGCCGAGACACTGGGCTCTCCACTGAAAAACAACGTTCAGCAGTAAAAGACGGGCTCTCCACCGAAACGCTGGGCTCTCCACCGAGACGCTGGGCTCTCCACCGAAAAACAAAGTTCAGAAGTAAAAGACGGGCTCTCCACCAAGACGCTGGGCTCTCCACCGACACGCGGGGCTCTCCACCGAAAAACAAAGTTCAGCAGTAAAAGACGGGCTCTCCACCAAGACGCTGGGCTCTCCACCGAGACGCTTGTCTCTTCACCGAAAAACAAAGTTCAGCAGTAAAAGACGGGCTCTCCGCCGAGACGCTGGGCTCTCCACTGAAAAACAAAGTTCAGCAGTAAAAGACGGGCTCTCCACCGAAACGCTGGGCTCTCCACTGAAAAACAAAGTTCAGCAGAAAAAGACGGGCTCTCCACCGAAACGCTGGGCTCTCCACCGAGATGCTGGGCTCTCCACAGAAAAACAAAGTTCAGCAGTAAAAGACAGGCTCTCCACCGAGACGCTGGGCTCTACACCGAGACGTTGGGCTCTCCACCGAAAAGCAAAGTTCACCAGTAAAAGATAGTCTCTCCACCAAAACGCTGGGCTCTCCACCGAGACGCTCAGCTCTCCACCGAAAAACAAACTTCAGCAGTAAAAGACGGACTCTCCACCGAGACGCTGGTCTCTCCACCGAAAAACAAAGTTCAGCAGTAAAAGACGGGCTCTCCACCGAGACCCTGGGCTCTCCACTGAAAAACAAAGTTCAGCAGTAAAAGACGGGCTCTCCACCGAAACGCTGGGCTCTCCACCGAGATGCTGGGCTCTCCACCGAAACGCTGGTCTCTCCACCGAGATGCTGGGCTCTCCACCGAAAAACAAAGTTCAGCAGTAAAAGACAGGCTCTCCACCGAGACGCTGGGCACTCCACCGAGACGCTGGGCTCTCCACCGAAAAGCAAAGTTCAGCAGTAAAAGACGGGCTCTCCACTGAGACGCTGGGCTCTCCACCGAGACGCCGGGCTCTCCACCGAAAAGCAAAGTTCAGCAGTAAAAGACGGGCACTCCGCCGAGACGCTTGGCTCTCCACTGAAAAACAAAGTTCAGCAGTAAAAGACGGGCTCTCCACCGAAACGCTGGGCTCTCCACCGAGACGCTGGGCTCACCACCGAAAAACAAAGTTCAGCAGTAAAAGACGGGCTCTCCACCAAGACGCTGGGCTCTCCACTGAAAAACAAAGTTCAGCAGTAAAAGACGGGCTCTCCACCGAGACGCTGGGCTCTCCACTGAAAAAGAAAGTTCAGCAGTAAAAGACGGGCTCTCCACCGAGACGCTGGGCTCTCCACCGAAAAACAAATTTCAGCAGTAAAAGACGGGCTCTCCACCGAGACGCTGGGCTCTCCACCGAGACGCTGGGCTCTCCACCGAAAAACAAAGTTCAGCAGTAAAAGACGGCCCTCCACCGAGACGCCGGGCTCCCCACCGACAAACAAAGTTCAGCAGTAAAAGACGGGCTCTCCACCGAGACGCTGGGCTCTCCACCGAGACGCTGGGCTCTCCACCGAGACGCTGGGCTCTCCACCGAGACGCTGGGCTCTCCACCGAAAAACAAAATTCAGCAGTAAAAGACGGGCTCTCCACCGAGACGCTGGTCTCTCCACCGAAAAACAAAGTTCAGCAGTAAAAGACGGGCTCTCCACTGAAATGCTGGGCTCTCCACCGAGACGCTGGGCTCACCACCGACAAACAAAGTTCAGCAGTAAAAGACGGGCTCTCCACCGAGACGCTGGGCTCTCCACTGAGACGCTGGGCTCTCCACCGAAAAACAAAGTTCAGAAGTAAAAGACGGGCTCTCCACCGAGACGCTGGGCTCTCCACCGAAAAACAAAGTTCAGCAATAAAAGATGGGCTCTCCACTGAGACGCTGGGCTCTCCACCTAGACGCTGGGCTCTCCACCGAAAAACAAAGTTCAGCAGTAAAAGACGGGCTCTCCACCGAAACGCTGGGCTCTCCACCGAGACGCTGGGCTCACCACCGAAAAACAAAGTTCAGCAGTAAAAGACGGGCTCTCCACCAAGACGCTGGGCTCTCCACTGAGACGCTTGGCTCTCCACCAAAAAACAAAGTTCAGCAGTTAAAGACGGGCTCTCCACCGAGACGCTGGGCTCTCCACTGAGACGCTGGTCTCTCCACCGAAAAACAAAGTTCAGAAGTAAAAGACGGGCTCTCCACCGAGACGCTGGGCTCTCCACCGAAAAACAAAAGTTCAGCAGTAAAAGACGGGCTCTCCACTGAGACGCTGGGCTCTCCACCGAAAAACAAAAGTTCAGCAGTAAAAGACGGGCTCTCCACCGAGACGCTGGGCTCTCCACCGAAAAACAAAAGTTCAGCAGTAAAAGACGGGCTCTCCACCGAAACGCTGGGCTCTCCACCGAGATGCTGGGCTCTCCACCGAAAAACATAGTTCAGCAGTAAAACACAGGCTCTCCACCGAGACGCTGGGCTCTCCACTGAAAAACAAAGTTCAGCAGTAAAAGACGGGCTCTCCACCGAGACGCTGGGCTCTCCACCGAAAAACAAATTTCAGCAGTAAAAGACGGGCTCTCCACCGAGACGCTGGGCTCTCCACCGAGACGCTGGGCTCTCCACCGAAAAACAAAGTTCAGCAGTAAAAGACGGCCCTCCACCGAGACGCTGGGCTCCCCAGCGACAAACAAAGTTCAGCAGTAAAAGACGGGCTCTCCACCGAGACGCTGGGCTCTCCACCGAGACGCTGGGCTCTCCACCGAGACGCTGGGCTCTCCATCGAAAAACAAAGTTCAGCAGTAAAAGACGGGCTCTCCACCGAGACGCTGGTCTCTCCACCGAAAAACAAAGTTCAGCAGTAAAAGACGGGCTCTCCACTGAGACACTGGGCTCTCCGCCGAGACGCTGGGCTCTCCACTGAAAAACAAAGTTCAGCAGTAAAAGACGGGCTCTCCACCGAAACGCTGGGCTCTCCACCGAGATGCTGGGCTCTCCACCGAAAAACAAAGTTCAGCAGTAAAAGACAGGCTCTCCACCGAGACGCTGGGCTCTCCACCGAAAAGCAAAGTTCAGCAGTAAAAGACGGGCTCTAAACCGAGACGCTGGGCTCTCCACCGAGACGCCGGGCTCTCCACCGAAAAACAAAGTTCAGCAGTAAAAGACGGGCTCTCCGCCGAGACGCTGTGCTCTCCACTGAAAAACAAAGTTCAGCAGTAAAAGACGGGCTCTCCACCGAAACGCTGGGCTCTCCACTGAGACGCTGGGCTCACCACCGAAAAACAAAGTTCAGCAGTAAATGACGGGCTCTCCACCAAGACGCTGGGCTCTCCACTGAAAAACAAAGTTCAGCAGTAAAAGACGGGCACTCCACCGAAACGCTGGGCTCTCCACTGAGACGCTGGGCTCTCCACCGAAAAACAAAGTTCAGCAGTAAAAGACGGGCTCTCCACTGAGACGCTGGGCTCTCCACCTAGATGCAGGGCTCTCCACCGAAAAACAAAGTTCACCAGTAAAAGACGGTCTCTCCACCAAAACGCTGGGCTCGCCACCGAGACGCTCAGCTCTCCACCGAAAAACAAACTTCAGCAGTAAAAGACGGGCTCTCCACCGAAACGCTGGGCTCTCCACCGAGATGCTGGGCTCTCCACAGAAAAACAAAGTTCAGCAGTAAAAGACAGGCTCTCCACCGAGACGCTGGGCTCTCCACTGAGACGCTGGGCTCTCCACCGAGACGCCGGGCTCTCCATCGAAAAACAAAGTTCAGCAGTAAAAGACGGGCTCTCCGCCGAGACGCTGGGCTCTCCACTGAAAAACAAAGTTCAGCAGTAAAAGACGGGCTCTCCACCGAAACGCTGGGCTCTCCACTGAAAAACAAAGTTCAGCAGTAAAAGACGGGCTCTCCACCGAAACGCTGGGCTCTCCACCGAGATGCTGGGCTCTCCACCGAAAAACAAAGTTCACCAGTAAAAGACAGGCTCTCCACCGAGACGCTGGGCTCTACACCGAGACGCTGGGCTCTCCACCGAAAAGCAAAGTTCAGCAGTAAAAGACGGGCTCTCCACTGAGACGCTGGGCTCTCCACCGAGACGCCGGGCTCTCCACCGAAAAACAAAGTTCAGCAGTAAAAGACGGGCTCTCCGCCGAGACGCTGGGCTCTCCACTGAAAAACAACGTTCAGCAGTAAAAGACGGGCTCTCCACCGAAACGCTGGGCTCTCCACCGAGACGCTGGGCACACCACCGAAAAACAAAGTTCAGCAGTAAAAGACGGGCTCTCCACCAAGATGCTGGGCTCTCCACCGAGACGCGGGGCTCTCCACCGAAAAACAAAGTTCAGCAGTAAAAGACGGGCTCTCCACCAAGACGCTGGGCTCTCCACTGAGACGCTTGTCTCTCCACCGAAAAACAAAGTTCAGCAGTTAAAGACGGGCTCTCCACCGAGACGCTATGCTCTCCACCGAAAAACAAAGTTCCGCAGTAAAAGACGGGCTCTCCACTGAGACGCTTTGCTCTCCACCAACACGCTGGGCTCTCCACTGAAAAACAAAGTTCAGCAGTAAAAGACGGGCTCTCCACCGAAACGCTGGGCTCTCCACCGAGATGCTGGGCTCTCAACCGAAAAACAATGTTCAGCAGTAAAACACAGGCTCTCCACCGAAACACTGGGCTCTCCACCAAGACACTGGGCTCACCACCGAAAAACAAAGTTCAGCAGTAAAAGACGGGCTCTCCACCAAGACGCTGGGCTCTCCACCGAGACGCGGGGCTCTCCACCGAAAAACAAAGTTCAGCAGTAAAAGACGGGCTCTCCACCGAGACGCTGGGCTCTCCACCGAAAAACAAAGTTCAGCAGTAAAAGACGGGCTCTCCACTGAAATGCTGGGCTCTCCACTGAGACGCTGGGCTCTCCACCGAAAAACAAAGTTCAGCAGTAAAAGACGGGCTCTCCACTGAGACGCTGGGCTCTCCACCTAGACGCAGGGCTCTCCACCGAAAAACAAAGATCAGCATTAAAAGACGGGCTCTATACCGAGACGCTGGGCTCTCCACCGAGACCCTCAGCTCTCCACCGAAAAACAAACTTCAGCAGTAAAAGACGGGCTCTCCGCCGAGACCCTGGGCTCTCCACCGAAAAACAAAGTTCAGCAGTAAAAGACGGGCTCTCCACCGAAACGCTGGGCTCTCCACCGAGATGCTGGGCTCTCCACCGAAAAACAAAGTTCAGCAGTAAAAGACAGGCTCTCCACCGAGACGCTGGGCTCTCCACTGAGACGCTGGGCTCTCCACCGAGACGCCGGGCTCTCCACCGAAAAACAAAGTTCAGCAGTAAAAGACGGGCTCTCCACCGAGACGCCGGGCTCTCCACTGAAAAACAAAGTTCAGCAGTAAAAGACGGGCTCTCCATCGAAACGCTGGGCTCTCCACCGAGATGCTGGGCTCTCCACCGAAAAACAAGGTTCAGCAGTAAAAGACAGGCTCTCCACCGAGACGCTGGGCTCTACACCGAGACGCTGGGCTCTCCACCGAAAAGCAAAGTTCACCAGTAAAAGACGGGCTCTCCACTGAGACGCTGGGCTCTCCACCGAGACGCCGGGCTCTCCACCGAAAAACAAAGTTCAGCAGTAAAAGACGGGCTCTCCGCCGAGACACTGGGCTCTCCACTGAAAAACAACGTTCAGCAGTAAAAGACGGGCTCTCCACAGAAACGCTGGGCTCTCCACCGAGACGCTGGGCTCTCCACCGAAAAACAAAGTTCAGAAGTAAAAGACGGGCTCTCCACCAAGACGCTGGGCTCTCCACCGAGACGCGGGGCTCTCCACCGAAAAACAAAGTTCAGCAGTAAAAGACGGGCTCTCCACCAAGACGCTGGGCTCTCCACCGAGACGCTTGTCTCTTCACCGAAAAACAAAGTTCAGCAGTAAAAGACGGGCTCTCCGCCGAGACGCTGGGCTCTCCACTGAAAAACAAAGTTCAGCAGTAAAAGACGGGCTCTCCACCGAAACGCTGGGCTCTCCACTGAAAAACAAAGTTCAGCAGTAAAAGACGGGCTCTCCACCGAGACGCTGGGCTCTCCACCGAAAAACAAAGTTCCGCAGGAAAAGACGGGCTCTCCACTGAAATGCTGGGCTCTCCACTGAGACGCTGGGCTCTCCACCGAAAAACAAAGTTCAGAAGTAAAAGACGGGCTCTCCACCGAGACGCTGGGCTCTCCACTGAGACGCTGGGCTCTCCACCGAAAAACAAAGTTCAGAAGTTAAAGACGGGCTCTCCACCGAGACGCTGGCCTCTCCACCGAAAAAAAAAGTTCAGCAGTAAAAGACGGGCTCTCCACTGAGACGCTGGGCTCTCCACCTAGACGCTGGGCTCTCCACCGAAAAACAAAGTTCAGCAGTAAAAGACGGGCTCTCTACCGAGACGCTGGGCTCTCCACCGAGACTCTGGGCTCTCCACTGAGACACTGGGCTCTCCACCGATACGCTGGGCTCTCCACCGAAAAACAAAGTTCACCAGTAAAAGACGGTCTCTCCACCAAAACGCTGGGCTCTCCACCGAGACGCTCAGCTCTCCACCGAAAAACAAACTTCAGCAGTAAAAGACGGGCTCTCCGCCGAGACGCTGGGCTCTCCACTGAAAAACAAAGTTCAGCAGTAAAAGACGGGCTCTCCACCGAAAAGGTGGGCTCTCCACCGAGATGCTGGGCTCTCCACCGAAAAACAAAGTTCAGCAGTAAAAGACAGGCTCTCCACCGAGACGCTGGGCTCTCCACTTACACGCTGGGCTCTCCACCGAGACGCCGGGCTCTCCACCGAAAAACAAAGTTCAGCAGTAAAAGACGGGCTCTCCGTTGAGACGCTGGGCTCTCCACTGAAAAACAAAGTTCAGCAGTAAAAGACGGGCTCTCCACCGAAACGCTGGGCTCTCCACTGAAAAACAAAGTTCAGCAGTAAAAGACGGGCTCTCCACCGAAACACTGGGCTCTCCACCGAGATGCTGGGCTCTCCACCGAAAAACAAAGTTCAGCAGTATAAGACAGGCTCTCCACCGAGACGCTGGGCTCTACACCGAGACGCTGGGCTCTCCACAGAAAAGCAAAGTTCAGCAGTAAAAGACGGGCTCTCCACTGAGACGCTGGGCTCTCCACCGAGACGCCGGGCTCTCCACCGAAAAACAAAGTTCAGCAGTAAAAGACGGGCTCTCCGCCGAGACACTGGGCTCTCCACTGAAAAACAACGTTCAGCAGTAAAAGACGGGCTCTCCACAGAAACGCTGGGCTCTCCACCGAGACGCTGGGCTCTCCACCGAAAAACAAAGTTCAGAAGTAAAAGACGGGCTCTCCACCAAGACGCTGGGCTCTCCACCGAGACGCGGGGCTCTCCACCGAAAAACAAAGTTCAGCAGTAAAAGACGGGCTCTCCACCAAGACGCTGGGCTCTCCACCGAGACGCTTGTCTCTTCACCGAAAAACAAAGTTCAGCAGTAAAAGACGGGCTCTCCGCCGAGACGCTGGGCTCTCCACTGAAAAACAAAGTTCAGCAGTAAAAGACGGGCTCTCCACCGAAACGCTGGGCTCTCCACTGAAAAACAAAGTTCAGCAGTAAAAGACGGGCTCTCCACCGAGACGCTGGGCTCTCCACCGAAAAACAAAGTTCCGCAGGAAAAGACGGGCTCTCCACTGAAATGCTGGGCTCTCCACTGAGACGCTGGGCTCTCCACCGAAAAACAAAGTTCAGAAGTAAAAGACGGGCTCTCCACCGAGACGCTGGGCTCTCCACTGAGACGCTGGGCTCTCCACCGAAAAACAAAGTTCAGAAGTTAAAGACGGGCTCTCCACCGAGACGCTGGCCTCTCCACCGAAAAAAAAAGTTCAGCAGTAAAAGACGGGCTCTCCACTGAGACGCTGGGCTCTCCACCTAGACGCTGGGCTCTCCACCGAAAAACAAAGTTCAGCAGTAAAAGACGGGCTCTCTACCGAGACGCTGGGCTCTCCACCGAGACTCTGGGCTCTCCACTGAGACACTGGGCTCTCCACCGATACGCTGGGCTCTCCACCGAAAAACAAAGTTCACCAGTAAAAGACGGTCTCTCCACCAAAACGCTGGGCTCTCCACCGAGACGCTCAGCTCTCCACCGAAAAACAAACTTCAGCAGTAAAAGACGGGCTCTCCGCCGAGACGCTGGGCTCTCCACTGAAAAACAAAGTTCAGCAGTAAAAGACGGGCTCTCCACCGAAAAGGTGGGCTCTCCACCGAGATGCTGGGCTCTCCACCGAAAAACAAAGTTCAGCAGTAAAAGACAGGCTCTCCACCGAGACGCTGGGCTCTCCACTTACACGCTGGGCTCTCCACCGAGACGCCGGGCTCTCCACCGAAAAACAAAGTTCAGCAGTAAAAGACGGGCTCTCCGTTGAGACGCTGGGCTCTCCACTGAAAAACAAAGTTCAGCAGTAAAAGACGGGCTCTCCACCGAAACGCTGGGCTCTCCACTGAAAAACAAAGTTCAGCAGTAAAAGACGGGCTCTCCACCGAAACACTGGGCTCTCCACCGAGATGCTGGGCTCTCCACCGAAAAACAAAGTTCAGCAGTATAAGACAGGCTCTCCACCGAGACGCTGGGCTCTACACCGAGACGCTGGGCTCTCCACAGAAAAGCAAAGTTCAGCAGTAAAAGACGGGCTCTCCACTGAGACGCTGGGCTCTCCACCGAGACGCCGGGCTCTCTACCGAAAAACAAAGTTCAGCAGTAAAAGACGGGCTCTCCGCTGAGACGCTGGGCTCTCCACTGAAAAACAACGTTCAGCAGTAAAAGACGGGCTCTCCATCGAAACGCTGGGCTCTCCACCGAGACGCTGGGCTCACCACCGAGAAACAAAGTTCAGCAGTAAAAGACGGGCTGTCCACCAAGACGCTGGGCTCTCCACCGAGACGCGGGGCTCTCCACCGAAAAACAAAGTTCAGCAGTAAAAGACGGGCTCTCCACCGAGACGCTGGGCTCTCCACCGAAAAACAAAGTTCAGCAGTAAAAGACGGGCTCTCCACTGAAATGCTGGGCTCTCCACCGAGACGCTGGGCTCACCACCGAAAAACAAAATTCAGCACTTAAAGACGGGCTCTCCACCGAGACGCTGGGCTCTCCACTGAGACGCTGGGCTCTCCACCGAAAAACAAAGTTCAGAAGTTAAAGACGGGCTCTCCACCGAGACGCTGGCCTCTCCACCGAAAAACAAAGTTCAGCAGTAAAAGACGGGCTCTCCACTGAGACGCTGGGCTCTCCACCTAGACGCTGGGCTCTCCACCGAAAAACAAAGTTCAGCAGTAAAAGACGGGCTCTCCACCGAGACGCTGGGCTCTCCACCGAGACTCTGGGCTCTCCACTGAGACACTGGGCTCTCCACCGATACGCTGGGCTCTCCACCGAAAAACAAAGTTTACCAGTAAAAGACGGTCTCTCCACCAAAACGCTGGGCTCTCCACCGAGACGCTCAGCTCTCCACCGAAAAACAAACTTCAGCAGTAAAAGACGGGCTCTCCACCGAGACGCTGGGCTCTCCACTGAAAAACTAAGTTCAGCAGTAAAAGACGGGCTCTCCACCGAAACGCTGGGCTCTCCACCGAGATGCTGGGCTCTCCACCGAAAAACAAAGTTCAGCCGTAAAAGACAGGCTCTCCACCGAGACGCTGGGCTCTCCACTGAAAAACAAAGTTCAGCAGTAAAAGACGGGCTCTCCACCGAAACCCTGGGCTCTCCACCAAGACGCCAGGCTCTCCACCGAGACGCTGGGCTCACCACCGAAAAACAAAGTTCAGCAGTAAAAGACGGGCTCTCCACAGAGACGCTGGGCTGACCGCTGAAAAACAAAGTTCAGCAGTAAAAGACGGGCTCTCCACCGAGACTCTGGGCTCTCCACCGAGACTCTGGGCTCTCCACCGAGACGCTGGGCTCTCCACCGATACGCTGGGCTCTCCACCGAAAAACAAAGTTCACCAGTAAAAGACGGTCTCTCCACCAAAACGCTGGGCTCTCCACCGAGACGCTCAGCTCTCCACCGAAAAACAAACTTCAGCAGTAAAAGACGGGCTCTCCACCGAGACGCTGGGCTCTCCACTGAAAAACTAAGTTCAGCAGTAAAAGACGGGCTCTCCACCGAAACGCTGGGCTCTCCACCGAGATGCTGGGCTCTCCACCGAAAAACAAAGTTCAGCCGTAAAAGACAGGCTCTCCACCGAGACGCTGGGCTCTCCACTGAAAAACAAAGTTCAGCAGTAAAAGACGGGCTCTCCACCGAAACCCTGGGCTCTCCACCGAGACGCTGGGCTCACCACCGAAAAACAAAGTTCAGAAGTGAAAGACGGGCTCTCCTCCAAGACGCCAGGCTCTCCACCGAGACGCTGGGCTCACCACCGAAAAACAAAGTTCAGCAGTAAAAGACGGGCTCTCCACAGAGACGCTGGGCTGACCACTGAAAAACAAAGTTCAGCAGTAAAAGACGGGCTCTCCACCGAGACTCTGGGCTCTCCACCGAGACTCTGGGCTCTCCACCGAGACGCTGGGCTCTCCACCGATACGCTGGGCTCTCCACCGAAAAACAAAGTTCACCAGTAAAAGATGGTCTCTCCACCAAAACGCTGGGCTCTCCACCGAGACGCTCAGCTCTCCACCGAAAAACAAACTTCAGCAGTAAAAGACGGGCTCTCCACCGAGACGCTGGTCTCTCCACCGAAAAACAAAGTTCAGCAGTAAAAGACGGGCTCTCCACCGAGACCCTGGGCTCTCCACTGAAAAACAAATTTCAGCAGTAAAAGACGGGCTCTCCACCGAAACGCTGGGCTCTCCACCGAGATGCTGGGCTCTCCACCGAAACGCTGGTCTCTCCACCGAGATGCTGGGCTCTCCACCGAAAAACAAAGTTCAGCAGTAAAAGACAGGCTCTACACCGAGACGCTGGGCTCTCCACCGAGATGCTGGGCTCTCCACCGAAAAACAAAGTTCAGCAGTAAAAGACAGGCTCTCCACCGAGACGCTGGGCTCAACACCGAGACGCTGGGCTCTCCAACGAAAAGCAAAGTTCAGTAGTAAAAGACGGGCTCTCCACTGAGATGCTGGGCTCTCCACCGAGACGCCGGGCTCTCCACTGAAAAACAAAGTTCAGCAGTAAAAGACGGGCTCTCCGCCGAGACGCTGGGCTCTCCACTGAAAAACAATGTTCAGCAGTAAAAGACGGGCTCTCCACCGAAACGCTGGGCTCTCCACCGAGACGCTGGGCTCACCACCGAAAAACAAAGTTCAGCAGTAAAATACGGGCTCTCCACCAAGACGCTGGGCTCTCCACCGAGACGCGGGGCTCTCCACCGAGAAACAAAGTTCAGCAGTAAAAGACGGGCTCTCCACCAAGACGCTGGGCTCTCCACCGAGACGCTTGTCTCTTCACCGAAAAACAAAGTTCAGCAGTTAAAGACGGGCTCTCCACCGAGACGCTGGGCTCTCCTCCGAAAAACAAAGTTCAGCAGTAAAAGACGGGCTCTCCACTGAAATGCTGGGCTCTCCACCGAGACGCTGGGCTCACCACCGAAAAACAAAATTCAGCACTAAAAGACGGGCTCTCCACCGAGACGCTGGGCTCTCCACTGAGACGCTGGGCTCTCCACCGAAAAACAAAGTTCAGAAGTTAAAGACGGGCTCTCCACCGAGACGCTGGTCTCTCCACCGAAAAACAAAGTTCAGCAGTAAAAGACGGGCTCTCCACCGAGACGCTGGGCTCTCCACCGATACGCTGGTCTCTCCACCGAAAAACAAAGTTCACCAGTAAAAGATGGTCTCTCCACCAAAACGCTGGGCTCTCCACCGAGACGCTCAGCTCTCCACCGAAAAACAAACTTCAGCAGTAAAAGACGGGCTCTCCGCCGAGACGCTGGGCTCTCCACTGAAAAACAAAGTTCAGCAGTAAAAGACGGGCTCTCCACCGAAACGCTGGGCTCTCCACCGAGATGCTGGGCTCTCCACCGAAAAACAAAGTTCAGCAGTAAAAGACAGGCTCTCCACCGAGACGCTGGGCTCTCCACTGAGACGCTGGGCTCTCCACCGAGACGCCGGGCTCTCCACCGAAAAACAAAGTTCAGCAGTAAAAGACGGGCTCTCCGCCGAGACGCTGGGCTCTCCACTGAAAAACAAAGTTCAGCAGTAAAAGACGGGCTCTCCACCGAGACGCTGGCCTCTCCACCGAGACGCTGGGCTCTCCACTGAAAAACAAAGTTTAGCAGTAAAAGACGGGCTCTCCACCGAGACGCTGGGCTCTCCACCGAGACGCTGGGCTCTCCACCTGTCCTGGGTTGAGCAGCAGCAGTCATTTTTCTCCTTCTTAGGAGCTAGTACAGTGCTGTGTTTTGATCTTTTGGCCTTGGAACAGTGCTGATAACGCCGATGTTTTCAGTTGCTGCTCAAATGTTTGGTCTGACCAAGGACTTTCTGAGCCTCATGCTCTGCCAGGGAGGAGGGGAGGCCGGGAGGAAGCAGAGACAGGACACCTGACCCAAACCAGCCAAAGAGGTATTCCATACCACAGCACATCATGCCCAGGATGTAACTTGGAGTGACCTGGAAGGGTTGGGACTGGAGGGTTGGAGAAGGTATCGGTCGGTGCTTGGCTGGGGGGAGTGGGGTGAGTTATTGGTCGGCTGGTGTTGAGGTGTTGTATTCTTTCCTCTTGTTATTTCCTTTAGCACTATTATTATTGGTGGTAGCAGTAGTGATTTGTGTTATACCTTAGTTACTAAACTGTTCTTATCTCAACCCGTGGGAGTTGCATTCTTTTTGATTCTCCTCTCCGTCCCTCCAGGAGCAGGGGGAGGGCAAGAAGGGGGGGAGTGAGTAAAAGAGGTTTGTGGTTGGGTTCAAACCACGACACCACCGAAAAACAAAGTTCAGCAGTAAAAGACGGGCTCTCCACCGAGACGCTGGGCTCTTCACTGAAACGCTGGGCTCTCCACCGAGACGCTGGGCTCACCACCGAAAAACAAAGTTCAGCAGTAAAAGACGAGCTCTCCAGCGAGACGCTGGGCTCTCCACCGAGACGCGGGGCTCTCCACCGAAAAACAAAGTTCAGCAGTAAAAGACGGGCTCTCCACCAAGACGCTGGGCTCTCCACTGAGACGCTTGGCTCTCCACCGAAAAACAAAGTTCAGCAGGAAAAGACGGGCTCTCCACCGAGACCCTGGGCTCACCACCGAGACGCTGGGCTCTCCTCCGAAAAACAAATTTCAGCAGTAAAAGACGGGCTCTCCACCGAGACGCTGGGCTCTCCACCGAAAAACAAAGTTCAGCAGTAAAAGACGGGCTCTCCACCGAGACGCTGGCCTCTCCACCGAGACGCTGGGCTCTCCACCGAAAAACAAATTTCAGCAGTAAAAGACGGGCTCTCCGCCGAGACGCCCGGCTCTGCACCGACAAACAAAGTTCAGCAGTAAAAGACGGGCTCTCCACCGAGACGCTGGGCTCTCCACTGAAACGCTGGGCTCTCCACCAAGACGCTGGGCTCACCACCGAAAAACAAAGTTCAGCAGTAAAAGACGAGCTCTCCACTGAGACGCTGGGCTCTCCACCGAGACGCGGGGCTCTCCACCGAAAAACAAAGTTCAGCAGTAAAAGACGGGCTCTCCACCAAGACGCTGGGCTCTCCACTGAGACGCTTGGCTCTCCACCGAAAAACAAAGTTCAGCAGGAAAAGACGGGCTCTCCACCGAGACCCTGGGCTCACCACCGAGACGCTGGGCTCTCCTCCGAAAAACAAATTTCAGCAGTAAAAGACGGGCTCTCCACCGAGACGCGGGGCTCTCCACCGAGAAACAAAGTTCAGCAGTAAAAGACGGGCTCTCCACCAAGACGCTGGGCTCTCCACCGAGACGCTTGTCTCTTCACCGAAAAACAAAGTTCAGCAGTTAAAGACGGGCTCTCCACCGAGACGCTGGGCTCTCCTCCGAAAAACAAAGTTCAGCAGTAAAAGACGGGCTCTCCACTGAAATGCTGGGCTCTCCACCGAGACGCTGGGCTCACCACCGAAAAACAAAATTCAGCACTAAAAGACGGGCTCTCCACCGAGACGCTGGGCTCTCCACTGAGACGCTGGGCTCTCCACCGAAAAACAAAGTTCAGAAGTTAAAGACGGGCTCTCCACCGAGACGCTGGTCTCTCCACCGAAAAACAAAGTTCAGCAGTAAAAGACGGGCTCTCCACCGAGACGCTGGGCTCTCCACCGATACGCTGGTCTCTCCACCGAAAAACAAAGTTCACCAGTAAAAGATGGTCTCTCCACCAAAACGCTGGGCTCTCCACCGAGACGCTCAGCTCTCCACCGAAAAACAAACTTCAGCAGTAAAAGACGGGCTCTCCGCCGAGACGCTGGGCTCTCCACTGAAAAACAAAGTTCAGCAGTAAAAGACGGGCTCTCCACCGAAACGCTGGGCTCTCCACCGAGATGCTGGGCTCTCCACCGAAAAACAAAGTTCAGCAGTAAAAGACAGGCTCTCCACCGAGACGCTGGGCTCTCCACTGAGACGCTGGGCTCTCCACCGAGACGCCGGGCTCTCCACCGAAAAACAAAGTTCAGCAGTAAAAGACGGGCTCTCCGCCGAGACGCTGGGCTCTCCACTGAAAAACAAAGTTCAGCAGTAAAAGACGGGCTCTCCACCGAGACGCTGGCCTCTCCACCGAGATGCTGGGCTCTCCACTGAAAAACAAAGTTTAGCAGTAAAAGACGGGCTCTCCACCGAGACGCTGGGCTCTCCACCGAGACGCTGGGCTCTCCACCTGTCCTGGGTTGAGCAGCAGCAGTCATTTTTCTCCTTCTTAGGAGCTAGTACAGTGCTGTGTTTTGATCTTTTGGCCTTGGAACAGTGCTGATAACGCCGATGTTTTCAGTTGCTGCTCAAATGTTTGGTCTGACCAAGGACTTTCTGAGCCTCATGCTCTGCCAGGGAGGAGGGGAGGCCGGGAGGAAGCAGAGACAGGACACCTGACCCAAACCAGCCAAAGAGGTATTCCATACCACAGCACATCATGCCCAGGATGTAACTTGGAGTGACCTGGAAGGGTTGGGACTGGAGGGTTGGAGAAGGTATCGGTCGGTGCTTGGCTGGGGGGAGTGGGGTGAGTTATTGGTCGGCTGGTGTTGAGGTGTTGTATTCTTTCCTCTTGTTATTTCCTTTAGCACTATTATTATTGGTGGTAGCAGTAGTGATTTGTGTTATACCTTAGTTACTAAACTGTTCTTATCTCAACCCGTGGGAGTTGCATTCTTTTTGATTCTCCTCTCCGTCCCTCCAGGAGCAGGGGGAGGGCAAGAAGGGGGGGAGTGAGTAAAAGAGGTTTGTGGTTGGGTTCAAACCACGACACCACCGAAAAACAAAGTTCAGCAGTAAAAGACGGGCTCTCCACCGAGACGCTGGGCTCTTCACTGAAACGCTGGGCTCTCCACCGAGACGCTGGGCTCACCACCGAAAAACAAAGTTCAGCAGTAAAAGACGAGCTCTCCAGCGAGACGCTGGGCTCTCCACCGAGACGCGGGGCTCTCCACCGAAAAACAAAGTTCAGCAGTAAAAGACGGGCTCTCCACCAAGACGCTGGGCTCTCCACTGAGACGCTTGGCTCTCCACCGAAAAACAAAGTTCAGCAGGAAAAGACGGGCTCTCCACCGAGACCCTGGGCTCACCACCGAGACGCTGGGCTCTCCTCCGAAAAACAAATTTCAGCAGTAAAAGACGGGCTCTCCACCGAGACGCTGGGCTCTCCACCGAAAAACAAAGTTCAGCAGTAAAAGACGGGCTCTCCACCGAGACGCTGGCCTCTCCACCGAGACGCTGGGCTCTCCACCGAAAAACAAATTTCAGCAGTAAAAGACGGGCTCTCCGCCGAGACGCCCGGCTCTGCACCGACAAACAAAGTTCAGCAGTAAAAGACGGGCTCTCCACCGAGACGCTGGGCTCTCCACTGAAACGCTGGGCTCTCCACCAAGACGCTGGGCTCACCACCGAAAAACAAAGTTCAGCAGTAAAAGACGAGCTCTCCACTGAGACGCTGGGCTCTCCACCGAGACGCGGGGCTCTCCACCGAAAAACAAAGTTCAGCAGTAAAAGACGGGCTCTCCACCAAGACGCTGGGCTCTCCACTGAGACGCTTGGCTCTCCACCGAAAAACAAAGTTCAGCAGGAAAAGACGGGCTCTCCACCGAGACCCTGGGCTCACCACCGAGACGCTGGGCTCTCCTCCGAAAAACAAATTTCAGCAGTAAAAGACGGGCTCTCCACCGAGACGCTGGGCTCTCCACCGAAAAACAAAGTTCAGCAGTAAAAGACGGGCTCTCCACCGAGACGCTGGCCTCTCCACCGAGACGCTGGGCTCTCCACTGAAAAACAAAGTTTAGCAGTAAAAGACGGGCTCTCCACCGAGACGCTGGGCTCTCCACCGAGACGCTGGGCTCTCCACCTGTCCTGGGTTGAGCAGCAGCAGTCATTTTTCTCCTTCTTAGGAGCTAGTACAGTGCTGTGTTTTGATCTTTTGGCCTTGGAACAGTGCTGATAACGCCGATGTTTTCAGTTGCTGCTCAAATGTTTGGTCTGACCAAGGACTTTCTGAGCCTCATGCTCTGCCAGGGAGGAGGGGAGGCCGGGAGGAAGCAGAGACAGGACACCTGACCCAAACTAGCCAAAGAGGTATTCCATACCACAGCACGTCATGCCCAAGATGTAACTTGGAGTGACCTGGAAGGGTTGGGACTGGAGGGTTGGAGAAGGTATCGGTCGGTGCTTGGCTGGGGGGAGTGGGGTGAGTTATTGGTCGGCTGGTGTTGAGGTGTTGTATTCTTTCCTCTTGTTATTTCCTTTAGCACTATTATTATTGGTGGTAGCAGTAGTGATTTGTGTTATACCTTAGTTACTAAACTGTTCTTATCTCAACCCGTGGGAGTTGCATTCTTTTTGATTCTCCTCTCCGTCCCTCCAGGAGCAGGGGGAGGGCAAGAAGGGGGGGAGTGAGTAAAAGAGGTTTGTGGTTGGGTTCAAACCACGACAGTTCTTTTTGGCGCCCAACGTGGGGCACAAAGTGTTGAGATAACGACGGAGATGATCAGATTAATAGTCGTCACAGTGCTGATTTATTGGCTCTCAAAGTTGTTTCTCTTGCTCTCAGTGCTTCAGAATGTAGTACATTACATAGAGCCGGTATTCCCTGTGTTCGTGTTTATCAAGTGTGCGGCTTGGGCTAAGGTTTTTGTTTCACTGTACTTTATGGCAATGGCTTGTAATACGGTTGGGCTCCAGCAGCAGGGAGAGATGGACGTGGCCGTGGACTTGTACCCGGCCGTCCTGCTGTTCTTCACCGCCCTGGCCCTTGTCCTCGCCTCCGTCTTCGTGAGGCTGCGGGGAGCCGAGGGGGAGCGGCCCCGGGAGCCGGCGGCGGCCGAAGCGGCCCGGGAGAGCGGCCCCGGGGACCAGGCGGCGGCGGGAGCGGGGCACGAGGCCGGGAGGAAGGCGGCTGCTGAGCAGCGGGAGGAGGCGGCCGAGGAGCCGAGCCCCGCAGAGGAGCCGAGCCCAGCGGAGGAGCCGAGCCTCGTGGCGGCCAAGAGCGTCCCCCGGCAGCCGCCCGCAGAGCCGCAGGAGGATGCAGGAGCCCAGGCAGCATTTCCCAGCAGGGCAGAGGAGGAAGAGCTGCACCCAGGGAAAGAGAAGCTGGTGGTGGGAGAGCCGGCAAGCACGGCAGCTACACCAGCCCCAGGGACAAGTACAGCAGCGTCATTGGAGAGTTCTGAAGGGTTTGAATGGCCTGTGGGTACCCTTGGGACCTGCCTGCTGGTTGTGATGGGGATCAGCATGGTGGCACACACACTGAGGGTGTTCTACCCACGGCCATTTTGTCTGATCTCAGAAGTTAAGCAGAGTCAGGTTTGCTTCTTGTCTGGGGTTAGACCACAATATGGGAGGAACAACAGATCTTCCCCAAGGCTGGACAGCCATGAGTGGCAGGGTGTGGGGGACAGTATGAGCGAGTATCTGGTCCACTGGGCCCCTCCAGTGCTTTGGAAGCATTGGAGATGGAAGGCAGCTCTATGGAGTCCCCAGCAACAAGCTGCAGAAACTGCTGAAGGGGACAGTGAATTATTTCGAGCCTGGAGGGCCATGACACTTCAGGCCATCAGGCAGAGATGCAACATAGAGATGGACTCATGATCGAGGGGTGGACTTAGCAATGGACACTATTGCCCAGGTTATTCATGAGTGTGAACACTGCACACAGCCTCTCCTGCTCTGAGAGACTGTAACAAGAGATGGAGCCTGACATCATGGACCAGATGGACTCAGCAGCTTTATAGGTCCATGCACTAAGAAATGATGTTTTTCTCCGTGTATATGTAGATGTATATATATATGTAAGAGTGATGGGATATTGAAGATGTGGGATCTGAGCATGACGTGAACGGTATGGAATAAGGGGTGGATAACGTCCTGGGTTGAGCAGCAGCAGTCATTTTTCTCCTTCTTAGGAGCTAGTACAGTGCTGTGTTTTGATCTTTTGGCCTTGGAACAGTGCTGATAACGCCGATGTTTTCAGTTGCTGCTCAAATGTTTGGTCTGACCAAGGACTTTCTGAGCCTCATGCTCTGCCAGGGAGGAGGGGAGGCCGGGAGGAAGCAGAGACAGGACACCTGACCCAAACCAGCCAAAGAGGTATTCCATACCACAGCACATCATGCCCAGGATGTAACTTGGAGTGACCTGGAAGGGTTGGGACTGGAGGGTTGGAGAAGGTATCGGTCGGTGCTTGGCTGGGGGGAGTGGGGTGAGTTATTGGTCGGCTGGTGTTGAGGTGTTGTATTCTTTCCTCTTGTTATTTCCTTTAGCACTATTATTCTTGGTGGTAGCAGTAGTGATTTGTGTTATACCTTAGTTACTAAACTGTTCTTATCTCAACCCGTGGGAGTTTCATTCTTTTTGATTCTCCTCTCCGTCCCTCCAGGAGCAGGGGGAGGGCAAGAAGGGGGGGAGTGAGTAAAAGAGGTTTGTGGTTGGGTTCAAACCACGACACCACCGAAAAACAAAGTTCAGCAGTAAAAGACGGGCTCTCCACCGAGACGCTGGGCTCTTCACTGAAACGCTGGGCTCTCCACCGAGACGCTGGGCTCACCACCGAAAAACAAAGTTCAGCAGTAAAAGACGAGCTCTCCAGCGAGACGCTGGGCTCTCCACCGAGACGCGGGGCTCTCCACCGAAAAACAAAGTTCAGCAGTAAAAGACGGGCTCTCCACCAAGACGCTGGGCTCTCCACTGAGACGCTTGGCTCTCCACCGAAAAACAAAGTTCAGCAGGAAAAGACGGGCTCTCCACCGAGACCCTGGGCTCACCACCGAGACGCTGGGCTCTCCACCGAGACGCTGGGCTCTCCACCGAAAAACAAAGTTCAGCAGTAAAAGACGGGCTCTCCACCGAGACGCTGGGCTCTCCACCGAGACGCTGGGCTCTCCACAGACACACAAAGTTCAGCAGTAAAAGACGGGCTCTCCACCGACACCCTGGGCTCTCCACTGAAAAACAAAGTTCAGCAGTAAAAGACAGGCTCTCCACTGAGACGCTGGGCTCTCCACCGAGACGCCGGGCTCTCCAGCGAAAAACAAAGTTCAGCAGTAAAAGACGGGCTCTCCGCCGAGACGCTGGGCTCTCCACTGAAAAACAAAGTTCAGCAGTAAAAGACGGGCTCTCCACCAAGACGCCGGGCTCTCCACCGACAAACAAAGTTCAGCAGTAAAAGACGGGCTCTCCACTGAGACGCTGGGCTCTCCACCGAGACGCTGGGCTCTCCACCGAAAAACATAGTTCAGCAGTAAAAGACGGGCTCTCCACCGAAACGCTGGGCTCTCCACCGAGACGCTGGGCTCTCCACCGACACACAAAGTTCAGCAGTAAAAGACGGGCTCTCCACCGAGACACTGGGCTCTCCACCGAGACGCTGGGCTCTCCACCGAAAAACAAAGTTCAGCAGAAAAAGACGGGCTCTCCACCGAGACACTGGCCTCTCCACCGAGACGCTGGGCTCTCCATTGAAAAATGAAGTTCAGCAGTAAAAGACGGTCTCTCCACCGAGACGCTGGGCTCTCCACCGAGACGCCGGGCTCTCCACCGAGACGCAGGGCTCTCCACCGAGACGCTGCGCTCTCCCCCGAAAAACAAAGATCAGCAGTAAAAGACGGGCTCTCTACCGAGACGCAGGGCTCTCCACCGAGACGCTGGGCTCCCCACAGAAAAACAAAGTTCAGCAGTAAAAGACGGGCTCTCCACTGAAACGCTGGGCTCTCCACCGAGACGCTGGGCTCACCAACGAAAAACAAAGTTCAGCAGTAAAAGACGGGCTCTCCACCGAGACGCTGGTCTCTCCACCGAGACGCTGGTCTCTCCACCGAAAAACAAAGTTCAGAAGTAAAAGACGGGCTCTCCACACAGACGCTGGTCTCTACCACTGAAAAACAAATTTCAGCAGTAAAAGACGGGCTCTCCACCGAGACGCTGGGCTCTCCACTGAAAAACAAAGATTAGCAGTAAAAGACGGGCTCTCCACAGAGACGCTGGGCTCTCCACCGAGACGCTGGGCTCTCCACCGAAAAACAAAGTTCAGCACTAAAAGACGGGCTCTCCACCGAGACCCTGGGCTCACCACCGAGACGCTGGGATCTCCACCAAAAAACAAAGTTCAGCAGTAAAAGACGGGCTCTCCACCGAGATGCTGGGCTCTCCACCGAGACCCTGGGCTCACCACCGAGACGCTGGGCTCTCCACCAAAAAACAAAGTTCAGCAGTAAAAAACGGCTCTCCACCGAGATGCTGGGCTCTCAACCGAGACGCTGGGCTCTCCACCGAAAAACAAAGTTCAGCAGTAAAAGACGGGCTCTCCACCGAGACGCCGGGCTCTCCACCGACAAACAAAGTTCAGCAGTAAAAGACGAGCTCTCCACCGAGACGCTGGGCTCTCCACCGAGACGCTGGGCTCTCCACCGAAAAACAAACTTCAGCAGTAAAAGACGGGCTCTCCACCAAGACGCTGGGCTCTCCACTGAGACGCTTGGCTCTCCACCGATAAACAAAGTTCAGCAGGAAAAGACGGGCTCTCCACCGAGACCCTGGGCTCACCACCGAGACGCTGGGCTCTCCTCCGAAAAACAAAGTTCAGCAGTAAAAGACGGGCTCTCCACCGAGACGCTGGGCTCTCCACCGAAAAACAAACTTCAGCAGTAAAAGACGGGCTCTCCACCGAGACGCTGGCCTCTCCACCGAGACGCTGGGCTCTCCACTGAAAAACAAAGTTTAGCAGTAAAAGACGGGCTCTCCACCGAGACGCTGGGCTCTCCACCGAGACGCTGGGCTCTCCACCGAAAAACAAAGTTCAACAGCAAAAGACGGGCTCTCCACCGAGACGCCGGGCTCTCCACCGACAAACAAAGTTCAGCAGTAAAAGACGGGCTCTCCACCGAGACGCTGGGCTGTCCACCGAGACGCTGGGCTCTCCACCGAGACGCTGGGCTCTCCACCGAAAAACAAACTTCAGCAGTAAAAGACGGGCTCCCCACCGAGACGCTGGGCTCTCCACCGAGACACTGGGCTCTCCACAGACACACAAAGTTCAGCAGTAAAAGACGGGCACTCCACCGAGACGTTGGCCTCTCCACCGAGACGCTGGGCTCTCCACCGAAAAACAAAGTTCAGCAGTAAAAGACGGGCTCTCCACCGAGACGCTGGGCTCTCCATTGAGACGCTGGGCTCTCCACAGACACAAAAAGTTCAGCAGTAAAAGACGGGCTCTCCACCGAGACCCTGGGCTCTCCACTGAAAAACAAAGTTCAGCAGTAAAAGACAGGCTCCCCACTGAGACGCTGGGCTCTCCACCGAGACGCCGGGCTCTCCACCGAAAAACAAAGTTCAGCAGTAAAAGACGGGCTCTCCGCCGAGACGCTGGGCTCTCCACTGAAAAACAAAGTTCAGCAGTAAAAGACGGGCTCTCCACCGAGACGCCGGGATCTCCACCGACAAACAAAGTTCAGCAGTAAAAGACGGGCTCTCCACCGAGACGCTGGGCTCTCAACCGAGACGCTGGGCTCTCCACCGAAAAATATAGTTCAGCAGTAAAAGACGGGCTCTCCACCGAGACGCTGGGCTCTCCACCGAGACTCTGGGCTCTCCACCGAGACGCTGGGCTCTCCACCGATACACAAAGTTCAGCAGTAAAAGACGGGCTCTCCACCGAGACGCTGGGCTCCCCACCAAGACGCTGGGCTCTCCACCGAAAAAGAAAGTTCAGCACTAAAAGATGTTCTCTCCACCGAGACACTGGGCTCTCCACCGAGACGCTGGGCTCTCCACCGAAAAACAAAGTTCAGCAGAAAAAGACGGGCACTCCACCGAGACACTGGCCTCTCCACCGAGACGCAGGGCTCTCCACCGAGGCGCAGGGCTCTCCACCGAGACGCTGGGCTCTCCACCGAAAAACAAAGTTCAGCAGTAAAAGAGGGGCTCTCCACCGAGACGCTGGGCTCTCCACCGACAAACAAAGTTCAGCAGTAAAAGACGGGCTCTCCACCGAGACTCTGGGCTCCTCACCGATACGCTGGGCTCTCCACCGAAAAACAAAGTTCAGCAGTAAAAGACGGGCTCTCCACCGAGACGCTGGGCTCTCCACCTAGACGCTGGGCTCTCCACCGAGACGCTGGGCTCTCGACCGAATAACAAAGTTCAGCAGTAAATGACGGGCTCTCCATTGAAACGCTGGGCTCTCCCCCGAGACGCTTGGCTCTCCAACGAAAAACAAAGTTCAGCAGTAAAAGACGGGCTCTCCACCGAGACGCTGGGCTCTCCACCAAAAAACAAAGTTCAGCAGTAAAAGATGGGCTCTCCACCGAGACGCTGGGCTCTCCACCGAAAAACAAAGTTCAGCAGTAAAAGACGGGCTCTCCACTGAAACGCTGGGCTCTCCACCGAGACGCTGGGCTCACCAACGAAAAACAAAGTTCAGCAGTAAAAGACGGGCTCTCCACCGAGACGCTGGTCTCTCCACCGAGACGCTGGTCGCTCCACCGAAAAACAAAGTTCAGAAGTAAAAGACGGGCTCTCCACCGAGACGCTGGTCTCTCCACCGAGACGCTGGGCTCACCACTGAAAAACAAAGTTCAGCAGTAAAAGACGGGCTCTCCACCGAGACGCTGGGCTCTCCCCCGAAAAACAAAGATCAGCAGTAAAAGACGGGCTCTCTACCGAGACGCAGGGCTCTCCACTGAGACGCTGGGCTCCCCACAGAAAAACAAAGTTCAGCAGTAAAAGACGGGCTCTCCACTGAAACGCTGGGCTCTCCACCGAGACGCTGGGCTCACCAACGAAAAACAAAGTTCAGCACTAAAAGACGGGCTCTCCACTGAGACGCTGGTCTCTCCACCGAGACGCTGGTCTCTCCACCGACAAACAAAGTTCAGAAGTAAAAGACGGGCTCTCCACAGAGACGCTGGGCTCTACCACTGAAAAACAAAGTTCAGCAGTAAAAGATGGGCTCTCCACCGAGACGCTGGGCTCTCCCCCGAAAAAAAAAGACAGCAGTAAAAGACGGGCTCTCTACCGAGACGCTGGGCTCTCCACCGAGACGCTGGGCTCTCCACCAGAAAACAAAGTTCAGCAGTAAAAGATGGGCTCTCCACCGAGACGCCGGGCTCTCCACCAAAAAAAAAAGTTCAGCAGTAAAAGACGGGCTCTCCACCGAGACGCTGGGCTCTCCACCGATACGCTGGGCTCTCCACCGAAAAGCAAACTTCACCAGTAAAAGACGGTCTCTCCACCAGAATGCTGGGCTCTCCACCGAGACGCTCAGCTCTCCACCGAAAAACAAACTTCAGCAGTAAAAGACGGGCTCTCCACCGAGACGCCGGGCTCTCCACCGACAAACAAAGTTCAGCAGTAAAAGACGGGCTCTCCACCGAGACGCTGGGCTGTCCACCGAGACGCTGGGCTCTCCACTGAGACGCTGGGCTCTCCACCGAAAAACAAACTTCAGCAGTAAAAGACGGGCTCCCCACCGAGACGCTGGGCTCTCCACCGAGACACTGGGCTCTCCACAGACACACAAAGTTCAGCAGTAAAAGACGGGCACTCCACCGAGACGTTGGCCTCTCCACCGAGACGCTGGGCTCTCCACCGAAAAACAAAGTTCAGCAGTAAAAGACGGGCTCTCCACCGAGACGCTGGGCTCTCCATTGAGACGCTGGGCTCTCCACAGACACACAAAGTTCAGCAGTAAAAGACGGGCTCTCCACCGAGACCCTGGGCTCTCCACTGAAAAACAAAGTTCAGCAGTAAAAGACAGGCTCTCCACTGAGACGCTGGGCTCTCCACCGAGACGCCGGGCTCTCCACCGAAAAACAAAGTTCAGCAGTAAAAGACGGGCTCTCCGCCGAGACGCTGGGCTCTCCACTGAAAAACAAAGTTCAGCAGTAAAAGACGGGCTCTCCACCGAGACGCCGGGATCTCCACCGACAAACAAAGTTCAGCAGTAAAAGACGGGCTCTCCACCGAGACGCTGGGCTCTCAACCGAGACGCTGGGCTCTCCACCGAAAAATATAGTTCAGCAGTAAAAGACGGGCTCTCCACCGAGACGCTGGGCTCTCCACCGAGACTCTGGGCTCTCCACCGAGACGCTGGGCTCTCCACCGATACACAAAGTTCAGCAGTAAAAGACGGGCTCTCCACCGAGACGCTGGGCTCCCCACCGAGACGCTGGGCTCTCCACCGAAAAAGAAAGTTCAGCAGTAAAAGATGGGCTCTCCACCGAGACACTGGGCTCTCCACCGAGACGCTGGGCTCTCCACCGAAAAACAAAGTTCAGCAGAAAAAGACGGGCTCTCCACCGAGACACTGGCCTCTCCACCGAGACGCAGGGCTCTCCACCGAGGCGCAGGGCTCTCCACCGAGACGCTGGGCTCTCCACCGAAAAACAAAGTTCAGCAGTAAAAGAGGGGCTCTCCACCGAGACGCTGGGCTCTCCACCGACAAACAAAGTTCAGCAGTAAAAGACGGGCTCTCCACCGAGACTCTGGGCTCCTCACCGATACGCTGGGCTCTCCACCGAAAAACAAAGTTCAGCAGTAAAAGAGGGGCTCTCCACCGAGACGCTGGGCTCTCCACCGACAAACAAAGTTCAGCAGTAAAAGACGGGCTCTCCACCGAGACACTGGGCTCTCCACCTAGACGCTGGGCTCTCCACCGAGACGCTGGGCTCTCGACCGAATAACAAAGTTCAGCAGTAAGTGACGGGCTCTCCACTGAAACGCTGGGCTCTCCCCCGAGACGCTTGGCTCTCCACCGAAAAACAAAGTTCAGCAGTAAAAGACGGGCTCTCCACCGAGACGCTGGGCTCTCCACCAAAAAACAAAGTTCAGCAGTAAAAGATGGGCTCTCCACCGAGACGCTGGGCTCTCCACCGAAAAACAAAGTTCAGCAGTAAAAGACGGGCTCTCCACTGAAACGCTGGGCTCTCCACCGAGACGCTGGGCTCACCAACGAAAAACAAAGTTCAGCAGTAAAAGACGGGCTCTCCACCGAGACGCTGGTCTCTCCACCGAGACGCTGGTCTCTCCACCGAAAAACAAAGTTCAGAAGTAAAAGACGGGCTCTCCACCGAGACGCTGGTCTCTCCACCGAGACGCTGGGCTCACCACTGAAAAACAAAGTTCAGCAGTAAAAGACGGGCTCTCCACCGAGACGCTGGGCTCTCCCCCGAAAAACAAAGATCAGCAGTAAAAGACAGGCTCTCTACCGAGACGCAGGGCTCTCCACTGAGACGCTGGGCTCCCCACAGAAAAACAAAGTTCAGCAGTAAAAGACGGGCTCTCCACTGAAACGCTGGGCTCTCCACCGAGACGCTGGGCTCACCAACGAAAAACAAAGTTCAGCACTAAAAGACGGGCTCTCCACTGAGACGCTGATCGCTCCACCGAGACGCTGGTCTCTCCACCGACAAACAAAGTTCAGAAGTAAAAGACGGGCTCTCCACAGAGACGCTGGGCTCTACCACTGAAAAACAAAGTTCAGCAGTAAAAGACGGGCTCTCCACCGAGACGCTGGGCTCTCCCCCGAAAAAAAAAGATCAGCAGTAAAAGACGGGCTCTCTACCGAGACGCTGGGCTCTCCACCGATACGCTGGGCTCTCCACCAGAAAACAAAGTTCAGCAGTAAAAGATGGGCTCTCCACCGAGACGCCGGGCTCTCCACCAAAAAACAAAGTTCAGCAGTAAAAGACGGGCTCTCCACTGAGACGCTGGGCTCTCCACCGATACGCTGGGCTCTCCACCGAAAAGCAAACTTCACCAGTAAAAGACGGTCTCTCCACCAGAATGCTGGGCTCTCCACCGAGACGCTCAGCTCACCACCGAAAAACAAACTTCAGCAGTAAAAGACGGGCTCTCCACCGCGACGATGGACTCTCAACCAAGAAACAAAGTTCAGCAGTAAAAGACGGGCTCTCCACCGAGACGCTGGGCTCTCCACTGAAAAACAAAGTTCAGCAGTAAAAGACAGGCTCTCCACCGAGACGCTGGGCTCTCTGCCGAGACGCTGGGCTCTCCACTGAAAAACAAAGCTCAGCAGTAAAAGACGGGCTCTCCACCGAGACGCTGGGCTCTCCACCGAGACGCTGGGATCTCCGCCGAGACGCTGGGCTCTCCACCGAAAAACAAAGTTTAGCAGTAAAAGACGGGCTCTCCACCGAGACGCTGGGCTCTCCACCGAGACGCTGGGCTCTCCACCGAAAAACAAAGTTCAGAAGTAAAAGACGGGCTCTCCAGGGAGACCCTGGGCTCACCACCGAGACGCTGGGCTCATTAACGAAAAACAAAGTTCAGCAGTAAAAGACGGGCTCTCCACCGAGACGCCGGGCTCTCCACCGACAAACAAAGTTCAGCAGTAAAAGACGGGCTCTCCAACGAGACGCTGGGCTCTCCACCAAAAAACAAAGTTCAGCAGTAAAAGACGGGCTCTCCACCGAGACGCTGGGCTCTCCACCGAGACGCTGGGCTCTCCAATGAAAAACAAAGTTCAGCAGTAAAAGACGGGCTCTCCACCGAGACGCCGGGCTCTCCACCGACAAACAAAGTTCAGCAGTAAAAGACGGGCTCTCCACCGAGACGCTGGGCTCTCCACCGAGACGCTGGGCTCTCCACCGAAAAACAAATTACAGCAGTAAAAGACGGGCTCTCCACCGAGACGCTGGGCTCTCCACCGAAAAACAAAGTTCAGCAGTAAAAGACGGGCTCTCCACTGAAATGCTGGGCTCACCACCGAGACGCGGGGCTCTCCACCGAAAAACAAAATTCAGCAGTAAAAGACGGGCTCTCCACCGAGACGCTGGGCTCTCCACCGAGACGCTGGGCTCTCCACCGAAAAACAAATTTCAGAAGTAAAAGACGGGCTCTCCACCGAGACGATGGGCTCTCCACCGAAAAACAAAGTTCAGCAGTAAAAGACGGGCTCTCCACCGAGACGCTGGGCTCTCCACCGAGACGCTGGGTTCACCACCGAAAAACAAATTTCAGCAGTAAAAGACGGGCTCTCCACCGAGACGCCGGGCTCTCCACCGAGACGCTGGGCTCTCCACCGACAAACAAAGTTCAGCAGTAAAAGACGGGCTCTCCACCGAGACGCTGGGCTCTCCACCGAGACGCTGGGCTCTCCACCGACAAACCTAGTTCTGCAGTAAAAGACGGGCTCTCCACCGAGACACTGGGCTCTCCACCGAGACGCTGAGCTCTCCACCGAAAAACAAAGTTCAGCAGTAAAAGACGGGCTCTCCACCGAGACCCTGGTCTCTCCACCGAGACGCTGGGCTCTCCACCGACAAACAAAGTTCAGCAGTAAAAGACGGGCTCTCCACCGAGACGCTGGGCTCTCCACCAAGACGCTGGGCTCTCCACCGAAAAACAAAGTTCAGCAGTAAAAGACGGGCTCTCCACCGAGACGCCGGGCTCTCCACCGAGACGCTGGGCTCTCCACCGACAAACAAAGTTCAGCAGTAAAAGACGGGCTCTCCAATGAAATGCGGGTCTCTCCACCGAGACCCTGGGCTCACCACCGAAAAACAAAATTCAGCACTAAAAGACAGGCTCTCCACCGAGACGCTGGGCTCTCCACTGAGACGCTGGGCTCTCCACCGAAAAACAAATTTCAGAAGTAAAAGACGGGCTCTCCACCGAGACGCTGGGCTCTCCACCGAAAAACAAAGTTCAGCAGTAAAAGACGGGCTCTCCACCGAGACGCAGGGCTCTCCACCTAGACGCTGGGCTCTCCACCGAAAAACAAAGCTCAGCCGTAAAAGACGGGCTCTCCACCGAGACGCTGGTCTCTCCACCGAGACGCTCGGCTCTCCACCGAAAAACAAATTTCAGCAGTAAAAGACGGGCTCTCCACCGAGACACTGGTCTCTCCACCGAAAAACAAAGTTCAGCAGTAAAAGACGGGCTCTCCACTGAAATGCTGGGCTCTCCACCGAGACGCTGGGCTCACCACCGAAAAACAAAATTCAACAGTAAAAGACGGGCTCTCCACCGAGACGCTGGGCTCTCCACCGAGACGCTGGGCTCTCCACCGAAAAACAAATTTCAGCAGTAAAAGACGGGCTCTCCACCGAGATCCTGGGCTCACCACCGAGACGCTGGGCTCTCCACCGAAAAACCAAGTTCAGCAGTAAAAGACGGGCTCTCCAACGAGACGCTGGGCTCTCCACCAAAAAACAAAGTTCAGAAGTAAAAGACGGGCTCTCCACCGAGACGCTGGGCTCTCCACCGAGACGCTGGGGTCTCCACCAAAAAACAAAGTTCAGCAGTAAAAGACGGGCTCTCCACCGAGACGCCGGGCTCTCCACCGACAAACAAAGTTCAGCAGTAAAAGACGGGCTCTCCACCGAGACGCTGGGCTCTCCACCGAGACGCTGGGCTCTCCACCGAAAAACAAAGTACAGCAGTAAAAGACGGGCTCTCCACCGAGACGCTGGGCTCTCCACCGAAAAACAAAGTTCAGCAGTAAAAGACGGGCTCTCCACTGAAATGCTGGGCTCTCCACCGAGACGCTGGGCTCTCCACCGAGATGCTGGGCTCTCCACCGAGACGCTGGGCTCTCCACCGAAAAACAAATTTCAGAAGTAAAAGACGGGCTCTCCACCGAGACGATGGGCCCTCCACCGAAAACCAAAGTTCAGCAGCAAAAGACGGGCTCTCCACCGAGACACTGGGCACTCCACCTAGACGCTGGGCTCTCCACCGAGAAACAAAGTTCAGCAGTAAAAGACGGGCTCTCCACCGAGACGCTGCGCTCTCCACCGAGACGCTGGGCTCTCCACCAAAAAACAAATTTCAGCAGTAAAAGACGGGCTCTCCACCGAGACGCTGGGCTCTCCACCGAGACGCTGGGCTCTCCACCGACAAACAAAGTTCAGCAGTAAAAGACAGGCTCTCCACCGAGACGCTGGGCTCTCCACCGAGACGCTGGGCTCTCCACCGAAAAACAAAGTTCAGCAGTAAAAGACGGGCTCTCCACCGAGACGCCGGGCTCTCCACCGAGACGCTGGGCTCTCCACCGACAAACAAAGTTCAGCAGTAAAAGACGGGCTCTCCACCGAGACGCTGGGCTCTCCACCGAGACGCTGGGCTCTCCACCGACAAACAAAGTTCAGCAGTAAAAGACGGGCTCTCCACCGAGACGCTGGGTTCTCCACCGAGACGCTGAGCTCTCCACCGAAAAACAAAGTTCAGCAGTAAAAGACGGGCTCTCCACCGAGACGCTGGGCCCTCCACCAAGACGCTGGGCTCATTACCGAAAAACAAAGTTCAGCAGTAAAAGACGGGCTCTCCACCGAGACGCTGGGCTCTCCACCGAGACGCTGGGCTCATTACCGAAAAGCAAAGTTCAGAAGTAAAAGACGGGCTCTCCACCGAGACGCTGGGCTCTCCACCGAAAAACAAAGTTCAGCAGTGAAAGACGGGCTCTCCACCGAGACGCTGGGCTCTCCACCTAGACGCTGGGCTCTCCACCGAGAAACAAAATTCAGCAGTAAAAGACGGGCTCTCCACCGAGATGCTGGGCTCTCCACCGAGACGCTGGGCTCTCCACTGAGACGCTGGGCTCTCCACCGAAAAACAAAGTTCAGCAGTAAAAGACGGGCTCTCCACCGAGACGCCGGGCTCTCCACCAAGACGCTGGGCTCTCCACCGACAAACAAAGTTCAGCAGTAAAAGACGGGCTCTCCACCGAGACGCTGGGCACTCCACCTAGACGCTGGTCTCTCCACCGAGAAACAAAGTTCAGCAGTAAAAGACGGGCTCTCCACCGAGACGCTGGGCTCTCCACCGAGACGCTGGGCTCTCCACCGAAAAACAAAGTTCAGCAGTAAAAGACGGGCTCTCCACCGAAACGCTGGGCTCTCCACCGAGACGCTGGGCTCTCCACCAACAAACAAAGTTCAGCAGTAAAAGACAGGCTCTCCACCGAGACGCTGGGCTCTCCACCAAGACGCTGGGCTCTCCACCGACAAACAAAGTTCAGCACTAAAAGACGGGCTCTCCACCTAGACGCTGGGCTCATTACCGAAAAACAAAGTTCAGCAGTAAAAGACGGGCTCTCCACCGAGACGCTGGACTCTCCACCGAGACGCTGGGCTCTCCCCCGAAAAACAAAGTTCAGCAGTAAAATACGGGCTCTCCAAAGAGACGCCGGGCTCTCCACCGACAAACAAAGTTCAGCAGTAAAAGACGGGCTCTCCACCGAGACGCTGGGCTCTCCACCGAGACGCTGGGCTCTCCACCGAAAAACAAAGTTCAGCAGTAAAAGACGGGCTCTCCACCGAGACGCTGGGCTCTCCACCGAAAAACAAAGTTCAGCAGTAAAAGACGGGCTCTCCACTGAAATGCTGGGCTCTCCACCGAGACGCTGGGCTCACCACCGAAAAACAAAATTCAGCAGTAAAAGACGGGCTCTCCACCGAGACGCTGGGCTCTCCACCGAGACGCTGGGCTCTCCACCGAAAAAAAAATTTCAGCAGTAAAAGACGGGCTCTCCACAGAGACCCTGGGCTCACCACCGAGACGCTGGGCTCTCCACCGAAAAACCAAGTTCAGCAGTAAAAGACGGGCTCTCCACCAAGACGCTGGGCTCATTACCGAAAAACAAAGTTCAGCAGTAAAAGACAGGCTCTCCACCGAGACGCTGGACTCTCCACCGAGACGCTGGTCTCTCCCCCGAAAAACAAAGTTCAGCAGTAAAAGACGGGCTCTCCAACGAGACGCCGGGCTCTCCACCGACAAACAAAGTTCAGCAGTAAAAGACGGGCTCTCCACCGAGACGCTGGGCTCTCCACCGAGACGCTGGGCTCTCCACCGAAAAACAAATTTCAGCAGTAAAAGACGGGCTCTACACCGAGACGCTGGGCTCTCCACCGAGACGCTGGGCTCTCCACCGAGACGCTGGGCTCTCCACCGACAAACAAAGTTCAGCAGTAAAAGAGGGGCTCTCCACCGAGACGCTGGGCTCTCCACCGAGACGCTGAGCTCTCCACCGGAAAACAAAGTTCAGCAGTAAAAGACGGGCTCTCCACCGAGACGCTGGGCCCTCCACCAAGACGCTGTGCTCATTACCGAAAAACAAAGTTCAGCAGTAAAAGACGGGCTCTCCACCGGGAAGCTGGGCTCTCCACCGAGACGCTGGGATCATTACCGAAAAGCAAAGTTCAGAAGGAAAGGACGGGCTCTCCACCGAGACGCTGGGCTCTCCACCGAAAAACAAAGTTCAGCAGTGAAAGACGGGCTCTCCACCGAGACGCTGGGCTCTCCACCGAGACGCTGGGCTCTCCACCGAGAAACAAAATTCAGCAGTAAAAGACGGCTCTCCACCGAGATGCTGGGCTCTCCACCGAGACGCTGGGCTATCCACTGAGACGCTGGGCTCTCCACCGAAAAACAAAGTTCAGAAGTAAAAGACGGGCTCTCCACCGAGACGCTGGGCTCTCCACCGAAAAACAAAGTTCAGCAGTAAAAGGCGGGCTCTCCACCGAGACGCCGGGCTCTCCACCGAGACGCTGGGCTCTCCACCGACAAACAAAGTTCAGCAGTAAAAGACGGGCTCTCCACCGAGACGCTGGGCACTCCACCTAGACGCTGGGCTCTCCACCGAGAAACAAAGTTCAGCAGTAAAAGACGGGCTCTCCACCGAGACGCTGGGCTCTCCACCGAGACGCTGGGCTCTCCACCGAAAAACAAATTTCAGCAGTAAAAGACGGGCTCTCCACCGAGACGCTGGGCTCTCCACCGAGACGCTGGGCTCTCCACCGACAAACAAAGTTCAGCAGTAAAAGACAGTCTCTCCACCGAGACGCTGGGCTCTCCACCAAGACGCTGGCCTCTCCACCGACAAACAAAGTTCAGCAGTAAAAGACGGGCTCTCCACCGAGACGCTGGGCTCTCCACCGAGGCGCTGGGCTCTCCACCGAAAAACAAAGTTCAGCAGTAAAAGACGGGCTCTCCACCGAGACGCTGGGCTCTCCACCGAAAAACAACGTTCAGCAGTAAAAGACGGGCTCTCCACTGAAATGCTGGGCTCTCCACCGAGACGCTGGACTCACCACCGAAAAACAAAATTCAGCAGTAAAAGACGGGCTCTCCACCGAGACGCTAGGCTCTCCACCGAGACGCTGGGCTCTCCACCGAAAAACAAATTTCAGCAGTAAAAGACGGGCTCTCCACAGAGACCCTGGGCTCGCCACCGAGACGCTGGGCTCTCCACCGAAAAACCAAGTTCAGCAGTAAAAACGGGCTCTCCACCAAGACGCTGGGCTCATTACCGAAAAACAAAGTTCAGCAGTAAAAGACGGGCTCTCCACCGAGACGCTGGACTCTCCACCGAGACGCTGGGCTCTCCCCCGAAAAACAAAGTTCAGCAGTAAAAGACGGGCTCTCCAACGAGACGCCGGGCTCTCCACCGACAAACAAAGTTCAGCAGTAAAAGACGGGCTCTCCACCGAGACGCTGGGCTCTCCACCGAAAAACAAAGTTCAGCAGTAAAAGACGGGCTATCCACAGAGACCCTGGGCTCACCACCGAGACGCTGGGCTCTCTACCGAAAAACCAAGTTCAGCAGTAAAAGACGGGCTCTCCACCGAGACGCTGGGCTCTCCACCGAGACGCTGGGCTCTCCACCGAAAAACAAATTTCAGCAGTAAAAGACGGGCTCTCCACAGAGACCCTGGGCTCACCACCGAGACGCTGGGCTCTCCACCGAAAAACCAAGTTCAGAAGTAAAAGACGGGCTCTCCACCAAGACGCTGGGCTCATTACCGAAAAACAAAGTTCAGCAGTAAAAGACGGGCTCTCCACCGAGACGCTGGACTCTCCACCGAGACGCTGGGCTCTCCCCCGAAAAACAAAGTTCAGCAGTAAAAGACGGGCTCTACACAGAGACGCCGGGCTCTCCACCGACAAACAAAGTTCAGCAGTAAAAGACGGGCTCTCCACCGAGACGCTGGGCTCTCCACCGAGACGCTGGGCTCTCCACCGACAAACAAAGTTCAGCAGTAAAAGACGGGCTCTCCACCGAGACGCTAAGCTCTCCACCGAGACGCTGGGCTCTCCACCGAAAAACAAATTTCAGCAGTAAAAGACGGGCTCTACACCGAGACGCTGGGCTCTCCACCGAGACGCTGGGCTCTCCACCGAGACGCTGGGCTCTCCACCAAGACGCTGGGCTCTCCACCGACAAACATAGTTCAGCAGTAAAAGACGGGCTCTCCACCGAGACGCTGGGCTCTCCACCGAGACGCTGAGCTCTCCACCGAAAAACAAAGTTCAGCAGTAAAAGACGGGCTCTCCACCGAGACGCTGGGCCCTCCACCAAGACGCTGGGCTCATTACCGAAAAACAAAGTTCAGCAGTAAAAGACGGGCTCTCCACCGAGACGCTGTGCTCTCCACCGAGACGCTGGGCTCTCCACCGAGAAACAAAATTCAGCAGTAAAAGACGGCTCTCCACCGAGATGCTGGGCTCTCCACCGAGACGCTGGGCTATCCACTGAGACGCTGGGCTCTCCACCGAAAAACAAAGTTCAGAAGTAAAAGACGGGCTCTCCACCGAGACGCTGGGCTCTCCACCAAAAAACAAAGTTCAGCAGTAAAAGACGGGCTCTCCACCGAGACGCCGGGCTCTCCACCGAGACGCTGGGCTCTCCACCGACAAACAAAGTTCAGCAGTAAAAGACGGGCTCTCCACCGAGACGCTGGGCACTCCACCTAGACGCTGGGCTCTCCACCGAGAAACAAAGTTCAGCAGTAAAAGACGGGCTCTCCACCGAGACGCTGGGCTCTCCACCGAGACGCTGGGCTCTCCACCGAAAAACAAATTTCAGCAGTAAAAGACGGGCTCTCCACCGAGACGCTGGGCTCTCCACCGAGACGCTGGGCTCTCCACCGACAAACAAAGTTCAGCAGTAAAAGACAGTCTCTCCACCGAGACGCTGGGCTCTCCACCAAGACGCTGGCCTCTCCACCGACAAACAAAGTTCAGCAGTAAAAGACGGGCTCTCCACCGAGACGCTGGACTCTCCACAGAGACGCTGGGCTCTCCCCCGAAAAACAAAGTTCAGCAGTAAAAGATGGGCTCTCCAACGAGACGCCGGGCTCTCCACCGACAAAGTTCAGCAGTAAAAGACGGGCTCTCCACCGAGACGCTGGGCTCTCCACCGAGACGCTGGGCTCTCCACCGAAAAACAAAGTTCAGCAGTAAAAGACGGGCTCTCCACCGAGACGCTGGGCTCTCCACCGAAAAACAAAGTTCAGCAGTAAAAGACGGGCTCTCCACTGAAATGCTGGGCTCTCCACCGAGACGCTGGGCTCACCACCGAAAAACAAAATTCAGCAGTAAAAGAGGGGCTCTCCACCGAGACGCTGGGCACTCCACCTAGACGCTGGGCTCTCCACCGAAAAACAAAGCTCAGCAGTAAAAGACGGGCTCTCCACCGAGACGCTGGGCACTCCACCTAGACGCTGGGCTCTCCACCGAAAAACAAAGTTCAGCAGTAAAAGACGGGCTCTCCACCGAGACGCTGGGCTCTCCACCGAAAAACAAAGTTCAGCAGTAAAAGACGGGCTCTCCACTGAGACGCTGGGCACTCCACCTAGACGCTGGGCTCTCCACCGAAAAACAAAGCTCAGCAGTAAAAGACGGGCTCTCCACCGAGACGCTGGGCTCTCCACCGAGACGCGGGGCTCTCCACCGAAAAACAAAGTTCAGCAGTAAAAGACTGGCTCTCCACCGAGACGCTGGGCACTCCACCTAGACGCTGGGCTCTCCACCGAAAAACAAAGTTCAGCAGTAAAAGACGGGCTCTCCACCGAGACGCTGGGCACTCCACCTAGACGCTGGGCACTCCACCGAAAAACAAAGTTCAGCAGTAAAAGACGGGCTCTCCACCGAGACGCTGGGCTCTCCACCAAGACGCAGGGCTCTCCACCGAAAAACAAAGTTCAGCAGTAAAAGACGGGCTCTCCACCGAGACGCCGGGCTCTCCACCGAGACGCTGGGCTCTCCACCGACAAACAAAGTTCAGCAGTAAAAGACGGGCTCTCCACCGAGACGCTGGGCTCTCCACCGAGACGCTGGGCTCTCCACCGAGACGCTGAGCTCTCCACCAAAAAACAAAGTTCAGCAGTAAAAGACGGGCTCTCCACCGAGACGCTGGCCTCTCCACCGAGACGCTGGGCTCTCCACCAAGACGCAGGGCTCTCAACCGAAAAACAAAGTTCAGCAGTAAAAGACGGGCTCACCACCGAGACGCGGGGCTCTCCACCGAAAAACAAATTTCAGCAGTAAAAGACGGGCTCTCCACCGAGACCCTGGTCTCACCACCGAGACGCTGGGCTCTCCCCCGAAAAATCAAGTTCAGCAGTAAAAGACAGGCTCTCCACCGAGACGCTGGGCTCTCCACCGAAAAACAAAGTTCAGCAGTAAAAGACGGGCTCTCCACCGAGACGCTGGGCTCTCCACCGAAAAACAAAGTTCAGGAGTAAAAGACGGGCTCTCCACCGAGACGCCGGGCTCTCCACCGACAAACAAAGTTCAGCAGTAAAAGACGGGCTCTCCACCGAGACGCTGGGCTCTCCACCGAGATTCTGGGCTCACCACCGAGACGCTGGGGTCTCCACCAAAAAACAAATTTCAGCAGTAAAAGACGGGCTCTCCACCGAGACGCCGGGCTCTCCACCGACAAACAAAGTTCAGCAGTAAAAGACGGGCTCTCCACCGAGACGCTGGGCTCTCCACCGAGACGCTGGGCTCTCCACCGAAAAACAAAGTACAGCAGTAAAAGACGGGCTCTCCACCGAGACGCTGGGCTCTCCACCGAAAAACAAAGTTCAGCAGTAAAAGACGGGCTCTCCACTGAAATGCTGGGCTCACCACCGAGACGCGGGGCTCTCCACCGAAAAACAAATTTCAGCAGTAAAAGACGGGCTCTCCACCGAGACCCTGGGCTCACCACCGAGACGCTGGGCTCTCCCCCGAAAAAACAAGTTCAGCAGTAAAAGACAGGCTCTCCACCGAGACGCTGGGCTCTCCACCGAAAAACAAAGCTCAGCAGTAAAAGACGGGCTCACCACCGTGACGCTGGGCTCTCCACCGAGACGCTGGGCTCTCCACCGAAAAACAAAGTCCAGAAGTAAAAGACGGGCTCTCCACCGAGACGCTGGGCTCTCCACCGAGATGCTGGGCTCTCCACCGAGACGCTGGGCTCTCCACCGAAAAACAAATTTCAGAAGTAAAAGACGGGCTCTCCACCGAGACGACGGGCCCTCCACCGAAAACCAAAGTTCAGCAGCAAAAGACGGGCTCTCCACTGAGACACTGGGCACTCCACCTAGACGCTGGGCTGTCCACCGAGAAACAAAGTTCAGCGGTAAAAGACGGGCTCTCCACCGAGACGCTGGGCTCTCCACCGAGACGCTGGGCTCTCCACCGAAAAACAAATTTCAGCAGTAAAAGACGGGCTCTCCACCGAGACGCTGGGCTCTCCACCGAGACGCTGGGCTCTCCACCGACAAACAAAGTTCAGCAGTAAAAGACAGGCTCTCCACCGAGACGCTGGGCTTTCCACCAAGACGCTGGGCTCTCCACCGAAAAACAAAGTTCAGCAGTAAAAGACGGGCTCTCCACCGAGACGCCGGGCTCTCCACCGAGACGCTGGGCTCTCCACCGACAAACAAAGTTCAGCAGTAAAAGACGGGCTCTCCAGCGAGACGCTGGGCTCTCCACCGAGACGCTGGGCTCTCCACAGACAAACAAAGTTCAGCAGTAAAAGACGGGCTCTCCACCGAGACGCTGGGCTCTCCACCGAGACGCTGAGCTCTCCACCGAAAAACAAAGTTCAGCAGTAAAAGACGGGCTCTCCACCGAGACGCTGGGCCCTCCACCAAGACGCTGGGCTCATTACCGAAAAACAAAGTTCAGCAGTAAAAGACGGGCTCTCCACCGAGACGCTGGGCTCTCCACCGAGACGCTGGGCTCATTACCGAAAAGCAAAGTTCAGAAGTAAAAGACGGGCTCTCCACCAAGACGCTGGGATCTCCACCAAAAAACAACGTTCAGCAGTGAAAGACGGGCTCTCCACCGAGACGCTGGATTCTCCACCTAGACGCTCGGCTCTCCACCGAGAAACAAAATTCAGCAGTAAAAGACGGGCTCTCCACCGAGATGCTGGGCTCTCCACCGAGACGCTGGGCTCTCCACTGAGACGCTGGGCTCTCCACCGAAAAACAAAATTCAGAAGTAAAAGACGGGCTCTCCACCGAGACGCTGGGCTCTCCACCGAAAAACAAAGTTCAGCAGTAAAAGACGGGCTCTCCACCGAGACGCCGGGCTCTCCACCGAGACACTGGGCTCTCCACCGACAAACAAATTTCAGCAGTAAAAGACGGGCTCTCCACCGAGACGCTGGGCACTCCACCTAGACGCTGGGCTCTCCACCGAGAAACAAAGTTCAGCAGTAAAAGACGGGCTCTCCACCGACACGCTGGGCTCTCCACCGAGACGCTGGGCTCTCCACCGAAAAACAAATTTCAGCAGTAAAAGACGGGCTCTCCACCGAGACGCTGGGCTCTCCACCGAGACGCTGGGCTCTCCACCGACAAACAAAGTTCAGCAGTAAAAGACAGGCTCTCCACCGAGACGCTGGGCTCTCCACCGAGGCGCTGGGCTCTCCACCGAAAAACAAAGTTCAGCAGTAAAAGACGGGCTCTCCACCGAGACGCTGGGCTCTCCACCGAAAAACAAAGTTCAGCAGTAAAAGACGGGCTCTCCACTGAAATGCTGGGCTCTCCACCGAGACGCTGGACTCACCACCGAAAAACAAAATTCAGCAGTAAAAGACGGGCTCTCCACCGAGACGCTGGGCTCTCCACCGAGACGCTGGGCTCTCCACCGAAAAACAAATTTCAGCAGTAAAAGACGGGCTCTCCACAGAGACCCTCGACTCACCACCGAGACGCTGGGCTCTCCACCGAAAAACCAAGTTCAGCAGTAAAAGACGGGCTCACCACCAAGACGCTGGGCTCATTACCGAAAAACAAAGTTCAGCAGTAAAAGACGGGCTCTCCACCGAGACGCTGGACTCTCCACCGAGACGCTGGGCTCTCCCCCGAAAAACAAAGTTCAGCAGTAAAAGACGGGCTCTCCACCGAGACGCTGGGCTCTCCACCTAGACGCTGGGCTCTCCACCGAGAAACAAAATTCAGCAGTAAAAGACGGGCTCTCCACCGAGATGCTGGGCTCTCCACCGAGACGCTGGGCTCTCCACTGAGTAGCTGAGCTCTCCACCGAAAAACAAAGTTCAGAAGTAAAAGACGGGCTCTCCACCGAGACGCTGGGCTCTCCACCGAAAAACAAAGTTCAGCAGTAAAAGACGGGCTCTCCACCGAGACGCCAGGCTCTCCACCGAGACGCTGGGCTCTCCACCGACAAACAAAGTTCAGCAGTAAGAGACGGGCTCTCCACCGAGACGCTGGGCTCTCCACCGAGACGCTGGGCTCTCCACCGAAAAACAAATTTCAGCAGTAAAAGACGGGCTCTCCACCGAGACGCTGGGCTCTCCACCGAGACGCTGGGCTCTCCACCGACAAACAAAGTTCAGCAGTAAAAGACAGGCTCTCCACCGAGACGCTGGGCTCTCCACCGAGGCGCTGGGCTCTCCACCGAAAAACAAAGTTCAGCAGTAAAAGACGGGCTCTCCACCGAGACGCTGGGCTCTCCACCGAAAAACAAAGTTCAGCAGTAAAAGACGGGCTCTCCACTGAAATGCTGGGCTCTCCACCGAGACGCTGGACTCACCACCGAAAAACAAAATTCAGCAGTAAAAGACGGGCTCTCCACCGAGACGCTGGGCTCTCCACCGAGACGCTGGGCTCTCCACCGAAAAACAAATTTCAGCAGTAAAAGACGGGCTCTCCACAGAGACCCTCGGCTCACCACCGAGACGCTGGGCTCTCCACTGAAAAACCAAGTTCAGCAGTAAAAGACGGGCTCACCACCAAGACGCTGGGCTCATTACCGAAAAACAAAGTTCAGCAGTAAAAGACGGGCTCTCCACCGAGACGCTGGACTCTCCACCGAGACGCTGGGCTCTCCCCCGAAAAACAAAGTTCAGCAGTAAAAGACGGGCTCTCCAACGAGACGCCGGGCTCTCCACCGACAAACAAAGTTCAGCAGTAAAAGACGGGCTCTCCACCGAGACGCTGGGCTCTCCACCGAGACGCTGGGCTCTCCACCGAAAAACAAAGTTCAGCAGTAAAAGACGGGCTCTCCACCGAGACGCTGGGCTCTCCACCGAGACGCTGGGCTCTCCACCGACAAACAAAGTTCAGCAGTAAAAGACAGGCTCTCCACCGAGACGCTGGGCTCTCCACCAAGACGCTGGGCTCTCCACCGAAAAACAAAGTTCAGCAGTAAAAGACGGGCTCTCCACCGAGACGCTGGGCTCTCCACCGAAAAACAAAGTTCAGCAGTAAAAGACGGGCTCTCCACTGAAATGCTGGGCTCTCCACCGAGACGCTGGGCTCACCACCGAAAAACAAAATTCAGCAGTAAAAGACGGGCTCTCCACCGAGACGCTGGGCTCTCCACCGAGACGCTGGGCTCTCCACCGAAAAACAAATTTCAGCAGTAAAAGACGGGCTCTCCACAGAGACCCTGGGCTCACCACCGAGACGCTGGGCTCTCCACCGAAAAACCAAGTTCAGCAGTAAAAGACGGGCTCTCCACCAAGACGCTGGGCTCATTACCGAAAAACAAAGTTCAGCAGTAAAAGACAGGCTCACCACCGAGACGCTGGACTCTCCACCGAGACGCTGGGCTCTCCCCCGAAAAACAAAGTTCAGCAGTAAAAGACGGGCTCTCCAACGAGACGCCGGGCTCTCCACCGACAAACAAAGTTCAGCAGTAAAAGACGGGCTCTCCACCGAGACGCTGGGCTCTCCACCGAGACGCTGGGCTCTCCACAGACAAACAAAGTTCAGCAGTAAAAGACGGGCTCTCCACCGAGACGCTGGGCTCTCCACCGAGACGCTGAGCTCTCCACCGAAAAACAAAGTTCAGCAGTAAAAGACGGGCTCTCCACCGAGACGCTGGGCCCTCCACCAAGACGCTGGGCTCATTACCGAAAAACAAAGTTCAGCAGTAAAAGACGGGCTCTCCACCGAGACGCTGGGCTCTCCACCGAGACGCTGGGCTCATTACCGAAAAGCAAAGTTCAGAAGTAAAAGACGGGCTCTCCACCAAGACGCTGGGATCTCCACCAAAAAACAACGTTCAGCAGTGAAAGACGGGCTCTCCACCGAGACGCTGGATTCTCCACCTAGACGCTCGGCTCTCCACCGAGAAACAAAATTCAGCAGTAAAAGACGGGCTCTCCACCGAGATGCTGGGCTCTCCACCGAGACGCTGGGCTCTCCACTGAGACGCTGGGCTCTCCACCGAAAAACAAAATTCAGAAGTAAAAGACGGGCTCTCCACCGAGACGCTGGGCTCTCCACCGAAAAACAAAGTTCAGCAGTAAAAGACGGGCTCTCCACCGAGACGCCGGGCTCTCCACCGAGACACTGGGCTCTCCACCGACAAACAAATTTCAGCAGTAAAAGACGGGCTCTCCACCGAGACGCTGGGCACTCCACCTAGACGCTGGGCTCTCCACCGAGAAACAAAGTTCAGCAGTAAAAGACGGGCTCTCCACCGACACGCTGGGCTCTCCACCGAGACGCTGGGCTCTCCACCGAAAAACAAATTTCAGCAGTAAAAGACGGGCTCTCCACCGAGACGCTGGGCTCTCCACCGAGACGCTGGGCTCTCCACCGACAAACAAAGTTCAGCAGTAAAAGACAGGCTCTCCACCGAGACGCTGGGCTCTCCACCGAGGCGCTGGGCTCTCCACCGAAAAACAAAATTCAGCAGTAAAAGACGGGCTCTCCACCGAGACGCTGGGCTCTCCACCGAGACGCTGGGCTCTCCACCGAAAAACAAAGTTCAGCAGTAAAAGACGGGCTCTCCACTGAAATGCTGGGCTCTCCACCGAGACGCTGGACTCACCACCGAAAAACAAAATTCAGCAGTAAAAGACGGGCTCTCCACCGAGACGCTGGGCTCTCCACCGAGACGCTGGGCTCTCCACCGAAAAACAAATTTCAGCAGTAAAAGACGGGCTCTCCACAGAGACCCTCGACTCACCACCGAGACGCTGGGCTCTCCACCGAAAAACCAAGTTCAGCAGTAAAAGACGGGCTCACCACCAAGACGCTGGGCTCATTACCGAAAAACAAAGTTCAGCAGTAAAAGACGGGCTCTCCACCGAGACGCTGGACTCTCCACCGAGACGCTGGGCTCTCCCCCGAAAAACAAAGTTCAGCAGTAAAAGACGGGCTCTCCACCGAGACGCTGGGCTCTCCACCTAGACGCTGGGCTCTCCACCGAGAAACAAAATTCAGCAGTAAAAGACGGGCTCTCCACCGAGATGCTGGGCTCTCCACCGAGACGCTGGGCTCTCCACTGAGTAGCTGAGCTCTCCACCGAAAAACAAAGTTCAGAAGTAAAAGACGGGCTCTCCACCGAGACGCTGGGCTCTCCACCGAAAAACAAAGTTCAGCAGTAAAAGACGGGCTCTCCACCGAGACGCCAGGCTCTCCACCGAGACGCTGGGCTCTCCACCGACAAACAAAGTTCAGCAGTAAGAGACGGGCTCTCCACCGAGACGCTGGGCTCTCCACCGAGACGCTGGGCTCTCCACCGAAAAACAAATTTCAGCAGTAAAAGACGGGCTCTCCACCGAGACGCTGGGCTCTCCACCGAGACGCTGGGCTCTCCACCGACAAACAAAGTTCAGCAGTAAAAGACAGGCTCTCCACCGAGACGCTGGGCTCTCCACCGAGGCGCTGGGCTCTCCACCGAAAAACAAAGTTCAGCAGTAAAAGACGGGCTCTCCACCGAGACGCTGGGCTCTCCACCGAAAAACAAAGTTCAGCAGTAAAAGACGGGCTCTCCACTGAAATGCTGGGCTCTCCACCGAGACGCTGGGCTCTCCACCGAAAAACAAATTTCAGCAGTAAAAGACGGGCTCTCCACAGAGACCCTCGGCTCACCACCGAGACGCTGGGCTCTCCACTGAAAAACCAAGTTCAGCAGTAAAAGACGGGCTCACCACCAAGACGCTGGGCTCATTACCGAAAAACAAAGTTCAGCAGTAAAAGACGGGCTCTCCACCGAGACGCTGGACTCTCCACCGAGACGCTGGGCTCTCCCCCGAAAAACAAAGTTCAGCAGTAAAAGACGGGCTCTCCAACGAGACGCCGGGCTCTCCACCGACAAACAAAGTTCAGCAGTAAAAGACGGGCTCTCCACCGAGACGCTGGGCTCTCCACCGAGACGCTGGGCTCTCCACCGAAAAACAAAGTTCAGCAGTAAAAGACGGGCTCTCCACCGAGACGCTGGGCTCTCCACCGAGACGCTGGGCTCTCCACCGACAAACAAAGTTCAGCAGTAAAAGACAGGCTCTCCACCGAGACGCTGGGCTCTCCACCAAGACGCTGGGCTCTCCACCGAAAAACAAAGTTCAGCAGTAAAAGACGGGCTCTCCACCGAGACGCTGGGCTCTCCACCGAAAAACAAAGTTCAGCAGTAAAAGACGGGCTCTCCACTGAAATGCTGGGCTCTCCACCGAGACGCTGGGCTCACCACCGAAAAACAAAATTCAGCAGTAAAAGACGGGCTCTCCACCGAGACGCTGGGCTCTCCACCGAGACGCTGGGCTCTCCACCGAAAAACAAATTTCAGCAGTAAAAGACGGGCTCTCCACAGAGACCCTGGGCTCACCACCGAGACGCTGGGCTCTCCACCGAAAAACCAAGTTCAGCAGTAAAAGACGGGCTCTCCACCAAGACGCTGGGCTCATTACCGAAAAACAAAGTTCAGCAGTAAAAGACAGGCTCACCACCGAGACGCTGGACTCTCCACCGAGACGCTGGGCTCTCCCCCGAAAAACAAAGTTCAGCAGTAAAAGACGGGCTCTCCAACGAGACGCCGGGCTCTCCACCGACAAACAAAGTTCAGCAGTAAAAGACGGGCTCTCCACCGAGACGCTGGGCTCTCCATCGAAAAACAAAGTGCAGCAGTGAAAGACGGGCTCTCCACCGAGACGCTGGGCTCTCCACCTAGACGCTGGGCTCTCCACCGAGAAACAAAATTCAGCAGTAAAAGACGGGCTCTCCACCGAGATGCTGGGCTCTCCACCGAGACGCCGGGCTCTCCACCGACAAACAAAGTTCAGCAGTAAAAGACGGGCTCTCCACCGAGACGCTGGGCTCTCCACCGAGATGCTGGGCTCACCACCGAGACGCTGGGGTCTCCACCAAAAAACAAAGTTCAGCAGTAAAAGACGGGCTCTCCACCGAGACGCCGGGCTCTCCACCGACAAACAAAGTTCAGCAGTAAAAGACGGGCTCTCCACCGAGACGCTGGGCTCTCCACCGAGACGCTGGGCTCTCCACCGAAAAACAAAGTACAGCAGTAAAAGACGGGCTCTCCACCGAGACGCTGGGCTCTCCACCGAAAAACAAAGTTCAGCAGTAAAAGACGGGCTCTCCACTGAAATGCTGGGCTCACCACCGAGACGCGGGGCTCTCCACCGAAAAACAAATTTCAGCAGTAAAAGACGGGCTCTCCACCGAGACCCTGGGCTCACCACCGAGACGCTGGGCTCTCCCCCGAAAAACCAAGTTCAGCAGTAAAAGACAGGCTCTCCACCGAGACGCTGGGCTCTCCACCGAAAAACAAAGCTCAGCAGTAAAAGACGGGCTCACCACCGTGACGCTGGGCTCTCCACCGAGACGCTGGGCTCTCCACCGAAAAACAAAGTCCAGAAGTAAAAGACGGGCTCTCCACCGAGACGCTGGGCTCTCCACCGAGATGCTGGGCTCTCCACCGAGACGCTGGGCTCTCCACCGAAAAACAAATTTCAGAAGTAAATGACGGGCTCTCCACCGAGACGACGGGCCCTCCACCGAAAACCAAAGTTCAGCAGCAAAAGACGGGCTCTCCACCGAGACACTGGGCACTCCACCTAGACGCTGGGCTCTCCACCGAGAAACAAAGTTCAGCGGTAAAAGACGGGCTCTCCACCGAGACGCTGGGCTCTCCACCGAGACGCTGGGCTCTCCACCGAAAAACAAATTTCAGCAGTAAAAGACGGGCTCTCCACCGAGACGCTGGGCTCTCCACCGAGACGCTGGGCTCTCCACCGACAAACAAAGTTCAGCAGTAAAAGACAGGCTCTCCACCGAGACGCTGGGCTTTCCACCAAGACGCTGGGCTCTCCACCGAAAAACAAAGTTCAGCAGTAAAAGACGGGCTCTCCACCGAGACGCCGGGCTCTCCACCGAGACGCTGGGCTCTCCACCGACAAACAAAGTTCAGCAGTAAAAGACGGGCTCTCCAGCGAGACGCTGGGCTCTCCACCGAGACGCTGGGCTCTCCACAGACAAACAAAGTTCAGCAGTAAAAGACGGGCTCTCCACCGAGACGCTGGGCTCTCCACCGAGACGCTGAGCTCTCCACCGAAAAACAAAGTTCAGCAGTAAAAGACGGGCTCTCCACCGAGACGCTGGGCCCTCCACCAAGACGCTGGGCTCATTACCGAAAAACAAAGTTCAGCAGTAAAAGACGGGCTCTCCACCGAGACGCTGGGCTCTCCACCGAGACGCTGGGCTCATTACCGAAAAGCAAAGTTCAGAAGTAAAAGACGGGCTCTCCACCAAGACGCTGGGATCTCCACCGAAAAACAACGTTCAGCAGTGAAAGACGGGCTCTCCACCGAGACGCTGGATTCTCCACCTAGACGCTCGGCTCTCCACCGAGAAACAAAATTCAGCAGTAAAAGACGGGCTCTCCACCGAGATGCTGGGCTCTCCACCGAGACGCTGGGCTCTCCACTGAGACGCTGGGCTCTCCACCGAAAAACAAAATTCAGAAGTAAAAGACGGGCTCTCCACCGAGACGCTGGGCTCTCCACCGAAAAACAAAGTTCAGCAGTAAAAGACGGGCTCTCCACCGAGACGCCGGGCTCTCCACCGAGACACTGGGCTCTCCACCGAAAAACAAAGTTCAGCAGTAAAAGACGGGCTCTCCACCGAGACGCTGGGCACTCCACCTAGACGCTGGGCTCTCCACCGAGAAACAAAGTTCAGCAGTAAAAGACGGGCTCTCCACCGACACGCTGGGCTCTCCACCGAGACGCTGGGCTCTCCACCGAAAAACAAATTTCAGCAGTAAAAGACGGGCTCTCCACCGAGACGCTGGGCTCTCCACCGAGACGCTGGGCTCTCCACCGACAAACAAAGTTCAGCAGTAAAAGACAGGCTCTCCACCGAGACGCTGGGCTCTCCACCGAGGCGCTGGGCTCTCCACCGAAAAACAAAGTTCAGCAGTAAAAGACGGGCTCTCCACCGAGACGCTGGGCTCTCCACCGAAAAACAAAGTTCAGCAGTAAAAGACGGGCTCTCCACTGAAATGCTGGGCTCTCCACCGAGACGCTGGACTCACCACCGAAAAACAAAATTCAGCAGTAAAAGACGGGCTCTCCACCGAGACGCTGGGCTCTCCACCGAGACGCTGGGCTCTCCACCGAAAAACAAATTTCAGCAGTAAAAGACGGGCTCTCCACAGAGACCCTCGACTCACCACCGAGACGCTGGGCTCTCCACCGAAAAACCAAGTTCAGCAGTAAAAGACGGGCTCACCACCAAGACGCTGGGCTCATTACCGAAAAACAAAGTTCAGCAGTAAAAGACGGGCTCTCCACCGAGACGCTGGACTCTCCACCGAGACGCTGGGCTCTCCCCCGAAAAACAAAGTTCAGCAGCAAAAGACGGGCTCTCCACCGAGACGCTGGGCTCTCCACCTAGACGCTGGGCTCTCCACCGAGAAACAAAATTCAGCAGTAAAAGACGGGCTCTCCACCGAGATGCTGGGCTCTCCACCGAGACGCTGGGCTCTCCACTGAGTAGCTGAGCTCTCCACCGAAAAACAAAGTTCAGAAGTAAAAGACGGGCTCTCCACCGAGACGCTGGGCTCTCCACCGAAAAACAAAGTTCAGCAGTAAAAGACGGGCTCTCCACCGAGACGCCAGGCTCTCCACCGAGACGCTGGGCTCTCCACCGACAAACAAAGTTCAGCAGTAAGAGACGGGCTCTCCACCGAGACGCTGGGCTCTCCACCGAGACGCTGGGCTCTCCACCGAAAAACAAATTTCAGCAGTAAAAGACGGGCTCTCCACCGAGACGCTGGGCTCTCCACCGAGACGCTGGGCTCTCCACCGACAAACAAAGTTCAGCAGTAAAAGACAGGCTCTCCACCGAGACGCTGGGCTCTCCACCGAGGCGCTGGGCTCTCCACCGAAAAACAAAGTTCAGCAGTAAAAGACGGGCTCTCCACCGAGACGCTGGGCTCTCCACCGAAAAACAAAGTTCAGCAGTAAAAGACGGGCTCTCCACTGAAATGATGGGCTCTCCACCGAGACGCTGGACTCACCACCGAAAAACAAAATTCAGCAGTAAAAGACGGGCTCTCCACCGAGACGCTGGGCTCTCCACCGAGACGCTGGGCTCTCCACCGAAAAACAAATTTCAGCAGTAAAAGACGGGCTCTCCACAGAGACCCTCGGCTCACCACCGAGACGCTGGGCTCTCCACCGAAAAACCAAGTTCAGCAGTAAAAGACGGGCTCACCACCAAGACGCTGGGCTCATTACCGAAAAACAAAGTTCAGCAGTAAAAGACGGGCTCTCCACCGAGACGCTGGACTCTCCACCGAGACGCTGGGCTCTCCCCCGAAAAATAAAGTTCAGCAGTAAAAGACGGGCTCTCCACCGAGACGCTGGGCTCTCCACCGAAAAACAAAGTTCAGCAGTAAAAGACGGGCTCTCCACCGAGACGCCAGGCTCTCCACCGAGACGCTGGGCTCTCCACCGAGAAACAAAGTTCAGCAGTAAGAGACGGGCTCTCCACCGAGACGCTGGGCTCTCCACCGAGATGCTGGGCTCTCCACCGAAAAACAAATTTCAGCAGTAAAAGACGGGCTCTCCACCGAGACGCTGGGCTCTCCACCGAGACGCTGGGCTCTCCACCGAGACGCTGGGCTCTCCACCGACAAACAAAGTTCAGCAGTAAAAGACAGGCTCTCCACCGAGACGCTGGGCTCTCCACCAAGACGCTGGGCTCTCCACCGACAAACAAAGTTCAGCAGTAAAAGACGGGCTCTCCACCGAGACGCTGGGCTCTCCACCGAGGCGCTGGGCTCTCCACCGAAAAACAAAGTTCAGAAGTAAAAAGCGGGCTCTCCACCGAGACGCTGGGCTCTCCACCGAAAAACAAAGTTCAGCAGTAAAAGACGGGCTCTCCACCGAGACGCCAGGCTCTCCACCGAGACGCTGGGCTCTCCACCGAAAAACAAAGTTCAGCAGTAAAAGACGGGCTCTCCACCGAGACGCTGGGTTCTCCACCGAGACGCTGGGCTCTCCACCGAAAAACAGATTTCAGCAGTAAAAGACGGGCTCTCCACCGAGACGCTGGGCTCTCCACCGAGACGCTGGGCTCTCCACCGGCAAACAAAGTTCAGCAGTAAAAGACAGGCTCTCCACCGAGACGCTGGGCTCTCCACCAAGACGCTGGGCTCTCCACCGAAAAACAAAGTTCAGCAGTAAAAGACGGGCTCTCCACCGAGACGCTGGGCTCTCCACCGAAAAACAAAGTTCAGCAGTAAAAGACGGGCTCTCCACTGAAATGCTGGGCTCTCCACCGAGACGCTGGGCTCACCACCGAAAAACAAAATTCAGCAGTAAAAGACGGGCTCTCCACCGAGACGCTGGGCTCTCCACCGAGACGCTGGGCTCTCCACCGAAAAACAAATTTCAGCAGTAAAAGACGGGCTCTCCACAGAGACCCTGGGCTCACCACCGAGACGCTGGGCTCTCCACCGAAAAACCAAGTTCAGCAGTAAAAGACGGGCTCTCCACCAAGACGCTGGGCTCATTACCGAAAAACAAAGTTCAGCAGTAAAAGACAGGCTCACCACCGAGACGCTGGACTCTCCACCGAGACGCTGGGCTCTCCCCCGAAAAACAAAGTTCAGCAGTAAAAGACGGGCTCTCCAACGAGACGCCGGGCTCTCCACCGACAAACAAAGTTCAGCAGTAAAAGACGGGCTCTCCACCGAGACGCTGGGCTCTCCATCGAAAAACAAAGTGCAGCAGTGAAAGACGGGCTCTCCACCGAGACGCTGGGCTCTCCACCTAGACGCTGGGCTCTCCACCGAGAAACAAAATTCAGCAGTAAAAGACGGGCTCTCCACCGAGATGCTGGGCTCTCCACCGAGACGCTGGGCTCTCCACTGAGACGCTGAGCTCTCCACCGAAAAACAAAGTTCAGAAGTAAAAGACGGGCTCTCCACCGAGACGCTGGGCTCTCCACCGAAAAACAAAGTTCAGCAGTAAAAGACGGGCTCTCCACCGAGACGCCAGGCTCTCCACCGAGACGCTGGGCTCTCCACCGACAAACAAAGTTCAGCAGTAAAAGACGGGCTCTCCACCGAGACGCTGGGCTCTCCACCGAGACGCTGGGCTCTCCACCGAAAAACAAATTTCAGCAGTAAAAGACGGGCTCTCCACCGAGACGCTGGGCTCCCCACCGAGACGCTGGGCTCTCCACCGACAAACAAAGTTCAGCAGTAAAAGACAGGCTCTCCACCGAGACGCTGGGCTCTCCACCAAGACGCTGGGCTCTCCACCGACAAACAAAGTTCAGCAGTAAAAGACGGGCTCTCCACCGAGACGCTGGGCTCTCCACCGAGGCGCTGGGCTCTCCACCGAAAAACAAAGTTCAGAAGTAAAAGACGGGCTCTCCACCGAGACGCTGGGCTCTCCACCGAAAAACAAAGTTCAGCAGTAAAAGACGGGCTCTCCACCGAGACGCCAGGCTCTCCACCGAGACGCTGGGCTCTCCACCGACAAACAAAGTTCAGCAGTAAAAGACGGGCTCTCCACCGAGACGCTGGGCTCTCCACCGAGACGCTGGGCTCTCCACCGAAAAACAAATTTCAGCAGTAAAAGACGGGCTCTCCACCGAGACGCTGGGCTCTCCACCGAGACGCTGGGCTCTCCACCGACAAACAAAGTTCAGCAGTAAAAGACAGGCTCTCCACCGAGACGCTGGGCTCTCCACCAAGACGCTGGGCTCTCCACCGACAAACAAAGTTCAGCAGTAACAGACGGGCTCTCCACCGAGACGCTGGGCTCTCCACCGAGGCGCTGGGCTCTCCACCGAAAAACAAAGTTCAGCAGTAAAAGACGGGCTCTCCACCGAGACGCTGAGCTCTCCACCGAAAAACAAAGTTCAGCAGTAAAAGACGGGCTCTCCACTGAAATGCTGGGCTCTCCACCGAGACGCTGGGCTCACCACCTAAAAACAAAATTCAGCAGTAAAAGACGGGCTCTCCACCGAGACGCTGGGCTCTCCACCGAGACGCTGGGCTCTCCACCGAAAAACAAATTTCAGCAGTAAAAGACGGGCTCTCCACAGAGACCCTGGGCTCAACACCTAGACGCTGGGCTCTCCACCGAAAAAACAAGTTCAGCAGTAAAAGACGGGCTCTCCACCAAGATGCTGGGCTCATTACCGAAAAACAAAGTTCAGCAGTAAAAGACAGGCTCACCACCGAGACGCTGGACTCTCCACCGACACGCTGGGCTCTCCCCCGAAAAACAAAGTTCAGCAGTAAAAGACGGGCTCTCCAACGAGACGCCGGGCTCTCCACCGACAAACAAAGTTCAGCAGTAAAAGACGGGCTCTCCACCGCGACGCTGGGCTCTCCATCGAAAAACAAAGTGCAGCAGTGAAAGACGGGCTCTCCACCGAGACGCTGGGCTCTCCACCTAGACGCTGGGCTCTCCACCGAGAAACAAAGTTCAGCAGTAAAACACGGGCTCTCCACCGAGATGCTGGGCTCTCCACCGAGACGCTGGGCTCTCCACTGAGACGCTGAGCTCTCCACCGAAAAACAAAGTTCAGAAGTAAAAGACGGGCTCTCCACCGAGACGCTGGGCTCTCCACCGAAAAACAAAGTTCAGCAGTAAAAGACGGGCTCTCCACCGAGACGCCAGGCTCTCCACCGAGACGCTGGGCTCTCCACCGACAAACAAAGTTCAGCAGTAAAAGACGGGCTCTCCACCGAGACGCTGGGCTCTCCACCGAGACGCTGGGCTCTCCACCGAAAAACAAATTTCAGCAGTAAAAGACGGGCTCTCCACCGAGACGCTGGGCTCTCCACCGAGACGCTGGGCTCTCCACCGACAAACAAAGTTCAGCAGTAAAAGACAGGCTCTCCACCGAGACGCTGGGCTCTCCACCAAGACGCTGGGCTCTCCACCGACAAACAAAGTTCAGCAGTAAAAGACGGGCTCTCCACCGAGACGCTGGGCTCTCCACCGAGACGCTGGGCTCTCCACCGACAAACAAAGTTCAGCAGTAAAAGACGGGCTCTCCAACGAGACGCTGGGTTCTCCACCGAGACGCTGGGCTCTCCACCGAAAAACAAATTTCAGCAGTAAAAGACGGGCTCTCCACCGAGACGCTGGGCTCTCCACCGAGACGCTGGGCTCTCCACCGACAAACAAAGTTCAGCAGTAAAAGACAGGCTCTCCACCGAGACGCTGGGCTCTCCACCAAGACGCTGGGCTCTCCACCGACAAACAAAGTTCAGCAGTAAAAGACGGGCTCTCCACCGAGACGCTGGGCTCTCCACCGAGGCGCTGGGCTCTCCACCGAAAAACAAAGTTCAGCAGTAAAAGACGGGCTCTCCACCGAGACGCTGGGCTCTCCACCGAAAAACAAAGTTCAGCAGTAAAAGACGGGCTCTCCACTGAAATGCTGGGCTCTCCACCGAGACGCTGGGCTCACCACCGAAAAACAAAATTCAGCAGTAAAAGACGGGCTCTCCACCGAGACGCTGGGCTCTCCACCGAGACGCTGGGCTCTCCACCGAAAAACAAATTTCAGCAGTAAAAGACGGGCTCTCCACAGAGACCCTGGGCTCACCACCGAGACGCTGGGCTCTCCACCGAAAAACCAAGTTCAGCAGTAAAAGACGGGCTCTCCACCAAGACGCTGGGCTCATTACCGAAAAACAAAGTTCAGCAGTAAAAGACGGGCTCTCCACCGAGACGCTGGACTCTCCACCGAGACGCTGGTCTCTCCCCCGAAAAACAAAGTTCAGCAGTAAAAGACGGGCTCTCCAACGAGACGCCGGGCTCTCCACCGACAAACAAAGTTCAGCAGTAAAAGACGGGCTCTCCACCGAGACGCTGGGTTCTCCACCGAGACGCTGGGCTCTCCACCGAAAAACAAATTTCAGCAGTAAAAGACGGGCTCTCCACCGAGACGCTGGGCTCTCCACCGAGACGCTGGGCTCTCCACCGACAAACAAAGTTCAGCAGTAAAAGACAGGCTCTCCACCGAGACGCTGGGCTCTCCACCAAGACGCTGGGCTCTCCACCGAAAAACAAAGTTCAGCAGTAAAAGACGGGCTCTCCACCGAGACGCTGGGCTCTCCACCGAAAAACAAAGTTCAGCAGTAAAAGACGGGCTCTCCACTGAAATGCTGGGCTCTCCACCGAGACGCTGGGCTCACCACCGAAAAACAAAATTCAGCAGTAAAAGACGGGCTCTCCACCGAGACGCTGGGCTCTCCACCGAGACGCTGGGCTCTCCACCGAAAAACAAATTTCAGCAGTAAAAGACGGGCTCTCCACAGAGACCCTGGGCTCACCACCGAGACGCTGGGCTCTCCACCGAAAAACCAAGTTCAGCAGTAAAAGACGGGCTCTCCACCAAGACGCTGGGCTCATTACCGAAAAACAAAGTTCAGCAGTAAAAGACAGGCTCACCACCGAGACGCTGGACTCTCCACCGAGACGCTGGGCTCTCCCCCGAAAAACAAAGTTCAGCAGTAAAAGACGGGCTCTCCAACGAGACGCCGGGCTCTCCACCGACAAACAAAGTTCAGCAGTAAAAGACGGGCTCTCCACCGAGACGCTGGGCTCTCCATCGAAAAACAAAGTGCAGCAGTGAAAGACGGGCTCTCCACCGAGACGCTGGGCTCTCCACCTAGACGCTGGGCTCTCCACCGAGAAACAAAATTCAGCAGTAAAAGACGGGCTCTCCACCGAGATGCTGGGCTCTCCACCGAGACGCTGGGCTCTCCACTGAGTAGCTGAGCTCTCCACCGAAAAACAAAGTTCAGAAGTAAAAGACGGGCTCTCCACCGAGACGCTGGGCTCTCCACCGAAAAACAAAGTTCAGCAGTAAAAGACGGGCTCTCCACCGAGACGCCAGGCTCTCCACCGAGACGCTGGGCTCTCCACCGACAAACAAAGTTCAGCAGTAAGAGACGGGCTCTCCACCGAGACGCTGGGCTCTCCACCGAGACGCTGGGCTCTCCACCGAAAAACAAAGTTCAGCAGTAAAAGACGGGCTCTCCACCGAGACGCTGGGCTCTCCACCGAGACGCTGGGCTCTCCACCGACAAACAAAGTTCAGCAGTAAAAGACAGGCTCTCCACCGAGACGCTGGGCTCTCCACCAAGATGCTGGGCTCTCCACCGACAAACAAAGTTCAGCAGTAAAAGACGGGCTCTCCACCGAGACGCTGGGCTCTCCACCGAGGCGCTGGGCTCTCCACCGAAAAACAAAGTTCAGAAGTAAAAGACGGGCTCTCCACCGAGACGCTGGGCTCTCCACCGAAAAACAAAGTTCAGCAGTAAAAGACGGGCTCTCCACCGAGACGCCAGGCTGTCCACCGAGACGCTGGGCTCTCCACCGAAAAACAAAGTTCAGCAGTAAAAGACGGGCTCTCCACCGAGACGCTGGGTTCTCCACCGAGACGCTGGGCTCTCCACCGAAAAACAAATTTCAGCAGTAAAAGACGGGCTCTCCACCGAGACGCTGGGCTCTCCACCGAGACGCTGGGCTCTCCACCGACAAACAAAGTTCAGCAGTAAAAGACAGGCTCTCCACCGAGACGCTGGGCTCTCCACCAAGACGCTGGGCTCTCCACCGAAAAACAAAGTTCAGCAGTAAAAGACGGGCTCTCCACTGAAATGCTGGGCTCTCCACCGAGACGCTGGGCTCACCACCGAAAAACAAAATTCAGCAGTAAAAGACGGGCTCTCCACCGAGACGCTGGGCTCTCCACCGAGACGCTGGGCTCTCCACCGAAAAACAAATTTCAGCAGTAAAAGACGGGCTCTCCACAGAGACCCTGGGCTCACCACCGAGACGCTGGGCTCTCCACCGAAAAACCAAGTTCAGCAGTAAAAGACGGGCTCTCCACCAAGACGCTGGGCTCATTACCGAAAAACAAAGTTCAGCAGTAAAAGACAGGCTCACCACCGAGACGCTGGACTCTCCACCGAGACGCTGGGCTCTCCCCCGAAAAACAAAGTTCAGCAGTAAAAGACGGGCTCTCCAACGAGACGCCGGGCTCTCCACCGACAAACAAAGTTCAGCAGTAAAAGACGGGCTCTCCACCGAGACGCTGGGCTCTCCATCGAAAAACAAAGTGCAGCAGTGAAAGACGGGCTCTCCACCGAGACGCTGGGCTCTCCACCTAGACGCTGGGCTCTCCACCGAGAAACAAAATTCAGCAGTAAAAGACGGGCTCTCCACCGAGATGCTGGGCTCTCCACCGAGACGCTGGGCTCTCCACTGAGACACTGAGCTCTCCACCGAAAAACAAAGTTCAGAAGTAAAAGACGGGCTCTCCACCGAGACGCTGGGCTCTCCACCGAAAAACAAAGTTCAGCAGTAAAAGACGGGCTCTCCACCGAGACGCCAGGCTCTCCACCGAGACGCTGGGCTCTCCACCGACAAACAAAGTTCAGCAGTAAAAGACGGGCTCTCCACCGAGACGCTGGGCTCTCCACCGAGACGCTGGGCTCTCCACCGACAAACAAAGTTCAGCAGTAAAAGACGGGCTCTCCAACGAGACGCTGGGTTCTCCACCGAGACGCTGGGCTCTCCACCGAAAAACAAATTTCAGCAGTAAAAGACGGGCTCTCCACCGAGACGCTGGGCTCTCCACCGAGACGCTGGGCTCTCCACCGACAAACAAAGTTCAGCAGTAAAAGACAGGCTCTCCACCGAGACGCTGGGCTCTCCACCGAGACGCTGGGCTCTCCACCGACAAACAAAGTTCAGCAGTAAAAGACGGGCTCTCCAACGAGACGCTGGGTTCTCCACCGAGACGCTGGGCTCTCCACCGAAAAACAAATTTCAGCAGTAAAAGACGGGCTCTCCACCGAGACGCTGGGCTCTCCACCGAGACGCTGGGCTCTCCACCGACAAACAAAGTTCAGCAGTAAAAGACAGGCTCTCCACCGAGACGCTGGGCTCTCCACCAAGACGCTGGGCTCTCCACCGACAAACAAAGTTCAGCAGTAAAAGACGGGCTCTCCACCGAGACGCTGGGCTCTCCACCGAGGCGCTGGGCTCTCCACCGAAAAACAAAGTTCAGCAGTAAAAGACGGGCTCTCCACCGAGACGCTGGGCTCTCCACCGAGACGCTGGGCTCACCACCGAAAAACAAAATTCAGCAGTAAAAGACGGGCTCTCCACCGAGACGCTGGGCTCTCCACCGAGACGCTGGGCTCTCCACCGAAAAACAAATTTCAGCAGTAAAAGACGGGCTCTCCACAGAGACCCTGGGCTCACCACCGAGACGCTGGGCTCTCCACCGAAAAACCAAGTTCAGCAGTAAAAGACGGGCTCTCCACCAAGACGCTGGGCTCATTACCGAAAAACAAAGTTCAGCAGTAAAAGACAGGCTCACCACCGAGACGCTGGACTCTCCACCGAGACGCTGGGCTCTCCCCCGAAAAACAAAGTTCAGCAGTAAAAGACGGGCTCTCCAACGAGACGCCGGGCTCTCCACCGACAAACAAAGTTCAGCAGTAAAAGACGGGCTCTCCACCGAGACGCTGGGCTCTCCATCGAAAAACAAAGTGCAGCAGTGAAAGACGGGCTCTCCACCGAGACGCTGGGCTCTCCACCTAGACGCTGGGCTCTCCACCGAGAAACAAAATTCAGCAGTAAAAGACGGGCTCTCCACCGAGATACTGGGCTCTCCACCGAGACGCTGGGCTCTCCACTGAGACACTGAGCTCTCCACCGAAAAACAAAGTTCAGAAGTAAAAGACGGGCTCTCCACCGAGACGCTGGGCTCTCCACCGACAAACAAAGTTCAGCAGTAAAAGACGGGCTCTCCAACGAGACGCTGGGTTCTCCACCGAGACGCTGGGCTCTCCACCGAAAAACAAATTTCAGCAGTAAAAGACGGGCTCTCCACCGAGACGCTGGGCTCTCCACCGAGACGCTGGGCTCTCCACCGACAAACAAAGTTCAGCAGTAAAAGACAGGCTCTCCACCGAGACGATGGGCTCTCCACCAAGACGCTGGGCTCTCCACCGACAAACAAAGTTCAGCAGTAAAAGACGGGCTCTCCACCGAGACGCTGGGCTCTCCACCGAGGCGCTGGGCTCTCCACCGAAAAACAAAGTTCAGCAGTAAAAGACGGGCTCTCCACCGAGACGCTGGGCTCTCCACCGAGACGCTGGGCTCTCCACCGACAAACAAATTTCAGCAGTAAAAGACGGGCTCTCCACCGAGACGCTGGGCTCTCCACCGAGACGCTGGGCTCTCCACCGACAAACAAAGTTCAGCAGTAAAAGACAGGCTCTCCACCGAGACGCTGGGCTCTCCACCAAGACGCTGGGCTCTCCACCGACAAACAAAGTTCAGCAGTAAAAGACGGGCTCTCCACCGAGACGCTGGGCTCTCCACCGAGGCGCTGGGCTCTCCACCGAAAAACAAAGTTCAGCAGTAAAAGACGGGCTCTCCACCGAGACGCTGGGCTCTCCACCGAAAAACAAAGTTCAGCAGTAAAAGACGGGCTCTCCACTGAAATGCTGGGCTCTCCACCGAGACGCTGGGCTCACCACCGAAAAACAAAATTCAGCAGTAAAAGACGGGCTCTCCACCGAGACGCTGGGCTCTCCACCGAGACGCTGGGCTCTCCACCGAAAAACAAATTTCAGCAGTAAAAGACGGGCTCTCCACAGAGACCCTGGGCTCACCACCGAGACGCTGGGCTCTCCACCGAAAAACCAAGTTCAGCAGTAAAAGACGGGCTCTCCACCAAGACGCTGGGCTCATTACCGAAAAACAAAGTTCAGCAGTAAAAGACGGGCTCTCCACCGAGACGCTGGACTCTCCACCGAGACGCTGGTCTCTCCCCCGAAAAACAAAGTTCAGCAGTAAAAGACGGGCTCTCCAACGAGACGCCGGGCTCTCCACCGACAAACAAAGTTCAGCAGTAAAAGACGGGCTCTCCACCGAGACGCTGGGTTCTCCACCGAGACGCTGGGCTCTCCACCGAAAAACAAATTTCAGCAGTAAAAGACGGGCTCTCCACCGAGACGCTGGGCTCTCCACCGAGACGCTGGGCTCTCCACCGACAAACAAAGTTCAGCAGTAAAAGACAGGCTCTCCACCGAGACGCTGGGCTCTCCACCAAGACGCTGGGCTCTCCACCGAAAAACAAAGTTCAGCAGTAAAAGACGGGCTCTCCACCGAGACGCTGGGCTCTCCACCGAAAAACAAAGTTCAGCAGTAAAAGACGGGCTCTCCACTGAAATGCTGGGCTCTCCACCGAGACGCTGGGCTCACCACCGAAAAACAAAATTCAGCAGTAAAAGACGGGCTCTCCACCGAGACGCTGGGCTCTCCACCGAGACGCTGGGCTCTCCACCGAAAAACAAATTTCAGCAGTAAAAGACGGGCTCTCCACAGAGACCCTGGGCTCACCACCGAGACGCTGGGCTCTCCACCGAAAAACCAAGTTCAGCAGTAAAAGACGGGCTCTCCACCAAGACGCTGGGCTCATTACCGAAAAACAAAGTTCAGCAGTAAAAGACAGGCTCACCACCGAGACGCTGGACTCTCCACCGAGACGCTGGGCTCTCCCCCGAAAAACAAAGTTCAGCAGTAAAAGACGGGCTCTCCAACGAGACGCCGGGCTCTCCACCGACAAACAAAGTTCAGCAGTAAAAGACGGGCTCTCCACCGAGACGCTGGGCTCTCCATCGAAAAACAAAGTGCAGCAGTGAAAGACGGGCTCTCCACCGAGACGCTGGGCTCTCCACCTAGACGCTGGGCTCTCCACCGAGAAACAAAATTCAGCAGTAAAAGACGGGCTCTCCACCGAGATGCTGGGCTCTCCACCGAGACGCTGGGCTCTCCACTGAGTAGCTGAGCTCTCCACCGAAAAACAAAGTTCAGAAGTAAAAGACGGGCTCTCCACCGAGACGCTGGGCTCTCCACCGAAAAACAAAGTTCAGCAGTAAAAGACGGGCTCTCCACCGAGACGCCAGGCTCTCCACCGAGACGCTGGGCTCTCCACCGACAAACAAAGTTCAGCAGTAAGAGACGGGCTCTCCACCGAGACGCTGGGCTCTCCACCGAGACGCTGGGCTCTCCACCGAAAAACAAAGTTCAGCAGTAAAAGACGGGCTCTCCACCGAGACGCTGGGCTCTCCACCGAGACGCTGGGCTCTCCACCGACAAACAAAGTTCAGCAGTAAAAGACAGGCTCTCCACCGAGACGCTGGGCTCTCCACCAAGATGCTGGGCTCTCCACCGACAAACAAAGTTCAGCAGTAAAAGACGGGCTCTCCACCGAGACGCTGGGCTCTCCACCGAGGCGCTGGGCTCTCCACCGAAAAACAAAGTTCAGAAGTAAAAGACGGGCTCTCCACCGAGACGCTGGGCTCTCCACCGAAAAACAAAGTTCAGCAGTAAAAGACGGGCTCTCCACCGAGACGCCAGGCTGTCCACCGAGACGCTGGGCTCTCCACCGAAAAACAAAGTTCAGCAGTAAAAGACGGGCTCTCCACCGAGACGCTGGGTTCTCCACCGAGACGCTGGGCTCTCCACCGAAAAACAAATTTCAGCAGTAAAAGACGGGCTCTCCACCGAGACGCTGGGCTCTCCACCGAGACGCTGGGCTCTCCACCGACAAACAAAGTTCAGCAGTAAAAGACAGGCTCTCCACCGAGACGCTGGGCTCTCCACCAAGACGCTGGGCTCTCCACCGAAAAACAAAGTTCAGCAGTAAAAGACGGGCTCTCCACTGAAATGCTGGGCTCTCCACCGAGACGCTGGGCTCACCACCGAAAAACAAAATTCAGCAGTAAAAGACGGGCTCTCCACCGAGACGCTGGGCTCTCCACCGAGACGCTGGGCTCTCCACCGAAAAACAAATTTCAGCAGTAAAAGACGGGCTCTCCACAGAGACCCTGGGCTCACCACCGAGACGCTGGGCTCTCCACCGAAAAACCAAGTTCAGCAGTAAAAGACGGGCTCTCCACCAAGACGCTGGGCTCATTACCGAAAAACAAAGTTCAGCAGTAAAAGACAGGCTCACCACCGAGACGCTGGACTCTCCACCGAGACGCTGGGCTCTCCCCCGAAAAACAAAGTTCAGCAGTAAAAGACGGGCTCTCCAACGAGACGCCGGGCTCTCCACCGACAAACAAAGTTCAGCAGTAAAAGACGGGCTCTCCACCGAGACGCTGGGCTCTCCATCGAAAAACAAAGTGCAGCAGTGAAAGACGGGCTCTCCACCGAGACGCTGGGCTCTCCACCTAGACGCTGGGCTCTCCACCGAGAAACAAAATTCAGCAGTAAAAGACGGGCTCTCCACCGAGATGCTGGGCTCTCCACCGAGACGCTGGGCTCTCCACTGAGACACTGAGCTCTCCACCGAAAAACAAAGTTCAGAAGTAAAAGACGGGCTCTCCACCGAGACGCTGGGCTCTCCACCGAAAAACAAAGTTCAGCAGTAAAAGACGGGCTCTCCACCGAGACGCCAGGCTCTCCACCGAGACGCTGGGCTCTCCACCGACAAACAAAGTTCAGCAGTAAAAGACGGGCTCTCCACCGAGACGCTGGGCTCTCCACCGAGACGCTGGGCTCTCCACCGACAAACAAAGTTCAGCAGTAAAAGACGGGCTCTCCAACGAGACGCTGGGTTCTCCACCGAGACGCTGGGCTCTCCACCGAAAAACAAATTTCAGCAGTAAAAGACGGGCTCTCCACCGAGACGCTGGGCTCTCCACCGAGACGCTGGGCTCTCCACCGACAAACAAAGTTCAGCAGTAAAAGACAGGCTCTCCACCGAGACGCTGGGCTCTCCACCGAGACGCTGGGCTCTCCACCGACAAACAAAGTTCAGCAGTAAAAGACGGGCTCTCCAACGAGACGCTGGGTTCTCCACCGAGACGCTGGGCTCTCCACCGAAAAACAAATTTCAGCAGTAAAAGACGGGCTCTCCACCGAGACGCTGGGCTCTCCACCGAGACGCTGGGCTCTCCACCGACAAACAAAGTTCAGCAGTAAAAGACAGGCTCTCCACCGAGACGCTGGGCTCTCCACCAAGACGCTGGGCTCTCCACCGACAAACAAAGTTCAGCAGTAAAAGACGGGCTCTCCACCGAGACGCTGGGCTCTCCACCGAGGCGCTGGGCTCTCCACCGAAAAACAAAGTTCAGCAGTAAAAGACGGGCTCTCCACCGAGACGCTGGGCTCTCCACCGAGACGCTGGGCTCACCACCGAAAAACAAAATTCAGCAGTAAAAGACGGGCTCTCCACCGAGACGCTGGGCTCTCCACCGAGACGCTGGGCTCTCCACCGAAAAACAAATTTCAGCAGTAAAAGACGGGCTCTCCACAGAGACCCTGGGCTCACCACCGAGACGCTGGGCTCTCCACCGAAAAACCAAGTTCAGCAGTAAAAGACGGGCTCTCCACCAAGACGCTGGGCTCATTACCGAAAAACAAAGTTCAGCAGTAAAAGACAGGCTCACCACCGAGACGCTGGACTCTCCACCGAGACGCTGGGCTCTCCCCCGAAAAACAAAGTTCAGCAGTAAAAGACGGGCTCTCCAACGAGACGCCGGGCTCTCCACCGACAAACAAAGTTCAGCAGTAAAAGACGGGCTCTCCACCGAGACGCTGGGCTCTCCATCGAAAAACAAAGTGCAGCAGTGAAAGACGGGCTCTCCACCGAGACGCTGGGCTCTCCACCTAGACGCTGGGCTCTCCACCGAGAAACAAAATTCAGCAGTAAAAGACGGGCTCTCCACCGAGATACTGGGCTCTCCACCGAGACGCTGGGCTCTCCACTGAGACACTGAGCTCTCCACCGAAAAACAAAGTTCAGAAGTAAAAGACGGGCTCTCCACCGAGACGCTGGGCTCTCCACCGACAAACAAAGTTCAGCAGTAAAAGACGGGCTCTCCAACGAGACGCTGGGTTCTCCACCGAGACGCTGGGCTCTCCACCGAAAAACAAATTTCAGCAGTAAAAGACGGGCTCTCCACCGAGACGCTGGGCTCTCCACCGAGACGCTGGGCTCTCCACCGACAAACAAAGTTCAGCAGTAAAAGACAGGCTCTCCACCGAGACGCTGGGCTCTCCACCAAGACGCTGGGCTCTCCACCGACAAACAAAGTTCAGCAGTAAAAGACGGGCTCTCCACCGAGACGCTGGGCTCTCCACCGAGGCGCTGGGCTCTCCACCGAAAAACAAAGTTCAGCAGTAAAAGACGGGCTCTCCACCGAGACGCTGGGCTCTCCACCGAGACGCTGGGCTCTCCACCGACAAACAAAGTTCAGCAGTAAAAGACAGGCTCTCCACCGAGACGCTGGGCTCTCCACCAAGACGCTGGGCTCTCCACCGACAAACAAAGTTCAGCAGTAAAAGACGGGCTCTCCACCGAGACGCTGGGCTCTCCACCGAGGCGCTGGGCTCTCCACCGAAAAACAAAGTTCAGCAGTAAAAGACGGGCTCTCCACCGAGACGCTGGGCTCTCCACCGAAAAACAAAGTTCAGCAGTAAAAGACGGGCTCTCCACTGAAATGCTGGGCTCTCCACCGAGACGCTGGGCTCACCACCGAAAAACAAAATTCAGCAGTAAAAGACGGGCTCTCCACCGAGACGCTGGGCTCTCCACCGAGACGCTGGGCTCTCCACCGAAAAACAAATTTCAGCAGTAAAAGACGGGCTCTCCACAGAGACCCTGGGCTCACCACCGAGACGCTGGGCTCTCCACCGAAAAACCAAGTTCAGCAGTAAAAGACGGGCTCTCCACCAAGACGCTGGGCTCATTACCGAAAAACAAAGTTCAGCAGTAAAAGACGGGCTCTCCACCGAGACGCTGGACTCTCCACCGAGACGCTGGTCTCTCCCCCGAAAAACAAAGTTCAGCAGTAAAAGACGGGCTCTCCAACGAGACGCCGGGCTCTCCACCGACAAACAAAGTTCAGCAGTAAAAGACGGGCTCTCCACCGAGACGCTGGGTTCTCCACCGAGACGCTGGGCTCTCCACCGAAAAACAAATTTCAGCAGTAAAAGACGGGCTCTCCACCGAGACGCTGGGCTCTCCACCGAGACGCTGGGCTCTCCACCGACAAACAAAGTTCAGCAGTAAAAGACAGGCTCTCCACCGAGACGCTGGGCTCTCCACCAAGACGCTGGGCTCTCCACCGAAAAACAAAGTTCAGCAGTAAAAGACGGGCTCTCCACCGAGACGCTGGGCTCTCCACCGAAAAACAAAGTTCAGCAGTAAAAGACGGGCTCTCCACTGAAATGCTGGGCTCTCCACCGAGACGCTGGGCTCACCACCGAAAAACAAAATTCAGCAGTAAAAGACGGGCTCTCCACCGAGACGCTGGGCTCTCCACCGAGACGCTGGGCTCTCCACCGAAAAACAAATTTCAGCAGTAAAAGACGGGCTCTCCACAGAGACCCTGGGCTCACCACCGAGACGCTGGGCTCTCCACCGAAAAACCAAGTTCAGCAGTAAAAGACGGGCTCTCCACCAAGACGCTGGGCTCATTACCGAAAAACAAAGTTCAGCAGTAAAAGACAGGCTCACCACCGAGACGCTGGACTCTCCACCGAGACGCTGGGCTCTCCCCCGAAAAACAAAGTTCAGCAGTAAAAGACGGGCTCTCCAACGAGACGCCGGGCTCTCCACCGACAAACAAAGTTCAGCAGTAAAAGACGGGCTCTCCACCGAGACGCTGGGCTCTCCATCGAAAAACAAAGTGCAGCAGTGAAAGACGGGCTCTCCACCGAGACGCTGGGCTCTCCACCTAGACGCTGGGCTCTCCACCGAGAAACAAAATTCAGCAGTAAAAGACGGGCTCTCCACCGAGATGCTGGGCTCTCCACCGAGACGCTGGGCTCTCCACTGAGTAGCTGAGCTCTCCACCGAAAAACAAAGTTCAGAAGTAAAAGACGGGCTCTCCACCGAGACGCTGGGCTCTCCACCGAAAAACAAAGTTCAGCAGTAAAAGACGGGCTCTCCACCGAGACGCCAGGCTCTCCACCGAGACGCTGGGCTCTCCACCGACAAACAAAGTTCAGCAGTAAGAGACGGGCTCTCCACCGAGACGCTGGGCTCTCCACCGAGACGCTGGGCTCTCCACCGAAAAACAAAGTTCAGCAGTAAAAGACGGGCTCTCCACCGAGACGCTGGGCTCTCCACCGAGACGCTGGGCTCTCCACCGACAAACAAAGTTCAGCAGTAAAAGACAGGCTCTCCACCGAGACGCTGGGCTCTCCACCAAGATGCTGGGCTCTCCACCGACAAACAAAGTTCAGCAGTAAAAGACGGGCTCTCCACCGAGACGCTGGGCTCTCCACCGAGGCGCTGGGCTCTCCACCGAAAAACAAAGTTCAGAAGTAAAAGACGGGCTCTCCACCGAGACGCTGGGCTCTCCACCGAAAAACAAAGTTCAGCAGTAAAAGACGGGCTCTCCACCGAGACGCCAGGCTGTCCACCGAGACGCTGGGCTCTCCACCGAAAAACAAAGTTCAGCAGTAAAAGACGGGCTCTCCACCGAGACGCTGGGTTCTCCACCGAGACGCTGGGCTCTCCACCGAAAAACAAATTTCAGCAGTAAAAGACGGGCTCTCCACCGAGACGCTGGGCTCTCCACCGAGACGCTGGGCTCTCCACCGACAAACAAAGTTCAGCAGTAAAAGACAGGCTCTCCACCGAGACGCTGGGCTCTCCACCAAGACGCTGGGCTCTCCACCGAAAAACAAAGTTCAGCAGTAAAAGACGGGCTCTCCACTGAAATGCTGGGCTCTCCACCGAGACGCTGGGCTCACCACCGAAAAACAAAATTCAGCAGTAAAAGACGGGCTCTCCACCGAGACGCTGGGCTCTCCACCGAGACGCTGGGCTCTCCACCGAAAAACAAATTTCAGCAGTAAAAGACGGGCTCTCCACAGAGACCCTGGGCTCACCACCGAGACGCTGGGCTCTCCACCGAAAAACCAAGTTCAGCAGTAAAAGACGGGCTCTCCACCAAGACGCTGGGCTCATTACCGAAAAACAAAGTTCAGCAGTAAAAGACAGGCTCACCACCGAGACGCTGGACTCTCCACCGAGACGCTGGGCTCTCCCCCGAAAAACAAAGTTCAGCAGTAAAAGACGGGCTCTCCACCGAGACGCCAGGCTCTCCACCGAGACGCTGGGCTCTCCACCGACAAACAAAGTTCAGCAGTAAGAGACGGGCTCTCCACCGAGACGCTGGGCTCTCCACCGAGACGCTGGGCTCTCCACCGAAAAACAAAGTTCAGCAGTAAAAGACGGGCTCTCCACCGAGACGCTGGGCTCTCCACCGAGACGCTGGGCTCTCCACCGACAAACAAAGTTCAGCAGTAAAAGACAGGCTCTCCACCGAGACGCTGGGCTCTCCACCAAGATGCTGGGCTCTCCACCGACAAACAAAGTTCAGCAGTAAAAGACGGGCTCTCCACCGAGACGCTGGGCTCTCCACCGAGGCGCTGGGCTCTCCACCGAAAAACAAAGTTCAGAAGTAAAAGACGGGCTCTCCACCGAGACGCTGGGCTCTCCACCGAAAAACAAAGTTCAGCAGTAAAAGACGGGCTCTCCACCGAGACGCCAGGCTGTCCACCGAGACGCTGGGCTCTCCACCGAAAAACAAAGTTCAGCAGTAAAAGACGGGCTCTCCACCGAGACGCTGGGTTCTCCACCGAGACGCTGGGCTCTCCACCGAAAAACAAATTTCAGCAGTAAAAGACGGGCTCTCCACCGAGACGCTGGGCTCTCCACCGAGACGCTGGGCTCTCCACCGACAAACAAAGTTCAGCAGTAAAAGACGGGCTCTCCACCGAGACGCTGGGCTCTCCACCAAGACGCTGGGCTCTCCACCGAAAAACAAAGTTCAGCAGTAAAAGACGGGCTCTCCACTGAAATGCTGGGCTCTCCACCGAGACGCTGGGCTCACCACCGAAAAACAAAATTCAGCAGTAAAAGACGGGCTCTCCACCGAGACGCTGGGCTCTCCACCGAGACGCTGGGCTCTCCACCGAAAAACAAATTTCAGCAGTAAAAGACGGGCTCTCCACAGAGACCCTGGGCTCACCACCGAGACGCTGGGCTCTCCACCGAAAAACCAAGTTCAGCAGTAAAAGACGGGCTCTCCACCAAGACGCTGGGCTCATTACCGAAAAACAAAGTTCAGCAGTAAAAGACAGGCTCACCACCGAGACGCTGGACTCTCCACCGAGACGCTGGGCTCTCCCCCGAAAAACAAAGTTCAGCAGTAAAAGACGGGCTCTCCAACGAGACGCCGGGCTCTCCACCGACAAACAAAGTTCAGCAGTAAAAGACGGGCTCTCCACCGAGACGCTGGGCTCTCCATCGAAAAACAAAGTGCAGCAGTGAAAGACGGGCTCTCCACCGAGACGCTGGGCTCTCCACCTAGACGCTGGGCTCTCCACCGAGAAACAAAATTCAGCAGTAAAAGACGGGCTCTCCACCGAGATGCTGGGCTCTCCACCGAGACGCTGGGCTCTCCACTGAGACACTGAGCTCTCCACCGAAAAACAAAGTTCAGAAGTAAAAGACGGGCTCTCCACCGAGACGCTGGGCTCTCCACCGAAAAACAAAGTTCAGCAGTAAAAGACGGGCTCTCCACCGAGACGCCAGGCTCTCCACCGAGACGCTGGGCTCTCCACCGACAAACAAAGTTCAGCAGTAAAAGACGGGCTCTCCACCGAGACGCTGGGCTCTCCACCGAGACGCTGGGCTCTCCACCGAAAAACAAATTTCAGCAGTAAAAGACGGGCTCTCCACCGAGACGCTGGGCTCTCCACCGAGACGCTGGGCTCTCCACCGACAAACAAAGTTCAGCAGTAAAAGACAGGCTCTCCACCGAGACGCTGGGCTCTCCACCAAGACGCTGGGCTCTCCACCGACAAACAAAGTTCAGCAGTAAAAGACGGGCTCTCCACCGAGACGCTGGGCTCTCCACCGAGGCGCTGGGCTCTCCACCGAAAAACAAAGTTCAGCAGTAAAAGACGGGCTCTCCACCGAGACGCCAGGCTCTCCACCGAGACGCTGGGCTCTCCACCGAAAAACAAAGTTCAGCAGTAAAAGACGGGCTCTCCACCGAGACGCTGGGTTCTCCACCGAGACGCTGGGCTCTCCACCGAAAAACAAATTTCAGCAGTAAAAGACGGGCTCTCCACCGAGACGCTGGGCTCTCCACCGAGACGCTGGGCTCTCCACCGACAAACAAAGTTCAGCAGTAAAAGAGAGGCTCTCCACCGAGACGCTGGGCTCTCCACCAAGACGCTGGGCTCTCCACCGAAAAACAAAGTTCAGCAGTAAAAGACGGGCTCTCCACCGAGACGCTGGGCTCTCCACCGAAAAACAAAGTTCAGCAGTAAAAGACGGGCTCTCCACTGAAATGCTGGGCTCTCCACCGAGACGCTGGGCTCACCACCGAAAAACAAAATTCAGCAGTAAAAGACGGGCTCTCCACCGAGACGCTGGGCTCTCCACCGAGACGCTGGGCTCTCCACCGAAAAACAAATTTCAGCAGTAAAAGACGGGCTCTCCACAGAGACCCTGGGCTCACCACCGAGACGCTGGGCTCTCCACCGAAAAACCAAGTTCAGCAGTAAAAGACGGGCTCTCCACCAAGACGCTGGGCTCATTACCGAAAAACAAAGTTCAGCAGTAAAAGACAGGCTCACCACCGAGACGCTGGACTCTCCACCGAGACGCTGGGCTCTCCCCCGAAAAACAAAGTTCAGCAGTAAAAGACGGGCTCTCCAACGAGACGCCGGGCTCTCCACCGACAAACAAAGTTCAGCAGTAAAAGACGGGCTCTCCACCGAGACGCTGGGCTCTCCATCGAAAAACAAAGTGCAGCAGTGAAAGACGGGCTCTCCACCGAGACGCTGGGCTCTCCACCTAGACGCTGGGCTCTCCACCGAGAAACAAAATTCAGCAGTAAAAGACGGGCTCTCCACCGAGATGCTGGGCTCTCCACCGAGACGCTGGGCTCTCCACTGAGACGCTGAGCTCTCCACCGAAAAACAAAGTTCAGAAGTAAAAGACGGGCTCTCCACCGAGACGCTGGGCTCTCCACCGAAAAACAAAGTTCAGCAGTAAAAGACGGGCTCTCCACCGAGACGCCAGGCTCTCCACCGAGACGCTGGGCTCTCCACCGACAAACAAAGTTCAGCAGTAAAAGACGGGCTCTCCACCGAGACGCTGGGCTCTCCACCGAGACGCTGGGCTCTCCACCGAAAAACAAATTTCAGCAGTAAAAGACGGGCTCTCCACCGAGACGCTGGGCTCTCCACCGAGACGCTGGGCTCTCCACCGACAAACAAAGTTCAGCAGTAAAAGACAGGCTCTCCACCGAGACGCTGGGCTCTCCACCAAGACGCTGGGCTCTCCACCGACAAACAAAGTTCAGCAGTAAAAGACGGGCTCTCCACCGAGACGCTGGGCTCTCCACCGAGGCGCTGGGCTCTCCACCGAAAAACAAAGTTCAGAAGTAAAAGACGGGCTCTCCACCGAGACGCTGGGCTCTCCACCGAAAAACAAAGTTCAGCAGTAAAAGACGGGCTCTCCACCGAGACGCTGGGCTCTCCACCGAGACGCTGGGCTCTCCACCGACAAACAAAGTTCAGCAGTAAAAGACGGGCTCTCCACCGAGACGCTGGGCTCTCCACCGAGACGCTGGGCTCTCCACCGACAAACAAAGTTCAGCAGTAAAAGACAGGCTCTCCACCGAGACGCTGGGCTCTCCACCAAGACGCTGGGCTCTCCACCGACAAACAAAGTTCAGCAGTAAAAGACGGGCTCTCCACCGAGACGCTGGACTCTCCACCGAGACGCTGGTCTCTCCCCCGAAAAACAAAGTTCAGCAGTAAAAGACGGTCTCTCCACCGAGACGCTGGGCTCTCCACCGAAAAACAAAGTTCAGCAGTAAAAGACGGGCTCTCCACCGAGACGCTGGGCTCTCCACCGAGACGCTGGGCTCTCCACCGAAAAACAAAGTTCAGCAGTAAAAGACGGGCTCTCCACCGAGACGCTGGGCTCTCCACCGAAAAACAAAGTTCAGCAGTAAAAGACGGGCTCTCCACTGAAATGCTGGGCTCTCCACCGAGACGCTGGGCTCACCACCGAAAAACAAAATTCAGCAGTAAAAGACGGGCTCTCCACCGAGACGCTGGGCTCTCCACCGAGACGCTTGGCTCTCCACCGAAAAACAAATTTCAGCAGTAAAAGACGGGCTCTCCACAGAGACCCTGGGCTCACCACCGAGACGCTGGGCTCTCCACCGAAAAACCAAGTTCAGCAGTAAAAGACGGGCTCTCCACCAAGACGCTGGGCTCATTACCGAAAAACAAAGTTCAGCAGTAAAAGACGGGCTCTCCACCGAGACGCTGGACTCTCCACCGAGACGCTGGTCTCTCCCCCGAAAAACAAAGTTCAGCAGTAAAAGACGGGCTCTCCAACGAGACGCCGGGCTCTCCACCGACAAACAAAGTTCAGCAGTAAAAGACGGGCTCTCCACCGAGACGCTGGGCTCTCCACCGACACGCTGGGCTCTCCACCGAAAAACAAAGTTCAGCAGTAAAAGACGGGCTCTCCACCGAGACGCTGGGCTCTCCACCGAAAAACAAAGTTCAGCAGTAAAAGACGGGCTCTCCACTGAAATGCTGGGCTCTCCACCGAGACGCTGGGCTCACCACCGAAAAACAAAATTCAGCAGTAAAAGACGGGCTCTCCACCGAGACGCTGGGCTCTCCACCGAGACGCTGGGCTCTCCACCGAAAAACAAATTTCAGCAGTAAAAGACGGGCTCTCCACCGAGACCCTGGGCTCACCACCGAGACGCTGGGCTCTCCACCGAAAAACCAAGTTCAGCAGTAAAAGACGGGCTCTCCACCAAGACGCTGGGCTCATTACCGAAAAACAAAGTTCAGCAGTTAAAGACGGGCTCTCCACCGAGACGCTGGACTCTCCACCCAGACGCTGGGCTCTCCACCGAAAAACAAAGGTCAGCAGTAAAAGATGGGCTCTCCAACGAGACGCCGGGCTCTCCACCGACAAACAAAGTTCAGCAGTAAAAGACGGGCTCTCCACCGAGACGCTGGGCTCTCCACCGAGACGCTGGGCTCTCCACCGAAAAACAAAGTTCAGCAGTAAAAGACGGGCTCTCCACCGAGACGCTGGGCTCTCCACCGACAAACAAAGTTCAGTAGTAAAAGACGGGCTCTCCACCGAGACGCTGGGCTCTCCACCGAGGCGCTGGGCTCTCCACCGAAAAACAAAGTTCAGAAGTAAAAGACGGGCTCTCCACCGAGACGCTGGACTCTCCACCGAGTAACAAAGTTCAGCAGTAAAAGACGGGCTCTCCACCGAGACGCCAGGCTCTCCACCGAGACGCTGGGCTCTCCACCGACAAACAAAGTTCAGCAGTAAAAGACGGGCTCTCCACCGAGACGCTGGGCTCTCCACCGAGACGCTGGGCTCTCCACCGAAAAACAAATTTCAGCAGTAAAAGACGGGCTCTCCACCGAGACGCTGGGCTCTCCACCGAGACGCTGGGCTCTCCACCGACAAACAAGGTTCAGCAGTAAAAGACAGGCTCTCCACCGAGACGCTGGGCTCTCCACCAAGACGCTGGGCTCTCCACCGACAAACAAAGTTCAGCAGTAAAACACGGGCTCTCCACCGAGACGCTGGACTCCCCACCGAGGCGCTGGGCTCTCCACCAAAAAACAAAGTTCAGCAGTAAAAGACGGGCTCTCCACCGAGACGCTGGGCTCTCCACCGAGGCGCTGGGCTCTCCACCGAAAAACAAAGTTCAGCAGTAAAAGACGGGCTCTCCACTGAAATGCTGGGCTCTCCACCGAGACGCTGGGCTCACCACCGAAAAACAAAATTCAGCAGTAAAAGACGGGCTCTCCACCGAGACGCTGGGCTCTCCACCGAGACGCTGGGCTCTCCACCGAAAAACAAATTTCAGCAGTAAAAGACGGGCTCTCCACCAAGACGCTGGGCTCATTACCGAAAAACAAAGTTCAGCAGTAAAAGACGGGCTCTCCACCGAGACGCTGGACTCTCCACCGAGACGCTGGACTCTCCACCGAGACGCTGGTCTCTCCCCCGAAAAACAAAGTTCAGCAGTAAAAGACGGGCTCTCCAACGAGACGCCGGGCTCTCCACCGACAAACAAAGTTCAGCAGTAAAAGACGGGCTCTCCACCGAGACGCTGGGCTCTCCACCGACACGCTGGGCTCTCCACCGAAAAACAAAGTTCAGCAGTAAAAGACGGGCTCTCCACCGAGACGCTGGGCTCTCCACCGAAAAACAAAGTTCAGCAGTAAAAGACGGGCTCTCCACTGAAATGCTGGGCTCTCCACCGAGATGCTGGGCTCACCACCGAAAAACAAAATTCAGCAGTAAAAGACGGGCTCTCCACTGAGACGCTGGGCGCTCCACCGAGACGCTGGGCTCTCCACCGCAAAACAAATTTCAGCAGTAAAAGACGGGCTCTCCACCGAGACCCTGGGCTCACCACCGAGACGCTGGGCTCTCCACCGAAAAACCAAGTTCAGCAGTAAAAGACGGGCTCTCCACCAAGACGCTGGGCTCATTACCGAAAAACAAAGTTCAGCAGTAAAAGACGGGCTCTCCACCGAGACGCTGGACTCTCCACCGAGACGCTGGGCTCTCCACCAAAAAACAAAGTTCAGCAGTAAAAGATGGGCTCTCCACCGAGACGCCGGGCTCTCCACCGACAAACAAAGTTCAGCAGTAAAAGACGGGCTCTCCACCGAGACGCTGGGCTCTCCACCGAGACGCTGGGCTCTCCACCGAAAAACAAAGTTCAGCAGTAAAAGACGGGCTCTCCACCGAGACGCTGGGCTCTCCACCGAAAAACAAAGCTCAGCAGTAAAAGACGGGCTCTCCACTGAAATGCTGGGCTCTCCACCGAGACGCTGGGCTCACCACCGAAAAACAAAATTCAGCAGTAAAAGAGGGGCTCTCCACCGAGACGCTGGGCTCTCCACCGAGACGCTGGGCTCTCCACCGAGACGCTGGGCTCTCCACCGAAAAACAAAGTTCAGAAGTAAAAGACGGGCTCTCCACCGAGACGCTGGGCTCTCCACCGAAAAACAAAGTTCAGCAGTAAAAGACGGGCTCTCCACTGAGACGCTGGGCACTCCACCTAGACGCTGGGCTCTCCACCGAAAAACAAAGCTCAGCAGTAAAAGACGGGCTCTCCACCGAGACGCTGGGCTCTCCACCGAAAAACAAAGTTCAGCAGTAAAAGACGGGCTCTCCACTGAAATGCTGGGCTCTCCACCGAGACGCTGGGCTCACCACCGAAAAACAAAATTCAGCAGTAAAAGACGGGCTCTCCACCGAGACGCTGGGCTCTCCACCGAGACGCTGGGCTCTCCACCGAAAAACAAATTTCAGCAGTAAAAGACGGGCTCTCCACCGAGACCCTGGGCTCACCACCGAGACGCTGGGCTCTCCACTGAAAAACCAAGTTCAGCAGTAAAAGACGGGCTCTCCACCGAGACGCTGGGCTCTCCACCGAGACGCTGGGCTCTCCACCGAAAAACAAAGTTCAGCAGTAAAAGACGGGCTCTCCACCGAGACGCTGGGCTCTCCACCGACAAACAAAGTTCAGTAGTAAAAGACGGGCTCTCCACCGAGACGCTGGGCTCTCCACCGAGGCGCTGGGCTCTCCACCGAAAAACAAAGTTCAGAAGTAAAAGACGGGCTCTCCACCGAGACGCTGGGCTCTCCACCGAAAAACAAAGTTCAGCAGTAAAAGACGGGCTCTCCACCGAGACGCCAGGCTCTCCACCGAGACGCTGGGCTCTCCACCGACAAACAAAGTTCAGCAGTAAAAGACGGGCTCTCCACCGAGACGCTGGGCTCTCCACCGAGACGCTGGGCTCTCCACCGAAAAACAAATTTCAGCAGTAAAAGACGGGCTCTCCACCGAGACGCTGGGCTCTCCACCGAGACGCTGGGCTCTCCACCGACAAACAAGGTTCAGCAGTAAAAGACAGGCTCTCCACCGAGACGCTGGGCTCTCCACCAAGACGCTGGGCTCTCCACCGACAAACAAAGTTCAGCAGTAAAACACGGGCTCTCCACCGAGACGCTGGACTCCCCACCGAGGCGCTGGGCTCTCCACCGAAAAACAAAGTTCAGCAGTAAAAGACGGGCTCTCCACCGAGACGCTGGGCTCACCACCGAGACGCTGGGCTCTCCACCGAAAAACCTAGTTCAGCAGTAAAAGACGGGCTCTCCACTGAAATGCTGGGCTCTCCACCGAGACGCTGGGCTCTCCACCGAAAAACAAAGTTCAGCAGTAAAAGACGGGCTCTCCACTGAAATGCTGGGCTCTCCACCGAGACGCTGGGCTCACCACCGAAAAACAAAATTCAGCAGTAAAAGACGGGCTCTCCACCAAGACGCTGGGCTCATTACCGAAAAACAAAGTTCAGCAGTAAAAGACGGGCTCTCCACCGAGACGCTGGACTCTCCACCGAGACGCTGGTCTCTCCCCCGAAAAACAAAGTTCAGCAGTAAAAGACGGGCTCTCCAACGAGACGCCGGGCTCTCCACCGACAAACAAAGTTCAGCAGTAAAAGACGGGCTCTCCACCGAGACGCTGGGCTCTCCACCGACACGCTGGGCTCTCCACCGAAAAACAAAGTTCAGCAGTAAAAGACGGGCTCTCCACCGAGACGCTGGGCTCTCCACCGAAAAACAAAGTTCAGCAGTAAAAGACGGGCTCTCCACTGAAATGCTGGGCTCTCCACCGAGATGCTGGGCTCACCACCGAAAAACAAAGTTCAGCAGTAAAAGACGGGCTCTCCACCGAGACGCCAGGCTCTCCACCGAGACGCTGGGCTCTCCACCGACAAACAAAGTTCAGCAGTAAAAGACGGGCTCTCCACCGAGACGCTGGGCTCTCCACCGAGACGCTGGGCTCTCCACCGAAAAACAAATTTCAGCAGTAAAAGACGGGCTCTCCACCGAGACGCTGGGCTCTCCACCGAGACGCTGGGCTCTCCACCGACAAACAAAGTTCAGCAGTAAAAGACAGGCTCTCCACCGAGACGCTGGGCTCTCCACCAAGACGCTGGGCTCTCCACCGACAAACAAAGTTCAGCAGTAAAAGACGGGCTCTCCACCGAGACGCTGGGCTCTCCACCGAGGCGCTGGGCTCTCCACCGAAAAACAAAGTTCAGAAGTAAAAGACGGGCTCTCCACCGAGACGCTGGGCTCTCCACCGAAAAACAAAGTTCAGCAGTAAAAGACGGGCTCTCCACCGAGACGCCAGGCTCTCCACCGAGACGCTGGGCTCTCCACCGACAAACAAAGTTCAGCAGTAAAAGACGGGCTCTCCACCGAGACGCTGGGCTCTCCACCGAGACGCTGGGCTCTCCACCGACAAACAAAGTTCAGCAGTAAAAGACAGGCTCTCCACCGAGACGCTGGGCTCTCCACCAAGACGCTGGGCTCTCCACCGACAAACAAAGTTCAGCAGTAAAAGACGGGCTCTCCACCGAGACGCTGGGCTCTCCACCGAGACGCTGGTCTCTCCCCCGAAAAACAAAGTTCAGCAGTAAAAGACGGTCTCTCCACCGAGACGCTGGGCTCTCCACCAAAAAACAAAGTTCAGCAGTAAAAGACGGGCTCTCCACCGAGACGCTGGGCTCTCCACCGAGGCGCTGGGCTCTCCACCGAAAAACAAAGTTCAGCAGTAAAAGACGGGCTCTCCACCGAGACGCTGGGCTCTCCACCGAAAAACAAAGTTCAGCAGTAAAAGACGGGCTCTCCACTGAAATGCTGGGCTCTCCACCGAGACGCTGGGCTCACCACCGAAAAACAAAATTCAGCAGTAAAAGACGGGCTCTCCACCGAGACGCTGGGCTCTCCACCGAGACGCTTGGCTCTCCACCGAAAAACAAATTTCAGCAGTAAAAGACGGGCTCTCCACAGAGACCCTGGGCTCACCACCGAGACGCTGGGCTCTCCACCGAAAAACCAAGTTCAGCAGTAAAAGACGGGCTCTCCACCAAGACGCTGGGCTCATTACCGAAAAACAAAGTTCAGCAGTAAAAGACGGGCTCTCCACCGAGACGCTGGACTCTCCACCGAGACGCTGGTCTCTCCCCCGAAAAACAAAGTTCAGCAGTAAAAGACGGGCTCTCCAACGAGACGCCGGGCTCTCCACCGACAAACAAAGTTCAGCAGTAAAAGACGGGCTCTCCACCGAGACGCTGGGCTCTCCACCGACACGCTGGGCTCTCCACCGAAAAACAAAGTTCAGCAGTAAAAGACGTGCTCTCCACCGAGACGCTGGGCTCTCCACCGAAAAACAAAGTTCAGCAGTAAAAGACGGGCTCTCCACTGAAATGCTGGGCTCTCCACCGAGACGCTGGGCTCACCACCGAAAAACAAAATTCAGCAGTAAAAGACGGGCTCTCCACCGAGACGCTGGGCTCTCCACCGAGACGCTGGGCTCTCCACCGAAAAACAAATTTCAGCAGTAAAAGACGGGCTCTCCACCGAGACCCTGGGCTCACCACCGAGACGCTGGGCTCTCCACCGAAAAACCAAGTTCAGCAGTAAAAGACGGGCTCTCCACCAAGACGCTGGGCTCATTACCGAAAAACAAAGTTCAGCAGTTAAAGACGGGCTCTCCACCGAGACGCTGGACTCTCCACCGAGACGCTGGGCTCTCCACCGAAAAACAAAGGTCAGCAGTAAAAGATGGGCTCTCCAACGAGACGCCGGGCTCTCCACCGACAAACAAAGTTCAGCAGTAAAAGACGGGCTCTCCACCGAGACGCTGGGCTCTCCACCGAGACGCTGGGCTCTCCACCGAAAAACAAAGTTCAGCAGTAAAAGACGGGCTCTCCACCGAGACGCTGGGCTCTCCACCGACAAACAAAGTTCAGTAGTAAAAGACGGGCTCTCCACCGAGACGCTGGGCTCTCCACCGAGGCGCTGGGCTCTCCACCGAAAAACAAAGTTCAGAAGTAAAAGACGGGCTCTCCACCGAGACGCTGGACTCTCCACCGAGTAACAAAGTTCAGCAGTAAAAGACGGGCTCTCCACCGAGACGCCAGGCTCTCCACCGAGACGCTGGGCTCTCCACCGACAAACAAAGTTCAGCAGTAAAAGACGGGCTCTCCACCGAGACGCTGGGCTCTCCACTGAGACGCTGGGCTCTCCACCGAAAAACAAATTTCAGCAGTAAAAGACGGGCTCTCCACCGAGACGCTGGGCTCTCCACCGAGACGCTGGGCTCTCCACCGACAAACAAGGTTCAGCAGTAAAAGACAGGCTCTCCACCGAGACGCTGGGCTCTCCACCAAGACGCTGGGCTCTCCACCGACAAACAAAGTTCAGCAGTAAAACACGGGCTCTCCACCGAGACGCTGGACTCCCCACCGAGGCGCTGGGCTCTCCACCAAAAAACAAAGTTCAGCAGTAAAAGACGGGCTCTCCACCGAGACGCTGGGCTCACCACCGAGACGCTGGGCTCTCCACCGAAAAACCTAGTTCAGCAGTAAAAGACGGGCTCTCCACTGAAATGCTGGGCTCTCCACCGAGACGCTGGGCTCTCCACCGAAAAACAAAGTTCAGCAGTAAAAGACGGGCTCTCCACTGAAATGCTGGGCTCTCCACCGAGACGCTGGGCTCACCACCGAAAAACAAAATTCAGCAGTAAAAGACGGGCTCTCCACCGAGACGCTGGGCTCTCCACCGAGACGCTGGGCTCTCCACCGAAAAACAAATTTCAGCAGTAAAAGACGGGCTCTCCACCAAGACGCTGGGCTCATTACCGAAAAACAAAGTTCAGCAGTAAAAGACGGGCTCTCCACCGAGACGCTGGACTCTCCACCGAGACGCTGGACTCTCCACCGAGACGCTGGTCTCTCCCCCGAAAAACAAAGTTCAGCAGTAAAAGACGGGCTCTCCAACGAGACGCCGGGCTCTCCACCGACAAACAAAGTTCAGCAGTAAAAGACGGGCTCTCCACCGAGACGCTGGGCTCTCCACCGACACGCTGGGCTCTCCACCGAAAAACAAAGTTCAGCAGTAAAAGACGGGCTCTCCACCGAGACGCTGGGCTCTCCACCGAAAAACAAAGTTCAGCAGTAAAAGACGGGCTCTCCACTGAAATGCTGGGCTCTCCACCGAGATGCTGGGCTCACCACCGAAAAACAAAATTCAGCAGTAAAAGACGGGCTCTCCACTGAGACGCTGGGCGCTCCACCGAGACGCTGGGCTCTCCACCGCAAAACAAATTTCAGCAGTAAAAGACGGGCTCTCCACCGAGACCCTGGGCTCACCACCGAGACGCTGGGCTCTCCACCGAAAAACCAAGTTCAGCAGTAAAAGACGGGCTCTCCACCAAGACGCTGGGCTCATTACCGAAAAACAAAGTTCAGCAGTAAAAGACGGGCTCTCCACCGAGACGCTGGACTCTCCACCGAGACGCTGGGCTCTCCACCAAAAAACAAAGTTCAGCAGTAAAAGATGGGCTCTCCACCGAGACGCCGGGCTCTCCACCGACAAACAAAGTTCAGCAGTAAAAGACGGGCTCTCCACCGAGACGCTGGGCTCTCCACCGAGACGCTGGGCTCTCCACCGAAAAACAAAGTTCAGCAGTAAAAGACGGGCTCTCCACCGAGACGCTGGGCTCTCCACCGAAAAACAAAGCTCAGCAGTAAAAGACGGGCTCTCCACTGAAATGCTGGGCTCTCCACCGAGACGCTGGGCTCACCACCGAAAAACAAAATTCAGCAGTAAAAGAGGGGCTCTCCACCGAGACGCTGGGCTCTCCACCGAGACGCTGGGCTCTCCACCGAGACGCTGGGCTCTCCACCGAAAAACAAAGTTCAGAAGTAAAAGACGGGCTCTCCACCGAGACGCTGGGCTCTCCACCGAAAAACAAAGTTCAGCAGTAAAAGACGGGCTCTCCACTGAGACGCTGGGCACTCCACCTAGACGCTGGGCTCTCCACCGAAAAACAAAGCTCAGCAGTAAAAGACGGGCTCTCCACCGAGACGCTGGGCTCTCCACCGAAAAACAAAGTTCAGCAGTAAAAGACGGGCTCTCCACTGAAATGCTGGGCTCTCCACCGAGACGCTGGGCTCACCACCGAAAAACAAAATTCAGCAGTAAAAGACGGGCTCTCCACCGAGACGCTGGGCTCTCCACCGAGACGCTGGGCTCTCCACCGAAAAACAAATTTCAGCAGTAAAAGACGGGCTCTCCACCGAGACCCTGGGCTCACCACCGAGACGCTGGGCTCTCCACTGAAAAACCAAGTTCAGCAGTAAAAGACGGGCTCTCCACCGAGACGCTGGGCTCTCCACCGAGACGCTGGGCTCTCCACCGAAAAACAAAGTTCAGCAGTAAAAGACGGGCTCTCCACCGAGACGCTGGGCTCTCCACCGACAAACAAAGTTCAGTAGTAAAAGACGGGCTCTCCACCGAGACGCTGGGCTCTCCACCGAGGCGCTGGGCTCTCCACCGAAAAACAAAGTTCAGAAGTAAAAGACGGGCTCTCCACCGAGACGCTGGGCTCTCCACCGAAAAACAAAGTTCAGCAGTAAAAGACGGGCTCTCCACCGAGACGCCAGGCTCTCCACCGAGACGCTGGGCTCTCCACCGACAAACAAAGTTCAGCAGTAAAAGACGGGCTCTCCACCGAGACGCTGGGCTCTCCACCGAGACGCTGGGCTCTCCACCGAAAAACAAATTTCAGCAGTAAAAGACGGGCTCTCCACCGAGACGCTGGGCTCTCCACCGAGACGCTGGGCTCTCCACCGACAAACAAGGTTCAGCAGTAAAAGACAGGCTCTCCACCGAGACGCTGGGCTCTCCACCAAGACGCTGGGCTCTCCACCGACAAACAAAGTTCAGCAGTAAAACACGGGCTCTCCACCGAGACGCTGGACTCCCCACCGAGGCGCTGGGCTCTCCACCGAAAAACAAAGTTCAGCAGTAAAAGACGGGCTCTCCACCGAGACGCTGGGCTCACCACCGAGACGCTGGGCTCTCCACCGAAAAACCTAGTTCAGCAGTAAAAGACGGGCTCTCCACTGAAATGCTGGGCTCTCCACCGAGACGCTGGGCTCTCCACCGAAAAACAAAGTTCAGCAGTAAAAGACGGGCTCTCCACTGAAATGCTGGGCTCTCCACCGAGACGCTGGGCTCACCACCGAAAAACAAAATTCAGCAGTAAAAGACGGGCTCTCCACCAAGACGCTGGGCTCATTACCGAAAAACAAAGTTCAGCAGTAAAAGACGGGCTCTCCACCGAGACGCTGGACTCTCCACCGAGACGCTGGTCTCTCCCCCGAAAAACAAAGTTCAGCAGTAAAAGACGGGCTCTCCAACGAGACGCCGGGCTCTCCACCGACAAACAAAGTTCAGCAGTAAAAGACGGGCTCTCCACCGAGACGCTGGGCTCTCCACCGACACGCTGGGCTCTCCACCGAAAAACAAAGTTCAGCAGTAAAAGACGGGCTCTCCACCGAGACGCTGGGCTCTCCACCGAAAAACAAAGTTCAGCAGTAAAAGACGGGCTCTCCACTGAAATGCTGGGCTCTCCACCGAGATGCTGGGCTCACCACCGAAAAACAAAATTCAGCAGTAAAAGACGGGCTCTCCACCGAGACGCTGGGCGCTCCACCGAGACGCTGGGCTCTCCACCGCAAAACAAATTTCAGCAGTAAAAGACGGGCTCTCCACCGAGACCCTGGGCTCACCACCGAGACGCTGGGCTCTCCACCGAAAAACCAAGTTCAGCAGTAAAAGACGGGCTCTCCACCAAGACGCTGGGCTCATTACCGAAAAACAAAGTTCAGCAGCAAAAGACGGGCTCTCCACCGAGACGCTGGACTCTCCACCGAGACGCTGGGCTCTCCACCAAAAAACAAAGTTCAGCAGTAAAAGATGGGCTCTCCACCGAGACGCCGGGCTCTCCACCGACAAACAAAGTTCAGCAGTAAAAGACGGGCTCTCCACCGAGACGCTGGGCTCTCCACCGAGACGCTGGGCTCTCCACCGAAAAACAAAGTTCAGCAGTAAAAGACGGGCTCTCCACCGAGACGCTGGGCTCTCCACCGAAAAACAAAGCTCAGCAGTAAAAGACGGGCTCTCCACTGAAATGCTGGGCTCTCCACCGAGACGCTGGGCTCACCACCGAAAAACAAAATTCAGCAGTAAAAGAGGGGCTCTCCACCGAGACGCTGGGCTCTCCACCGAGACGCTGGGCTCTCCACCGAAAAACAAAGTTCAGAAGTAAAAGACGGGCTCTCCACCGAGACGCTGGGCTCTCCACCGAAAAACAAAGTTCAGCAGTAAAAGACGGGCTCTCCACTGAGACGCTGGGCACTCCACCTAGACGCTGGGCTCTCCACCGAAAAACAAAGCTCAGCAGTAAAAGACGGGCTCTCCACCGAGACGCTGGGCTCTCCACCGAAAAACAAAGTTCAGCAGTAAAAGACGGGCTCTCCACTGAAATGCTGGGCTCTCCACCGAGACGCTGGGCTCACCACCGAAAAACAAAATTCAGCAGTAAAAGACGGGCTCTCCACCGAGACGCTGGGCTCTCCACCGAGACGCTGGGCTCTCCACCGAAAAACAAATTTCAGCAGTAAAAGACGGGCTCTCCACCGAGACCCTGGGCTCACCACCGAGACGCTGGGCTCTCCACTGAAAAACCAAGTTCAGCAGTAAAAGACGGGCTCTCCACCAAGACGCTGGGCTCATTACCGAAAAACAAAGTTCAGCAGTAAAAGACGGGCTCTCCACCGAGACGCTGGACTCTCCACCGAGACGCTGGGCTCTCCACCGAAAAACAAAGTTCAGCAGTAAAAGATGGGCTCTCCAACGAGACGCCGGGCTCTCCACCGACAAACAAAGTTCAGCAGTAAAAGACGGGCTCTCCACCGAGACGCTGGGCTCTCCACCGAGACGCTGGGCTCTCCACCGAAAAACAAAGTTCAGCAGTAAAAGACGGGCTCTCCACCGAGACGCTGGGCTCTCCACCGAAAAACAAAGTTCAGCAGTAAAAGACGGGCTCTCCACTGAAATGCTGGGCTCTCCACCGAGACGCTGGGCTCACCACCGAAAAACAAAATTCAGCAGTAAAAGAGGGGCTCTCCACCGAGACGCTGGGCTCTCCACCGAGACGCTGGGCTCTCCACCGAGACGCTGGGCTCTCCACCGAAAAACAAAGCTCACCAGTAAAAGACGGGCTCTCCACCGAGACGCTGGGCTCTCCACCGACAAACAAAGTTCAGCAGTAAAAGACGGGCTCTCCACCGAGACGCTGGGCTCTCCACCGAGACGCTGGGCTCTCCACCGAAAAACAAAGTTCAGCAGTAAAAGACGGGCTCTCCACCGAGACGCTGGGCACTCCACCTAGACGCTGGGCTCTCCACCGAAAAACAAAGTTCAGCAGTAAAAGACGGGCTCTCCACCGAGACGATGGGCACTCCACCTAGACGCTGGTCTCTCCCCCGAAAAACAAAGTTCAGCAGTAAAAGACGGGCTCTCCAACGAGACGCCGGGCTCTCCACCGACAAACAAAGTTCAGCAGTAAAAGACGGGCTCTCCACCGAGACGCTGGGCTCTCCACCGACACGCTGGGCTCTCCACCGAAAAACAAAGTTCAGCAGTAAAAGACGGGCTCTCCACCGAGACGCTGGACTCTCCACCGAGACGCTGGTCTCTCCCCCGAAAAACAAAGTTCAGCAGTAAAAGACGGGCTCTCCAACGAGACGCCGGGCTCTCCACCGACAAACAAAGTTCAGCAGTAAAAGACGGGCTCTCCACCGAGACGCTGGGCTCTCCACCGACACGCTGGGCTCTCCACCGAAAAACAAAGTTCAGCAGTAAAAGACGGGCTCTCCACCGAGACGCTGGGCTCTCCACCGAAAAACAAAGTTCAGCAGTAAAAGACGGGCTCTCCACTGAAATGCTGGGCTCTCCACCGAGATGCTGGGCTCACCACCGAAAAACAAAATTCAGCAGTAAAAGACGGGCTCTCCACCGAGACGCTGGGCGCTCCACCGAGACGCTGGGCTCTCCACCGCAAAACAAATTTCAGCAGTAAAAGACGGGCTCTCCACCGAGACCCTGGGCTCACCACCGAGACGCTGGGCTCTCCACCGAAAAACCAAGTTCAGCAGTAAAAGACGGGCTCTCCACCAAGACGCTGGGCTCATTACCGAAAAACAAAGTTCAGCAGCAAAAGACGGGCTCTCCACCGAGACGCTGGACTCTCCACCGAGACGCTGGGCTCTCCACCAAAAAACAAAGTTCAGCAGTAAAAGATGGGCTCTCCACCGAGACGCCGGGCTCTCCACCGACAAACAAAGTTCAGCAGTAAAAGACGGGCTCTCCACCGAGACGCTGGGCTCTCCACCGAGACGCTGGGCTCTCCACCGAAAAACAAAGTTCAGCAGTAAAAGACGGGCTCTCCACCGAGACGCTGGGCTCTCCACCGAAAAACAAAGCTCAGCAGTAAAAGACGGGCTCTCCACTGAAATGCTGGGCTCTCCACCGAGACGCTGGGCTCACCACCGAAAAACAAAATTCAGCAGTAAAAGAGGGGCTCTCCACCGAGACGCTGGGCTCTCCACCGAGACGCTGGGCTCTCCACCGAAAAACAAAGTTCAGAAGTAAAAGACGGGCTCTCCACCGAGACGCTGGGCTCTCCACCGAAAAACAAAGTTCAGCAGTAAAAGACGGGCTCTCCACTGAGACGCTGGGCACTCCACCTAGACGCTGGGCTCTCCACCGAAAAACAAAGCTCAGCAGTAAAAGACGGGCTCTCCACCGAGACGCTGGGCTCTCCACCGAAAAACAAAGTTCAGCAGTAAAAGACGGGCTCTCCACTGAAATGCTGGGCTCTCCACCGAGACGCTGGGCTCACCACCGAAAAACAAAATTCAGCAGTAAAAGACGGGCTCTCCACCGAGACGCTGGGCTCTCCACCGAGACGCTGGGCTCTCCACCGAAAAACAAATTTCAGCAGTAAAAGACGGGCTCTCCACCGAGACCCTGGGCTCACCACCGAGACGCTGGGCTCTCCACTGAAAAACCAAGTTCAGCAGTAAAAGACGGGCTCTCCACCAAGACGCTGGGCTCATTACCGAAAAACAAAGTTCAGCAGTAAAAGACGGGCTCTCCACCGAGACGCTGGACTCTCCACCGAGACGCTGGGCTCTCCACCGAAAAACAAAGTTCAGCAGTAAAAGATGGGCTCTCCAACGAGACGCCGGGCTCTCCACCGACAAACAAAGTTCAGCAGTAAAAGACGGGCTCTCCACCGAGACGCTGGGCTCTCCACCGAGACGCTGGGCTCTCCACCGAAAAACAAAGTTCAGCAGTAAAAGACGGGCTCTCCACCGAGACGCTGGGCTCTCCACCGAAAAACAAAGTTCAGCAGTAAAAGACGGGCTCTCCACTGAAATGCTGGGCTCTCCACCGAGACGCTGGGCTCACCACCGAAAAACAAAATTCAGCAGTAAAAGAGGGGCTCTCCACCGAGACGCTGGGCTCTCCACCGAGACGCTGGGCTCTCCACCGAGACGCTGGGCTCTCCACCGAAAAACAAAGCTCACCAGTAAAAGACGGGCTCTCCACCGAGACGCTGGGCTCTCCACCGACAAACAAAGTTCAGCAGTAAAAGACGGGCTCTCCACCGAGACGCTGGGCTCTCCACCGAGACGCTGGGCTCTCCACCGAAAAACAAAGTTCAGCAGTAAAAGACGGGCTCTCCACCGAGACGCTGGGCACTCCACCTAGACGCTGGGCTCTCCACCGAAAAACAAAGTTCAGCAGTAAAAGACGGGCTCTCCACCGAGACGATGGGCACTCCACCTAGACGCTGGTCTCTCCCCCGAAAAACAAAGTTCAGCAGTAAAAGACGGGCTCTCCAACGAGACGCCGGGCTCTCCACCGACAAACAAAGTTCAGCAGTAAAAGACGGGCTCTCCACCGAGACGCTGGGCTCTCCACCGAAAAACAAAGTTCAGCAGTAAAAGACGGGCTCTCCACTGAAATGCTGGGCTCTCCACCGAGATGCTGGGCTCACCACCGAAAAACAAAATTCAGCAGTAAAAGACGGGCTCTCCACCGAGACGCTGGGCACTCCACCTAGACGCTGGGCTCTCCACCGAAAAACAAAGTTCAGCAGTAAAAGACGGGCTCTCCACCGAGACGATGGGCACTCCACCTAGACGCTGGTCTCTCCCCCGAAAAACAAAGTTCAGCAGTAAAAGACGGGCTCTCCAACGAGACGCCGGGCTCTCCACCGACAAACAAAGTTCAGCAGTAAAAGACGGGCTCTCCACCGAGACGCTGGGCTCTCCACCGACACGCTGGGCTCTCCACCGAAAAACAAAGTTCAGCAGTAAAAGACGGGCTCTCCACCGAGACGCTGGGCTCTCCACCGAAAAACAAAGTTCAGCAGTAAAAGACGGGCTCTCCACTGAAATGCTGGGCTCTCCACCGAGATGCTGGGCTCACCACCGAAAAACAAAATTCAGCAGTAAAAGACGGGCTCTCCACCGAGACGCTGGGCGCTCCACCGAGACGCTGGGCTCTCCACCGCAAAACAAATTTCAGCAGTAGAAGACGGGCTCTCCACCGAGACCCTGGGCTCACCACCGAGACGCTGGGCTCTCCACCGAAAAACCAAGTTCAGCAGTAAAAGACGGGCTCTCCACCAAGACGCTGGGCTCATTACCGAAAAACAAAGTTCAGCAGTAAAAGACGGGCTCTCCACCGAGACGCTGGACTCTCCACCGAGACGCTGGGCTCTCCACCAAAAAACAAAGTTCAGCAGTAAAAGATGGGCTCTCCACCGAGACGCCGGGCTCTCCACCGACAAACAAATTTCAGCAGTAAAAGACGGGCTCTCCACCGAGACGCTGGGCTCTCCACCGAGACGCTGGGCTCTCCACCGAAAAACAAAGTTCAGCAGTAAAAGACGGGCTCTCCACCGAGACGCTGGGCTCTCCACCGAAAAACAAAGCTCAGCAGTAAAAGACGGGCTCTCCACTGAAATGCTGGGCTCTCCACCGAGACGCTGGGCTCACCACCGAAAAACAAAATTCAGCAGTAAAAGAGGGGCTCTCCACCGAGACGCTGGGCTCTCCACCGAGACGCTGGGCTCTCCACCGAAAAACAAATTTCAGCAGTAAAAGACGGGCTCTCCACCGAGAACCTGGGCTCACCACCGAGACGCTGGGCTCTCCACTGAAAAACCAAGTTCAGCAGTAAAAGACGGGCTCTCCACCAAGACGCTGGGCTCATTACCGAAAAACAAAGTTCAGCAGTAAAAGACGGGCTCTCCACCGAGACGCTGGACTCTCCACCGAGACGCTGGGCTCTCCACCGAAAAACAAAGTTCAGCAGTAAAAGAAGGGCTCTCCAACGAGACGCCGGGCTCTCCACCGACAAACAAAGTTCAGCAGTAAAAGACGGGCTCTCCACCGAGACGCTGGGCTCTCCACCGAGACGCTGGGCTCTCCACCGAAAAACAAAGTTCAGCAGTAAAAGACGGGCTCTCCACCGAGACGCTGGGCTCTCCAACGAAAAACAAAGTTCAGCAGTAAAAGACGGGCTCTCCACTGAAATGCTGGGCTCTCCACCGAGACGCTGGGCTCACCACCGAAAAACAAAATTCAGCAGTAAAAGAGGGGCTCTCCACCGAGACGCTGGGCTCTCCACCGAGACGCTGGGCTCTCCACCGAGACGCTGGGCTCTCCACCGAAAAACAAATTTCAGAAGTAAAAGACGGGCTCTCCACCGAGACGCTGGGCTCTCCACCGAAAAACAAAGTTCAGCAGTTAAAAGACGGGCTCTCCACTGAGACGCTGGGCACTCCACCTAGACGCTGGGCTCTCCACCGAAAAACAAAGCTCACCAGTAAAAGACGGGCTCTCCACCGAGACGCTGGGCTCTCCACCGACAAACAAAGTTCAGCAGTAAAAGACGGGCTCTCCACCGAGACGCTGGGCTCTCCACCGAGACGCTGGGCTCTCCACCGAAAAACAAAGTTCGGCAGTAAAAGACGGGCTCTCCACCGAGACGCTGGGCACTCCACCTAGACGCTGGGCTCTTCACCGAAAAACAAAGTTCAGCAGTAAAAGACGGGCTCTCCACCGAGACGATGGGCACTCCACCTAGACGCTGGTCTCTCCCCCGAAAAACAAAGTTCAGCAGTAAAAGACGGGCTCTCCAACGAGACGCCGGGGTCTCCACCAACAAACAAAGTTCAGCAGTAAAATACGGGCTCTCCACCGAGACGCTGGGCTCTCCACCGAGACGCTGGGCTCTCCACCGAAAAACAAAGCTCAGCAGTAAAAGACGGGCTCTCCACCGAGACGCTGGGCTCTCCACCGAAAAACAAAGTTCAGCAGTAAAAGACGGGCTCTCCACTGAAATGCTGGGCTCTCCACCGAGACGCTGGGCTCACCACCGAAAAACAAAATTCAGCAGTAAAAGACGGGCTCTCCACCGAGACGCTGGGCTCTCCACCGAAAAACAAAGTTCAGCAGTAAAAGACGGGCTCTCCACTGAAATGCTGGGCTCTCCACCGAGACGCTGGGCTCACCACCGAAAAACAAAATTCAGCAGTAAAAGACGGGCTCTCCACCGAGACGCTGGGCTCTCCACCGAGACGCTGGGCTCTCCACCGAAAAACAAATTTCAGCAGTAAAAGACGGGCTCTCCACCGAGACCCTGGGCTCACCACCGAGACGCTGGGCTCTCCACTGAAAAACCAAGTTCAGCAGTAAAAGACGGGCTCTCCACCAAGACGCTGGGCTCATTACCGAAAAACAAAGTTCAGCAGTAAAAGACGGGCTCTCCACCGAGACACTGGACTCTCCACCGAGACGCTGGGCTCTCCACCGAAAAAAAAATTTCAGCAGTAAAAGATGGGCTCTCCAACGAGACGCCGGGCTCTCCACCGACAAACAAAGTTCAGCAGTAAAAGACGGGCTCTCCACCGAGACGCTGGGCTCTCCACCGAGACGCTGGGCTCTCCACCGAAAAACAAAGTTCAGCAGTAAAAGACGGGCTCTCCACCGAGACGCTGGGCTCTCCACCGAAAAACAAAGTTCAGCAGTAAAAGACGGGCTCTCCACTGAAATGCTGGGCTCTCCACCGAGACGCTGGGCTCACCACCGAAAAACAAAATTCAGCAGTAAAAGAGGGGCTCTCCACCGAGACGCTGGGCTCTCCACCGAGACGCTGGGCTCTCCACCGAGACGCTGGGCTCTCCACCGAAAAACAAAGTTCAGAAGTAAAAGACGGGCTCTCCACCGAGACGCTGGGCTCTCCACCGAAAAACAAAGTTCAGCAGTAAAAGACGGGCTCTCCACTGAGACGCTGGGCACTCCACCTAGACGCTGGGCTCTCCACCGAAAAACAAAGCTCACCAGTAAAAGACGGGCTCTCCACCGAGACGCTGGGCTCTCCACCGACAAACAAAGTTCAGCAGTAAAAGACGGGCTCTCCACCGAGACGCTGGGCTCTCCACCGAGACGCTGGGCTCTCCACCGAAAAACAAAGTTCAGCAGTAAAAGACGGGCTCTCCACCGAGACGCTGGGCACTCCACCTAGACGCTGGGCTCTCCACCGAAAAACAAAGTTCAGCAGTAAAAGACGGGCTCTCCACCGAGACGATGGGCACTCCACCTAGACGCTGGGCACTCCACCGAAAAACAAAGTTCAGCAGTAAAAGACGGGCTCTCCAACGAGACGCCGGGCTCTCCACCAACAAACAAAGTTCAGCAGTAAAATACGGGCTCTCCACCGAGACGCTGGGCTCTCCACCGAGACGCTGGGCTCTCCACCGAAAAACAAAGTTCAGCAGTAAAAGACGGGCTCTCCACAGAGACGCCGGACTCTCCACCGAAAAACAAAGTTCAGCAGTAAAAGACGGGCTCTCCACTGAAATGCTGGGCTCTCCACCGAGACGCTGGGCTCACCACCGAAAAACAAAATTCAGCAGTAAAAGACGGGCTCTCCACCGAGACGCTGGGCTCTCCACCGAGACGCTGGGCTCTCCACCGAAAAACAAATTTCAGCACTAAAAGACGGGCTCTCCACCGAGAACCTGGGCTCACCACCGAGACGCTGGGCTCTCCACTGAAAAACCAAGTTCAGCAGTAAAAGACGGGCTCTCCACCAAGACGCTGGGCTCATTACCGAAAAACAAAGTTCAGCAGTAAAAGACGGGCTCTCCACCGAGACGCTGGACTCTCCACCGAGACGCTGGGCTCTCCACCGAAAAACAAAGTTCAGCAGTAAAAGATGGGCTCTCCAACGAGACGCCGGGCTCTCCACCGACAAACAAAGTTCAGCAGTAAAAGACGGGCTCTCCACCGAGACGCTGGGCTCTCCACCGAGACGCTGGGCTCTCCACCGAAAAACAAAGTTCAGCAGTAAAAGACGGGCTCTCCACCGAGACGCTGGGCTCTCCACCGAGACGCTGGGCTCTCCACCGAGACGCTGGGCTCTCCACCGAAAAACAAAGTTCAGAAGTAAAAGACGGGCTCTCCACCGAGACGCTGGGCTCTCCACCGAAAAACAAAGCTCAGCAGTAAAAGACGGGCTCTCCACCGAGACGCTGGGCTCTCCACCGAGACGCTGGGCTCTCCACCGAAAAACAAATTTCAGCAGTAAAAGACGGGCTCTCCACCGAGACGCTGGGCACTCCACCTAGACGCTGGGCTCTCCCCCGAAAAACAAAGTTCAGCAGTAAAAGACGGGCTCTCCAACGAGACGCCGGGCTCTCCACCGACAAACAAAGTTCAGCAGTAGAAGACGGGCTCTCCACCGAGACCCTGGGCTCACCACCGAGACGCTGGGCTCTCCACCGAAAAACCAAGTTCAGCAGTAAAAGACGGGCTCTCCACCAAGACGCTGGGCTCATTACCGAAAAACAAAGTTCAGCAGTAAAAGACGGGCTCTCCACCGAGACGCTGGACTCTCCACCGAGACGCTGGGCTCTCCACCAAAAAACAAAGTTCAGCAGTAAAAGATGGGCTCTCCACCGAGACGCCGGGCTCTCCACCGACAAACAAGGTTCAGCAGTAAAAGACGGGCTCTCCACCGAGACGCTGGGCTCTCCACCAAGACGCTGGGCTCTCCACCGACAAACAAAGTTCAGCAGTAAAACACGGGCTCTCCACCGAGACGCTGGACTCCCCACCGAGGCGCTGGGCTCTCCACCGAAAAACAAAGTTCAGCAGTAAAAGACGGGCTCTCCACCGAGACGCTGGGCTCACCACCGAGACGCTGGGCTCTCCACCGAAAAACCTAGTTCAGCAGTAAAAGACGGGCTCTCCACTGAAATGCTGGGCTCTCCACCGAGACGCTGGGCTCTCCACCGAAAAACAAAGTTCAGCAGTAAAAGACGGGCTCTCCACTGAAATGCTGGGCTCTCCACCGAGACGCTGGGCTCACCACCGAAAAACAAAATTCAGCAGTAAAAGACGGGCTCTCCACCGAGACGCTGGGCTCTCCACCGAGACGCTGGGCTCTCCACCGAAAAACAAATTTCAGCAGTAAAAGACGGGCTCTCCACCAAGACGCTGGGCTCATTACCGAAAAACAAAGTTCAGCAGTAAAAGACGGGCTCTCCACCGAGACGCTGGACTCTCCACCGAGACGCTGGTCTCTCCCCCGAAAAACAAAGTTCAGCAGTAAAAGACGGGCTCTCCAACGAGACGCCGGGCTCTCCACCGACAAACAAAGTTCAGCAGTAAAAGACGGGCTCTCCACCGAGACGCTGGGCTCTCCACCGACACGCTGGGCTCTCCACCGAAAAACAAAGTTCAGCAGTAAAAGACGGGCTCTCCACCGAGACGCTGGGCTCTCCACCGAAAAACAAAGTTCAGCAGTAAAAGACGGGCTCTCCACTGAAATGCTGGGCTCTCCACCGAGATGCTGGGCTCACCACCGAAAAACAAAATTCAGCAGTAAAAGACGGGCTCTCCACCGAAATGCTGGGCGCTCCACCGAGACGCTGGGCTCTCCACCGAAAAACAAATTTCAGCAGTAAAAGACGGGCTCTCCACCGAGACCCTGGGCTCACCACCGAGACGATGGGCTCTCCACCGAAAAACCAAGTTCAGCAGTAAAAGACGGGCTCTCCACCAAGACGCTGGGCTCATTACCGAAAAACAAAGTTCAGCAGTAAAAGACGGGCTCTCCACCGAGACGCTGGACTCTCCACCGAGACGCTGGGCTCTCCACCAAAAAACAAAGTTCAGCAGTAAAAGATGGGCTCTCCACCGAGACGCCGGGCTCTCCACCGACAAACAAAGTTCAGCAGTAAAAGACGGGCTCTCCACCGAGACGCTGGGCTCTCCACCGAGACGCTGGGCTCTCCACCGAAAAACAAAGTTCAGCAGTAAAAGACGGGCTCTCCACCGAGACGCTGGGCTCTCCACCGAAAAACAAAGCTCAGCAGTAAAAGACGGGCTCTCCACTGAAATGCTGGGCTCTCCACCGAGACGCTGGGCTCACCACCGAAAAACAAAATTCAGCAGTAAAAGAGGGGCTCTCCACCGAGACGCTGGGCTCTCCACCGAGACGCTGGGCTCTCCACCGAAAAACAAAGTTCAGAAGTAAAAGACGGGCTCTCCACCGAGACGCTGGGCTCTCCACCGAAAAACAAAGTTCAGCAGTAAAAGACGGGCTCTCCACTGAGACGCTGGGCACTCCACCTAGACGCTGGGCTCTCCACCGAAAAACAAAGCTCAGCAGTAAAAGACGGGCTCTCCACCGAGACGCTGGGCTCTCCACCGAAAAACAAAGTTCAGCAGTAAAAGACGGGCTCTCCACTGAAATGCTGGGCTCTCCACCGAGACGCTGGGCTCACCACCGAAAAACAAAATTCAGCAGTAAAAGACGGGCTCTCCACCGAGACGCTGGGCTCTCCACCGAGACGCTGGGCTCTCCACCGAAAAACAAATTTCAGCAGTAAAAGACGGGCTCTCCACCGAGAACCTGGGCTCACCACCGAGACGCTGGGCTCTCCACTGAAAAACCAAGTTCAGCAGTAAAAGACGGGCTCTCCACCAAGACGCTGGGCTCATTACCGAAAAACAAAGTTCAGCAGTAAAAGACGGGCTCTCCACCGAGACGCTGGACTCTCCACCGAGACGCTGGGCTCTCCACCGAAAAACAAAGTTCAGCAGTAAAAGATGGGCTCTCCAACGAGACGCCGGGCTCTCCACCGACAAACAAAGTTCAGCAGTAAAAGACGGGCTCTCCACCGAGACGCTGGGCTCTCCACCGAGACGCTGGGCTCTCCACCGAAAAACAAAGTTCAGCAGTAAAAGACGGGCTCTCCACCGAGACGCTGGGCTCTCCACCGAAAAACAAAGTTCAGCAGTAAAAGACGGGCTCTCCACTGAAATGCTGGGCTCTCCACCGAGACGCTGGGCTCACCACCGAAAAACAAAATTCAGCAGTAAAAGAGGGGCTCTCCACCGAGACGCTGGGCTCTCCACCGAGACGCTGGGCTCTCCACCGAGACGCAGGGCTCTCCACCGAAAAACAAAGTTCAGAAGTAAAAGACGGGCTCTCCACCGAGACGCTGGGCTCTCCACCGAAAAACAAAGTTCAGCAGTAAAAGACGGGCTCTCCACTGAGACGCTGGGCACTCCACCTAGACGCTGGGCTCTCCACCGAAAAACAAAGCTCAACAGTAAAAGACGGGCTCTCCACCGAGACGCTGGGCTCTCCACCGAAAAACAAAGTTCAGCAGTAAAAGACGGGCTCTCCACCGAGACGCTGGGCTCTCCACCGAGACGCTGGGCTCTCCACCGAAAAACAAAGTTCAGCAGTAAAAGACGGGCTCTCCACCGAGACGCTGGGCACTCCACCTAGACGCTGGGCTCTCCACCGAAAAACAAAGTTCAGCAGTAAAAGACGGGCTCTCCACCGAGACGATGGGCACTCCACCTAGACGCTGGTCTCTCCCCCGAAAAACAAAGTTCAGCAGTAAAAGACGGGCTCTCCAACGAGACGCCGGGCTCTCCACCGACAAACAAAGTTCAGCAGTAAAAGACGGGCTCTCCACCGAGACGCTGGGCTCTCCACTGACACGCTGGGCTCTCCACCGAAAAACAAAGTTCAGCAGTAAAAGACGGGCTCTCCACCAAGACGCTGGGCTCATTACCGAAAAACAAAGTTCAGCAGTAAAAGACGGGCTCTCCACCGAGACGCTGGACTCTCCACCGAGACGCTGGGCTCTCCACCAAAAAACAAAGTTCAGCAGTAAAAGATGGGCTCTCCACCGAGACGCCGGGCTCTCCACCGACAAACAAATTTCAGCAGTAAAAGACGGGCTCTCCACCGAGACGCTGGGCTCTCCACCGAGACGCTGGGCTCTCCACCGAAAAACAAAGTTCAGCAGTAAAAGACGGGCTCTCCACCGAGACGCTGGGCTCTCCACCGAAAAACAAAGCTCAGCAGTAAAAGACGGGCTCTCCACTGAAATGCTGGGCTCTCCACCGAGACGCTGGGCTCACCACCGAAAAACAAAATTCAGCAGTAAAAGAGGGGCTCTCCACCGAGACGCTGGGCTCTCCACCGAAATGCTGGGCTCTCCACCGAAAAACAAATTTCAGCAGTAAAAGACGGGCTCTCCACCGAGAACCTGGGCTCACCACCGAGACGCTGGGCTCTCCACTGAAAAACCAAGTTCAGCAGTAAAAGACGGGCTCTCCACCAAGACGCTGGGCTCATTACCGAAAAACAAAGTTCAGCAGTAAAAGACGGGCTCTCCACCGAGACGCTGGACTCTCCACCGAGACGCTGGGCTCTCCACCGAAAAACAAAGTTCAGCAGTAAAAGATGGGCTCTCCAACGAGACGCCGGGCTCTCCACCGACAAACAAAGTTCAGCAGTAAAAGACGGGCTCTCCACCGAGACGCTGGGCTCTCCACCGAGACGCTGGGCTCTCCACCGAAAAACAAAGTTCAGCAGTAAAAGACGGGCTCTCCACCGAGACGCTGGGCTCTCCACCGAAAAACAAAGTTCAGCAGTAAAAGACGGGCTCTCCACTGAAATGCTGGGCTCTCCACCGAGACGCTGGGCTCACCACCGAAAAACAAAATTCAGCAGTAAAAGAGGGGCTCTCCACCGAGACGCTGGGCTCTCCACCGAGACGCTGGGCTCTCCACCGAGACGCTGGGCTCTCCACCGAAAAACAAAGTTCAGAAGTAAAAGACGGGCTCTCCACCGAGACGCTGGGCTCTCCACCGAAAAACAAAGTTCAGCAGTAAAAGACGGGCTCTCCACTGAGACGCTGGGCACTCCACCTAGACGCTGGGCTCTCCACCGAAAAACAAAGCTCACCAGTAAAAGACGGGCTCTCCACCGAGACGCTGGGCTCTCCACCGACAAACAAAGTTCAGCAGTAAAAGACGGGCTCTCCACCGAGACGCTGGGCTCTCCACCGAGACGCTGGGCTCTCCACCGAAAAACAAAGTTCGGCAGTAAAAGACGGGCTCTCCACCGAGACGCTGGGCACTCCACCTAGACGCTGGGCTCTCCACCGAAAAACAAAGTTCAGCAGTAAAAGACGGGCTCTCCACCGAGACGATGGGCACTCCACCTAGACGCTGGTCTCTCCCCCGAAAAACAAAGTTCAGCAGTAAAAGACGGGCTCTCCAACGAGACGCCGGGCTCTCCACCGACAAACAAAGTTCAGCAGTAAAAGACGGGCTCTCCACCGAGACGCTGGGCTCTCCACTGACACGCTGGGCTCTCCACCGAAAAACAAAGTTCAGCAGTAAAAGACGGGCTCTCCACGAAGACGCTGGGCTCATTACCGAAAAACAAAGTTCAGCAGTAAAAGACGGGCTCTCCACCGAGACGCTGGACTCTCCACCGAGACGCTGGGCTCTCCACCAAAAAACAAAGTTCAGCAGTAAAAGATGGGCTCTCCACCGAGACGCCGGGCTCTCCACCGACAAACAAATTTCAGCAGTAAAAGACGGGCTCTCCACCGAGACGCTGGGCTCTCCACCGAGACGCTGGGCTCTCCACCGAAAAACAAAGTTCAGCAGTAAAAGACGGGCTCTCCACCGAGACGCTGGGCTCTCCACCGAAAAACAAAGCTCAGCAGTAAAAGACGGGCTCTCCACTGAAATGCTGGGCTCTCCACCGAGACGCTGGGCTCACCACCGAAAAACAAAATTCAGCAGTAAAAGAGGGGCTCTCCACCGAGACGCTGGGCTCTCCACCGAAATGCTGGGCTCTCCACCGAAAAACAAATTTCAGCAGTAAAAGACGGGCTCTCCACCGAGAACCTGGGCTCACCACCGAGACGCTGGGCTCTCCACTGAAAAACCAAGTTCAGCAGTAAAAGACGGGCTCTCCACCAAGACGCTGGGCTCATTACCGAAAAACAAAGTTCAGCAGTAAAAGACGGGCTCTCCACCGAGACGCTGGACTCTCCACCGAGACGCTGGGCTCTCCACCGAAAAACAAAGTTCAGCAGTAAAAGATGGGCTCTCCAACGAGACGCCGGGCTCTCCACCGACAAACAAAGTTCAGCAGTAAAAGACGGGCTCTCCACCGAGACGCTGGGCTCTCCACCGAGACGCTGGGCTCTCCACCGAAAAACAAAGTTCAGCAGTAAAAGACGGGCTCTCCACCGAGACGCTGGGCTCTCCACCGAAAAACAAAGTTCAGCAGTAAAAGACGGGCTCTCCACTGAAATGCTGGGCTCTCCACCGAGACGCTGGGCTCACCACCGAAAAACAAAATTCAGCAGTAAAAGAGGGGCTCTCCACCGAGACGCTGGGCTCTCCACCGAGACGCTGGGCTCTCCACCGAGACGCTGGGCTCTCCACCGAAAAACAAAGTTCAGAAGTAAAAGACGGGCTCTCCACCGAGACGCTGGGCTCTCCACCGAAAAACAAAGTTCAGCAGTAAAAGACGGGCTCTCCACTGAGACGCTGGGCACTCCACCTAGACGCTGGGCTCTCCACCGAAAAACAAAGCTCACCAGTAAAAGACGGGCTCTCCACCGAGACGCTGGGCTCTCCACCGACAAACAAAGTTCAGCAGTAAAAGACGGGCTCTCCACCGAGACGCTGGGCTCTCCACCGAGACGCTGGGCTCTCCACCGAAAAACAAAGTTCGGCAGTAAAAGACGGGCTCTCCACCGAGACGCTGGGCACTCCACCTAGACGCTGGGCTCTCCACCGAAAAACAAAGTTCAGCAGTAAAAGACGGGCTCTCCACCGAGACGATGGGCACTCCACCTAGACGCTGGTCTCTCCCCCGAAAAACAAAGTTCAGCAGTAAAAGACGGGCTCTCCAACGAGACGCCGGGCTCTCCACCGACAAACAAAGTTCAGCAGTAACAGACGGGCTCTCCACCGAGACGCTGGGCTCTCCACCGAGACGCTGGGCTCTCCACCGAAAAACAAAGTTCAGCAGTAAAAGACGGGCTCTCCACCGAGACGCTGGGCTCTCCACCGAAAAACAAAGTTCAGCAGTAAAAGACGGGCTCTCCACTGAAATGCTGGGCTCTCCACCGAGATGCTGGGCTCACCACCGAAAAACAAAATTCAGCAGTAAAAGACGGGCTCTCCACCGAGACGCTGGGCGCTCCACCGAGACGCTGGGCTCTCCACCGCAAAACAAATTTCAGCAGTAGAAGACGGGCTCTCCACCGAGACCCTGGGCTCACCACCGAGACGCTGGGCTCTCCACCGAAAAACCAAGTTCAGCAGTAAAAGACGGGCTCTCCACCAAGACGCTGGGCTCATTACCGAAAAACAAAGTTCAGCAGTAAAAGACGGGCTCTCCACCGAGACGCTGGACTCTCCACCGAGACGCTGGGCTCTCCACCAAAAAACAAAGTTCAGCAGTAAAAGATGGGCTCTCCACCGAGACGCCGGGCTCTCCACCGACAAACAAAGTTCAGCAGTAAAAGACGGGCTCTCCACCGAGACGCTGGGCTCTCCACCGAGACGCTGGGCTCTCCACCGAAAAACAAAGTTCAGCAGTAAAAGACGGGCTCTCCACCGAGACGCTGGGCTCTCCACCGAAAAACAAAGCTCAGCAGTAAAAGACGGGCTCTCCACTGAAATGCTGGGCTCTCCACCGAGACGCTGGGCTCACCACCGAAAAACAAAATTCAGCAGTAAAAGAGGGGCTCTCCACCGAGACGCTGGGCTCTCCACCGAGACGCTGGGCTCTCCACCGAGACGCTGGGCTCTCCACCGAAAAACAAAGTTCAGAAGTAAAAGACGGGCTCTCCACCGAGACGCTGGGCTCTCCACCGAAAAACAAAGTTCAGCAGTAAAAGACGGGCTCTCCACTGAGACGCTGGGCACTCCACCTAGACGCTGGGCTCTCCACCGAAAAACAAAGCTCAGCAGTAAAAGACGGGCTCTCCACCGAGACGCTGGGCTCTCCACCGAAAAACAAAGTTCAGCAGTAAAAGACGGGCTCTCCACTGAAATGCTGGGCTCTCCACCGAGACGCTGGGCTCACCACCGAAAAACAAAATTCAGCAGTAAAAGACGGGCTCTCCACCGAGACGCTGGGCTCTCCACCGAGACGCTGGGCTCTCCACCGAAAAACAAATTTCAGCAGTAAAAGACGGGCTCTCCACCGAGACCCTGGGCTCACCACCGAGACGCTGGGCTCTCCACTGAAAAACCAAGTTCAGCAGTAAAAGACGGGCTCTCCACCAAGACGCTGGGCTCATTACCGAAAAACAAAGTTCAGCAGTAAAAGACGGGCTCTCCACCGAGACACTGGACTCTCCACCGAGACGCTGGGCTCTCCACCGAAAAACAAATTTCAGCAGTAAAAGATGGGCTCTCCAACGAGACGCCGGGCTCTCCACCGACAAACAAAGTTCAGCAGTAAAAGACGGGCTCTCCACCGAGACGCTGGGCTCTCCACCGAAAAACAAAGTTCAGCAGTAAAAGACGGGCTCTCCACTGAAATGCTGGGCTCTCCACCGAGACGCTGGGCTCACCACCGAAAAACAAAATTCAGCAGTAAAAGAGGGGCTCTCCACCGAGACGCTGGGCTCTCCACCGAGACGCTGGGCTCTCCACCGAAAAACAAAGTTCAGAAGTAAAAGACGGGCTCTCCACCGAGACGCTGGGCTCTCCACCGAAAAACAAAGTTCAGCAGTAAAAGACGGGCTCTCCACTGAGACGCTGGGCACTCCACCTAGACGCTGGGCTCTCCACCGAAAAACAAAGCTCACCAGTAAAAGACGGGCTCTCCACCGAGACGCTGGGCTCTCCACCGACAAACAAAGTTCAGCAGTAAAAGACGGGCTCTCCACCGAGACGCTGGGCTCTCCACCGAGACGCTGGGCTCTCCACCGAAAAACAAAGTTCAGCAGTAAAAGACGGGCTCTCCACCGAGACGCTGGGCACTCCACCTAGACGCTGGGCTCTCCACCGAAAAACAAAGTTCAGCAGTAAAAGACGGGCTCTCCACCGAGACGATGGGCACTCCACCTAGACGCTGGGCACTCCACCGAAAAACAAAGTTCAGCAGTAAAAGACGGGCTCTCCAACGAGACGCCGGGCTCTCCACCAACAAACAAAGTTCAGCAGTAAAATACGGGCTCTCCACCGAGACGCTGGGCTCTCCACCGAGACGCTGGGCTCTCCATCGAAAAACAAAGTTCAGCAGTAAAAGACGGGCTCTCCACAGAGACGCTGGGCTCTCCACCGAAAAACAAAGTTCAGCAGTAAAAGACGGGCTCTCCACTGAAATGCTGGGCTCTCCACCGAGACGCTGGGCTCTCCACCGAAAAACAAAATTCAGCAGTAAAAGACGGGCTCTCCACCGAGACGCTGGGCTCTCCACCGAGACGCTGGGCTCTCCACCGAAAAACAAATTTCAGCAGTAAAAGACGGGCTCTCCACCGAGAACCTGGGCTCACCACCGAGACGCTGGGCTCTCCACTGAAAAACCAAGTTCAGCAGTAAAAGACGGGCTCTCCACCAAGACGCTGGGCTCATTACCGAAAAACAAAGTTCAGCAGTAAAAGACGGGCTCTCCACCGAGACGCTGGACTCTCCACCGAGACGCTGGGCTCTCCACCGAAAAACAAAGTTCAGCAGTAAAAGATGGGCTCTCCAACGAGACGCCGGGCTCTCCACCGACAAACAAAGTTCAGCAGTAAAAGACGGGCTCTCCACCGAGACGCTGGGCTCTCCACCGAGACGCTGGGCTCTCCACCGAAAAACAAAGTTCAGCAGTAAAAGACGGGCTCTCCACCGAGACGCTGGGCTCTCCACCGAAAAACAAAGTTCAGCAGTAAAAGACGGGCTCTCCACTGAAATGCTGGGCTCTCCACCGAGACGCTGGGCTCACCACCGAAAAACAAAATTCAGCAGTAAAAGAGGGGCTCTCCACCGAGACGCTGGGCTCTCCACCGAGACGCTGGGCTCTCCACCGAGACGCTGGGCTCTCCACCGAAAAACAAAGTTCAGAAGTAAAAGACGGGCTCTCCACCGAGACGCTGGGCTCTCCACCGAAAAACAAAGTTCAGCAGTAAAAGACGGGCTCTCCACCGAGACGCTGGGCTCTCCACCGAGACGCTGGGCTCTCCACCGAAAAACAAAGTTCAGCAGTAAAAGACGGGCTCTCCACCGAGACGCTGGGCACTCCACCTAGACGCTGGGCTCTCCCCCGAAAAACAAAGTTCAGCAGTAAAAGACGGGCTCTCCAACGAGACGCCGGGCTCTCCACCGACAAACAAAGTTCAGCAGTAAAAGACGGGCTCTCCACCGAGACGCTGGGCTCTCCACCGACACGCTGGGCTCTCCACCGAAAAACAAAGTTCAGCAGTAAAAGACGGGCTCTCCACCGAGACGCTGGGCTCTCCACCGAAAAACAAAGTTCAGCAGTAAAAGACGGGCTCTCCACTGAAATGCTGGGCTCTCCACCGAGATGCTGGGCTCACCACCGAAAAACAAAATTCAGCAGTAAAAGACGGGCTCTCCACCGAGACGCTGGGCGCTCCACCGAGACGCTGGGCTCTCCACCGCAAAACAAATTTCAGCAGTAGAAGACGGGCTCTCCACCGAGACCCTGGGCTCACCACCGAGACGCTGGGCTCTCCACCGAAAAACCAAGTTCAGCAGTAAAAGACGGGCTCTCCACCAAGACGCTGGGCTCATTACCGAAAAACAAAGTTCAGCAGTAAAAGACGGGCTCTCCACCGAGACGCTGGACTCTCCACCGAGACGCTGGGCTCTCCACCAAAAAACAAAGTTCAGCAGTAAAAGATGGGCTCTCCACCGAGACGCCGGGCTCTCCACCGACAAACAAAGTTCAGCAGTAAAAGACGGGCTCTCCACCGAGACGCTGGGCTCTCCACCGAGACGCTGGGCTCTCCACCGAAAAACAAAGTTCAGCAGTAAAAGACGGGCTCTCCACCGAGACGCTGGGCTCTCCACCGAAAAACAAAGCTCAGCAGTAAAAGACGGGCTCTCCACTGAAATGCTGGGCTCTCCACCGAGACGCTGGGCTCACCACCGAAAAACAAAATTCAGCAGTAAAAGAGGGGCTCTCCACCGAGACGCTGGGCTCTCCACCGAGACGCTGGGCTCTCCACCGAGACGCTGGGCTCTCCACCGAAAAACAAAGTTCAGAAGTAAAAGACGGGCTCTCCACCGAGACGCTGGGCTCTCCACCGAAAAACAAAGTTCAGCAGTAAAAGACGGGCTCTCCACTGAGACGCTGGGCACTCCACCTAGACGCTGGGCTCTCCACCGAAAAACAAAGCTCAGCAGTAAAAGACGGGCTCTCCACCGAGACGCTGGGCTCTCCACCGAAAAACAAAGTTCAGCAGTAAAAGACGGGCTCTCCACTGAAATGCTGGGCTCTCCACCGAGACGCTGGGCTCACCACCGAAAAACAAAATTCAGCAGTAAAAGACGGGCTCTCCACCGAGACGCTGGGCTCTCCACCGAGACGCTGGGCTCTCCACCGAAAAACAAATTTCAGCAGTAAAAGACGGGCTCTCCACCGAGACCCTGGGCTCACCACCGAGACGCTGGGCTCTCCACTGAAAAACCAAGTTCAGCAGTAAAAGACGGGCTCTCCACCAAGACGCTGGGCTCATTACCGAAAAACAAAGTTCAGCAGTAAAAGACGGGCTCTCCACCGAGACACTGGACTCTCCACCGAGACGCTGGGCTCTCCACCGAAAAACAAATTTCAGCAGTAAAAGATGGGCTCTCCAACGAGACGCCGGGCTCTCCACCGACAAACAAAGTTCAGCAGTAAAAGACGGGCTCTCCACCGAGACGCTGGGCTCTCCACCGAGACGCTGGGCTCTCCACCGAAAAACAAAGTTCAGCAGTAAAAGACGGGCTCTCCACCGAGACGCTGGGCTCTCCACCGAAAAACAAAGTTCAGCAGTAAAAGACGGGCTCTCCACTGAAATGCTGGGCTCTCCACCGAGACGCTGGGCTCACCACCGAAAAACAAAATTCAGCAGTAAAAGAGGGGCTCTCCACCGAGACGCTGGGCTCTCCACCGAGACGCTGGGCTCTCCACCGAGATGCTGGGCTCTCCACCGAAAAACAAAGTTCAGAAGTAAAAGACGGGCTCTCCACCGAGACGCTGGGCTCTCCACCGAAAAACAAAGTTCAGCAGTAAAAGACGGGCTCTCCACTGAGACGCTGGGCACTCCACCTAGACGCTGGGCTCTCCACCGAAAAACAAAGCTCACCAGTAAAAGACGGGCTCTCCACCGAGACGCTGGGCTCTCCACCGACAAACAAAGTTCAGCAGTAAAAGACGGGCTCTCCACCGAGACGCTGGGCTCTCCACCGAGACGCTGGGCTCTCCACCGAAAAACAAAGTTCAGCAGTAAAAGACGGGCTCTCCACCGAGACGCTGGGCACTCCACCTAGACGCTGGGCTCTCCACCGAAAAACAAAGTTCAGCAGTAAAAGACGGGCTCTCCACCGAGACGATCGGCACTCCACCTAGACGCTGGGCACTCCACCGAAAAACAAAGTTCAGCAGTAAAAGACGGGCTCTCCAACGAGACGCCGGGCTCTCCACCAACAAACAAAGTTCAGCAGTAAAATACGGGCTCTCCACCGAGACGCTGGGCTCTCCACCGAGACGCTGGGCTCTCCACCGAAAAACAAAGTTCAGCAGTAAAAGACGGGCTCTCCACAGAGACGCCGGACTCTCCACCGAAAAACAAAGTTCAGCAGTAAAAGACGGGCTCTCCACTGAAATGCTGGGCTCTCCACCGAGACGCTGGCCTCACCACCGAGACGCTGGGCTCTCCACCGAAAAACAAATTTCAGCAGTAAAAGACGGGCTCTCCACCGAGACCGTGGGCTCACCACCGAGACGCTGGGCTCTCCACCGAAAAACCAAGTTCAGCAGTAAAAGACGGGCTCTCCACCAAGACGCTGGGCTCATTACCGAAAAACAAAGTTCAGCAGTAAAAGACGGGCTCTCCACCGAGACGCTGGACTCTCCACCGAGACGCTGGGCTCTCCACCGAAAAACAAAGCTCAGCAGTAAAAGATGGGCTCTCCAACGAGACGCCGGGCTCTCCACCGACAAACAAAGTTCAGCAGTAAAAGACGGGCTCTCCACCGAGACGCTGGGCTCTCCACCGAGACGCTGGGCTCTCCACCGAAAAACAAAGTTCAGCAGTAAAAGACGGGCTCTCCACCGAGACGCTGGGCTCTCCACCGAAAAACAAAGTTCAGCAGTAAAAGACGGGCTCTCCACTGAAATGCTGGGATCTCCACCGAGACGCTGGGCTCACCACCGAAAAACAAAATTCAGCAGTAAAAGAGGGGCTCTCCACCGAGACGCTGGGCTCTCCACCGAGACGCTGGGCTCTCCACCGAAAAACAAAGTTCAGAAGTAAAAGATGGGCTCTCCACCAAGACGCTGGGCTCTCCACCGAAAAACAAAGTTCAGCAGTAAAAGACGGGCTCTCCACTGAGACGCTGGGCACTCCACCTAGACGCTGGGCTCTCCACCGAAAAACAAAGCTCAGCAGTAAAAGACGGGCTCTCCACCGAGACGCTGGGCTCTCCACCGAGACGCTGGGCTCTCCACCGAGACGCGGGGCTCTCCACCGAAAAACAAAGTTCAGCAGTAAAAGACGGGCTCTCCACCGAGACACTGGACTCTCCACCGAGACGCTGGGCTCTCCACCGAAAAACAAATTTCAGCAGTAAAAGATGGGCTCTCCAACGAGACGCCGGGCTCTCCACCGACAAACAAAGTTCAGCAGTAAAAGACGGGCTCTCCACCGAGACGCTGGGCTCTCCACCGAGACGCTGGGCTCTCCACCGAAAAACAAAGTTCAGCAGTAAAAGACGGGCTCTCCACCGAGACGCTGGGCTCTCCACCGAAAAACAAAGTTCAGCAGTAAAAGACGGGCTCTCCACTGAAATGCTGGGCTCTCCACCGAGACGCTGGGCTCACCACCGAAAAACAAAATTCAGCAGTAAAAGAGGGGCTCTCCACCGAGACGCTGGGCTCTCCACCGAGACGCTGGGCTCTCCACCGAGACGCTGGGCTCTCCACCGAAAAACAAAGTTCAGAAGTAAAAGACGGGCTCTCCACCGAGACGCTGGGCTCTCCACCGAAAAACAAATTTCAGCAGTAAAAGACGGGCTCTCCACTGAGACGCTGGGCACTCCACCTAGACGCTGGGCTCTCCACCGAAAAACAAAGCTCACCAGTAAAAGACGGGCTCTCCACCGAGACGCTGGGCTCTCCACCGACAAACAAAGTTCAGCAGTAAAAGACGGGCTCTCCACCGAGACGCTGGGCACTCCACCTAGACGCTGGGCTCTCCACCGAAAAACAAAGTTCAGCAGTAAAAGACGGGCTCTCCACCGAGACGATGGGCACTCCACCTAGACGCTGGGCACTCCACCGAAAAACAAAGTTCAGCAGTAAAAGACGGGCTCTCCAACGAGACGCCGGGCTCTCCACCAACAAACAAAGTTCAGCAGTAAAATACGGGCTCTCCACCGAGACGCTGGGCTCTCCACCGAGACGCTGGGCTCTCCACCGAAAAACAAAGTTCAGCAGTAAAAGACGGGCTCTCCACAGAGACGCCGGACTCTCCACCGAAAAACAAAGTTCAGCAGTAAAAGACGGGCTCTCCACTGAAATGCTGGGCTCTCCACCGAGACGCTGGGCTCACCACCGAGACGCTGGGCTCTCCACCGAAAAACAAATTTCAGCAGTAAAAGACGGGCTCTCCAACGAGACCGTGGGCTCACCACCGAGACGCTGGGCTCTCCACCGAAAAACCAAGTTCAGCAGTAAAAGACGGGCTCTCCACCAAGACGCTGGGCTCATTACCGAAAAACAAAGTTCAGCAGTAAAAGACGGGCTCTCCACCGAGACGCTGGACTCTCCACCGAGACGCTGGGCTCTCCACCGAAAAACAAAGCTCAGCAGTAAAAGATGGGCTCTCCAACGAGACGCCGGGCTCTCCACCGACAAACAAAGTTCAGCAGTAAAAGACGGGCTCTCCACCGAGACGCTGGGCTCTCCACCGAGACGCTGGGCTCTCCACCGAAAAACAAAGTTCAGCAGTAAAAGACGGGCTCTCCACCGAGACGCTGGGCTCTCCACCGAAAAACAAAGTTCAGCAGTAAAAGACGGGCTCTCCACTGAAATGCTGGGCTCTCCACCGAGACGCTGGGCTCACCACCGAAAAACAAAATTCAGCAGTAAAAGAGGGGCTCTCCACCGAGACGCTGGGCTCTCCACCGAGACGCTGGGCTCTCCACCGAAAAACAAAGTTCAGAAGTAAAAGATGGGCTCTCCACCAAGACGCTGGGCTCTCCACCGAAAAACAAAGTTCAGCAGTAAAAGACGGGCTCTCCACTGAGACGCTGGGCACTCCACCTAGACGCTGGGCTCTCCACCGAAAAACAAAGCTCAGCAGTAAAAGACGGGCTCTCCACCGAGACGCTGGGCTCTCCACCGAGACGCTGGGCTCTCCACCGAGACGCGGGGCTCTCCACCGAAAAACAAAGTTCAGCAGTAAAAGACGGGCTCTCCACCGAGACACTGGACTCTCCACCGAGACGCTGGGCTCTCCACCGAAAAACAAATTTCAGCAGTAAAAGATGGGCTCTCCAACGAGACGCCGGGCTCTCCACCGACAAACAAAGTTCAGCAGTAAAAGACGGGCTCTCCACCGAGACGCTGGGCTCTCCACCGAGACGCTGGGCTCTCCACCGAAAAACAAAGTTCAGCAGTAAAAGACGGGCTCTCCACCGAGACGCTGGGCTCTCCACCGAAAAACAAAGTTCAGCAGTAAAAGACGGGCTCTCCACTGAAATGCTGGGCTCTCCACCGAGACGCTGGGCTCACCACCGAAAAACAAAATTCAGCAGTAAAAGAGGGGCTCTCCACCGAGACGCTGGGCTCTCCACCGAGACGCTGGGCTCTCCACCGAGACGCTGGGCTCTCCACCGAAAAACAAAGTTCAGAAGTAAAAGACGGGCTCTCCACCGAGACGCTGGGCTCTCCACCGAAAAACAAAGTTCAGCAGTAAAAGACGGGCTCTCCACTGAGACGCTGGGCACTCCACCTAGACGCTGGGCTCTCCACCGAAAAACAAAGCTCACCAGTAAAAGACGGGCTCTCCACCGAGACGCTGGGCTCTCCACCGACAAACAAAGTTCAGCAGTAAAAGACGGGCTCTCCACCGAGACGCTGGGCTCTCCACCGAGACGCTGGGCTCTCCACCGAAAAACAAAGTTCAGCAGTAAAAGACGGGCTCTCCACCGAGACGCTGGGCACTCCACCTAGACGCTGGGCTCTCCACCGAAAAACAAAGTTCAGCAGTAAAAGACGGGCTCTCCACCGAGACGATGGGCACTCCACCTAGACGCTGGGCACTCCACCGAAAAACAAAGTTCAGCAGTAAAAGACGGGCTCTCCAACGAGACGCCGGGCTCTCCACCAACAAACAAAGTTCAGCAGTAAAATACGGGCTCTCCACCGAGACGCTGGGCTCTCCACCGAGACGCTGGGCTCTCCACCGAAAAACAAAGTTCAGCAGTAAAAGACGGGCTCTCCACAGAGACGCCGGACTCTCCACCGAAAAACAAAGTTCAGCAGTAAAAGACGGGCTCTCCACTGAAATGCTGGGCTCTCCACCGAGACGCTGGGCTCACCACCGAGACGCTGGGCTCTCCACCGAAAAACAAATTTCAGCAGTAAAAGACGGGCTCTCCAACGAGACCGTGGGCTCACCACCGAGACGCTGGGCTCTCCACCGAAAAACCAAGTTCAGCAGTAAAAGACGGGCTCTCCACCAAGACGCTGGGCTCATTACCGAAAAACAAAGTTCAGCAGTAAAAGACGGGCTCTCCACCGAGACGCTGGACTCTCCACCGAGACGCTGGGCTCTCCACCGAAAAACAAAGCTCAGCAGTAAAAGATGGGCTCTCCAACGAGACGCCGGGCTCTCCACCGACAAACAAAGTTCAGCAGTAAAAGACGGGCTCTCCACCGAGACGCTGGGCTCTCCACCGAGACGCTGGGCTCTCCACCGAAAAACAAAGTTCAGCAGTAAAAGACGGGCTCTCCACCGAGACGCTGGGCTCTCCACCGAAAAACAAAGTTCAGCAGTAAAAGACGGGCTCTCCACTGAAATGCTGGGCTCTCCACCGAGACGCTGGGCTCACCACCGAAAAACAAAATTCAGCAGTAAAAGAGGGGCTCTCCACCGAGACGCTGGGCTCTCCACCGAGACGCTGGGCTCTCCACCGAAAAACAAAGTTCAGAAGTAAAAGATGGGCTCTCCACCAAGACGCTGGGCTCTCCACCGAAAAACAAAGTTCAGCAGTAAAAGACGGGCTCTCCACTGAGACGCTGGGCACTCCACCTAGACGCTGGGCTCTCCACCGAAAAACAAAGCTCAGCAGTAAAAGACGGGCTCTCCACCGAGACGCTGGGCTCTCCACCGAGACGCTGGGCTCTCCACCGAGACGCGGGGCTCTCCACCGAAAAACAAAGTTCAGCAGTAAAAGACGGGCTCTCCACCGAGACGCTGGGCACTCCACCTAGACGCTGGGCACTCCACCGAAAAACAAAGTTCAGCAGTAAAAGACGGGCTTTCCACCGAGACGCTGGGCTCTCCACCAAGACTCAGGGCTCTCCACCGAAAAACAAAGCTCAGCAGTAAAAGACGGGCTCTCCACCGAGACGCTGGGCTCACCACCGAGACGCGGGGCTCTCCACCGAAAAACAAATTTCAGCAGTAAAAGACGGGCTCTCTACCGAGACCCTGGTCTCACCACCGAGACGCTGGGCTCTCCACCGAAAAACAAAGTTCAGCAGTAAAAGACGGGCTCTCCACCGAGACGCTGGGCTCTCCACCGAAAAACAAAGTTCAGGAGTAAAAGACGGGCTCTCCACCGAGACGCCGGGCTCTCCACCGACAAACAAAGTTCCCCAGTAAAAGACGGGCTCTCCACCGAGACGCTGGGCTCTCCACCGAGATGCTGGGCTCTCCATCGAGACGCTGGGCTCTCCACCGACAAACAAATTTCAGCAGTAAAAGACGGGCTCTCCACCGAGACGCTGGGCTCTCCACCGAGACCCTGGGCTCTCCACCGACAAACAAAGTTCAGCAGTAAAAGACGGGCTCTCCACCGAGACGGTGGGCTCTCCACCAAGACGCTGGGCTCTCCACCGAAAAACAAAGTTCAGCAGTAAAAGACGGGCTCTCCACCGAGACGCCGGGCTCTCCACCGAGACGCTGGGCTCTCCACCGACAAACAAAGTTCAGCAGTAAAAGACGGGCTCTCCACCGAGACGCTGGTCTCTCCACCGGGACGCTGGGCTCTCCACCGAGACGCAGGGCTCTCAACCGAAAAACAAAGTTCAGCAGTAAAAGACGGGCTCTCCACCGAGACGCTGGGCTGTCCACCGAGACGCTGAGCTCTCCACCGAAAAACAAAGTTCAGCAGTAAAAGACGGGCTCTCCACCGAGACGGTGGCCTCTCCACCGAGACGCTGGGCTCTCCACCAAGACGCAGGGCTCTCAACCGAAAAACAAAGTTCAGCAGTAAAAGACGGGCTCTCCACCGAGACGCTGGGCTCACCACCGAGACGGTAGGCTCTCCACCGAAAAACAAATTTCAGCAGTAAAAGACGGGCTCTCCACCGAGACCCTGGTCTCACCACCGAGACGCTGGGCTCTTCCCCGAAAAATCAAGTTCAGCAGTAAAAGACGGGCTCTCCACCGAGACGGTGGCCTCTCCACCGAGACGCTGGGCTCTCCACCGAGACGCTGGGCTCTCCACCGAAAAACAAAGTTCAGCAGTAAAAGACGGGCTCTCCACCGAGACGCTGGGCTCTCCACCGAAAAACAAAGTTCGAGGAGTAAAAGACGGGCTCTCCACCGAGACGCCGGGCTCTCCACCGTCAAACAAAGTTCAGCAGTAAAAGACGGGCTCTCCACCGAGACGCTGGGCTCTCCACCGAGATGCTGGGCTCTCCACCGAGACGCAGGGCTCTCCACCGAAAAACAAATTTCAGAAGTAAAAGACGGGCTCTCCACCGAGACGCTGGGCTATCCACCGAAAAACAAAGTTCAGCAGTAAAAGACGGGCTCTCCACCGACACGCTGGGCTCTCCACCGAGACGCTGGGCTCTCCACCGACAAACAAATTTCAGCAGTAAAAGACGGGCTCTCCACCGAGACGCCGGGCTCTCCACCGAGACGCTGGGCTCTCCACCGACAAACAAAGTTCAGCAGTAAAAGACGGGCTCTCCACCGAGACGCTGGGCTCTCCACCGAGACGCTGGGCTCTCCACCGAGACGCTGAGCTCTCCACCGAAAAACAAAGTTCAGCAGTAAAAGACGGGCTCTCCACCGAGACGCTGGCCTCTCCACCGAGACGCTGGGCTCTCCACCGAAAAACAAAGTTCAGAAGTAAAAGACGGGCTCTCCACCGAGACGCTGGGCTCTCCACCGAAAAACAAAGTTCAGCAGTAAAAGACGGGCTCTCCACCGAGACGCTGGGCTCTCCACCGAGATGCTGGGCTCTCCACCGAGACGCTGGGCTCTCCACCGAAAAACAAAGTTCAGGAGTAAAAGACGGGCTCTCCACGGAGACGCCGGGCTCTCCACCGACAAACAAAGTTCAGCAGTAAAAGACGGGCTCTCCACCGAGACGCTGGGCACTCCACCTAGACGCTGGGCACTCCACCGAAAAACAAAGTTCAGCAGTAAAAGACGGGCTTTCCACCGAGACGCTGGGCTCTCCACCAAGACTCAGGGCTCTCCACCGAAAAACAAAGCTCAGCAGTAAAAGACGGGCTCTCCACCGAGACGCTGGGCTCACCACCGAGACGCGGGGCTCTCCACCGAAAAACAAATTTCAGCAGTAAAAGACGGGCTCTCTACCGAGACCCTGGTCTCACCACCGAGACGCTGGGCTCTCCACCGAAAAACAAAGTTCAGCAGTAAAAGACGGGCTCTCCACCGAGACGCTGGGCTCTCCACCGAAAAACAAAGTTCAGGAGTAAAAGACGGGCTCTCCACCGAGACGCCGGGCTCTCCACCTACAAACAAAGTTCCCCAGTAAAAGACGGGCTCTCCACCGAGACGCTGGGCTCTCCACCGAGATGCTGGGCTCTCCATCGAGACGCTGGGGTCTCCACCGACAAACAAATTTCAGCAGTAAAAGACGGGCTCTCCACCGAGACGCTGGGCTCTCCACCGAGACCCTGGGCTCTCCACCGACAAACAAAGTTCAGCAGTAAAAGACGGGCTCTCCACCGAGACGCTGGGCTCTCCACCAAGACGCTGGGCTCTCCACCGAAAAACAAAGTTCAGCAGTAAAAGACGGGCTCTCCACCGAGACGCCGGGCTCTCCACCGAGACGCTGGGCTCTCCACCGACAAACAAAGTTCAGCAGTAAAAGACGGGCTCTCCACCGAGACGCTGGTCTCTCCACCGGGACGCTGGGCTCTCCACCGAGACGCAGGGCTCTCAACCGAAAAACAAAGTTCAGCAGTAAAAGACGGGCTCTCCACCGAGACGCTGGGCTGTCCACCGAGACGCTGAGCTCTCCACCGAAAAACAAAGTTCAGCAGTAAAAGACGGGCTCTCCACCGAGACGGTGGCCTCTCCACCGAGACGCTGGGCTCTCCACCAAGACGCAGGGCTCTCAACCGAAAAACAAAGTTCAGCAGTAAAAGACGGGCTCTCCACCGACACGCTGGGCTCTCCACCGAGACGCTGGGCTCTCCACCGACAAACAAATTTCAGCAGTAAAAGACGGGCTCTCCACCGAGACGCCGGGCTCTCCACCGAGACGCTGGGCTCTCCACCGACAAACAAAGTTCAGCAGTAAAAGACGGGCTCTCCACCGAGACGCTGGGCTCTCCACCGAGACGCTGGGCTCTCCACCGAGACGCTGAGCTCTCCACCGAAAAACAAAGTTCAGCAGTAAAAGACGGGCTCTCCACCGAGACGCTGGCCTCTCCACCGAGACGCTGGGCTCTCCACCGAAAAACAAAGTTCAGAAGTAAAAGACGGGCTCTCCACCGAGACGCTGGGCTCTCCACCGAAAAACAAAGTTCAGCAGTAAAAGACGGGCTCTCCACCGAGACGCTGGGCTCTCCACCGAGATGCTGGGCTCTCCACCGAGACGCTGGGCTCTCCACCGAAAAACAAAGTTCAGGAGTAAAAGACGGGCTCTCCACGGAGACGCCGGGCTCTCCACCGACAAACAAAGTTCAGCAGTAAAAGACGGGCTCTCCACCGAGACGCTGGGCACTCCACCTAGACGCTGGGCACTCCACCGAAAAACAAAGTTCAGCAGTAAAAGACGGGCTTTCCACCGAGACGCTGGGCTCTCCACCAAGACTCAGGGCTCTCCACCGAAAAACAAAGCTCAGCAGTAAAAGACGGGCTCTCCACCGAGACGCTGGGCTCACCACCGAGACGCGGGGCTCTCCACCGAAAAACAAATTTCAGCAGTAAAAGACGGGCTCTCTACCGAGACCCTGGTCTCACCACCGAGACGCTGGGCTCTCCACCGAAAAACAAAGTTCAGCAGTAAAAGACGGGCTCTCCACCGAGACGCTGGGCTCTCCACCGAAAAACAAAGTTCAGGAGTAAAAGACGGGCTCTCCACCGAGACGCCGGGCTCTCCACCTACAAACAAAGTTCCCCAGTAAAAGACGGGCTCTCCACCGAGACGCTGGGCTCTCCACCGAGATGCTGGGCTCTCCATCGAGACGCTGGGGTCTCCACCGACAAACAAATTTCAGCAGTAAAAGACGGGCTCTCCACCGAGACGCTGGGCTCTCCACCGAGACCCTGGGCTCTCCACCGACAAACAAAGTTCAGCAGTAAAAGACGGGCTCTCCACCGAGACGCTGGGCTCTCCACCAAGACGCTGGGCTCTCCACCGAAAAACAAAGTTCAGCAGTAAAAGACGGGCTCTCCACCGAGACGCCGGGCTCTCCACCGAGACGCTGGGCTCTCCACCGACAAACAAAGTTCAGCAGTAAAAGACGGGCTCTCCACCGAGACGCTGGTCTCTCCACCGGGACGCTGGGCTCTCCACCGAGACGCAGGGCTCTCAACCGAAAAACAAAGTTCAGCAGTAAAAGACGGGCTCTCCACCGAGACGCTGGGCTGTCCACCGAGACGCTGAGCTCTCCACCGAAAAACAAAGTTCAGCAGTAAAAGACGGGCTCTCCACCGAGACGGTGGCCTCTCCACCGAGACGCTGGGCTCTCCACCAAGACGCAGGGCTCTCAACCGAAAAACAAAGTTCAGCAGTAAAAGACGGGCTCTCCACCGAGACGCTGGGCTCACCACTGAGACGGTAGGCTCTCCACCGAAAAACAAATTTCAGCAGTAAAAGACGGGCTCTCCACCGAGACCCTGGTCTCACCACCGAGACGCTGGGCTCTTCCCCGAAAAATCAAGTTCAGCAGTAAAAGACAGGCTCTCCACCGAGACGCTGGGCTCTCCACCGAAAAACAAAGTTCAGCAGTAAAAGACGGGCTCTCCACCGAGACGCTGGGCTCTCCACCGAAAAACAAAGTTCGAGGAGTAAAAGACGGGCTCTCCACCGAGACGCCGGGCTCTCCACCGACAAACAAAGTTCAGCAGTAAAAGACGGGCTCTCCACCGAGACGCTGGGCTCTCCACCGAGATGCTGGGCTCTCCACCGAGACGCAGGGCTCTCCACCGAAAAACAAATTTCAGAAGTAAAAGACGGGCTCTCCACCGAGACGCTGGGCTATCCACCGAAAAACAAAGTTCAGCAGTAAAAGACGGGCTCTCCACCGACACGCTGGGCTCTCCACCGAGACGCTGGGCTCTCCACCGACAAACAAATTTCAGCAGTAAAAGACGGGCTCTCCACCGAGACGCCGGGCTCTCCACCGAGACGCTGGGCTCTCCACCGACAAACAAAGTTCAGCAGTAAAAGACGGGCTCTCCACCGAGACGCTGGGCTCTCCACCGAGACGCTGGGCTCTCCACCGAGACGCTGAGCTCTCCACCGAAAAACAAAGTTCAGCAGTAAAAGACGGGCTCTCCACCGAGACGCTGGCCTCTCCACCGAGACGCTGGGCTCTCCACCGAAAAACAAAGTTCAGAAGTAAAAGACGGGCTCTCCACCGAGACGCTGGGCTCTCCACCGAAAAACAAAGTTCAGCAGTAAAAGACGGGCTCTCCACCGAGACGCTGGGCTCTCCACCGAGATGCTGGGCTCTCCACCGAGACGCTGGGCTCTCCACCGAAAAACAAAGTTCAGGAGTAAAAGACGGGCTCTCCACGGAGACGCCGGGCTCTCCACCGACAAACAAAGTTCAGCAGTAAAAGACGGGCTCTCCACCGAGACGCTGGGCTCTCCACCGAGATGCTGGGCTCTCCACCGAGACGCTGGGCTCTCCACCGAAAAACAAATTTCAGAAGTAAAAGACGGGCTCTCCACCGAGACGCTGGGCTCTCCACCGAAAAACAAAGTTCAGCAGTAAAAGACGGGCTCTCCACCGAGACGCTGGGCACTCCACCTAGACGCTGGGCTCTCCACCGAGAAACAAAGTTCAGCAGTAAAAGACGGGCTCTCCACCGACACGCTGGGCTCTTCACCGAGACGCTGGGCTCTCCACCGACAAACAAATTTCAGCAGTAAAAGACGGGCTCTCCACCGAGACGCCGGGCTCTCCACCGAGACGCTGGGCTCTCCACCGACAAACAAAGTTCAGCAGTAAAAGACGGGCTCTCCACCGAGACGCTGGGCTCTCCACCGAGACGCTGGGCTCTCCACCGAGACGCTGGGCTCTCCACCGAGACGCTGAGCTCTCCACCGAAAAACAAAGTTCAGCAGTAAAAGACGGGCTCTCCACCGAGACGCTGGCCTCTCCACCGAGACGCTGGGCTCTCCACCGAAAAACAAAGTTCAGAAGTAAAAGACGGGCTCTCCACCGAGACGCTGGGCTCTCCACCGAAAAACAAAGTTCAGCAGTGAAAGACGGGCTCTCCACTGAGACGCTGGGCTCTCCACCTAGACGCTGGGCTCTCCACCGAGAAACAAAATTCCGCAGTAAAAGACGGGCTCTCCACCGAGATGCTGGGCTCTCCACCGAGACGCTGGGCTCTCCACCGAAAAACAAAGTTCAGAAGTAAAAGACGGGCTCTCCACCGAGACGCTGGGCTCTCCACCGAAAAACAAAGTTCAGCAGTAAAAGACGGGCTCTGCACTGAGACGCTGGGCTCTCCACCTAGACGCTGGGCTCTCCACCGAAAAACAAAGTTCAGCAGTAAAAGACGGGCTCTCCACCGAGAGGCTGGGCTCTCCACCGAGACCTTGGGCTCTCCACCGAAAAACAAAGTTCAGCAGTAAAAGACGGGCTCTCCACTGAGACGCTGGGCTCTCCACCGAGACGCTGGGCTCTCCACCGAAAAACAAAGTTCAGCAGTAAAAGACGGGCTCTCCACCGAGACACTGGCCTCTCCACCGAGACGTTGGGCTCTCCACCGAAAAACAAAGTTCAGCAGTAAAAGACGGGCTCTCCACCGAAACGCTGGGCCCTCCACCAAGACGCTGGGCTCATTACCGAAAAACAAAGTTCAGCAGTAAAAGACGGGCTCTCCACCGAGACGCTGGGCTCTCCACCGAAAAACAAAGTTCAGCAGTGAAAGATGGGCTCTCCACCGAGACGCTGGGCTCTCCACCTAGACGCTGGGCTCTCCACCGAGAAACAGAATTCAGCAGTAAAAGACGGGCTCTCCACCGAGATGCTGGGCTCTCCACCGAGACGCTGGGCTCTCCACTGAGACGCTGGGCTCTCCACCGAAAAACAAAGTTCAGAAGTAAAAGACGGGCTCTCCACCGAGACGCTGGGCTCTCCACCGAAAAACAAAGTTCAGCAGTAAAAGACGGGCTCTGCACTGAGACGCTGGGCTCTCCACCTAGACGCTGGGCTCTCCACCGAAAAACAAAGTTCAGCAGTAAAAGACGGGCTCTCCACCGAGACGCTGGGCTCTCCACCGAGACGTTGGGCTCTCCACCGAAAAACAAAGTTCAGCAGTAAAAGACGGGATCTCCACGGAGACGCCGGGCTCTCCACCGACAAACAAAGTTCAGCAGTAAAAGACGGGCTCTCCACCGAGACGCTGGGCTCTCCACCGAAAAACAAATTTCAGAAGTAAAAGACGGGCTCTCCACCGAGACGCTGGGCTCTCCACCGAAAAACAAAGTTCAGCAGTAAAAGACGGGCTCTCCACCGAGACGCTGGGCACTCCACCTAGACGCTGGGCTCTCCACCGAGAAACAAAGTTCAGCAGTAAAAGACGGGCTCTCCACCGACACGCTGGGTTCTCCACCGAGACGCTGGGCTCTCCACCGACAAACAAAGTTCAGCAGTAAAAGACGGGCTCTCCACCGAGACGCTGGGCTCTCCACCGAGACGCTGGGCTCTCCACCGAGACGCTGAGCTATCCACCGAAAAACAAAGTTCAGCAGTAAAAGACGGGCTCTCCACCGAGACGCTGGCCTCTCCACCGAGACGCTGGGCTCTCCACCGAAAAACAAACTTCAGAAGTAAAAGACGGGCTCTCCACCGAGACGCTGGGCTCTCCACCGAAAAACAAAGTTCAGCAGTAAAAGACGGGCTCTCCACCGAGACGCTGGGCTCTCCACTGAGATGCTGGGCTCTCCACCGAGACGCTGGGCTCTCCACCGAAAAACAAAGTTCAGGAGTAAAAGATGGGCTCTCCACCGAGACGCCGGGCTCTCCACCGACAAACAAAGTTCAGCAGTAAAAGACGGGCTCTCCACCGAGACGCTGGTCTCTCCACCGAGATGCTGGGCTCTCCACCGAGACACTGGGCTCTCCACCGAAAAACAAATTTCAGAAGTAAAAGACGGGCTCTCCACCGAGACGCTGGGCTCTCCACCGAAAAACAAAGTTCAGCAGTAAAAGACGGGCTCTCCACCGAGACGCTGGGCACTCCACCTAGACGCTGGGCTCTCCACCGAGAAACAAAGTTCAGCAGTAAAAGACGGGCTCTCCACCGACACGCTGGGCTCTCCACCGAGACGCTGGGCTCTCCACCGACAAACAAATTTCAGCAGTAAAAGACGGGCTCTCCACCGAGACGCCGGGCTCTCCACCGAGACGCTGGGCTCTCCACCGACAAACAAAGTTCAGCAGTAAAAGACGGGCTCTCCACCGAGACGCTGGGCTCTCCACCGAGACGCTGGGCTCTCCACCGAGACGTTGGGCTCTCCACCGAAAAACAAAGTTCAGCAGTAAAAGATGGGCTCTCCACCGAGACGCTGGCCTCTCCACCGAGACGCTGGGCTCTCCACCGAAAAACAAAATTCAGCAGTAAAAGATGGGCTCTCCACCGAGACGCTGGCCTCTCCACCGAGACGCTGGGCTCTCCACCGAAAAACAAAGTTCAGAAGTAAAAGACGGGCTCTCCACCGAGACGCTGGGCTCTCCACCGAAAAACAAAGTTCAGCAGTGAAAGACGGGCTCTCCACTGAGACGCTTGTCTCTCCACCTAGACGCTGGGCTCTCCACCGAGAAACAAAATTCCGCAGTAAAAGACGGGCTCTCCACCGAGATGCTGGGCTCTCCACCAAGACGCTGGGCTCTCCACCGAAAAACAAAGTTCAGAAGTAAAAGACGGGCTCTCCACCGAGACGCTGGGCTCTCCACCGAAAAACAAAGTTCAGCAGTAAAAGACGGGCTCTGCACTGAGACGCTGGGCTCTCCACCTAGACGCTGGGCTCTCCACCGAAAAACAAAGTTCAACAGTAAAAGACGGGCTCTCCACCGAGACGCTGGGCTCTCCACCGAGACCTTGGGCTCTCCACCGAAAAACAAATTTCAGCAGTAAAAGACGGGCTCTCCACCGAGACGCTGGGCTCTCCACCGAGACGCTGGGCTCTCCACCGAAAAACAAAGTTCAGCAGTAAAAGACGGGCTCTCCACCGAGACACTGGCCTCTCCACCAAGACGCTGGGCTCTCCACCGAAAAACAAAGTTCAGAAGTAAAAGACGGGCTCTCCACCGAGACGCTGGGCTCTCCACCGAAAAACAAAGTTCAGCAGTGAAAGACGGGCTCTCCACTGAGACGCTGGGCTCTCCACCTAGACGCTGGGCTCTCCACCGAGAAACAAAATTCCGCAGTAAAAGACGGGCTCTCCACCGAGATGCTGGGCTCTCCACCAAGACGCTGGGCTCTCCACCGAAAAACAAAGTTCAGAAGTAAAAGACGGGCTCTCCACCGAGACGCGGGGCTCTCCACCGAGACGCTGGGCTCTCCACCGAGACGCTGGGCTCTCCACCGAGACGCTGGGCTCTCCACCGAGACGCTGGGTTCCCCACCGAAAAACAGAGTTCAGCAGTAAAACACGGGGTCTCGACCGAGACGCTGGGCTCACCACCAGGATGCGGGGCTCTCCACCGAGACGCTGGGCTCTCCACCGAGACGCTGGGCTCTCCACCGAGACGCTGGGCTCTCCACCGAGACGCTGGGCTCTCCACCGGGACGCGGGGCTCTCCACCGGGACGCGGGGCTCTCCACCGAGACGCTGGGCTCTCCACCGAGACGCTGGGCTCTCCACCGAGACGCGGGGCTCTCCACCGAGACGCGGGGCACTCCGCCAAGACGCGGGGCTCTCCGCCGGGACGCGGGGCTCTACACCGGGACGCGGGGCTCTCCACCGAGACGCGGGGCTCTCCAACGAGACGCTGGGCTCTCCACCGATACGCTGGGCTCTCCACCGAGACGCTCGGCTCTCCACCGAGACGCTCGGCTCTCCACCGAAAAACAAAGTTCAGCAGAAAAAGAAGGGCTCTCCACCGAGACGCGTGGCTCTCCACCGAGACGCTGGGCTCTCCACCGAGACGCTGGGCTCTCCACCGAGACGCTGGGCTCTCCACCGAGACGCTGGGCTCCCCACCGAAAAACAAAGTTCAGCAGTAAAAGACGGGCTCTCCACCGAGACGCTGGGCTCTCCACCGAGACGCTGGGCTCTCCAACGAGACGCTGGGCTCACCACCGAGACGCTGGGCTGTCCACCGAGACGCTGGGCTCTCCACCGAGACGCTTGGCTCCCCACCGAAAAACAAAGTTCAGCACTAAAAGATGGGCTCTCGACCGAGACGCTGGGCTCACCACCAGGATGCGGGGCTCTCCACCGAGACGCTGGGCTCTCCACCGAGACGCTGGGCTCTCCACCGAGACGCTGGGCTCTCCACCGAGACGCTGGGCTCTCCACCGAGACGCTGGCTCTCCACCGAGACGCTGGGCTCTCCACCGAAAAACAAAGTTCAGCAGTAAAACACGGGCTCTCGACTGAGACGCTGGGCTCTCAACCGAGACGCTGGGCTCTGCACCGAGACGCGGGGCTCTCCACCGAGACGCGGGGCTCTCCACCGAAAAACAAAGTTCAGCAGTAAAAGACGGGCTCTCCACCGAGACGCTGGGCTCTCAACCGAGACGCTGGGCTCTGCACCGAGACGCGGGGCTCTCCACCGAGACGCTGGGCTCTCAACCTAAAAACAAAGTTCAGCAGTAAAAGACGGGCTCTCCACTGAGACGCTGGGCTCTCGACCGAGACGCTGGGCTCGCGACCGAGACGCTGGGCTCTCGACCGAGACTCTGGGCTCTCGACCGAGACGCTGGGCTCTCCACCGAGACGCTGGGCTCTCCACCGAGACGCGGGGCACTCCACCGAGACGCGGGGCTCTCCACCGGGACGCGGGGCTCTCCACCGGGACGCGGGTCTCTCCACCGGGACGCGGGGCTCTCCACTGAGACGCTGGGCTCTCCACCGGGGCGCTGGGCTCTCCACCGAGACGCTCGGCTCTCCACCGAAAAACAAACTTCAGCAGTAAAAGACGGGCTCTCGACCGAGACGCATTTTTCTCCACCGAGACGTGGGGCTCTCCACTGAGACGCTGGGCTCTCCACCGAGACGCTGGGCTCTCCACCGAGACGCTGGGCTCTCCACCGAGACGCTGGGCTCTCCACCGAAAAACAAAGTTCAGCAGTAAAAGACGGGCTCTCCACCGAGACGCTGGGCTCTCCACCGAGACGCTGGGCTCCCCACCGAGACGCTGGGCTCTCCACCGAGACGCTGGGCTCTCCACGGAAAAACAAAGTTCAGCAGTAAAAGACGGGCTCTCCACCGAGACGATGGGCTCTCAACCGAGACGCTGGGCTCTGCACCGAGACGCGGGGCTCTCCACCGAGACGCTGGGCTCTCCACCTAAAAACAAAGTTCAGCACTAAAAGACGGGCTCTCCACCGAGACGCTGGGCTCTCGACCGAGACGCTGGGCTCTCCACCGAGACGCTGGGCTCTCCACCGAGACGCTGGGCTCTCCACCGAGACGCTGGGCTCTCCACCGAGACGCTGGGCTCTCCACCGAGACGCTGGGCTCTCCACCGAGACGCTGGGCTCTCCACCGTGACGCTGGACTCTCCATCGAGACGCTCGGCTCTCCACCGAGACGCTCGGCTCTCCACCGAAAAACAAAGTTCAGCAGAAAAAGAAGGGCTCTCCACCGAGACGCTGGGCTCTCCACCGAGATGCTGGGCTCTCCACCGAAAAACAACGTTCAGCAGAAAAAGAAGGGCTCTCCACCGAGACGCTGGGCACTCCACCGAGACGCTGGGCTATCCACCGGGACGTTGGGCTCTCCACCGAGACGCTGGGCTCTCCACCGAGACGCTGGGCTCTCCACCGAAAAACAAAGTTCAGCAGTAAAAGACGGGCTCTCGACCGAGACGCTGGGCTCTCCACCGGGATGCGGGGCTCTCCACCGAGACGCTCGGCTCTCCACCGAGACGCTGGGCTCTCCACCGAAAAACAAAGTTCAGCAGTAAAAGACGGGCTCTCCACTGAAATGCTGGGCTCTCCTCCGAGACACTGGGCTCACCACCGAAAAACAAAGTTCAGCAGTAAAAGACGGGCTCTCCACCGAGACGCTGGGCTCTCCATCGAGACGTTGGGCTCTCCACCGAGACGCGGGGCTCTCCACCGAAACGCGGGGCTCTCCACCGAGACGCGGGGCTCTCCACCGAGACGCGGGGCTCTCCACCGAGACGCGGGGCTCTCCACCGAGACGCGGGGCTCTCCACCGAGACGCGTGGCTCTCCACCGAGACGCGGGGCTCTCCACCGAAAAACAAAGTTCAGCAGTAAAAGACGGGCTCTCGACCGAGACGCGGGGCTCTCGACCGAGACGCGGGGCTCTCGACCGAGACGCGGGGCTCTCGACCGAGACGCGGGGCACTCGACGGAGACGCGGGGCTCTCCACCGAGACGCGGGGCTCTCCACCGAGACGCGGGGCTCTCCACCGAAAAACAAAGTTCAGCAGAATAAGACGGGCTCTCCACCGAGACGCTGGCTCTCCACCGAGACGCTGGGCTCTCCACCGAAAAACAAAGTTCAGCAGTAAAAGACGGGCTCTCGACTGAGACGCTGGGCTCTCAACCGAGACGCTGGGCTCTGCACCGAGACGCGGGGCTCTCCACCGAGACGCGGGGCTCTCCAACGAAAAACAAAGTTCAGCAGTAAAAGACGGGCTCTCCACCGAGACGCTGGGCTCTCAACCGAGACGCTGGGCTCTGCACCGAGACGCGGGGCTCTCCACCGAGACGCTGGGCTCTCCACCTAAAAACAAAGTTCAGCAGTAAAAGACGGGCTCTCCACTGAGACGCTGGGCTCTCGACCGAGACGCTGGGCTCGCGACCGAGACGCTGGGCTCTCGACCGAGACTCTGGGCTCTCGACCGAGACGCTGGGCTCTCCACCGAGACGCTGGGCTCTCCACCGAGACGCTGGGCTCTCCACCGAGACGCGGGGCTCTCCACCGAGACGCGGGGCTCTCCACAGAGACGCGGGGCTCTCCACCGAGACGCGGGGCTCTTCAACGAGACGTGGGGCTCTCCACCGAGACGCGGGGCTCTCCACCGAGACGCGGGGCTCACCACCGAAAAACAAAGTTCAGCAGTAAAAGACGGGCTCTCGACGTGGACGCTCGGCTCTACACCGAAAAACAAAGTTCAGCAGTAAAAGACGGGCTCTCGACCGAGACGCTGGGCTCTCCACCGAGACGCAGGGTTCTCCACCGGGACGCTGGGCTCACCGCCGGGACGCTAGAATCTCCGCCGAGACGCGGGGCTCTCCGCCGAGACGCGGGGCTCTCCGCCGAGACGCGGGGCTCTCCGCCGAGACGCGGGGCTCTCCGCCGAGACGCGGGGCTCTCCGCCGAGACGCGGGGCTCTCCACCGAAAAACAAAGTTCAGCAGTAAAAGACGGGCTCTCGACCGAGACGCTGGGCTCTCCACCGGGATGCGGGGCTCTCAACCGAGACGCTCGGCTCTCCACCGAGACGCTGGGCTCTCCACCGAAAAACAAAGTTCAGCAGTAAAAGACGGGCTCTCCACTGAAATGCTGGGCTCTCCTCCGAGACACTGGGCTCACCACCGAAAAACAAAATTCAGCAGTAAATGACGGGCTCTCCACCGAGACGCTGGGCTCTCCATCGAGACGTTGGGCTCTCCACCGAGACGCGGGGCTCTCCACCGAAACGCGGGGCTCTCCACCAAAACGCGGGGCTCTCCACCGAGACGCGGGGCTCTCCACCGAAAAACAAAGTTCAGCAGTAAAAGACGGGCTCTCCACTGAGACGCTGGGCTCTCGACCGAGACGCTGGGCTCTCGACCGAGACGCTGGGCTCTCGACCGAGACGCTGGGCTCTCCACCGAGACGCTGGGCTCTCCACCGAGACGCGGGGCTCTCCACCGAGACGCGGGGCTCTCTACCGAGACGCGGGGCTCTCCACCGAGACGCGGGGCTCTTCAACGAGACGCGGGGCACTCCACCGAGACGCGGGGCTCTCCACCGAGACGCAGGGCTCACCACCGAAAAACAAAGTTCAGCAGTAAAAGACGGGCTCTCGACGTGGACGCTCGGCTCTACACCGAAAAACAAAGTTCAGCAGTAAAAGACGGGCTCTCGACCGAGACGCTGGGCTCTCCACCGAGACGCAGGGTTCTCCACCGGGACGCTGGGCTCACCGCCGGGACGCTAGAATCTCCGCCGAGACGCGGGGCTCTCCGCCGAGACGCGGGGCTCTCCGCCGAGACGCGGGGCTCTCCGCCGAGACGCGGGGCTCTCCGCCGAGACGCGGGGCTCTCCGCCGAGACGCGGGGCTCTCCACCGAAAAACAAAGTTCAGCAGTAAAAGACGGGCTCTCGACCGAGACGCTGGGCTCTCCACCGGGATGCGGGGCTCTCAACCGAGACGCTCGGCTCTCCACCGAGACGCTGGGCTCTCCACCGAAAAACAAAGTTCAGCAGTAAAAGACGGGCTCTCCACTGAAATGCTGGGCTCTCCTCCGAGACACTGGGCTCACCACCGAAAAACAAAATTCAGCAGTAAATGACGGGCTCTCCACCGAGACGCTGGGCTCTCCATCGAGACGTTGGGCTCTCCACCGAGACGCGGGGCTCTCCACCGAAACGCGGGGCTCTCCACCAAAACGCGGGGCTCTCCACCGAGACGCGGGGCTCTCCACCGAAAAACAAAGTTCAGCAGTAAAAGACGGGCTCTCCACTGAGACGCTGGGCTCTCGACCGAGACGCTGGGCTCTCGACCGAGACGCTGGGCTCTCGACCGAGACGCTGGGCTCTCCACCGAGACGCTGGGCTCTCCACCGAGACGCGGGGCTCTCCACCGAGACGCGGGGCTCTCTACCGAGACGCGGGGCTCTCCACCGAGACGCGGGGCTCTTCAACGAGACGCGGGGCACTCCACCGAGACGCGGGGCTCTCCACCGAGACGCAGGGCTCACCACCGAAAAACAAAGTTCAGCAGTAAAAGACGGGCTCTCGACGTGGACGCTCGGCTCTACACCGAAAAACAAAGTTCAGCAGTAAAAGACGGGCTCTCGACCGAGACGCTGGGCTCTCCACCGAGACGCAGGGTTCTCCACCGGGACGCTGGGCTCACCGCCGGGACGCTTGGCTCTCCGCCGAGACGCGGGGCTCTCCGCCGAGACGCGGGGCTCTCCGCCGAGACGCGGGGCTCTCCGCCGAGACGCGGGGCTCTCCGCCGAGACGCTGTGCTCTCCACCGAAAAACAAAGTTCAGCAGTAAAAGACGGGCTGTGAACCGAGACGCTGGGCTCTCCACCGAGACGCGGGGCTCTCCACCGAGACGCGGGGCTCTCCACCGGGACGCGGGGCTCTCCACCGGGATGCGGGGCTCTCCACCGGGACGCGGGGCTCTCCACTGAGATGCTGGGCTCTCCACCGGGGCGCTGGGCTCTCCACCGAGACGCTCGGCTCTCCACCGAAAAACAAACTTCAGCAGTAAAAGACGGGCTCTCGACCGAGACGCATTTTTCTCCACCGAGACATGGGGCTCTCCACTGAAACACTGGGCTCTCCACCGAGACGCTGGGCTCTCCACCGAGACGCTGGGCTCTCCACCGAGACGCTGGGCTCTCCACCGAAAAACAAAGTTCAGCAGTAAAAGACGGGCTCTCCACCGAGACGCTGGGCTCTCCACCGAGACGCTGGGCTCCCCACCGAGACGCTGGGCTCTCCACCGAGACGCTGGGCTCTCCACGGAAAAACAAAGTTCAGCAGTAAAAGACGGGCTCTCCACCGAGACGATGGGCTCTCAACCGAGACGCTGGGCTCTGCACCGAGACGCGGGGCTCTCCACCGAGACGCTGGGCTCTCCACCTAAAAACAAAGTTCAGCACTAAAAGACGGGCTCTCCACCGAGACGCTGGGCTCTCGACCGAGACGCTGGGCTCTCGACCGAGACGCTGGGCTCTCCACCGAGACGCTGGGCTCTCCACCGAGACGCTGGGCTCTCCACCGAGACGCTGGGCTCTCCACCGAGACGCTGGGCTCTCCACCGAGACGCTGGGCTCTCCACCGAGACGCTGGGCTCTCCACCGAGACGCTGGACTCTCCATCGAGACGCTCGGCTCTCCACCGAGACGCTCGGCTCTCCACCGAAAAACAAAGTTCAGCAGAAAAAGAAGGGCTCTCCACCGAGACGCTGGGCTCTCCACCGAAAAACAAAGTTCAGCAGTAAAAGACAGGCTCTCCACCGAGACGCTGGGCTCTCCACCGAGATGCTGGGCTCTCCACCGAAAAACAACGTTCAGCAGAAAAAGAAGGGCTCTCCACCGAGACGCTGGGCACTCCACCGAGACGCTGGGCTATCCACCGGGACGTTGGGCTCTCCACCGAGACGCTGGGCTCTCCACCGAGACGCTGGGCTCTCCACCGAAAAACAAAGTTCAGCAGTAAAAGACGGGCTCTCGACCGAGACGCTGGGCTCTACACCGGGATGCGGGGCTCTCCACCGAGACGCTCGGCTCTCCACCGAGACGCTGGGCTCTCCACCGAAAAACAAAGTTCAGCAGTAAAAGACGGGCTCTCCACTGAAATGCTGGGCTCTCCTCCGAGACACTGGGCTCACCACCGAAAAACAAAATTCAGCAGTAAATGACGGGCTCTCCACCGAGACGCTGGGCTCTCCATCGAGACGTTGGGCTCTCCACCGAGACGCGGGGCTCTCCACCGAAACGCGGGGCTCTCCACCGAGACGCGGGGCTCTCCACCGAGACGCGGGGCTCTCCACCGAGACGCGGGGCTCTCCACCGAGACGCGTGGCTCTCCACCGAGACGCGGGGCTCTCCACCGAAAAACAAAGTTCAGCAGTAAAAGACGGGCTCTCGACCGAGACGCGGGGCTCTCGACCGAGACGCGGGGCTCTCGACCGAGACGCGGGGCTCTCGACCGAGACGCGGGGCACTCGACGGAGACGCGGGGCTCTCCACCGAGACGCGGGGCTCTCCACCGAGACGCGGGGCTCTCCACCGAGACGCGGGGCTCTCCACCGAAAAACAAAGTTCAGCAGAATAAGACGGGCTCTCCACCGAGACGCTGGCTCTCCACCGAGACGCTGGGCTCTCCACCGAAAAACAAAGTTCAGCAGTAAAAGACGGGCTCTCGACTGAGACGCTGGGCTCTCAACCGAGACGCTGGGCTCTGCACCGAGACGCGGGGCTCTCCACCGAGACGTGGGGCTCTCCACCGAAAAACAAAGTTCAGCAGTAAAAGACGGGCTCTCCACCGAGACGCTGGGCTCTCAACCGAGACGCTGGGCTCTGCACCGAGACGCGGGGCTCTCCACCGAGACGCTGGGCTCTCCACCTAAAAACAAAGTTCAGCAGTAAAAGACGGGCTCTCCACTGAGACGCTGGGCTCTCGACCGAGACGCTGGGCTCGCGACCGAGACGCTGGGCTCTCGACCGAGACTCTGGGCTCTCGACCGAGACGCTGGGCTCTCCACCGAGACGCTGGGCTCTCCACCGAGACGCTGGGCTCTCCACCGAGACGCGGGGCTCTCCACCGAGACGCGGGGCTCTCCACAGAGACGCGGGGCTCTCCACCGAGACGCGGGGCTCTTCAACGAGACGTGGGGCTCTCCACCGAGACGCGGGGCTCTCCACCGAGACGCGGGGCTCACCACCGAAAAACAAAGTTCAGCAGTAAAAGACGGGCTCTCGACGTGGACGCTCGGCTCTACACCGAAAAACAAAGTTCAGCAGTAAAAGACGGGCTCTCGACCGAGACGCTGGGCTCTCCACCGAGACGCAGGGTTCTCCACCGGGACGCTGGGCTCACCGCCGTGACGCTAGAATCTCCGCCGAGACGCGGGGCTCTCCGCCGAGACGCGGGGCTCTCCGCCGAGACGCGGGGCTCTCCGCCGAGACGCGGGGCTCTCCGCCGAGACGCGGGGCTCTCCACCGAGACGCGGGGCTCTCCACCGAAAAACAAAGTTCAGCAGTAAAAGACGGGCTCTCCACTGAGACGCTGGGCTCTCGACCGAGACGCTGGGCTCTCGACCGAGACGCTGGGCTCTCGACCGAGACTCTGGGCTCTCGACCGAGACGCTGGGCTCTCGACCGAGACGCTGGGCTCTCCACCGAGACGCGGGGCTCTCCACCGAGACGCGGGGCTCTCCACCGAGACGCGGAGCTCTCCACCGAGACGCGGGGCTCTTCAACGAGACGCGGGGCTCTCCACCGAGACGCGGGGCTCTCCACCGAGACGCGGGGCTCACCACCGAAAAACAAAGTTCAGCAGTAAAAGACGGGCTCTCGACGTGGACGCTCGGCTCTACACCGAAAAACAAAGTTCAGCAGTAAAAGACGGGCTCTCGACCGAGACGCTGGGCTCTCCACCGAGACGCAGGGTTCTCCACCGGGACGCTGGGCTCACCGCCGGGACGCTTGGCTCTCCGCCGAGACGCGGGGCTCTCCGCCGAGACGCGGGGCTCTCCGCCGAGACGCGGGGCTCTCCACCGAGACGCGGGGCTCTCCACCGAGACGCGGGGCTCTCCACCGAAAAACAAAGTTCAGCAGTAAAAGACGGGCTGTGAACCGAGACGCTGGGCTCTCCACCGAGACGCGGGGCTCTCCACCGAGACGCGGGGCTCTCCACCGGGACGCGGGGCTCTCCACCGGGACGCGGGGCTCTCCACCGGGACGCGGGGCTCTCCACTGAGACGCTGGGCTCTCCACCGGGGCGCTGGGCTCTCCACCGAGACGCTCGGCTCTCCACCGAAAAACAAACTTCAGCAGTAAAAGACGGGCTCTCGACCGAGACGCATTTTTCTCCACCGAGACGTGGGGCTCTCCACTGAGACGCTGGGCTCTCCACCGAGACGCTGGGCTCTCCACCGAGACGCTGGGCTCTCCACCGAAAAACAAAGTTCAGCAGTAAAAGACGGGCTCTCCACCGAGACGCTGGGCTCTCCACCGAGACGCTGGGCTCTCCACCGAGACGCTGGGCTCTCCACCGAGACGCTGGGCTCTCCACGGAAAAACAAAGTTCAGCAGTAAAAGACGGGCTCTCCACCGAGACGATGGGCTCTCAACCGAGACGCTGGGCTCTGCACCGAGACGGGGGGCTCTCCACCGAGACGCTGGGCTCTCCACCTAAAAACAAAGTTCAGCACTAAAAGACGGGCTCTCCACCGAGACGCTGGGCTCTCGACCGAGACGCTGGGCTCTCCACCGAGACGCTGGGCTCTCCACCGAGACGCTGGGCTCTCCACCGAGACATTGGGCTCTCCAGCGAGACGCTGGGCTCTCCACCGAGACGCTGGGCTCTCCACCGAGACGCTGGGCTCTCCACCGTGACGCTGGGCTCTCCATCGAGACGCTCGGCTCTCCACCGAGACGCTCGGCTCTACACCGAAAAACAAAGTTCAGCAGAAAAAGAAGGGCTCTCCACCGAGACGCTGGGCTCTCCACCGAAAAACAAAGTTCAGCAGTAAAAGACAGGCTCTCCACCGAGACGCTGGGCTCTCCACCGAGATGCTGGGCTCTCCACCGAAAAACAACGTTCAGCAGAAAAAGAAGGGCTCTCCACCGAGACGCTGGGCACTCCACCGAGACGCTGGGCTATCCACCGGGACGTTGGGCTCTCCACTGAGACGCTGGGCTCCCCACCGAGACGCTGGGCTCTCCACCGAAAAACAAAGTTCAGCAGTAAAAGACGGGCTCTCGACCGAGACGCTGGGCTCTCCACCGGGATGCGGGGCTCTCCACCGAGACGCGGGGCTCTCCACCGAGACGCTGGGTTCAACACCGAAACGCGGGGCTCTCCACCGAGACGCGGGGCTCTCCACCGAGACGCGGGGCTCTCCACCGATACGCGGGGCTCTCCACCGAGACGCGTGGCTCTCCACCGAGACGCGGGGCTCTCCACCGAAAAACAAAGTTCAGCAGTAAAAGACGGGCTCTCGACCGAGACGCGGGGCTCTCGACCGAGACGCGGGGCTCTCGACCGAGACGCGGGGCTCTCGACCGAGACGCGGGGCACTCGACGGAGACGCGGGGCTCTCCACCGAGACGCGGGGCTCTCCACCGAGACGCGGGGCTCTCCACCGAAAAACAAAGTTCAGCAGAATAAGACGGGCTCTCCACCGAGACGCTGGGCTCTCCACCGAGACGCTGGGCTCTCCACCGAAAAACAAAGTTCAGCAGTAAAAGACGGGCTCTCCACCGAGACGCTGGGCTCTCCACCGAGACGCTGGGCTCTCCACGGAAAAACAAAGTTCAGCAGTAAAAGACGGGCTCTCCACTGAAACGCTGGGCTCTCCACCGAGACGCTGGGCTCACCACCGAAAAACAAAATTCAGCAGTAAAAGACGGGCTCTCCACCAAGACGCGGGGCTCTCCACCGAGACGCGGGGCTCTCCACCGAGACGCGGGGCTCTCCACTGAGACGCGGGGCTCTCCACCGAGACGCGGGGCTCTCCACCGAAAAACAAAGTTCAGCAGTAAAAGACGGGCTCTCGACCGAGACGCGGGGCTCTCCACCGAGACGCGGGCTCTCCACCGAGACGCGGGGCTCTCCACCGAGACGCTGGGCTCTCCACCGAGACGCGGGGCTCTCCACCGAGACGCGGGGCACTCCGCCAAGACGCGGGGCTCTCCGCCGGGACGCGGGGCTCTCCACCGGGACGCGGGGCTCTCCACCGAGATGCGGGGCTCTCCAACGAGACGCAGGGCTCTCCACCGAGACGCTGGGCTCTCCACCGAGACGCTCGGCTCTCCACTGAGACGCTCGGCTCTCCACCGAAAAACAAAGTTCAGCAGAAAAAGAAGGGCTCTCCACCGAGATGCGTGGCTCTCCACCGAGACGCTGGGCTCTCCAACGAGACGCTGGGCTCTCCACCGAGACGCTGGGCTCTCCACCGAGACGCTGGGCTCTCCACCGAGACGCTTGGCTCCCCACCGAAAAACAAAGTTCAGCAGTAAAAGACGGGCTCTCGACCGAGACGCTGGGCTCACCACCAGGATGCGGGGCTCTCCACCGAGACGCTGGGCTCTCCACCGAGACGCTGGGCTCTCCACCGAGACGCTGGGCTCTCCACCGAGACGCTGGCTCTCCACCGAGACGCTGGGCTCTCCACCGAAAAACAAAGTTCAGCAGTAAAAGACGGGCTCCCCACCGAGACTTTGGGCTCTCCACCGAGACGCTGGGCTCTGCACCGAGACGCGGGGCTCTCCACCGAGACGCTGGGCTCTATACCGAGACGCTGGGCTCTCCGCCGAAAAACAAAGTTCAGCAGTAAAAGACGGGCTCTCCACCGAGACGCTGGGCTCTCAACCGAGACGCTGGGCTCTGCACCGAGACGCGGGGCTCTCCACCGAGACGCTGGGCTCTCCACCTAAAAACAAAGTTCAGCAGTAAAAGACGGGCTCTCCACTGAGACGCTGGGCTCTCGACCGAGACGCTGGGCTCTCCACCGAGACGCTGGGCTCTCCACCGAGACGCTGGGCTCTCCACCGAGACGCTGGGCTCTCCACCGAGACGCTGGGCTCTCCACCGAGACGCGGGGCTCTCCACCGAGACGCGGGGCTCTCCACAGAGACGCGGGGTTCTCCACCGAGACGCGGGGCTCTTCAACGAGACGCGGGGCTCTCCACCGAGACGCGGGGCTCTCCACCGAGACGCGGGGCTCACCACCGAGAAACAAAGTTCTGCAGTAAAAGACGGGCTCTCGACGTTGACGCTCGGCTCTACACCGAAAAACAAAGTTCAGCAGTAAAAGACGGGCTCTCGACCGAGACGCTGGGCTCTCCACCGAGACGCAGGGTTCTCCACCGGGACGCTGGGCTCACCGCCGGGACGCTAGAATCTCAGCCGAGACGCGGGGCTCTCCGCCGAGACGCGGGGCTCTCCGCCGAGACGCGGGGCTCTCCGCCGACACGCGGGGCTCTCCACCGAGACGCGGGGCTCTCCACCGAAAAACAAAGTTCAGCAGTAAAAGACGGGCTCTCCACTGAGACGCTGGGCTCTCGACCGAGACGCTGGGCTCTCGACCGAGACGCTGGGCTCTCGACCGAGACGCTGGGCTCTAGACCGAGACGCTGGGCTCTCGACCGAGACGCGGGGCTCTCCACCGAGACGCGGGGCTCTCCACCGAGACGCGGGGCTCTCCACCGACACGCGGTGCTCTTCAACGAGACGCGGGGCTCTCCACCGAGACGCGGGGCTCTCCACCGAGACGCGGGGCTCACCACCGAAAAACAAAGTTCAGCAGTAAAAGACGGGCTCTCGACCGAGACGCTGGGCTCTCCACCGAGACGCAGGGTTCTCCACTGGGACGCTGGGCTCACCGCCGGGACGCTTGGCTCTCCGCCGAGACGCGGGGCTCTCCGCCGAGACGCGGGGCTCTCCGCCGAGACGCGGGGCTCTCCGCCGAGACGCGGGGCTTTCCGCCGAGACGCGGGGCTCTCCACCAAAAACAAAGTTCAGCAGTAAAAGACGGGCTGTGAACCGAGACGCTGGGCTCTCCACGGAGACGCGGGGCTCTCCACCGAGACGCGGGGCTCTCCACCGGGACGCGGGGCTCTCCACCGGGACGCGGGGCTCTCCACCGGGACGCGGGGCTCTCCACCGGGACGCGGGGTTCTCCACTGAGACGCTGGGCTCTCCACCGGGGCGCTGGGCTCTCCACCGAAAAACAAACTTCAGCAGTAAAAGACGGGCTCTCGACCGAGACGCATTTTTCTCCACCGAGACGTGGGGCTCTCCACTGAGACGCTGGGCTCTCCACCGAGACGCTGGGCTCTCCACCGAGACGCTGGGCTCTCCACCGTGACGCTGGGCTCTCCACCGTGACGCTGGGCTCTCCACCGAAAAACAAAGTTCAGCAGTAAAAGACGGGCTCTCCACCGAGACGCTGGGCTCTCCACCGAGACGCTGGGCTCCCCACCGAGACGCTGGGCTCTCCACCGAGACGCTGGGCTCTCCACGGAAAAACAAAGTTCAGCAGTAAAAGACGGGCTCTCCACCGAGACGCTGGGCTCTCCACCGAGACGCTGGGCTCTGCACCGAGACGCGGGGCTCTCCACCGAGACGCTGGGTTCTCCACCTAATAACAAAGTTCAGCAGTAAAAGACGGGATCTCCACCGAGACGCTGGACTCTCGACCGAGACGCTGGGCTCTCGACCGAGACGCTGGGCTCTCGACCGAGACGCTGGGCTCTCCACCGAGACGCTTGGCTCTCCACCTAAAAACAAAGTTCAGCAGTAAAAGACGGGCTCTCCACTGAGACGCTGGGCTCTCGACCGAGACGCTGGGCTCTCCACCGAGACGCTGGGCTCTCCACCGAGACGCTGGGCTCTCCACCGAGACGCTGGGCTCTCCACCGAGACGCTGGGCTCTCCACCGAGACGCGGGGCTCTCCACCGAGACGCGGGGCTCTCCACAGAGACGCGGGGTTCTCCACCGAGACGCGGGGCTCTTCAACGAGACGCGGGGCTCTCCACCGAGACGCGGGGCTCTCCACCGAGACGCGGGGCTCACCACCGAGAAACAAAGTTCTGCAGTAAAAGACGGGCTCTCGACGTTGACGCTCGGCTCTACACCGAAAAACAAAGTTCAGCAGTAAAAGACGGGCTCTCGACCGAGACGCTGGGCTCTCCACCGAGACGCAGGGTTCTCCACCGGGACGCTGGGCTCACCGCCGGGACGCTAGAATCTCAGCCGAGACGCGGGGCTCTCCGCCGAGACGCGGGGCTCTCCGCCGAGACGCGGGGCTCTCCGCCGACACGCGGGGCTCTCCACCGAGACGCGGGGCTCTCCACCGAAAAACAAAGTTCAGCAGTAAAAGACGGGCTCTCCACTGAGACGCTGGGCTCTCGACCGAGACGCTGGGCTCTCGACCGAGACGCTGGGCTCTCGACCGAGACGCTGGGCTCTAGACCGAGACGCTGGGCTCTCGACCGAGACGCGGGGCTCTCCACCGAGACGCGGGGCTCTCCACCGAGACGCGGGGCTCTCCACCGACACGCGGTGCTCTTCAACGAGACGCGGGGCTCTCCACCGAGACGCGGGGCTCTCCACCGAGACGCGGGTCTCACCACCGAAAAACAAAGTTCAGCAGTAAAAGACGGGCTCTCGACCGAGACGCTGGGCTCTCCACCGAGACGCAGGGTTCTCCACTGGGACGCTGGGCTCACCGCCGGGACGCTTGGCTCTCCGCCGAGACGCGGGGCTCTCCGCCGAGACGCGGGGCTCTCCGCCGAGACGCGGGGCTCTCCGCCGAGACGCGGGGCTTTCCGCCGAGACGCGGGGCTCTCCACCAAAAACAAAGTTCAGCAGTAAAAGACGGGCTGTGAACCGAGACGCTGGGCTCTCCACGGAGACGCGGGGCTCTCCACCGAGACGCGGGGCTCTCCACCGGGACGCGGGGCTCTCCACCGGGACGCGGGGCTCTCCACCGGGACGCGGGGCTCTCCACCGGGACGCGGGGTTCTCCACTGAGACGCTGGGCTCTCCACCGGGGCGCTGGGCTCTCCACCGAAAAACAAACTTCAGCAGTAAAAGACGGGCTCTCGACCGAGACGCATTTTTCTCCACCGAGACGTGGGGCTCTCCACTGAGACGCTGGGCTCTCCACCGAGACGCTGGGCTCTCCACCGAGACGCTGGGCTCTCCACCGTGACGCTGGGCTCTCCACCGAAAAACAAAGTTCAGCAGTAAAAGACGGGCTCTCCACCGAGACGCTGGGCTCTCCACCGAGACGCTGGGCTCCCCACCGAGACGCTGGGCTCTCCACCGAGACGCTGGGCTCTCCACGGAAAAACAAAGTTCAGCAGTAAAAGACGGGCTCTCCACCGAGACGCTGGGCTCTCCACCGAGACGCTGGGCTCTGCACCGAGACGCGGGGCTCTCCACCGAGACGCTGGGTTCTCCACCTAATAACAAAGTTCAGCAGTAAAAGACGGGATCTCCACCGAGACGCTGGACTCTCGACCGAGACGCTGGGCTCTCGACCGAGACGCTGGGCTCTCGACCGAGACGCTGGGCTCTCGACCGAGACGCTGGGCTCTCCACAGAGACGAGGGGCTCTCCACCGAGACGCGGGGCTCTCCACCGAGACGCGGGGATCTCCACCGAGACGCGGGGCTCTCCACCGAGACGCTGGGCTCACCGCCGAAACGCTAGGCTCTCCGCCGAGACGCACGGCTATCCGCCGAGACGCGGGGCTCACCACCGACACGCGGGGCTCTCCACCGACACTCGGGGCTCTCCACCGAAAAACAAAGTTCAGCAGTAAAAGATGGGCTGTGGACCGAGACGCTGGGCTCTCCACCGAGACGCGGGGCTCTCCACCGAGACGCGGGGCTCTCCACCGAGACGCGGGCCTCTCCACCGAGACGCGGGGCTCTCCACCGAGACGCGGGGCTCTCCACCGGGACGCGGGGCTCTCCACCGGGACGCGGGGCTCTCCACCGGGACGAGGGGCTCTCCACCGGGACGCGGGGCTCTCCACCGAAAAACAAAGTTCAGCAGTAAAAGACGGGCTCTCCACCGAGACGCGGGGCTCTCCACCGAAAAACAAAGTTCAGCAGTAAAAGACGGGCTCTCGACCGAGACGCGGGGCTCTCCACCGAGACGCGGGCTCTCCACCGAGACGCGGGGCTCTCCACCGAGACGCTGGGCTCTCCACCGAGACGCGGGGCTCTCCACCGAGACGCGGGGCACTCCGCCAAGACGCGGGGCTCTCCGCCGGGACGCGGGGCTCTCCACCGGGACGCGGGTCTCTCCACCGAGATGCGGGGCTCTCCAACGAGACGCAGGGCACTCCACCGAGACGCTGGGCTCTCCACCGAGACACTCGGCTCTCCACCGAAAAACAAAGTTCAGCAGAAAAAGAAGGGCTCTCCACCGAGATGCGTGGCTCTCCACCGAGACGCTGGGCTCTCCAACGAGACGCTGGGCTCTCCACCGAGACGCTGGGCTCTCCACCGAGACGCTGGGCTCTCCACCGAGACGCTTGGCTCCCCACCGAAAAACAAAGTTCAGCAGTAAAAGACGGGCTCTCGACCGAGACGCTGGGCTCACCACCAGGATGCGGGGCTCTCCACCGAGGCGCTGGGCTCTCCACCGAGACGCTGGGCTCTCCACCGAGACGCTGGGCTCTCCACCGAGACGCTGGGCTCTCCACCGAGACGCTGGCTCTCCACCGAGACGCTGGGCTCTCCACCGAAAAACAAAGTTCAGCAGTAAAAGACGGGCTCCCCACCGAGACTTTGGGCTCTCCACCGAGACGCTGGGCTCTCAACCGAGACGCGGGGCTCTCCACCGAGACGCTGGGCTCTCCACCGAGACGCTGGGCTCTCCGCCGAAAAACAAAGTTCAGCAGTAAAAGACGGGCTCTCCACCGAGACGCTGGGCTCTCAACCTAGACGCTGGGCTCTGCACCGAGACGCGTGGCTCTCCACCGAGACGCTGGGCTCTCCACCTAAAAACAAAGTTCAGCAGTAAAAGACGGGCTCTCCACTGAGACGCTGGGCTCTCGACCGAGACGCGGGGCTCTCGACCGAGACGCGGGGCTCTCCACCGAGACGCTGGGCTCTCCACCGAGACGCTGGGCTCTCCACCGAGACGCTGGGCTCTCCACCGAGACGCTGGGCTCTCCACCGAGACGCGGGGCTCTCCACCGAGACGCGGGGCTCTCCACAGAGACGCGGGGTTCTCCACCGAGACGCGGGGCTCTTCAACGAGACGCGGGGCTCTCCACCGAGACGCGGGGCTCACCACCGAAAAACAAAGTTCAGCAGTAAAAGACGGGATCTCGACCGAGACGCTGGGCTCTCCACCGAGACGCGGGGTTCTCCACCGGGACGCTGGGCTCACCGCCGGGACGCTTGGCTCTCCGTTGAGACGCGGGGCTCTCCGCCGAGACGCGGGGCTCTCCGCCGAGACGCGGGGCTCTCCGCCGAGACGCGGGGCTCTCCGCCGAGACGCGGGGCTCTCCACCGAAAAACAAAGTTCAGCAGTAAAAGACGGGCTGTGAACCGAGACGCTGGGCTCTCCACGGAGACGCGGGGCTCTCCACCGAGACGCGGGGCTCTCCACCGGGACGCGGGGCTCTCCACCGGGACGCGGGGCTCTCCACCGGGACGCGGGGCTCTCCACCGGGGCACTGGGCTCTCCACCGAGACGCTCGGCTCTCCACCGAAAAACAAACTTCAGCAGTAAAAGACGGGCTCTCGACCGAGACGCATTTTTCTCCACCGAGGCGTGGGGCTCTCCACTGAGACGCTGGGCTCTCCACCGTGACGCTGGGCTCTCCACCGAAAAACAAAGTTCAGCAGTAAAAGACGGGCTCTCCACCGAGACGCTGGGCTCTCCACCGAGACGCTGGGCTCCCCACCGAGACGCTGGGCTCTCCACCGAGACGCAGGGCTCTCCACGGAAAAACAAAGTTCAGCAGTAAAAGACGGGCTCTCCACCGAGACGCTGGGCTCTCAACCGAGACGCTGGGCTCTGCACCGAGACGCGGGGCTCTCCACCGAGACGCTGGGCTCTCCACCTAAAAACAAAGTTCAGCAGTAAAAGACGGGCTCTCGACCGAGACGCTGGGCTCTCGACCGAGACGCTGGGCTCTCGACCGAGACGCTGGGCTCTCGACCGAGACGCTGGGCTCTCGACCGAGACGCTGGGCTCTCGACCGAGACGCTGGGCTCTCGACCGAGACGCTGGGCTCTCGACCGAGACGCTGGGCTCTCCACAGAGACGAGGGGCTCTCCACCGAGACGCGGGGCTCTCCACCGAGACGCGGGGATCTCCACCGAGACGCGGGGCTCTCCACAGAGACGCGGGGTTCTCCACCGAGACGCGGGGCTCTTCAACGAGACGCGGGGCTCTCCACCGAGACGCGGGGCTCACCACCGAAAAACAAAGTTCAGCAGTAAAAGACGGGATCTCGACCGAGACGCTGGGCTCTCCACCGAGACGCGGGGTTCTCCACCGGGACGCTGGGCTCACCGCCGGGACGCTTGGCTCTCCGTTGAGACGCGGGGCTCTCCGCCGAGACGCGGGGCTCTCCGCCGAGACGCGGGGCTCTCCGCCGAAACGCGGGGCTCTCCGCCGAGACGCGGGGCTCTCCACCGAAAAACAAAGTTCAGCAGTAAAAGACGGGCTGTGAACCGAGACGCTGGGCTCTCCACGGAGACGCGGGGCTCTCCACCGAGACGCGGGGCTCTCCACCGGGACGCGGGGCTCTCCACCGGGACGCGGGGCTCTCCACCGGGACGCGGGGCTCTCCACCGGGACGCGGGGCTCTCCACCGAGACGCTCGGCTCTCCACCGAAAAACAAACTTCAGCAGTAAAAGACGGGCTCTCGACCGAGACGCATTTTTCTCCACCGAGACGTGGGGCTCTCCACTGAGACGCTGGGCTCTCCACCGAGACGCTGGGCTCTCCACCGAGACGCTGGGCTCTCCACCGAGACGCTGGGCTCTCCACCGAAAAACAAAGTTCAGCAGTAAAAGACGGGCTCTCCACCGAGACGCTGGGCTCTCCACCGAGACGCTGGGCTCCCCACCGAGACGCTGGGCTCTCCACCGAGACGCAGGGCTCTCCACGGAAAAACAAAGTTCAGCAGTAAAAGACGGGCTCTCCACAGAGACGCTGGGCTCTCAACCGAGACGCTGGGCTCTGCACCGAGACGCGGGGCTCTCCACCGAGACGCTGGGCTCTCCACCTAAACACAAAGTTCAGCAGTAAAAGACGGGCTCTCCACCGAGACGCTGGGCTCTCGACCGAGACGCTGGGCTCTCGACTGAGACGCTGGGCTCTCGACCGAGACGCTGGGCTCTCGACCGAGACGCTGGGCTCTCGACCGAGACGCTGGGCTCTCCACAGAGACGAGGGGCTCTCCACCGAGACGCGGGGATCTCCACCGAGACGCGGGGCTCTCCACCGAGACGCTGGGCTCACCGCCGAAACGCTGGGCTCTCCGCCGAGACGCAGGGCTATCCGCCGAGACGCGGGGCTCTCCACCGAGACGCGGGGCTCTCCACCGACACGCGGGGCTCTCCACCGAAAAACAAAGTTCAGCAGTAAAAGATGGGCTGTGGACCGAGATGCTGGGCTCTCCACCGAGACGCGGGGCTCTCCACCGAGACGCGGGGCTCTCCGCCGAGACGCGGGGCTCTCCGCCGAGACGCGGGGCTCTCCACCGAAAAACAAAGTTCAGCAGTAAAAGACGGGCTGTGAACCGAGACGCTGGGCTCTCCACGGAGACGCGGGGCTCTCCACCGAGACGCGGGGCTCTCCACCGGGACGCGGGGCTCTCCACCGGGACGCGGGGCTCTCCACCGGGACGCGGGGCTCTCCACCGGGGCACTGGGCTCTCCACCGAGACGCTCGGCTCTCCACCGAAAAACAAACTTCAGCAGTAAAAGACGGGCTCTCGACCGAGACGCATTTTTCTCCACCGAGGCGTGGGGCTCTCCACTGAGACGCTGGGCTCTCCACCGTGACGCTGGGCTCTCCACCGAAAAACAAAGTTCAGCAGTAAAAGACGGGCTCTCCACCGAGACGCTGGGCTCTCCACCGAGACGCTGGGCTCCCCACCGAGACGCTGGGCTCTCCACCGAGACGCAGGGCTCTCCACGGAAAAACAAAGTTCAGCAGTAAAAGACGGGCTCTCCACCGAGACGCTGGGCTCTCAACCGAGACGCTGGGCTCTGCACCGAGACGCGGGGCTCTCCACCGAGACGCTGGGCTCTCCACCTAAAAACAAAGTTCAGCAGTAAAAGACGGGCTCTCGACCGAGACGCTGGGCTCTCGACCGAGACGCTGGGCTCTCGACCGAGACGCTGGGCTCTCGACCGAGACGCTGGGCTCTCGACCGAGACGCTGGGCTCTCGACCGAGACGCTGGGCTCTCGACCGAGACGCTGGGCTCTCGACCGAGACGCTGGGCTCTCCACAGAGACGAGGGGCTCTCCACCGAGACGCGGGGCTCTCCACCGAGACGCGGGGATCTCCACCGAGACGCGGGGCTCTCCACAGAGACGCGGGGTTCTCCACCGAGACGCGGGGCTCTTCAACGAGACGCGGGGCTCTCCACCGAGACGCGGGGCTCACCACCGAAAAACAAAGTTCAGCAGTAAAAGACGGGATCTCGACCGAGACGCTGGGCTCTCCACCGAGACGCGGGGTTCTCCACCGGGACGCTGGGCTCACCGCCGGGACGCTTGGCTCTCCGTTGAGACGCGGGGCTCTCCGCCGAGACGCGGGGCTCTCCGCCGAGACGCGGGGCTCTCCGCCGAAACGCGGGGCTCTCCGCCGAGACGCGGGGCTCTCCACCGAAAAACAAAGTTCAGCAGTAAAAGACGGGCTGTGAACCGAGACGCTGGGCTCTCCACGGAGACGCGGGGCTCTCCACCGAGACGCGGGGCTCTCCACCGGGACGCGGGGCTCTCCACCGGGACGCGGGGCTCTCCACCGGGACGCGGGGCTCTCCACCGGGACGCGGGGCTCTCCACCGAGACGCTCGGCTCTCCACCGAAAAACAAACTTCAGCAGTAAAAGACGGGCTCTCGACCGAGACGCATTTTTCTCCACCGAGACGTGGGGCTCTCCACTGAGACGCTGGGCTCTCCACCGAGACGCTGGGCTCTCCACCGAGACGCTGGGCTCTCCACCGAGACGCTGGGCTCTCCACCGAAAAACAAAGTTCAGCAGTAAAAGACGGGCTCTCCACCGAGACGCTGGGCTCTCCACCGAGACGCTGGGCTCCCCACCGAGACGCTGGGCTCTCCACCGAGACGCAGGGCTCTCCACGGAAAAACAAAGTTCAGCAGTAAAAGACGGGCTCTCCACAGAGACGCTGGGCTCTCAACCGAGACGCTGGGCTCTGCACCGAGACGCGGGGCTCTCCACCGAGACGCTGGGCTCTCCACCTAAACACAAAGTTCAGCAGTAAAAGACGGGCTCTCCACCGAGACGCTGGGCTCTCGACCGAGACGCTGGGCTCTCGACTGAGACGCTGGGCTCTCGACCGAGACGCTGGGCTCTCGACCGAGACGCTGGGCTCTCGACCGAGACGCTGGGCTCTCCACAGAGACGAGGGGCTCTCCACCGAGACGCGGGGATCTCCACCGAGACGCGGGGCTCTCCACCGAGACGCTGGGCTCACCGCCGAAACGCTGGGCTCTCCGCCGAGACGCAGGGCTATCCGCCGAGACGCGGGGCTCTCCACCGAGACGCGGGGCTCTCCACCGACACGCGGGGCTCTCCACCGAAAAACAAAGTTCAGCAGTAAAAGATGGGCTGTGGACCGAGATGCTGGGCTCTCCACCGAGACGCGGGGCTCTCCACCGAGACGCGGGGCTCTCCACCGAGACGCGGGCCTCTCCACCGAGACGCGGGGCTCTCCACCGAGACGCGGGGCTCTCCACCGAGACGCGGAGCTATCCACCGGGACACGGGGCTCTCCAACGGGACGAGGGGCTCTCCACCGGGACGCGGGGCTCTCCACCGGGACGCGGGGCTCTCCACCGAAAAACAAAGTTCAGCAGTAAAAGACGGGCTCTCGTCCGAGACGCGGGGCTCTCCACCGAGACGCGGGGCTCTCCACCGAAAAACAAAGTTCAGCAGTAAAAGACGGGCTCCACCGAGACGCAGGGCTCTCCACCGAAAAACAAAGTTCAGCAGTAAAAGACGGGCTCTCGACCGAGACGCGTGGCTCTCCACCGAGACGCGGGGCTCTCCACCGAAAAAAAAAGATCAGCAGTAAAAGACGGGCTCTCGACCGAGACGCGGGGCTCTCGACCGAGACGCGGGGCTCTCGACCGAGACGCGGGGTTCTCCACCGAAAAACAAATTTCAGCAGTAAAAGACGGGCTCTCGACCGAGACGCGGGGCTCTCCACCGAGACGCGGGCTCTCCACCGAGACGCGGGGCTCTCCACCGAGACGCGGGGCTCTCCACCGAAAAACAAATTTCAGCAATAAAAGACGGGCTCCACCGAGACGCGGGGCTCTCCACCGAAAAACAAAGTTCAGCAGTAAAAGACGGGCTCTCGACCGAGACGCGGGGCTCTCCACCGAGACAAGGGGCTCTCCACCGAAAAACAAAGTTCAGCAGTAAAAGACGGGCTCTCCACCGAGACGCGGGGCTCTCCACCGAGACGCGGGGCTCTCCACCGAGACGCGGGGCTCTCCACCGAGACGCGGGGCTCTCCACCGAAAAACAAAGTTGAGCAGTAAAAGACGGGCTCTCGACCGAGACGCGGGGCTCTCGACCGAGACGCGGGGCTCTCCACCGGGACGCGGGGCTCTCCACCGGGGCGCTGGGCTCTCCACCGAGACGCTCGGCTCTCCACCGAAAAACAAACTTCAGCAGTAAAAGACGGGCTCTCGACCGAGACGCATTTTTCTCCACCGAGACGTGGGGCTCTCCACTGAGACGCTGGGCTCTCCACCGAGACGCTGGGCTCTCCACCGAGACGCTGGGCTCTCCACCGAGACGCTGGGCTCTCCACCGAAAAACAAAGTTCAGCAGTAAAAGACGGGCTCTCCACCGAGACGCTGGGCTCTCCACCGAGACGCTGGGCTCCCCACCGAGACGCTGGGCTCTCCACCGAGACGCAGGGCTCTCCACGGAAAAACAAAGTTCAGCAGTAAAAGACGGGCTCTCCACAGAGACGCTGGGCTCTCAACCGAGACGCTGGGCTCTGCACCGAGACGCGGGGCTCTCCACCGAGACGCTGGGCTCTCCACCTAAACACAAAGTTCAGCAGTAAAAGACGGGCTCTCCACCGAGACGCTGGGCTCTCGACCGAGACGCTGGGCTCTCGACTGAGACGCTGGGCTCTCGACCGAGACGCTGGGCTCTCGACCGAGACGCTGGGCTCTCGACCGAGACGCTGGGCTCTCCACAGAGACGAGGGGCTCTCCACCGAGACGCGGGGATCTCCACCGAGACGCGGGGCTCTCCACCGAGACGCTGGGCTCACCGCCGAAACGCTGGGCTCTCCGCCGAGACGCAGGGCTATCCGCCGAGACGCGGGGCTCTCCACCGAGACGCGGGGCTCTCCACCGACACGCGGGGCTCTCCACCGAAAAACAAAGTTCAGCAGTAAAAGATGGGCTGTGGACCGAGATGCTGGGCTCTCCACCGAGACGCGGGGCTCTCCACCGAGACGCGGGGCTCTCCACCGAGACGCGGGCCTCTCCACCGAGACGCGGGGCTCTCCACCGAGACGCGGGGCTCTCCACCGAGACGCGGAGCTATCCACCGGGACACGGGGCTCTCCAACGGGACGAGGGGCTCTCCACCGGGACGCGGGGCTCTCCACCGGGACGCGGGGCTCTCCACCGAGACGCGGGGCTCTCCACCGAAAAACAAAGTTCAGCAGTAAAAGACGGGCTCTCGTCCGAGACGCGGGGCTCTCCACCGAGACGCGGGGCTCTCCACCGAAAAACAAAGTTCAGCAGTAAAAGACGGGCTCCACCGAGACGCAGGGCTCTCCACCGAAAAACAAAGTTCAGCAGTAAAAGACGGGCTCTCGACCGAGACGCGTGGCTCTCCACCGAGACGCGGGGCTCTCCACCGAAAAAAAAAGATCAGCAGTAAAAGACGGGCTCTCGACCGAGACGCGGGGCTCTCGACCGAGACGCGGGGCTCTCGACCGAGACGCGGGGTTCTCCACCGAAAAACAAATTTCAGCAGTAAAAGACGGGCTCTCGACCGAGACGCGGGGCTCTCCACCGAGACGCGGGCTCTCCACCGAGACGCGGGGCTCTCCACCGAGACGCGGGGCTCTCCACCGAAAAACAAATTTCAGCAATAAAAGACGGGCTCCACCGAGACGCGGGGCTCTCCACCGAAAAACAAAGTTCAGCAGTAAAAGACGGGCTCTCGACCGAGACGCGGGGCTCTCCACCGAGACAAGGGGCTCTCCACCGAAAAACAAAGTTCAGCAGTAAAAGACGGGCTCTCCACCGAGACGCGGGGCTCTCCACCGAGACGCGGGGCTCTCCACCGAGACGCGGGGCTCTCCACCGAGACGCGGGGCTCTCCACCGAGACGCGGGGCTCTCCACCGAAAAACAAAGTTCAGCAGTAAAAGACGGGCTCTCGACCGAGACGCGGGGCTCTCGACCGAGACGCGGGGCTCTCGACCGAGACGCGGGGCTCTCGACCGAGACGCGGGGCTCTCGACCGAGACGCGGGGCTCTCGACCGAGACGCAGGGCTCTCCACCGAGACGCGGGGCTCTCCACCGAGACGCGGGGCCCTCCACCGAGACGCGGGGCTCTCCACCGAGACGCGGGGCTCTCCATCGAGACGCGGGACTCTCCACCGAGACGCGGGGCTCTCCACCAAAAAACAAAGTTCAGCAGTAAAACACGGGCTCTCGACCGAGACGCGGGGCTCTCCACCGAGACGCGGGCTCTCCACCGAGACGCGGGGCTCTCCACCGAGACGCGGGGCTCTCCACCGAGACGCGGGGCTCTCCACCGAGACGCGGGGCTCTCCACCGAAAAACAAAGTCCAGCAGTAAAAGACGGGCTCCACCGAGACGCGGGGCTCTCCACCGAAAAACAAAGTTCAGCAGTAAAAGACGGGCTCTCGACCGAGACGCTGGGATCTCCACCGAGACGCGGGGCTCTCCACCGAGACGCGGGGCTCTCCACCGAGACGCGGGGCTCTCCACCGAGACGCGGGGCTCTCCACCGAAAAACAAAGTTCAGCAGTAAAAGGCGGGCTCTACACCGAGACGCGGGGCTCTCCACCGAGACGCGGGGCTCTCCACCGAGACGCGGGGCTCTCCACCGAAAAACAAAGTTCAGCAGTAAAAGACGGGCTCTCGACCGAAATGCGGGGCTCTCCACCGAGACGCGGGCTCTCCACCGAGACGCGGAGCTCTCGACCGAGACGCGGGGCTCTCGACCGAGACACGGGGCTCTCCACCGAGACGCGGGGCTCTCCACCGAGACGCGGGGCTCTCCACCGAGACGCGGGGCTCTCCACCGAGACGCGGGGCTCTCCACCGAGACGCGGGGCTCTCCACCGAAAAACAATGTTCAGCAGTAAAAGACGGGCTCTCGACCGAGACGCGGGGCTCTCCACCGAGACGCGGGGCTCTCCACCGAGACGCGGGGCTCTCCTCCGAGACGCGGGGCTCTCCACCGAAAAACAAAGTTCAGCAGTAAAAGACGGGCTCTCCACCGAGACGCGGGGCTCTCCACCGAGACGCGGGGCTCTCCACCGAGACGCGGGGCTCTCCACCGAGACGCGGGGCTCTCCACCGAGACGCGGGGCTCTCCACCGAGACGCGGGGCTCTCCACCGAGACGCGGGGCTCTCCATTGAGACGCGGGGCTCTCCACCGAGACGCGGGGCTCTCCACCGAAAAACAAAGTTCAGCAGTAAAATACGGGCTCTCGACCGAGACGCGGGGCTCTCCACCGAGACGCGGGCTCTCCACCGAGACGCGGGGCTCTCCACCGAGACGCGGGGCTCTCCACCGAGACACGGGGCTCTCCACCGAGACGCGGGGCTCTCCACCGAGACGCGGGGCTCTCCACCGAGACGCGGGGCTCTCCACCGAGACACGGGGCTCTCCAACGAAAAACAAAGTTCAGCAGTAAAAGACGGGCTCCACCGAGACGCGGGGCTCTCCACCGAAAAACAAAGTTCAGCAGTAAAAGACGGGCTCTCGACCGAGACGCGGGGCTCTCCACCGAGACAAGGGGCTCTCCACCGAAAAACAAAGTTCAGCAGTAAAAGACGGGCTCTCGACCGAGACGCTGGGCTCTCCACCGAGACGCGGGGCTCTCCACCGAGACGCGGGGCTCTCCACCGAGACGCGGGGCTCTCCACCGAAAAACAAAGTTGAGCAGTAAAAGACGGGCTCTCGACCGAGACGCGGGGCTCTCGACCGAGACGCGGGGCTCTCCACCGAGACGCGGGGCTCTCCACCGAGACGCGGGGCTCTCCACCGAGACGAACTCTCCACCGAGACGCGGGGCTCTCCACCGAGACGCGGGGCTCTCCACCGAGACGCGGGGCTCTCCACCGAAAAACAAAGTTCAGCAGTAAAATACGGGCTCTCGACCGAGACGCGGGGCTCTCCACCGAGACGCGGGCTCTCCACCGAGACGCGGGGCTCTCCACCGAGACGCGGGGCTCTCCACCGAGACGCAGGGCTCTCCACCGAGACGCGGGGCTCTCCACCGAAAAACAAAGTTCAGCAGTAAAAGACGGGCTCTCGACCGAGACGCTGGCCTCTCCACCGAGACGCGGGGCTCTCCACCGAGACGCGGGGCCCTCCACCGAGACGCGGGGCTCTCCACCGAGACGCGGGGCTCTCCACCGAGACGCGGGGCTCTCCACCGAAAAACAATGTTCAGCAGTAAAAGACGGGCTCTCGACCGAGACGCGGGGCTCTCGACCGAGACGCGGGACTCTCGACCGAGACGCGGGGCTCTCGACCGAGACGCGGGGCTCTCCACCGAGACGCGGGGCTCTCCACCGAGACGCGGGGCTCTCCACCGAGACGCGGGGCTCTCCACCGAGACGCGGGGCTCTCCACCGAGACGCGGGCTCTCCACCGAGACGCGGGGCTCTCCACCGAGACGCGGGGCTCTCCACCGAGACGCGGGGCTCTCCACCGAGACGCAGGGCTCTCCACCGAGACGCGGGGCTCTCCACCGAAAAACAAAGTTCAGCAGTAAAAGACGGGCTCTCGACCGAGACGCTGGGCTCTCCACCGAGACGCGGGGCTCTCCACCGAGACGCGGGGTCCTCCACCGAGACGCTGGGCTCTCCACCGAGACGCGGGGCTCTCCACCGAGACGCGGGGCTCTCCACCGAAAAACAAAGTTCAGCAGTAAAAGACGGGCTCTCGACCGAGACACGGGGCTCTCCACCGAGACGCGGGGCTCTCCACCAAGACGCGGGGCTCTCCACCGAGACGCGGGGCTCTCCACCGAGACGCGGGGCTCTCCACCGAGACGCGGGGCTCTCCACCGAGACGCGGGGCTCTCCACCGAAAAACAAAGTTCAGCAGTAAAAGACGGGCTCTCGACCGAGACGCTGGGCTCTCCACCGAGACGCGGGGCTCTCCACCGAGACGCGGGGTCCTCCACCGAGACGCGGGGTCCTCCACCGAGACGCGGGGCTCTCCACCGAGACGCGGGGCTCTCCACCGAGACGCGGGGCTCTCCACCGAGACGCGGGGCTCTCCACCGAGACGCGGGGCTCTCCACCGAGACGCGGGGCTCTCCACCGAAAAAAAAAGTTCAGCAGTAAAAGACGGGCTCTCGACCGAGACGCGGGGCTCTCCACCGAGACGCGGGGCTCTCCACCGAGACGCGGGGCTCTCCACCGAGACGCGGGGCTCTCCACCGAAACGCGGGGCTCTCCACCGAGACGCGGGGCTCTCCACCGAGACGCGGGGCTCTCCACCGAAAAACAAAGTTCAGCAGTAAAAGACGGGCTCCACCGAGACGCGGGGCTCTCCACCGAAAAACAAACTTCAGCAGTAAAAGACGGGCTCTCGACCGAGACGCGGGGCTCTCCACCGAGACAAGGGGCTCTCCACCGAAAAACAAAGTTCAGCAGTAAAAGACGGGCTCTCGACCGAGACGCTGGGCTCTCCACCGAGACGCGGGGCTCTCCACCGAAAAACAAAGTTCAGCAGTAAAAGACGGGCTCTCGACCGAGACGCTGGGCTCTCGACCGAGACGCGGGGCTCTCCACCGAGACGCGGGGCTCTCCACCGAGACGCGGGGCTCTCCACCGAGACGCGGGGCTATCCACCGAGACGCGGGGCTATCCACCGAGACGCGGGGCTCTCCACCGAAAAACAAAGTTCAGCAGTAAAAGACGGTCTCTCGACCGAGACGCGGGGCTCTCCACCATGACGCGGGGCTCTCCACCGAGACGCGGGGCTCTCCACCGAGACGCGGGGCTCTCCACCGAGACGCGGGCCTCTCCACCGAGACGCGGGGCTCTCCACCGAGACGCGGGGCTCTCCACCGAAAAACAAAGTTCAGCAGTAAAAGACGGGCTCTCGACCGAGACGCGGGGCTCTCGACAGAGACGCGGGGCTCTCGACCGAGACGCGGGGCTCTCGACCGAGACGCGGGGCTCTCGACCGAGACGCGGGGCTCTCGACCGAGACGCGGGGCTCTCGACCGAGACGCGGGGCTCTCCACCGAGACGCGGGGCTCTCCACCGAGACGCGGGGCTCTCCACCGAGACGCGGGGCTCTCCACCGAGACGCGGGGCTCTCCACCGAGACGCGGGGCTCTCCACCGAAAAACAAAGTTCAGCAGTAAAAGACGGGCTCTCGACCGAGACGCGGGGCTCTCGACCGAGACGCGGGGCTCTCGACCGAGACGCGGGGCTCTCGACCGAGACGCGGGGCTCTCGACCGAGACGCGGGGCTCTCGACCGAGACGCGGGGCTCTCGACCGAGACGCGGGGCTCTCGACCGAGACGCGGGGCTCTCGACCGAGACGCGGGCCTCTCCACCGAGACGCGGGGCTCTCCACCGAGACGCGGGGCTCTCCACCGAGACGCGGGGCTCTCCACCGAGACGCGGGGCTCTCCACCGAAAAACAAAGTTCAGCAGTAAAAGACGGGCTCTCGACCGAGACGCGGGGCTCTCGACCGAGACGCGGGGCTCTCGACCGAGACGCGGGGCTCTCGACCGAGACGCGGGGCTCTCCACCGAGACGCGGGGCTCTCCACCGAGACGCGGGGCTCTCCACCGAGACGCGGGGCTCTCCACCGAGACGCGGGGCTCTCCACCGAGACGCGGGGCTCTCCACCGAGACGCGGGGCTCTCCACCGAAAAACAAAGTTCAGCAGTAAAAGACAGGCTCTCCACCGAGACGCGGGGCTCTCGACCGAGACGCGGGGCTCTCGACCGAGACGCGGGGCTCTCGACCGAGACGCGGGGCTCTCGACCGAGACGCGGGGCTCTCGACCGAGACGCGGGGCTCTCGACCGAAAAACAAAGTTCAGCAGTAAAAGACGGGCTCTCGACCGAGACGCGGGGCTCTCCACCGAGACGCGGGCTCACCACCGAGACGCGGGGCTCTCCACCGAGACGCGGGGCTCTCCACCGAGACGCGGGGCTCTCCACCGAGACGCGGGGCTCTCCACCGAGACGCGGGGCTCTCCACCGAGACGCGGGGCTCTCCACCGAAAAACAAAGTTCAGCAGTAAAAGACGGGCTCTCGACCGAGACGCGGGGCTCTCCACCGAGACGCGGGCTCACCACCGAGACGCGGGGCTCTCCACCGAGACGCGGGGCTCTCCACCGAGACGCGGGGCTCTCCACCGAGACGCGGGGCTCTCCACCGAGACGCGGGGCTCTCCACCGAAAAACAGAGTTCAGCAGTAAAAGACGGGCTCTCGACCGAGACGCTGGGCTCTCGACCGAGACGCGGGGCTCTCCACCGAGACGCGGGGCTCTCCACCGAGACGCGGGGCTCTCCACCGAGACGCGGGGCTCTCCACCGAGACGCGGGGCTCTCCACCGAAAAACAAAGTTCAGCAGTAAAAGACGGTCTCTCGACCGAGACGCGGGGCTCTCCACCGAGACGCGGGGCTCTCCACCGAGACGCGGGGCTCTCCACCGAAAAACAAAGTTCAGCAGTAAAAGACGGGCTCCACCGAGACGCGGGGCTCTCCAACAAAAAACAAAGTTCAGCAGTAAAAGACGGGCTCTCGACCGAGATGCGGGGCTCTCGACCAAGACGCGGGGCTCTCCACCGAGACGCGGGGCTCACCACCGAGACGCGGGGCTATCCACCGAGACGCGGGGCTCTCCACCGAGACGCGGGGCTCTCCACCGAGACGCGGGGCTCTCCACCGAGACGCGGGGCTCCCCACCGAGACGCGGGGCTCCCCACCGAGACGCGGGGCTCCCCACCGAGACGCGGGGCTCTCCACCGAGAAGCGGGGCTCTCCACCGAGACGCGGGGCTCTCCACCGAGACGCGGGGCTCTCCACCGAGACGCGGGGCTCTCCACCGAAAAACAAAGTTCAGCAGTAAAAAACGGGCTCTCCACCGAGACGCGGGGCTCTCCACCGAGACGCGGGGCTCTCCACCGAGACGCGGGGCTCTCCACCGAGACGCGGGGCTCTCCACCGAGACGCGGGGCTCTCCACCGAGACGCGGGGCTCTCCACCGAGACGCGGGGCTCTCCACCGAAAAACAAAGTTCAGCAGTAAAAGACGGGCTCTCGACCGAGACGCGGGGCTCTCGACAGAGACGCGGGGCTCTCGACCGAGACGCGGGGCTCTCGACCGAGACGCGGGGCTCTCGACCGAGACGCGGGGCTCTCGACCGAGACGCGGGGCTCTCGACCGAGACGCGGGGCTCTCGACCGAGACGCGGGGCTCTCGACCGAGACGCGGGGCTCTCCACCGAGACGCGGGGCTCTCCACCGAAAAACAAAGTTCAGCAGTAAAAGACGGGCTCTCGACCGAGACGCGGGGCTCTCGACCGAGACGCGGGGCTCTCGACCGAGACGCGGGGCTCTCGACCGAGACGCGGGGCTCTCGACCGAGACGCGGGGCTCTCGACCGAGACGCGGGGCTCTCGACCGAGACGCGGGGCTCTCGACCGAGACGCGGGGCTCTCCACCGAGACGCGGGCCTCTCCACCGAGACGCGGGGCTCTCCACCGAGACGCGGGGCTCTCCACCGAGACGCGGGGCTCTCCACCGAGACGCGGGGCTCTCCACCGAAAAACAAAGTTCAGCAGTAAAAGACGGGCTCTCGACCGAGACGCGGGGCTCTCGACCGAGACGCGGGGCTCTCCACCGAGACGCGGGGCTCTCCACCGAGACGCGGGGCTCTCCACCGAGACGCGGGGCTCTCGACCGAGACGCGGGGCTCTCCACCGAGACGCGGGGCTCTCCACCGAGACGCGGGGCTCTCCACCGAGACGCGGGGCTCTCCACCGAGACGCGGGGCTCTCCACCGAAAAACAAAGTTCAGCAGTAAAAGACAGGCTCTCCACCGAGACGCGGGGCTCTCGACCGAGACGCGGGGCTCTCGACCGAGACGCGGGGCTCTCGACCGAGACGCGGGGCTCTCGACCGAGACGCGGGGCTCTCGACCGAGACGCGGGGCTCTCGACCGAGACGCGGGGCTCTCGACCGAAAAACAAAGTTCAGCAGTAAAAGACGGGCTCTCGACCGAGACGCGGGGCTCTCCACCGAGACGCGGGCTCACCACCGAGACGCGGGGCTCTCCACCGAGACGCGGGGCTCTCCACCGAGACGCGGGGCTCTCCACCGAGACGCGGGGCTCTCCACCGAGACGCGGGGCTCTCCACCGAGACGCGGGGCTCTCCACCGAAAAACAAAGTTCAGCAGTAAAAGACGGGCTCTCGACCGAGACGCGGGGCTCTCCACCGAGACGCGGGCTCACCACCGAGACGCGGGGCTCTCCACCGAGACGCGGGGCTCTCCACCGAGACGCGGGGCTCTCCACCGAGACGCGGGGCTCTCCACCGAGACGCGGGGCTCTCCACCGAAAAACAGAGTTCAGCAGTAAAAGACGGGCTCTCGACCGAGACGCTGGGCTCTCGACCGAGACGCGGGGCTCTCCACCGAGACGCGGGGCTCTCCACCGAGACGCGGGGCTCTCCACCGAGACGCGGGGCTCTCCACCGAGACGCGGGGCTCTCCACCGAAAAACAAAGTTCAGCAGTAAAAGACGGTCTCTCGACCGAGACGCGGGGCTCTCCACCGAGACGCGGGGCTCTCCACCGAGACGCGGGGCTCTCCACCGAAAAACAAAGTTCAGCAGTAAAAGACGGGCTCCACCGAGACGCGGGGCTCTCCAACAAAAAACAAAGTTCAGCAGTAAAAGACGGGCTCTCGACCGAGATGCGGGGCTCTCGACCAAGACGCGGGGCTCTCCACCGAGACGCGGGGCTCACCACCGAGACGCGGGGCTATCCACCGAGACGCGGGGCTCTCCACCGAGACGCGGGGCTCTCCACCGAGACGCGGGGCTCTCCACCGAGACGCGGGGCTCCCCACCGAGACGCGGGGCTCCCCACCGAGACGCGGGGCTCCCCACCGAGACGCGGGGCTCTCCACCGAGAAGCGGGGCTCTCCACCGAGACGCGGGGCTCTCCACCGAGACGCGGGGCTCTCCACCGAGACGCGGGGCTCTCCACCGAAAAACAAAGTTCAGCAGTAAAAAACGGGCTCTCCACCGAGACGCGGGGCTCTCCACCGAGACGCGGGGCTCTCCACCGAGACGCGGGGCTCTCCACCGAGACGCGGGGCTCTCCACCGAGACGCGGGGCTCTCCACCGAGACGCGGGGCTCTCCACCGAGACGCGGGGCTCTCCACCGAAAAACAAAGTTCAGCAGTAAAAGACGGGCTCTCGACCGAGACGCGGGGCTCTCGACAGAGACGCGGGGCTCTCGACCGAGACGCGGGGCTCTCGACCGAGACGCGGGGCTCTCGACCGAGACGCGGGGCTCTCGACCGAGACGCGGGGCTCTCGACCGAGACGCGGGGCTCTCGACCGAGACGCGGGGCTCTCGACCGAGACGCGGGGCTCTCCACCGAGACGCGGGGCTCTCCACCGAAAAACAAAGTTCAGCAGTAAAAGACGGGCTCTCGACCGAGACGCGGGGCTCTCGACCGAGACGCGGGGCTCTCGACCGAGACGCGGGGCTCTCGACCGAGACGCGGGGCTCTCGACCGAGACGCGGGGCTCTCGACCGAGACGCGGGGCTCTCGACCGAGACGCGGGGCTCTCGACCGAGACGCGGGGCTCTCCACCGAGACGCGGGCCTCTCCACCGAGACGCGGGGCTCTCCACCGAGACGCGGGGCTCTCCACCGAGACGCGGGGCTCTCCACCGAGACGCGGGGCTCTCCACCGAAAAACAAAGTTCAGCAGTAAAAGACGGGCTCTCGACCGAGACGCGGGGCTCTCGACCGAGACGCGGGGCTCTCCACCGAGACGCGGGGCTCTCCACCGAGACGCGGGGCTCTCCACCGAGACGCGGGGCTCTCGACCGAGACGCGGGGCTCTCCACCGAGACGCGGGGCTCTCCACCGAGACGCGGGGCTCTCCACCGAGACGCGGGGCTCTCCACCGAGACGCGGGGCTCTCCACCGAAAAACAAAGTTCAGCAGTAAAAGACAGGCTCTCCACCGAGACGCGGGGCTCTCGACCGAGACGCGGGGCTCTCGACCGAGACGCGGGGCTCTCGACCGAGACGCGGGGCTCTCGACCGAGACGCGGGGCTCTCGACCGAGACGCGGGGCTCTCGACCGAGACGCGGGGCTCTCGACCGAAAAACAAAGTTCAGCAGTAAAAGACGGGCTCTCGACCGAGACGCGGGGCTCTCCACCGAGACGCGGGCTCACCACCGAGACGCGGGGCTCTCCACCGAGACGCGGGGCTCTCCACCGAGACGCGGGGCTCTCCACCGAGACGCGGGGCTCTCCACCGAGACGCGGGGCTCTCCACCGAGACGCGGGGCTCTCCACCGAAAAACAAAGTTCAGCAGTAAAAGACGGGCTCTCGACCGAGACGCGGGGCTCTCCACCGAGACGCGGGCTCACCACCGAGACGCGGGGCTCTCCACCGAGACGCGGGGCTCTCCACCGAGACGCGGGGCTCTCCACCGAGACGCGGGGCTCTCCACCGAGACGCGGGGCTCTCCACCGAAAAACAGAGTTCAGCAGTAAAAGACGGGCTCTCGACCGAGACGCTGGGCTCTCGACCGAGACGCGGGGCTCTCCACCGAGACGCGGGGCTCTCCACCGAGACGCGGGGCTCTCCACCGAGACGCGGGGCTCTCCACCGAGACGCGGGGCTCTCCACCGAAAAACAAAGTTCAGCAGTAAAAGACGGTCTCTCGACCGAGACGCGGGGCTCTCCACCGAGACGCGGGGCTCTCCACCGAGACGCGGGGCTCTCCACCGAAAAACAAAGTTCAGCAGTAAAAGACGGGCTCCACCGAGACGCGGGGCTCTCCACCGAGACGCGGGGCTCTCCACCGAAAAACAAAGTTCAGCAGTAAAAGACGGGCTCTCGACCGAGATGCGGGGCTCTCGACCAAGACGCGGGGCTCTCCACCGAGACGCGGGGCTCTCCACCGAGACGCGGGGCTATCCACCGAGACGCGGGGCTCTCCACCGAGACGCGGGGCTCTCCACCGAGACGCGGGGCTCTCCACCGAGACGCGGGGCTCCCCACCGAGACGCGGGGCTCCCCACCGAGACGCGGGGCTCCCCACCGAGACGCGGGGCTCTCCACCGAGAAGCGGGGCTCTCCACCGAGACGCGGGGCTCTCCACCGAGACGCGGGGCTCTCCACCGAGACGCGGGGCTCTCCACCGAAAAACAAAGTTCAGCAGTAAAAAACGGGCTCTCCACCGAGACGCGGGGCTCTCCACCGAGACGCGGGGCTCTCCACCGAGACGCGGGGCTCTCCACCGAGACGCGGGGCTCTCCACCGAGACGCGGGGCTCTCCACCGAGACGCGGGGCTCTCCACCGAAAAACAAAGTTCAGCAGTAAAAGACGGGCTCTCGACCGAGACGCGGGGCTCTCGACCGAGACGCGGGGCTCTCGACCGAGACGCGGGGCTCTCGACCGAGACGCGGGGCTCTCCACCGAGACGCGGGGCTCTCCACCGAGACGCGGGGCTCTCCACCGAGACGCGGGGCTCTCCACCGAGACGCGGGGCTCTCCACCGAGACGCGGGGCTCTCCACCGAGACGCGGGGCTCTCCACCGAAAAACAAAGTTCAGCAGTAAAAGACGGGCTCTCGACCGAGACGCGGGGCTCTCGACCGAGACGCGGGGCTCTCGACCGAGACGCGGGGCTCTCGACCGAGACGCGGGGCTCTCGACCGAGACGCGGGGCTCTCGACCGAGACGCGGGGCTCTCCACCGAGACGCGGGGCTCTCCACCGAGACGCGGGGCTCTCCACCGAGACGCGGGGCTCTCCACCGAGACGCGGGGCTCTCCACCGAGACGCGGGGCTCTCCACCGAGACGCGGGGCTCTCCACCGAAAAACAAAGTTCAGCAGTAAAAGACGGGCTCTCGACCGAGACGCGGGGCTCTCGACCGAGACGCGGGGCTCTCGACTGAGACGCGGGGCTCTCGACCGAGACGCGGGGCTCTCGACCGAGACGCGGGGCTCTCCACCGAGACGCGGGGCTCTCCACCGTGACGCGGGGCTCTCCACCGAGACGCGGGGCTCTCCACCGAGACGCGGGGCTCTCCACCGAGACGCGGGGCTCTCCACCGAGACGCGGGGCTCTCCACCAAAAAACAAAGTTCAGCAGTAAAAGGCGGGCTCTCGACCGAGACGCTGGGCTCTCCACCGAGACGCGGGGCTCTCCACCGAGACGCGGGGCTCTCCACCGAGACGCGGGGCTCTCCACCGAGACGCGGGGCTCTCCACCGAAAAAAAAAGTTCAGCAGTAAAAGACGGGCTCTCGACCGAGACGCTGGGCTCTCCACCGAGACGCGGGGCTCTCCACCGAAAAACAAAGTTGAGCAGTAAAAGACGGGCTCTCGACCGAGACGCGGGGCTCTCCACCGAGACGCGGGCTCTCCACCGAGACGCGGGGCTCTCCACCGAGACGCGGGGCTCTCCACCGAGACGCGGGGCTCTCCACCGAAAAACAAAGTTCAGCAGTAAAAGACGGGCTCTCCACCGAGACGCGGGGCTCTCCACCGAGACGCGGGGCTCTCCACCGAGACGCGGGGCTCTCCACCGAGACGCGGGGCTCTCCACCGAAAAACAAAGTTCAGCAGTAAAAGACGGGCTCTCCACCGAGACGCGGGGCTCTCCACCGAGACGCGGGGCTCTCCACCGAGACGCGGGGCTCTCCACCGAGACGCGGGGCTCTCCACCGAGACGCGGGGCTCTCCACCGAGACGCGGGGCTCTCCACCGAGACGCGGGGCTCTCCACCGAAAAACAAAGTTCAGCTGTAAAAGACGGGCTCTCCACCGAGACGCGGGGCTCTCCACCGAGACGCGGGGCTCTCCACCGAGACGCGGGGCTCTCCACCGAGACGCGGGGCTCTCCACCGAGACGCGGGGCTCTCCACCGAGACGCGGGGCTCTCCACCGAGACGCGGGGCTCTCCACCGAGACGCGGGGCTCTCCACCGAGACGCGGGGCTCTCCACCGAGACGCGGGGCTCTCCACCGAGACGCGGGGCTCTCCACCGAAAAACAAATTTCAGCAGTAAAAGACGGGCTCTCGACCGAGACGCGGGGCTCTCCACCGAGACGCGGGCTCACCACCGAGACGCGGGGCTCTCCACCAAGACGCGGGGCTTTCCACCGAGACGCGGGGCTCTCCACCGAGACGCGGGGCTCTCCACCGAGACGCGGGGCTCTCCACCGAAAAACAAAGTTCAGCAGTAAAAGACGGGCTCTCGACCGAGACGCGGGGCTCTCCACCGAGACGCGGGGCTCTCCACCGAGACGCAGGGCTCTCCACCGAGACGCGGGGCTCTCCACCGAGACGCGGGGCTCTCCACCGAGACGCGGGGCTCTCCACCGAGACGCGGGGCTCTCGACCGAGAGGCGGGGCTCTCCACGGAGACGCGGGGCTCTCCACCGAAAAACAAAGTTCAGCAGTAAAAGACGGGCTCTCGACCGAGACGCGGGGCTCTCGACCGAGACGCGGGGCTCTCGACCGAGACGCGGGGCTCTCGACCGAGACGCGGGGCTCTCGACCGAGACGCGGGGCTCTCGACCGAGACGCGGGGCTCTCGACCGAGACGCGGGGCTCTCGACCGAGACGCGGGGCACTCCACCGAGACGCGGGGCACTCCACCGAGACGCGGGGCTCTCCACCGAGACGCGGGGCTCTCCACCGAGACGCGGGGCTCTCCACCGAAAAACAAAGTTTAGCAGTAAAAGACGGGCACTCGACCGAGACGCGGGGCTCTCGACCGAGACGCGGGGCTCTCGACCGAGACGCGGGGCTCTCCACCGAGACGCGGGGCTCTCCACCGAGACGCGGGGCTCTCCACCGAGACGCGGGGCTCTCCACCGAGACGCGGGGCTCTCCACCGAGACGCGGGGCTCTCCACCGAGACGCGGGGCTCTCCACCGAGACGCGGGGCTCTCCACCGAAAAACAAAGTTCAGCAGTAAAAGACGGGCTCTCCACCGAGACGCGGGGCTCTCCACCGAGACGCGGGGCTCTCGACCGAGACGCGGGGCTCTCCACCGAGACGCGGGGCTCTCGACCGAGACGCGGGGCTCTCGACCGAGACGCGGGGCTCTCCACCGAGACGCGGGGCTCTCCACCGAAAAACAAAGTTCAGCAGTAAAAGACGGGCTCTCCACCGAGACGCGGGGCTCTCCACCGAGACGCGGGCTCACCACCGAGACACGGGGCTCTCCACCGAGACGCGGGGCTCTCGACCGAGACGCGGGGCTCTCCACCGAGACGCGGGGCTCTCCACCGAGACGCGGGGCTCTCCACCGAAAAACAGAGTTCAGCAGTAAAAGACGGGCTCTCGACCGAGACGCTGGGCTCTCGCCCGAGACGCGGGGCTCTCCACCGAGACGCGGGGCTCTCCACCGAGACGCGGGGCTCTCCACCGAGACGCGGGGCTCTCCACCGAAAAACAAAGTTCAGCAGTAAAAGACGGTCTCTCGACCGAGACGCGGGGCTCTCCACGGAGACGCGGGGCTCTCCACCGAGACGCGGGGCTCTCCACCGAAAAACAAAGTTCAGCAGTAAAAGACGGGCTCCACCGAGACGCGGGGCTCTCCAACAAAAAACAAAGTTCAGCAGTAAAAGACGGGCTCTCGACCGAGACGCGGGGCTCTCGACCGAGACGCGGGGCTCACCACCGAGACGCGGGGCTCTCCACCGAGACGCGGGGCTCTCCACCGAGACGCGGGGCTCTCCACCGAGACGCGGGGCTCTCCACCGAGACGCGGGGCTCTCCACCGAGACGCGGGGCTCTCCACCGAGACGCGGGGCTCTCCACCGAGACGCGGGGCTCTCCACCGAAAAACAAAGTTCAGCAGTAAAAGACGGGCTCTCGACCGAGACGCTGGGCTCTCGACCGAGACGCGGGGCTCTCGACCGAGACGCGGGGCTCTCCACCGAGAAACAAAGTTCAGCAGTAAAAGACGGTCTCTCGACCGAGACGCGGGGCTCTCCACCGAGACGCGGGGCTCTCCACTGAGACGCGGGGCTCTCCACCGAAAAAAAAAGTTCAGCAGTAAAAGACGGGCTCCACCGAGACGCGGGGCTCTCCAACAAAAAACAAAGTTCAGCAGTAAAAGACGGGCTCACGACCGAGACGCGGGGCTCTCGACCGAGACGCGGGGCTCTCCACCGAGACGCGGGGCTCACCACCGAGACGCGGGGCTATCCACCGAGACGCGGGGCTATCCACCGAGACGCGGGGCTCTCCACCGAGACGCGGGGCTCTCCACCGAGACGCGGGGCTCTCCACCGAGACGCGGGGCTCTCCACCGAGACGCGGGGCTCTCCACCGAGACGCGGGGCTCTCCAACGAAAAACAAAGTTCAGCAGTAAAAGACGGGCTCTCGACCGAGACGCGGGGCTCTCGACCGAGACGCGGGGCTCTCGACCGAGACGCGGGGCTCTCGACCGAGACGCGGGGCTCTCCACCGAGACGCGGGGCTCTCCACCGAGACGCGGGGCTCTCCACCGAAACGCGGGGCTCTCCACCGAGACGCGGGGCTCTCCACCGAGACGCGGGGCTCTCCACCGAGACGCGGGGCTCTCCACCGAGACGCGGGGCTCTCCACCGAAAAACAAAGTTCAGCAGTAAAAGACGGGCTCCACCGAGACGCGGGGCTCTCCAACAAAAAACAAAGTTCAGCAGTAAAAGACGGGCTCTCGACCGAGACGCGGGGCTCTCGACCGAGACGCGGGGCTCACCACCGAGACGCGGGGCTCTCCACCGAGACGCGGGGCTCTCCACCGAGACGCGGGGCTCTCCACCGAGACGCGGGGCTCTCCACCGAGACGCGGGGCTCTCCACCGAGACGCGGGGCTCTCCACCGAGACGCGGGGCTCTCCACCGAGACGCGGGGCTCTCCACCGAAAAACAAAGTTCAGCAGTAAAAGACGGGCTCTCGACCGAGACGCGGGGCTCTCGACCGAGACGCGGGGCTCTCGACCGAGACGCGGGGCTCTCCACCGAGAAACAAAGTTCAGCAGTAAAAGACGGTCTCTCGACCGAGACGCGGGGCTCTCCACCGAGACGCGGGGCTCTCCACTGAGACGCGGGGCTCTCCACCGAAAAAAAAAGTTCAGCAGTAAAAGACGGGCTCCACCGAGACGCGGGGCTCTCCAACAAAAAACAAAGTTCAGCAGTAAAAGACGGGCTCACGACCGAGACGCGGGGCTCTCGACCGAGACGCGGGGCTCTCCACCGAGACGCGGGGCTCACCACCGAGACGCGGGGCTATCCACCGAGACGCGGGGCTATCCACCGAGACGCGGGGCTCTCCACCGAGACGCGGGGCTCTCCACCGAGACGCGGGGCTCTCCACCGAGACGCGGGGCTCTCCACCGAGACGCGGGGCTCTCCAACGAAAAACAAAGTTCAGCAGTAAAAGACGGGCTCTCGACCGAGACGCGGGGCTCTCGACCGAGACGCGGGGCTCTCGACCGAGACGCGGGGCTCTCGACCGAGACGCGGGGCTCTCGACCGAGACGCGGGGCTCTCCACCGAAAAACAAAGTTCAGCAGTAAAAGACGGGCTCTCCACCGAGACGCGGGGCTCTCCACCGAGACGCGGGCTCACCACCGAGACACGGGGCTCTCCACCGAGACGCGGGGCTCTCGACCGAGACGCGGGGCTCTCCACCGAGACGCGGGGCTCTCCACCGAGACGCGGGGCTCTCCACCGAGACGCGGGGCTCTCCACCGAAAAACAGAGTTCAGCAGTAAAAGACGGGCTCTCGACCGAGACGCTGGGCTCTCGACCGAGACGCGGGGCTCTCCACCGAGACGCGGGGCTCTCCACCGAGACGCGGGGCTCTCCACCGAGACGCGGGGCTCTCCACCGAAAAACAAAGTTCAGCAGTAAAAGACGGTCTCTCGACCGAGACGCGGGGCTCTCCACGGAGACGCGGGGCTCTCCACCGAGACGCGGGGCTCTCCACCGAAAAACAAAGTTCAGCAGTAAAAGACGGGCTCTCGACCGAGACGCGGGGCTCTCGACCGAGACGCGGGGCTCACCACCGAGACGCGGGGCTCTCCACCGAGAAACAAAGTTCAGCAGTAAAAGACGGTCTCTCGACCGAGACGCGGGGCTCTCCACCGAGACGCGGGGCTCTCCACCGAGACGCGGGGCTCTCCACCGAGACGCGGGGCTCTCCACCGAAAAACAAAGTTCAGCAGTAAAAGACGGGCTCTCGACCGAGACGCGGGGCTCTCGACCGAGACGCGGGGCTCACCACCGAGACGCGGGGCTCTCCACCGAGAAACAAAGTTCAGCAGTAAAAGACGGTCTCTCGACCGAGACGCGGGGCTCTCCACCGAGACGCGGGGCTCTCCACTGAGACGCGGGGCTCTCCACCGAAAAAAAAAGTTCAGCAGTAAAAGACGGGCTCCACCGAGACGCGGGGCTCTCCAACAAAAAACAAAGTTCAGCAGTAAAAGACGGGCTCACGACCGAGACGCGGGGCTCTCGACCGAGACGCGGGGCTCTCCACCGAGACGCGGGGCTCACCACCGAGACGCGGGGCTATCCACCGAGACGCGGGGCTATCCACCGAGACGCGGGGCTCTCCACCGAGACGCGGGGCTCTCCACCGAGACGCGGGGCACTCCACCGAGACGCGGGGCACTCCACCGAGACGCGGGGCTCTCCACCGAGACGCGGGGCTCTCCACCGAGACGCGGGGCTCTCCACCGAAAAACAAAGTTTAGCAGTAAAAGACGGGCACTCGACCGAGACGCGGGGCTCTCGACCGAGACGCGGGGCTCTCGACCGAGACGCGGGGCTCTCGACCGAGACGCGGGGCTCTCCACCGAGACGCGGGGCTCTCGACCGAGACGCGGGGCTCTCCACCGAGACGCGGGGCTCTCCACCGAGACGCGGGGCTCTCCACCGAGACGCGGGGCTCTCCACCGAGACGCGGGGCTCTCCACCGAAAAACAAAGTTCAGCAGTAAAAGACGGGCTCTCCACCGAGACGCGGGGCTCTCCACCGAGACGCGGGGCTCTCGACCGAGACGCGGGGCTCTCCACCGAGACGCGGGGCTCTCCACCGAGACGCGGGGCTCTCGACCGAGACGCGGGGCTCTCGACCGAGACGCGGGGCTCTCCACCGAAAAACAAAGTTCAGCAGTAAAAGACGGGCTCTCCACCGAGACGCGGGGCTCTCCACCGAGACGCGGGCTCACCACCGAGACACGGGGCTCTCCACCGAGACGCGGGGCTCTCGACCGAGACGCGGGGCTCTCCACCGAGACGCGGGGCTCTCCACCGAGACGCGGGGCTCTCCACCGAAAAACAGAGTTCAGCAGTAAAAGACGGGCTCTCGACCGAGACGCTGGGCTCTCGACCGAGACGCGGGGCTCTCCACCGAGACGCGGGGCTCTCCACCGAGACGCGGGGCTCTCCACCGAGACGCGGGGCTCTCCACCGAAAAACAAAGTTCAGCAGTAAAAGACGGTCTCTCGACCGAGACGCGGGGCTCTCCACGGAGACGCGGGGCTCTCCACCGAGACGCGGGGCTCTCCACCGAAAAACAAAGTTCAGCAGTAAAAGACGGGCTCCACCGAGACGCGGGGCTCTCCAACAAAAAACAAAGTTCAGCAGTAAAAGACGGGCTCTCGACCGAGGCGCGGGGCTCTCGACCGAGACGCGGGGCTCACCACCGAGACGCGGGGCTCTCCACCGAGACGCGGGGCTCTCCACCGAGACGCGGGGCTCTCCACCGAGACGCGGGGCTCTCCACCGAGACGCGGGGCTCTCCACCGAGACGCGGGGCTCTCCACCGAGACGCGGGGCTCTCCACCGAGACGCGGGGCTCTCCACCGAAAAACAAAGTTCAGCAGTAAAAGACGGGCTCTCGACCGAGACGCTGGGCTCTCGACCGAGACGCGGGGCTCTCGACCGAGACGCGGGGCTCTCCACCGAGAAACAAAGTTCAGCAGTAAAAGACGGTCTCTCGACCGAGACGCGGGGCTCTCCACCGAGACGCGGGGCTCTCCACTGAGACGCGGGGCTCTCCACCGAAAAAAAAAGTTCAGCAGTAAAAGACGGGCTCCACCGAGACGCGGGGCTCTCCAACAAAAAACAAAGTTCAGCAGTAAAAGACGGGCTCACGACCGAGACGCGGGGCTCTCGACCGAGACGCGGGGCTCTCCACCGAGACGCGGGGCTCACCACCGAGACGCGGGGCTATCCACCGAGACGCGGGGCTCTCCACCGAGACGCGGGGCTCTCCACCGAGACGCGGGGCTCTCCACCGAGACGCGGGGCTCTCCACCGAGACGCGGGGCTCTCCACCGAGACGCGGGGCTCTCCAACGAAAAACAAAGTTCAGCAGTAAAAGACGGGCTCTCGACCGAGACGCGGGGCTCTCGACCGAGACGCGGGGCTCTCGACCGAGACGCGGGGCTCTCGACCGAGACGCGGGGCTCTCCACCGAGACGCGGGGCTCTCCACCGAGACGCGGGGCTCTCCACCGAGACGCGGGGCTCTCCACCGAGACGCGGGGCTCTCCACCGAGACGCGGGGCTCTCCACCGAGACGCGGGGCTCTCCACCGAGACGCGGGGCTCTCCACCGAGACGCGGGGCTCTCCACCGAAAAACAAAGTTCAGCAGTAAAAGACGGGCTCCACCGAGACGCGGGGCTCTCCAACAAAAAACAAAGTTCAGCAGTAAAAGACGGGCTCTCGACCGAGACGCGGGGCTCTCGACCGAGACGCAGGGCTCACCACCGAGACGCGGGGCTCTCCACCGAGACGCGGGGCTCTCCACCGAGACGCGGGGCTCACCACCGAGACGCGGGGCTCTCCACCGAGACGCGGGGCTCTCCACCGAGACGCGGGGCTCTCCACCGAGACGCGGGGCTCTCCACCGAGACGCGGGGCTCTCCACCGAAAAACAAAGTTCAGCAGTAAAAGACGGGCTCTCGACCGAGACGCGGGGCTCTCGACCGAGACGCGGGGCTCTCGACCGAGACGCGGGGCTCTCCACCGAGAAACAAAGTTCAGCAGTAAAAGACGGTCTCTCGACCGAGACGCGGGGCTCTCCACCGAGACGCGGGGCTCTCCACTGAGACGCGGGGCTCTCCACCGAAAAAAAAAGTTCAGTAGTAAAAGACGGGCTCCACCGAGACGCGGGGCTCTCCAACAAAAAACAAAGTTCAGCAGTAAAAGACGGGCTCACGACCGAGACGCGGGGCTCTCGACCGAGACGCGGGGCTCTCCACCGAGACGCGGGGCTCACCACCGAGACGCGGGGCTATCCACCGAGACGCGGGGCTATCCACCGAGACGCGGGGCTCTCCACCGAGACGCGGGGCTCTCCACCGAGACGCGGGGCTCTCCACCGAGACGCGGGGCTCTCCACCGAGACGCGGGGCTCTCCACCGAGACGCGGGGCTCTCCAACGAAAAACAAAGTTCAGCAGTAAAAGACGGGCTCTCGACCGAGACGCGGGGCTCTCGACCGAGACGCGGGGCTCTCGACCGAGACGCGGGGCTCTCGACCGAGACGCGGGGCTCTCGACCGAGACGCGGGGCTCTCCACCGAGACGCGGGGCTCTCCACCGAGACGCGGGGCTCTCCACCGAGACGCGGGGCTCTCCACCGAGACGCGGGGCTCTCCACCGAAAAACAAAGTTCAGCAGTAAAAGACGGGCTCTCGACCGAGACGCGGGGCTCTCGACCGAGACGCGGGGCTCTCGACCGAGACGCGGGGCTCTCGACCGAGACGCGGGGCTCTCGACCGAGACGCGGGGCTCTCCACCGAAAAACAAAGTTCAGCAGTAAAAGACGGGCTCTCCACCGAGACGCGGGCCTCTACACCGAGACGCGGGCTCACCACCGAGACACGGGGCTCTCCACCGAGACGCGGGGCTCTCGACCGAGACGCGGGGCTCTCCACCGAGACGCGGGGCTCTCCACCGAGACGCGGGGCTCTCCACCGAGACGCGGGGCTCTCCACCGAAAAACAGAGTTCAGCAGTAAAAGACGGGCTCTCGACCGAGACGCTGGGCTCTCGACCGAGACGCGGGGCTCTCCACCGAGACGCGGGGCTCTCCACCGAGACGCGGGGCTCTCCACCGAGACGCGGGGCTCTCCACCGAAAAACAAAGTTCAGCAGTAAAAGACGGTCTCTCGACCGAGACGCGGGGCTCTCCACGGAGACGCGGGGCTCTCCACCGAGACGCGGGGCTCTCCACCGAAAAACAAAGTTCAGCAGTAAAAGACGGGCTCCACCGAGACTCGGGGCTCTCCAACAAAAAACAAAGTTCAGCAGTAAAAGACGGGCTCTCGACCGAGACGCGGGGCTCTCGACCAAGACGCGGGGCTCTCCACCGAGACGCGGGGCTCTCCACCGAGACGCGGGGCTCTCCACCGAGACGCGGGGCTCTCCACCGAGACGCGGGGCTCTCCACCGAGACGCGGGGCTCTCCACCGAGACGCGGGGCTCTCCACCGAGACGCGGGGCTCTCCACCGAGACGCGGGGCTCTCCACCGAAAAACAAAGTTCAGCAGTAAAAGACGGGCTCTCGACCGAGACGCGGGGCTCTCGACCGAGACGCGGGGCTCTCCACCGAGACGCGGGGCTCTCCACCGAGAAACAAAGTTCAGCAGTAAAAGACGGTCTCTCGACCGAGACGCGGGGCTCTCCACCGAGACGCGGGGCTCTCCACTGAGACGCGGGGCTCTCCACCGAAAAAAAAAGTTCAGCAGTAAAAGACGGGCTCCACCGAGACGCGGGGCTCTCCAACAAAAAACAAAGTTCAGCAGTAAAAGACGGGCTCACGACCGAGACGCGGGGCTCTCGACCGAGACGCGGGGCTCTCCACCGAGACGCGGGGCTCACCACCGAGACGCGGGGCTATCCACCGAGACGCGGGGCTATCCACCGAGACGCGGGGCTATCCACCGAGACGCGGGGCTCTCCACCGAGACGCGGGGCTCTCCACCGAGACGCGGGGCTCTCCACCGAGACGCGGGGCTCTCCACCGAGACGCGGGGCTCTCCACCGAGACGCGGGGCTCTCCAACGAAAAACAAAGTTCAGCAGTAAAAGACGGGCTCTCGACCGAGACGCGGGGCTCTCGACCGAGACGCGGGGCTCTCGACCGAGACGCGGGGCTCTCGACCGAGACGCGGGGCTCTCGACCGAGACGCGGGGCTCTCGACCGAGACGCGGGGCTCTCGACCGAGACGCGGGGCTCTCGACCGAGACGCGGGGCTCTCGACCGAGACGCGGGGCTCTCCACCGAGACGCGGGGCTCTCCACCGAGACGCGGGGCTCTCCACCGAGACGCGGGGCTCTCCACCGAGACGCGGGGCTCTCCACCGAAAAACAAAGTTCAGCAGTAAAAGACGGGCTCTCGACCGAGACGCGGGGCTCTCGACCGAGACGCGGGGCTCTCGACCGAGACGCGGGGCTCTCGACCGAGACGCGGGGCTCTCGACCGAGACGCGGGGCTCTCGACCGAGACGCGGGGCTCTCGACCGAGACGCGGGGCTCTCGACCGAGACGCGGGGCTCTCCACCGAGACGCGGGGCTCTCGACCGAGACGCGGGGCTCACCACCGAGACGCGGGGCTCTCCACCGAAAAGCGGGCCTCTCCACCGAGACGCGGGGCTCTCCACCGAGACGCGGGGCTCTCCACCGAGACGCGGGGCTCTCCACCGAAAAAAAAGTTCAGCAGTAAAAGACGGGCTCTCGACCGAGACGCTGGGCTCTCCACCGAGACGCGGGGCTCTCCACCGAAAAACAAAGTTCAGCAATAAAAGACGGGCTCTCGACCGAGACGCGGGGCTCTCCACCGAGACGCGGGCTCTCCACCGAGACGCGGGGCTCTCCACCGAGACGCGGGGCTCTCCACCGAGACGCGGGGCTCTCCACCGAAAAACAAAGTTCAGCAGTAAAAGACGGGCTCTCCACCGAGACGCGGGGCTCTCCACCGAGACGCGGGGCTCTCCACCGAGACGCGGGGCTCTCCACCGAAAAACAAAGTTCAGCAGTAAAAGACGGGCTCTCCACCGAGACGCGGGGCTCTCCACCGAGACGCGGGGCTCTCCACCGAGACGCGGGGCTCTCCACCGAGACGCGGGGCTCTCCACCGAGACGCGGGGCTCTCCACCGAGACGCGGGGCTCTCCACCGAGACGCGGGGCTCTCCACCGAGACGCGGGGCTCTCCACCGAGACGCGGGGCTCTCCACCGAGACGCGGGGCTCTCCACCGAGACGCGGGGCTCTCCACCGAGACGCGGGGCTCTCCACCGAAAAACAAAGTTCAGCAGTAAAAGACGGGCTCTCCACCGAGACGCGGGGCTCTCCACCGAGACGCGGGGCTCTCCACCGAGACGCGGGGCTCTCCACCGAGACGCGGGGCTCTCCACCGAGACGCGGGGCTCTCCACCGAGACGCGGGGCTCTCCACCGAAAAACAAAGTTCAGCAGTAAAAGACGGGCTCTCGACCGAGACGCTGGGCTGTCCACCGAGACGCGGGGCTCTCCACCGAAAAACAAAGTTCAGCAATAAAAGACGGGCTCTCGACCGAGACGCGGGGCTCTCCACCGAGACGCGGGCTCTCCACCGAGACGCGGGGCTCTCCACCGAGACGCGGGGCTCTCCACCGAGACGCGGGGCTTTCCACCGAGACGCGGGGCTCTCCACCGAAAAACAAAGTTCAGCAGTAAAAGACGGGCTCTCCACCGAGACGCGGGGCTCTCCACCGAGACGCGGGGCTCTCCACCGAGACGCGGGGCTCTCCACCGAGACGCGGGGCTCTCCACCGAGACGCGGGGCTCTCCACCGAGACGCGGGGCTCTCCACCGAGACGCGGGGCTCTCCACCGAGACGCGGGGCTCTCCACCGAGACGCGGGGCTCTCCACCGAAAAACCAAGTTCAGCAGTAAAAGACGGGCTCTCCACCGAGACGCGGGGCTCTCCACCGAGACGCGGGGCTCTCCACCGAGACGCGGGGCTCTCCACCGAGACGCGGGGTTCTCCACCGAGACGCGGGGCTCTCCACCGAGACGCGGGGCTCTCCACCGAGACGCGGGGCTCTCCACCGAGACGCGGGGCTCTCCACCGAGACGCGGGGCTCTCCACCGAGACGCGGGGCTCTCCACCGAGACGCGGGGCTCTCCACCGAGACGCGGGGCTCTCCACCGAGACGCGGGGCTCTCCACCGAAAAACAAAGTTCAGCAGTAAAAGACGGGCTCTCGACCGAGACGCGGGGCCCACGACCGAGACGCGGGGCCCTCGACCGAGACGCGGGGCCCTCGACCGAGACGCGGGGCTCTCCACCGAGACGCGGGGCTCTCCACCGAGACGCGGGGCTCTCCACCGAGACGCGGGGCTCTCCACCGAGACGCGGGGCTCTCCACCGAGACGCGGGGCTCTCCACCGAGACGCGGGGCTCTACACCGAAAAACAAATTTCAGCAGTAAAAGACGGGCTCTCGACCGAGACGCGGGGCTCTCCACCGAGACGCGGGCTCACCACCGAGACGCGGGGCTCTCCACCGAGACGCGGGGCTTTCCACCGAGACGCGGGGCTCTCCACCGAGACGCGGGGCTCTCCACCGAGACGCGGGGCTCTACACCGAAAAACAAATTTCAGCAGTAAAAGACGGGCTCTCGACCGAGACGCGGGGCTCTCCACCGAGACGCGGGCTCACCACCGAGACGCGGGGCTCTCCACCGAGACGCGGGGCTCTCCACCGAGACGCGGGGCTCTCCACCGAGACGCGGGGCTCTCCACCGAGACGCGGGGCTCTCCACCGAAAAACAAAGTTCAGCAGTAAAAGACGGGCTCACCACCGAGACGCGGGGCTCTCCACCGAGACGCGGGGCTCTCCACCGAGACGCGGGGCTCTCCACCGAGACGCGGGGCTCTCCACCGAGACGCGGGGCTCTCCACCGAGACGCGGGGCTCTCCACCGAGACGCGGGGCTCTCCACCGAAAAACAAAGTTCAGCAGTAAAAGACGGGCTCACCACCGAGACGCGGGGCTCTCCACCGAGACGCGGGGCTCTCCACCGAGACGCGGGGCTCTCCACCGAGACGCGGGGCTCTCCACCGAGACGCGGGGCTCTCCACCGAAAAACCAAGTTCAGCAGTAAAAGACGGGCTCTCCACCGAGACGCGGGGCTCTCCACCGAGACGCGGGGCTCTCCACCGAGACGCGGGGCTCTCCACCGAGACGCGGGGTTCTCCACCGAGACGCGGGGCTCTCCACCGAGACGCGGGGCTCTCCACCGAGACGCGGGGCTCTCCACCGAGACGCGGGGCTCTCCACCGAGACGCGGGGCTCTCCACCGAGACGCGGGGCTCTCCACCGAGACGCGGGGCTCTCCACCGAGACGCGGGGCTCTCCACCGAAAAACAAAGTTCAGCAGTAAAAGACGGGCTCTCGACCGAGACGCGGGGCCCTCGACCGAGACGCGGGGCCCTCGACCGAGACGCGGGGCCCTCGACCGAGACGCGGGGCTCTCCACCGAGACGCGGGGCTCTCCACCGAGACGCGGGGCTCTCCACCGAGACGCGGGGCTCTCCACCGAGACGCGGGGCTCTCCACCGAGACGCGGGGCTCTCCACCGAGACGCGGGGCTCTACACCGAAAAACAAATTTCAGCAGTAAAAGACGGGCTCTCGACCGAGACGCGGGGCTCTCCACCGAGACGCGGGCTCACCACCGAGACGCGGGGCTCTCCACCGAGACGCGGGGCTTTCCACCGAGACGCGGGGCTCTCCACCGAGACGCGGGGCTCTCCACCGAGACGCGGGGCTATCCACCGAAAAACAAAGTTCAGCAGTAAAAGACGGGCTCTCGACCGAGACGCGGGGCTCTCGACCGAGACGCGGGGCTCTCCACCGAGACGCGGGGCTCTCCACCGAGACGCGGGGCTCTCCACCGAGACGCGGGGCTCTCCACCGAGACGCGGGGCTCTCCACCGAGACGCGGGGCTCTCGACCGAGAGGCGGGGCTCTCGACCGAGAGGCGGGGCTCTCCACCGAAAAACAAAGTTCAGCAGTAAAAGACGGGCTCTCGACCGAGACGCGGGGCTCTCGACCGAGACGCGGGGCTCTCGACCGAGACGCGGGGGTCTCGACCGAGACGCGGGGCTCTCGACCGAGACGCGGGGCTCTCCACCGAGACGCGGGGCTCTCCACCGAGACGCGGGGCTCTCCACCGAGACGCGGGGCTCTCCACCGAGACGCGGGGCTCTCCACCGAGACGCGGGGCTCTCCACCGAGACGCGGGGCTCTCCACCGAGACGCGGGGCTCTCCACCGAAAAACAAAGTTTAGCAGTAAAAGGTGGGCACTCGACCGAGACGCGGGGCTCTCGACCGAGACGCGGGGCTCTCGACCGAGACGCGGGGCTCTCGACCGAGACGCGGGGCTCTCGACCGAGACGCGGGGCTCTCGACCGAGACGCGGGGCTCTCGACCGAGACGCGGGGCTCTCGACCGAGACGCGGGGCTCTCGACCGAGACGCGGGGCTCTCCACCGAGACGCGGGGCTCTCGACCGAGACGCGGGGCTCTCCACCGAGACGCGGGGCTCTCCACCGAGACGCGGGGCTCTCCACCGAGACGCGGGGCTCTCCACCGAGACGCGGGGCTCTCCACCGAAAAACAAAGTTCAGCAGTAAAAGACGGGCTCTCGACCGAGACGCGGGGCTCTCGACCGAGACGCGGGGCTCTCGACCGAGACGCGGGGCTCTCGACCGAGACGCGGGGCTCTCGACCGAGACGCGGGGCTCTCGACCGAGACGCGGGGCTCTCGACCGAGACGGGGGCTCTCCACCGAAAAACAAAGTTCAGCAGTAAAAGACGGGCTCTCCACCGAGACGCGGGGCTCTCCACCGAGACGCGGGCTCACCACCGAGACACGGGGCTCTCCACCGAGACGCGGGGCTCTCCACCGAGACGCGGGGCTCTCGACCGAGACGCGGGGCTCTCCACCGAGACGCGGGGCTCTCCACCGAGACGCGGGGCTCTCCACCGAGACGCGGGGCTCTCCACCGAAAAACAGAGTTCAGCAGTAAAAGACGGGCTCTCGACCGAGACGCTGGGCTCTCGACCGAGACGCGGGGCTCTCCACCGAGACGCGGGGCTCTCCACCGAGACGCGGGGATCTCCACCGAGACGCGGGGCTCTCCACCGAAAAACAAAGTTCAGCAGTAAAAGACGGTCTCTCGACCGAGACGCGGGGCTCTCCACCGAGACGCGGGGCTCTCCACCGAGACGCGGGGCTCTCCACCGAAAAACAAAGTTCAGCAGTAAAAGACGGGCTCCACCGAGACGCGGGGCTCTCCAACAAAAAACAAAGTTCAGCAGTAAAAAATGGGGTCTCGACCGATACGCGGGGCTCTCGACCGAGACGCGGGGCTCTCCACCGAGACGCGGGGCTCACCACCGAGACGCGGGGCTCTCCACCGAGACGCGGGGCTCTCCACCGAGACGCGGGGCTCTCCACCGAGACGCGGGGCTCCCCACCGAGACGCGGGGCTCCCCACCGAGACGCGGGGCTCTCCACCGAGACGCGGAGCTCTCCACCGAAAAACAAAGTTCAGCAGTAAAAGACGGGCTCTCGACCGAGACGCGGGGCTCTCCACCGAGACGCGGGGCTCTCCACCGAGACGCGGGGCTCTCCACCGAGACGCGGGGCTCTCCACCGAGACGCGGGGCTCTCCACCGAGACGCGGGGCTCTCCACCGAGACGCGGGGCTCTCCACCGAAAAACAAAGTTCAGCAGTAAAAGACGGGCTCTCGACCGAGACGCGGGGCTCTCGACCGAGACGCGGGGCTCTCGACCGAGACGCGGGGCTCTCGACCGAGACGCGGGGCTCTCGCCCGAGACGCGGGGCTCTCGCCCGAGACGCGGGGCTCTCGCCCGAGACGCGGGGCTCTCCACCGAGACGCGGGGCTCTCCACCGAGACGCGGGGCTCTCCACCGAGACGCGGGGCTCTCCACCGAAAAACAAAGTTCAGCAGTAAAAGACGGGCTCTCGACCGAGACGCGGGGCTCTCGACCGAGACGCGGGGCTCTCCACCGAGACGCAAGGCTCTCCACCGAGACGCGGGGCTCTCCACCGAGACGCGGGGCTCTCGACCGAGACGCGGGGCTCTCGCCCGAGACGCGGGGCTCTCCACCGAGACGCGGGGCTCTCCACCGAAAAACAAAGTTCAGCAGTAAAAGGCGGGCTCTCGACCGAGACGCTGGGCTCTCCACCGAGACGCGGGGCTCTCCACCGAGACGCGGGGCTCTCCACCGAGACGCGGGGCTCTCCACCGAGACGCGGGGCTCTCCACCGAGACGCGGGGCTCTCCACCGAGACGCGGGGCTCTCCACCGAAAAAAAAATTTCAGCAGTAAAAGACGGGCTCTCGACCGAGACGCTGGGCTCTCCACCGAGACGCGGGGCTCTCCACCAAAAAACAAAGTTCAGCAGTAAAAGACGGGCTCTCGACCGAGACGCGGGGCTCGCCACCGAGACGCGGGCTCTCCACCGAGACGCGGGGCTCTCCACCGAGACGCGGGGCTCTCCACCGAGACGCGGGGCTCTCCACCGAGACGCGGGGCTCTCCACCGAAAAACAAAGTTCAGCAGTAAAAGACGGGCTCTCCACCGAGACGCGGGGCTCTCCACCGAGACGCGGGGCTCTCCACCGAGACGCGGGGCTCTCCACCGAGACGCGGGGCTCTCCACCGAGACGCGGGGCTCTCCACCGAGACGCGGGGCTCTCCACCGAAAAACAAAGTTCAGCAGTAAAAGACGGGCTCTCCACCGAGACGCGGGGCTCTCCACCGAGACGCGGGGCTCTCCACCGAGACGCGGGGCTCTCCACCGAGACGCGGGGCTCTCCACCGAGACGCGGGGCTCTCCACCGAGACGCGGGGCTCTCCACCGAGACGCGGGGCTCTCCACCGAGACGCGGGGCTCTCCACCGAGACGCGGGGCTCTCCACCGAGACGCGGGGCTCTCCACCGAAAAACAAAGTTCAGCAGTAAAAGACGGGCTCTCGACCGAGACGCGGGGCTCTCCACCGAGACGCGGGGCTCTCGACCGAGACGCGGGGCTCTCCACCGAGACGCGGGGCTCTCCACCGAGACGCGGGGCTCTCCACCGAGACGCGGGGCTCTCCACCGAGACGCGGGGCTCTCCACCGAGACGCGGGGCTCTCCACCGAGACGCGGGGCTCTCCACCGAGACGCGGGGCTCTCCACCGAGACGCGGGGCTCTCCACCGAGACGCGGGGCTCTCCACCGAGACGCGGGGCTCTCCACCGAGACGCGGGGCTCTCCACCGAGACGCGGGGCTCTCCACCGAGACGCGGGGCTCTCCACCGAAAAACAAAGTTCAGCAGTAAAAGACGGGCTCTCCACCGAGACGCGGGGCTCTCCACCGAGACGCGGGGCTCTCCACCGAGACGCGGGGCTCTCCACCGAGACGCGGGGCTCTCCACCGAGACGCGGGGCTCTCCACCGAGACGCGGGGCTCTCCACCGAGACGCGGGGCTCTCCACCGAGACGCGGGGCTCTCCACCGAAAAACAAAGTTCAGCAGTAAAAGACGGGCTCTCGACCGAGACGCGGGGCCCTCGACCGAGACGCGGGGCTCTCCACCGAGACGCGGGGCCTCGACCGAGACGCGGGGCCCTCGACCGAGACGCGGGGCTCTCCACCGAGACGCGGGGCTCTCCACCGAGACGCGGGGCTCTCCACCGAGACGCGGGGCTCTCCACCGAGACGCGGGGCTCTCCACCGAAAAACAAAGTTCAGCAGTAAAAGACGGGCTCTCGACCGAGACGCGGGGCTCTCCACCGAGACGCGGGGCTCTCGACCGAGACGCGGGGCTCTCCACCGAGACGCGGGGCTCTCCACCGAGACGCGGGGCTCTCCACCGAGACGCGGGGCTCTCCACCGAGACGCGGGGCTCTCCACCGAGACGCGGGGCTCTCCACCGAGACGCGGGGCTCTCCACCGAGACGCGGGGCTCTCCACCGAGACGCGGGGCTCTCCACCGAAAAACAAAGTTCAGCAGTAAAAGACGGGCTCTCGACCGAGACGCGGGGCTCTCGACCGAGACGCGGGGCTCTCGACCGAGACGCGGGGCTCTCGACCGAGACGCGGGGCTCTCGACCGAGACGCGGGGCTCTCGACCGAGACGCAGGGCTCTCGACCGAGACGCGGGGCTCTCGACCGAGACGCGGGGCTCTCGACCGAGACGCGGGGCTCTCGACCGAGACGCGGGGCTCTCGACCGAGACGCGGGGCTCTCGACCGAGACGCGGGGCTCTCCACCGAGACGCGGGGCTCTCCACCGAGACGCGGGGCTCTCCACCGAGACGCGGGGCTCTCCACCGAGACGCGGGGCTCTCCACCGAGACGCGGGGCTCTCCACCGAGACGCGGGGCTCTCCACCGAGACGCGGGGCTCTCCACCGAGACGCGGGGCTCTCCACCGAAAAACAAAGTTCAGCAGTAAAAGACGGGCTCTCGTCCGAGACGCGGGGCTCTCCACCGAGACGCGGGGCTCTCCACCGAGACGCGGGGCTCTCCACCGAGACGCGGGGCTCTCGACCGAGACGCGGGGCTCTCCACCGAGACGCGGGGCTCTCCACCGAGACGCGGGGCTCTCCACCGAGACGCGGGGCTCTCCACCGAGACGCGGGGCTCTCCACCGAGACGCGGGGCTCTCCACCGAGACGCGGGGCTCTCCACCGAAAAACAAAGTTCAGCAGTAAAAGACGGGCTCTCCACCGAGACGCGGGGCTCTCCACCGAGACGCGGGGCTCTCCACCGAGACGCGGGGCTCTCCACCGAGACGCGGGGCTCTCCACCGAGACGCGGGGCTCTCCACCGAGACGCGGGGCTCTCCACCGAGACGCGGGGCTCTCCACCGAGACGCGGGGCTCTCCACCGAGACGCGGGGCTCTCCACCGAGACGCGGGGCTCTCCACCGAGACGCGGGGCTCTCCACCGAGACGCGGGGCTCTCCACCGAGACGCGGGGCTCTCCACCGAAAAACAAAGTTCAGCAGTAAAAGACGGGCTCTCGACCAAGACGCTGGGCTCTCCACCAAGACGCGGGTCTCTCCACCGAAAAACAAAGTTCAGCAGTAAAAGACGGGCTCTCGACCGAGACGCGGGGCTCACCACCGAGACGCGGGCTCTCCACCGAGACGCGGGGCTCTCCACCGAGACGCGGGGCTCTCCACCGAGACGCGGGGCTCTCCACCGAGACGCGGGGCTCTCCACCGAAAAACAAAGTTCAGCAGTAAAAGACGGGCTCTCCACCGAGACGCGGGGCTCTCCACCGAGACGCGGGGCTCTCCACCGAGACGCGGGGCTCTCCACCGAGACGCGGGGCTCTCCACCGAGACGCGGGGCTCTCCACCGAGACGCGGGGCTCTCCACCGAGACGCGGGGCTCTCCACCGAGACGCGGGGCTCTCCACCGAGACGCGGGGCTCTCCACCGAGACGCGGGGCTCTCCACCGAGACGCGGGGCTCTCCACCGAGACGCGGGGCTCTCCACCGAGACGCGGGGCTCTCCACCGAGACGCGGGGCTCTCCACCGAGACGCGGGGCTCTCCACCGAGACGCGGGGCTCTCCACCGAGACGCGGGGCTCTCCACCGAGACGCGGGGCTCTCCACCGAGACGCGGGGCTCTCCACCGAAAAACCAAGTTCAGCAGTAGAAGACGGGCTCTCGACCAAGACGCTGGGCTCTCCACCAAGACGCGGGTCTCTCCACCGAAAAACAAAGTTCAGCAGTAAAAGACGGGCTCTCGACCGAGACGCGGGGCTCTCCACCGAGACGCGGGGCTCTCCACCGAGACGCGGGGCTCTCGACCGAGACGCGGGGCTCTCCACCGAGACGCGGGGCTCTCCACCGAGACGCGGGGCTCTCCACCGAGACGCGGGGCTCTCCACCGAGACGCGGGGCTCTCCACCGAGACGCGGGGCTCTCCACCGAGACGCGGGGCTCTCCACCGAGACGCGGGGCTCTCCACCGAGACGCGGGGCTCTCCACCGAGACGCGGGGCTCTCCACCGAGACGCGGGGCTCTCCACCGAGACGCTGGGCTCTCCACCGAGACGCGGGGCTCTCCACCGAGACGCGGGGCTCTCCACCGAAAAACAAAGTTCAGCAGTAGAAGACGGGCTCTCGACCAAGACGCTGGGCTCTCCACCAAGACGCGGGTCTCTCCACCGAAAAACAAAGTTCAGCAGTAAAAGACGGGCTCTCGACCGAGACGCGGGGCTCTCCACCGAGACGCGGGGCTCTCCACCGAGACGCGGGGCTCTCGACCGAGACGCGGGGCTCTCCACCGAGACGCGGGGCTCTCCACCGAGACGCGGGGCTCTCCACCGAGACGCGGGGCTCTCCACCGAGACGCGGGGCTCTCCACCGAGACGCGGGGCTCTCCACCGAGACGCGGGGCTCTCCACCGAAAAACAAAGTTCAGCAGTAAAAGACGGGCTCTCCACCGAGACGCGGGGCTCTCCACCGAGACGCGGGGCTCTCCACCGAGACGCGGGGCTCTCCACCGAGACGCGGGGCTCTCCGCCGAGACGCGGGGCTCTCCGCCGAGACGCGGGGCTCTCCGCCGAGACGCGGGGCTCTCCGCCGAGACGCGGGGCTCTCCGCCGAGACGCGGGGCTCTCCGCCGAGACGCGGGGCTCTCCACCGAGACGCGGGGCTCTCCACCGAAAAACAAAGTTCAGCAGTAAAAGACGGGCTCTCGACCGAGACGCGGGGCTCTCCACCGAGACGCGGGCCTCTCCACCGAGACGCGGGCCTCTCCACCGAGACGCGGGGCTCTCCACCGAGACGCGGGGCTCTCCACCGAGACGCGGGGCTCTCCACCGAGACGACACTCACTGCACCTAAACATGCTTAACAACCACCTGCACCCATATATGAGACAGCAACTTAAGGGCTGCCACACTAACTCTCACATGTTCTTTCCCAATACAAAACAACACCCTCACAGCCTGCCATCATGAATTCTCAGCAACTAAATTAGCTGAAGCCTCAAAATTACTGTGTCAGAAAACCCCATACCTTTGATCAACCACCACTCAAACATAGGCAGTGATGCACATTGCCTCTTGGACTGGCTGAAAGCACTAAAAAAAGCCACCCTGGGGGAGTAAAAGAATAAAAGAGTCCCCTGTCTGTGACTGTTGCTTCTAAGCATCTCAAGACCTGAAAGGAAAAAATACTTGAAATCTACAACCCACGTCCCATGCATAGAGATAACTCCTAAGACTAGAAATGCCCACACACGCTTCCATGCATCTACACATACTCGCAGGCATGCCAAATGCATCACCCTGCCGCCTGCCTCACAAGCATAAACTCCAGCTCCGCTTGTTCCTGACACACCTACCCCAGCCTCGCGGGAATACATCTGTGGGAACAAGGTTTCAAGGAACATCCTAAACACCCTGCTGCGAAAAACCAGATCCCTTCACCGACCGCTACTCAAACATAGGCTATGACAAAGGTTAACTGTCCATTCACAGAGATCATGACAGGTAAACAGCTACACTGTGATTATAAAAACCCACCACATAGGTTCAAAAGTTCAATAATCACAGATGAGAGAAAACCAGAGACAAACAGAACTGCCAACTACTTTATTTACATAGGAAACTATTGAGATCGTCAAGGATACTTCTCATGGCTGCTTATCTTACCAACCCCAAGGACCCCGTGAAGACCACCAGCAAACCAGCTCCAAGAATCATCATGGCCATGCAAGGTGGCAGGCTCAACCTCAGCGGGCGTCCCCGCGCAGGCAATGTTCACCTGGGTGGGATGAGCTGCTGCCTCCCTCACATAGCATGAGGCTTGGGCTTCCATACTCACAAACAGGCACACTCATTGCGACGCAGGGGGCCAGCCCACGTCGCAAGAAGTGGCCAACAATATCTAGGAAGGTCTGCAAGGCTCAGGACTTTCCCAGGCAGTTCGAAAGCACAACTTCCTGGGTAGGAAACAAAGCTGGACTTGTCTTGAAACAGCCAAAACACCACTCTCTACGAGGGGCCAAAGACAACAACAGCACTTGCCCACCCTTGTGTGTTTCACCACGGACCATTACCTATTGTCCCGGACGCAACACCCCAGACTTAAGCCCCACAAATGGCACCTTTTCATCCTGGCATTTAACTCCGAGGCACTACCTGCACTAGAGCTGACCATTTACCTCCCAGCCACCTCCAACTGTGTCCTCAGACATTCTGGCTCAAATACTACATTGGAATGCTACATCTCAAACCCCTTCCTGCCATTCTGACCTTGTATCCCACGCCCTCGCCTCCTGCGAGAGGCCCTCTACTTAGCGTGCGTAGTGCCATGCGTCTCAAGGCGGCCTCACTGCTCAGAACTCCCACAGCAGACTCCTGCAATGTTGCTGCCATTGCCAAGTTCCTCTTCATCATCTGCCAGAAACAAACAAAGAAAGGGGAACACGTTGTGCTGGCCATCATCTCCAGCATCCCAGCCATCCAGCCCAGCCTCTTCCTTACCAACCGTCTGCTTCCGCCCAAGCTCCTCAACACTGTGCTCACCTGTCCCAAAGCGATTCCAGACTCTGACACCAGGCCTCTCCTCACCTACGTGCCCTAGGAGGGCAACAGGAGCCAATGACCATGGTTCTTGCAAAAGTGACTGACTCCACAATCCTTCCGCTTACCTCCCCGACTCGCCTCAAGCACTCATGCGACTCCCAACCTAGAGGGCAAGACCTGCATTACCAAACACAAATACTGAACCCCTTTCCCACGTTCTTCTCGACTCGAAGCTAACACACACACACACACACACAAACCCCTTAACTCCTCACAGCCCTCCTCTGTTGGCACCTTCACCTCTCCCGAGTTACCTGCGGCACCTGAAACACAAACGGAAAGAGACAAACGCCGAGAGAGGGTTCAAAGATGCACCCTTCCCTCAGCAAGTCCCATCTCCCTCTCCTGTCACTCTGCTGCTCGTCCGCTGGCCTTTGCACGTCTTCCGTTCTCTTCTTCGAGCCCATGCACCCCCTGCAGAACACAACATTAACAGCTGGTTTTAATTTCACAAAAACTACAAGGCACTCCATCAGGTGCTGCTTCACTCTGCTAAGCATAGCTCAACTAGTCCAAGTCAGCTCTGGGGCACAGACCTCGCTGCGCTCCTCGCTCCACACCTCCAAATTAGAAAACGCACAGCAAGTCATAAGCCAGCCAGGAGAGTAAGCTGGAACTTCCTTCTGACACCATGATGTTACCCACCTGGTACCATCACTCCGCTCAACCCTCCTACATCAGCCTCTCACACGTGGCTGTCCATCTCGCCATCTGCAAGAACAACCTGGCATCATTCACCGCAACGCTAAGCAAAACCTCAGTCTGCCTCTAAGTCTCAGGCCAGACTCACACCGACACTTAGGTTGACATGCATGCACAGACTGACATTCAGACACTCTCAACACAGACCCTCACACCCTCTGGCTCAGACACTAACTCCACGTAATACTACCACACCCACTCCCAAGCAGACTCTCTCACCCTGACTCATTCATTACAAGCTTACTCCCAGAGCTCTTCTGTCCAGTCACAAAGATCATCAAGAGTATTCAGCTACACTGCTATTATAAAAACCAACCACCTACGTTCCAGAGCTCAAGTGTCGTGAAAGGAAGACTTGGACGACTCAATATGAGTTACCAGCAAGCTTCGTTCATTGGGCTTCTACCTTCGGTTAATGTAACAGTGAATATGCAAATACTAGGCACTTGATTGGTTCTGGCACAAATAAGGCATTGTGTAAGCTCTGTATTTTTGCAGCTACACAGTGCACCCCCCCACCATCCTCCTTCTCATGCACTTATCACTTAGTGGCCTTGGCTGTGATTGGTCATAGTATGTTGTTGTTTGCTCGTGTCCTTCAGTTCCTCATTATCTGGTGTGAGAAGTCTGCACCATGTTCTACACAGATGTCTTGTTTCAGCTCATTGATGGGAACGTGACCTTTTGACCTTTTTCGACAAGCCAATCCTCCACAATTCCCCCTTTTTCTTTATAAAGGGATAAGGACTGAGTCAGGAGTCGTTGTAAACAAGCAGAACAACATTGCAAAGCATAACAAAGTAACAAACCCCCCATAATTATGAGACCTATAACAGTGAAGCAGCTTGTAAAGTAAATGTATATCCAGCTCTATGAACTGAAACTTCTAAAATCAGCTAAATATTTCTGAAGCGCTATAAGCAGGTTACATAAAAGATAATTTGACAGACTATACAAAAAGTCTTTGTTTCAGCTAACTCTGGCGAAGATGACTTATAGACTGACAACCACCACAATACAATTCTACTGTAGGGTCACACTGATGACAAAAACTACAGAGTTATTGAAGCACTTGTTGTATCACCAATCTCAGTTGTACCACTATATGCCTGTGGCCATGGACCGGATCTAGGAGGGCGACTGTGCTCAACGAAAGCTCTGTGTTGATTAAGGAGTTAAGTTCTTCTATTAGTGGCTGTAGCGCTCGGCGCAAGCAACGCTCCTCCCGGGCCTGCGAGTCAGGGTCCATACACTAGCTCGGAGACGCCGTCACTGGAGCTTCTGCAACAGCCGGTCTTAGTCACTTGGATGGTACCCACAAGGGTCCTGCAGGAGCAGAATCACAGGCGTAACCACGCCCAGATATATTACTTCTGCCGGTCCCTGCCACAAATCTGTATTAGGATCTCGATAGTACGCCTTAAAAGAAGGCTTTATCTTCTGTTTGTACAAAGTGCTTAATAACCGCTGGAGTTTGTTCATCACCAAAGATGCATAAATAATTTAACGTAATTTCACCCATATAATCAGCATCGATGACACCTGGAACAATTAATGGTCCTTTCAACGCAGATGATGATCTCCCCAGTAGCAAGGCTAGTCTCATAGATTCTTTTAACAATTCTGGACCTAGCTGGACTTGAGCCTCCTTAGTGGAGAACTGTCCAGTTCCCATCAGGTGTTGTAATTGCACCCCAATCAGGGGATCTCCCTGGCCTCGCTGAACTGCAACTGCCTCTCGACAGGTTTTCTGCCAATACATGTTCCACAACAACAACTGCGAAGGGGTGAGGATCAATTTCACAATACTTTTAATATAACAGCAAATCTGTTCCCCAAATATATGACAACATTTGCCTAGTGGGTTCAAACTGAATGACTGTAGAAATAACAGTTTGCCTTAACTGAGATAGCAATTTCCAATTTAAGGGAGACATTTCAGCATTTACTGCCTGACCTTGAGCATTAATCTGGTACTTAACAGGAAAGGCGAGAATCTTTTCCTGCATCAAAATCATTGTTGAGAGAGCCTCTCTCTGAATAGATTTCCAGTCTATCACCTGGATTCGCATTTGTTTACCTGTGCTCTGCAACTTGACCTTCCTTTCTTCTCTCCCCCCCCCTTTTTTTTTTTTTTTTTGAAGTTGTTCACTCTGCTTTGCACTGCTACACACAGTAGCCTGCTCGGCAGCAGCTACAGCTGCCTGCCTGCTTCAGCAGCAGCCATAAATACCTGTCAGCAACCACACTTTTGCATTAACCCTTTCTTGCCTGAAATGTTAAACCACTACCTGTTAAAAACTTTAGCATGAACACAATAACACAAAAAAAAATACATAGAATACCATCTGCCCTCATCACACACACACACATACATATGCATATGGGATCCCACAAGCACATTTCACACAACTACAATATTTGAAACACAAAATTCAATCATTACTCGCACTACACAGTCCCACGTACAGAACGTGGCACAAGGACCCTGTGAAGACTAACAGGAAACCAGCTCCAACAAGCATCATCGCAGTGTGAGGTGGCAGGCTCAGCACTAGTGAGCGTCCCCGCAGAGGATCTGCCTCCCTCACATCGCATGAGGCTTGGGCTTTTATACTGACCAAAATGCACACTCATTCTGACACAGGTGGCCAGTCCATGTCAGAAGAAGTGTCCAGCAATATCTATAAAGGTTTCCAAGCATCAATAGAATCATAGACATATTTGCTAACTTCTAGTACATGAGTATCACAGGCAGACTGTATCAAATGAGTTGTATATGGGACCCCAAATCCACGGTCTGTCACAGTTCGCCACAGTCCGCCCGATACCCCTGATAAGGGCATACGAGAGACCTTCCCACCGCGGGTCTTGATCCTGCACATACATCATAGGGAAAGCGCACAATACATCTGCATCCCACACCCATCTCGCTTCTCCCTTTACAGCTGTTCATTTATCATGAGGATCTGGGGAATATAAGTTAGGCTTCTTTTCCAGCTCCATGTCAAAAGGATCATCCAGGTCAGCATCAGAATTAACAGGCGTCAGAACTTCAGGAGCAGTAACAGCAGCCTGATGAGCACACACAGGTTCTTTCTTGGGGTCAATAGGGTCTGGGTCAAAAAGACTGTCTTCATCTCTGTCCTCAGTCTTTGCAGACGCGGCAGCAACTGGCAGAGGCTCAGGGGTGGCCAGGGGTGGGGGGAAGCAATATGGGGGGCTACTTGTGTCATCACGCGGGTCCCCCTCGTGTTCTGTCCTCCGTTTCCCTGTAGTCTTCGGCAAGCGGCAGGGCAGTGTGCAGCAGATTGGCATTGAGGACACCAGATTGCTCCGGCGGGGCAGTTTCGCCGGAGGTGGCCCTGCTGGCTGCATCAGAAGCAGCAGACTCTCAGAGCTTTTTGCTGGTACTGGTTGGCTGGGTGAGTGGAGAGGAGCGAGGGCTGCGAACACTTGGGTTTGGGATGTTTCTGCTTGTGCTTTCAATCCCTCTCCTAATTCTTTGATGGCATTCACTAACATAGCCTGATTACCGGTAGGGACTTGCGCAGCACGTTCTATTAACTCCTCAACACTCCAATTCCCTGGCAGTGTCACTATAAGATTTTGAACAACGCTGTTCCCGTTTTGCAAGACATACTGCTTTAAGGTAGCTCCTTGCATATATTCCGGCACCCCAGCTGATTTTATGACTGCGGCTACTCTGTCTACAAAGGAACCTAGTAACTCGTCCTGGCCCTGCCTCAGGGACATATCGGAGGGCAATCCACCAGGGGCCTTAATTCGATCTATGGCGCGCCAGGCCATGGCCATTTTCTCCCTGATTTTATCAGGCCCTAAGAGGGCCTGCACCTCTGTACGTAGAAAAGGACCCAACCCCATCAGCTCGGGGCTGGTCAGCCCGTATAAAGGATTCCCGGGGTGGCGTTGTTCGGCCACTGATTCTTGGCAAAATACTTACCAGTGTGCGTTAAATAACAACTGCTGATGTGGGGTTAATATGAGGCGGGTGAGACTCTTGACATCATTGGGGAGTAACAACCCCCCCCCAGATATAATCCAACATTTGTTTAGCAGGCTCCCCCTGAATACCACATTCGCTCACTGTCGCTCGCAGCTGCGACAGCAATTTCCAATCTAACGGTGTGATACTAGCTGTAAGGCCACCCTGAGGCCCCTGCTGATAGGTCACCGGGAATGCCTGTAACATATCAGCGGCAGCCTCAAGATCCCCCTCCTGGGCAGCCTGTGCTGCTATCTTTTTCCATGTACGTTCATGATCAATACCCATGCCCTTGTTGCCAACTTGCAGGTTTCCCTCCTCCACCAGCTCACCCACATCCCCAGATTCTGCGCTCCCGGGGGGCAGCTTTTCAGCCGGACCCCGGGAAGCAAGGACCGAGGAGGAGGGAGAGCCGGTGGGCGGTTTTTCAGCCGGACCCCAGGAAACAAGGACCGGGGGGGCGGTGGGCGGTATATAAACCGTATTGGTGAGGGGCAGCAAGGGCCACGGGTCACCCACCCCCCCCCACCCCGAGGTGTTAGAGGAGACAGCGCCTAGCTGCTCAGTGACAGCTTTCGCCGCCTTCTGCTCGGCACGGTGCTGATCTAACGCGTTAGCAACTACCCGCCAGGTTTTTCCCAAATGTTTTGCCGTTTTATCACCGTCAAGGGTGGCTACCCACAGCTTATCTCCTAGTTTCTGCCACTCGTCATGGTCAAAGATCGTATTTGGGTCGAGGAAACAACCTTTCGCTACTCCATAAGTTATCACTCCTGCTAATTCCCTCTTTAACTCCTTCTCCTTAATACCACGCTTTTCTAAAAAGCAATTTAATAAATTCAGGGCAGCTTGCCTCTCCATACCCCCTTTTAAGGTACTCGTGCTCCGTTGCCCTACGGGGCTTCGGCTGCTCCTCCTCCTTGGTGCAACGCTGCCAATGCAGCCACTGCAAGTCCGGCGGTGCCCAGATCTATATGGTAGTCCTTTCGCGTGATGTGCCGCTTTGACCCTCCGGGCCAAGATCGGAGCCAAGTGCCACTTTTTCACGGCCGTGGTGTCGGTACCCTCCGCTCCATGTTCAAATCACGTCGGGGTCACCATTTGTCGTGAAAGGAAGACTTGGACGACTCGATATGAGTTACCAGCAAGCTTCGTTTGGGCTTCTACCTTCGGTTAATATAACTGAATATGCAAATACTAGGCACTTGATTGGTTCTGGCACAAATAAGGCATTGTGAAAGCTCTATATTTTTGCAGCTACACCATGCACCCCCCCACCATCCTCCTTCTCATGCACTTATCACTTAGTGGCCTTGGCTGTGATTGGTCATAGTATGTTGCTATTTGCTGGTGTCCTTCAGTTCCTCATTATCTGGCATGAGAGGTTTGCACCACGTTCTACACAGATGTCTTGTTTCAGCTCGTTGACGGGAACGTGACCTTTTGACCTTTTTCGACAAGCCAATCCTCCACACTCAAGAACTCCAGGTCAGAGAAAACCAGAGACAAACAGAACTCCCAACTACTTTATTAATATAGGAAACTATAGAGATCGTCAAGGATACTTCTCATGGCTGCTTATCTTACCAACCCCAAGGACCCCGTGAAGACCACCAGCAAACCAGCTCCAAGAATCATCATGGCCATGCGAGGTGGCACGCTCAACCTTAGCGAGCGTCCCCACGCAGGCATTGTTCACCTGGGTGGGATGAACTGCTGCCTCCCTCACATAGCATGAGGCTTGGGCTTTCATGCTCACCAAAATGCATGCTCATTGCGACACAGGGGCCCAGCCCACGTCGCAAGAAGTGGCCAACAATATCTAGGAAGGTCTGCAAGGCTCAGGACTTTCCCAGGCAGTTCGAAAGCACAACTTCCTGGGTAGGAAACAAAGCTGGACTTGTCTTGAAACAGCCAAAACACCACTCTCTACGAGGGGCCAAAGACAACAACAGCACTTGCCCACCCTTGTGTGTTTCACCACGGAACATTACCTATTTTCCCTGACACAACACCCCAGACTTAAGCCCCACAAATGGCACCTTTTCATCCTGGAATTTAACTCTGAGCCACTACTTTCACTAAAGCTGACCACTCCCCTCCCAGGCACCTCTAAGTGTGTTCTCAGACATTCAGACATTCTGGCTCAGATACTACATAGCAACACCACGTTTCAAACCTCTTCCTGCCATTCTGACACTGTCCCCCACCCTCGCCTCCTGCAGGAGCCCCTCTACTTAGCATGCATATTGCCATGCATCTTGAGGCAGCCTCACTGCTCAGAACTCCCACAGCAGACTCCTGCAGTGTTGCAGCCGTTGCCAAGTTCCTCTTCATCTACCAGAAACAAAGGGGAACATGCCGCGCTGGTTGTCATTTCCACCACCCAGCCATTGAGCTCTGCCTGTTTCTTACCAACCCTCAGCCTCCTTCAAAGCTCCTGAACACTGTCCTCGTATGTCCCAAAGAGATTCCTGTGTCTGACACCTGGCCTCTCCTGCCTTCCATGACCTAGGAGTGCAACAGATGCAAGTGACTATGGTTCTCGCAAAAGTGAATGACTCCACAATCCTTCTTATCTCCCTGACTCACCTCAAGCATTCATTCAGCTCCAAAGGTCGAGGGCAAGACCTGCAATACCAAACACAAATACTGAACCCCTTTGCCATGCTCTTCTCAACACTGAGCTGCCGCACTCACGCACAAGCTTCTTACCTCCTCATAGCTGGAAAAGCAACCTGGAGCAACACCCCAGAAGACTACTGATGAGGCGACTGAAACAGAAGCTCTACTCTGTTTATGCTTATAAATAGTGAAAAGAAATGCCTGATACATTTTTTAAACAACCAACAGAAGCAGTCAGGATATAAAGGATACGATCCGAAAAGCAGACTTCGTACCTTTACTTCAAGCAGTGATGTGGAAGCTCCAATGCATATCACAAGGCAATGCATGCAATAAAACAGTTAAGTTGTACTAACCTGCCCACTGTAAAATAAGGTTATAAAATAGCCCACTTTTTTTTCTTCCTCCCCATGGTACATTCTGAACCCATTCCTGCTAACCTGATGTTGTTCCCCACACCTCTACTGCCCAAAACTTGCCTTTTTGCTTTGTTTTCTGTAGTGCTATAGGTCTCAAACCTGAGCTATTGGTCAACTCCCATACTAGACACTTGGGTACTTACTGCATCCACCCAATTACTTTTCATTATCTGCAATAACAGTGGTAAGAAGAGAAAGAAAAAAAGAAAAACCAAAAATGCAGCTAAACAACAGTCTATAGACAGAGAAATAGAGGAAAATGCCCTGAAGTATTAGTTACCTGCAGACTATAAGGAACAAACTCCTTCTACATTTTAAACTTTTAAAATGAGAAATACACAAGCTGAAAAGTACTCTTTAACCTCTCCCTGCCAAAAAAACCACCAGTTTTTTAACAGCTTTTGCATCCCAAAACAACACTGAAATTATGCTTTGGTCTTCTTCAAATCCAAGCATACAACTTAGTTTTTAAAAGAGCACAGACACAAAGGCATCCTTAAGAAAAACTCCTAGCCACCTAACTGGTATGTTTTTGCAGTAACCCCAACCATGACCATTATATACGAAATTAAACAGAAACAAAAAACAAGCAATGAGAACATACACTAAAAACAATCTTGGCCATAACTTCTCTGACTGAGAACAACTAAAAAAATCTGCTTAGTTCAACACCACCAATAAAAACAGCACCTCAAAGAAAATCACAACACAAAAAAGTTTATTGGTACATGCACATATAAATACTAAAGTAGCTTACAACACTTAGCTCAAAAAAAAACATTTCAAAGAACAAAAGCAGAAACAAAACACAAAGAATCAAAATCACAAAACACACCAAACACCTTACCTTCAAAAGAGACAAACCCTAAAGATGCACCTTGTTAGGAAGCTGTGCCTTATATACCCCAGGACCTACCCACAACCCCTCCCTCAATGCCCTGGCTCAGGGGTGGGACAAACCAGCAGCTGAGATAAAAACAGCCTGACAAGGTACACCTGTGTCTTTTTTTTTTTCTGGGTTTGGTTTCGTGGCTGCTCTCTGGCTTTAACTTTTTGGCTTTCTTTTTCGGGCTTAGATTTACATTCAAAAGTCACACACTGCACAGCTTCACTCTAAAGCAGCTAGACTCAGAATTACATTTGGTTTCAGACCATGTAGGGTTTTTCTGTCTCAGATTCTGGGGCTCAGACTTACAAAGGCTTACTTCCACACAGACTGGCTCAGATTCATGTATTTAAACTGCACAGACACTAAAGCTCAGACTTAGGCTCATATTTACTTAGGCTCAATCTGGTATTGACTGACTCACACATCCACGCAAACCTCAGACTGAGATCTAACGCAGACTCCCTGGCTCAGACTCACTCTGATAATGGGAGGAAATGGTGGAGAGTGATAGGCGACCAATGTTAGGTATCGGCTCCTCTGGGACCCCCTCAGAGCCACTCGTGTCCCTATGGGGGACCCACCCCCTTCAGATGGCTTCGGCTCTGCTCGGTTCCCTTCAGGCAGGGCCGCCCCTTTGGGATCCTCCGGCTCCTCTGGTTCCCTTTGTAACAGCAGCCCCGCCCCAACGGGACTACCCCTCTGCCGCTGCCAGGCTGCACCTGACCCCCTAGGTGCCCGGTTCTTCGGTTACTGCCCTAGCGGAGCCATGCCGTGCCGTAAAGAGCCGTGCTGTGCCGAGCAGTGCGGAGTTGTGCCCAGTTATGGAGGGTAAGGGGAGGACATGGATGGTGATAGCCGGGCAATGTTAGGTGTCGACTACTCTGGGACCCCCTCAGAGCCACTAGGGTCCCTTTGGGCGGCTCTGCTTCCATCCTGTGGATTCGGCATCACTCGGCTCCATTCCGGCAGCTCTGACCCTTCGGAAGGCTTCGGCTCCTCTCGGGTCCCATCGGTCGGCTCCGCCCCTTTGGGCTGCTTCAGCTCCGCTCGGTTCCCTTCGTGACAGCAGAACCCTCCCCGCCGCGACTCCCCCCCTCCTGCTGCCAGGCTGCCCCAGACCCCCTCTGTGCCCCGATTCCTCGGTTCTCCCCCGTGCGGAGCAGAGCTTTGCCGAGTTGTGCGCAGTTGTGGAGGGTAATGGGAAGAAATGGAGGGTGATTCGCGGACAACGTTAGGTGTCTGTTCCTCTGGGACCCCCTCGGAGCCACTCGGGTCCCTTCGGGGTACCCGCATCCTTCCGGTGGCTTCGGCTCCGCTAGGTTCCCTTCGGGCGGCCCCCTCCCTTTGGGCTGCTTTGGCACTGCTTGGTTCCCTTCGTGACAGCAGCCCCGCCCAGCCGCGACTACCCCCCTGCCGCTGCTGGGTTGCCCCAGACTCCCTCGGTGACGGGGTTTTACGGTTCTCCCCCTGGCAGAGCCGAACATTGCCGAGCCGAGCCCTGCCGTGCCGTGCTGAGTTGTGCGCAGTTATGGATGGTAAAGGGAGGAAATGGAGAGTGATAGGCTGGCAATGTTAGGTGTCGGCTTCTCTTGGACCCCCTCGGAGCCACTCAGGTCCCTTCGGGTGGCCACGCCCCCCCTTCAGGTGGCTTCGGCTCCGCTCGGTTCCCTTCGGGCGGCTCCCTCCCTTTAGGCTGCTTCGGCTTGCCGAGCCAAACTTTGCCGAGCCGAGCCCTGCCGAGCCGTGACGAGCCGTGCCGAGGTGGGCGCAATTACGGAGGGCAATGGGAGGAAATGGAGGGTGATAAGCGGGCAATGTTAGGTGTCGGCTCCTCTGTGACCCTCTCGAAGCCACTCGGGCCCTTCGGGGGAGCCGCCTCCTTCGGCTAGCTTCGGCTCCGCTGGGCTCCATTCCGCTGGCACGGCCCCATTCGGGAGGCTCCGGCTCCGCCCCTTTGGGCTGCTTCAGCTCCGCTCAGTTCCCTTCGTGGCAGCAGCCCCTCCGCGCCGCGACTCCCCCTCTCCCGATGCCGGGCTGCTCCAGACACCCTCGGTAACCCGGTTTCTCAGTTCTCCCAACTGAGCCGAGCCGAGCCGTGCCGTGCCGAGCCAAGCCGTCTTATGTGGAGCCGAAACATACCGAGTTGTGCCCAGTTATGCAGGGTAATGAGAGGAAATGGAGGGTGATAGGCGGGCAATGTTAGGTGTCGGCTCCTCTGGGACCCCCTCGGAGCCACTCGAGTCCATTCGGGTGGCCCCGCCCTCTTCGGGTGGTGTCGGCTCCGCTCGGTTCCCTTCGGGCGGCTCCCTCCCTTTGGGCTGCTTTGGCTCCTCTCGATTCCCATTGTGAACAGCAGCCCCACCAGGCCGCGACTACCCCCCTGCCGCTGCCGGCTGCCCCTGATGCCCTCAGTGCCGCGGTTCTTCGGTTCTACCCCTGGCAGAGCCGAGCTTTGCCGACCTGAGCCGTGCCAAGCCGAGCCAAGTCTTGCCGTGCCGAGTTGTCCGAAGTTATGGAGGGTAATGGGAGGAAATGGAGGGTGACAGGCGGGCAATGTTAGATGTCGACTCCTCTGAGACCCTCTCGGAGCCACTCGGGCCCTTCGGGGGACCAGCCCCCTTCGGGTGGTGTCGGCTCCGCTCGGTTCCCTTCGTGGCAGCAGCCCCTCCTCGCTGCAACTCCCCCCCTCCCACTGCCGGGCTGCTCCAGACCCCCTCGGTGTCCTGGTTCCTCTGTTCTCCGCCGTGCGGATCCGAGGTTTGCCGAGCCAAGCCGAGTCATGCCGAGCCGAGCCGAGTCATGCTGTGCCGAGCCGAGTCGTGCCGTGCCGAGCCAAGCCGTGCCGTCTCGTGCGGAGCCAAACCGTGCCGAGTTGTGCCCAGTTATGCAGGGTAAGGGGAGGAAATGGAGGGTGATAGGCGGGCTATGTTAGGTGTCGGCTCCTCTGGGACACCCTCGGAGCCACTCGGGATCCTTCGGGGGACCCGCCCCCTTCGGGTAGCTTCGACTCCGATCAGCTCCATTCTGGAGACTTTTCCTCCTTCGGGAGGCTTCGGCTCCACTTGGGCCCCTTATAAGTCTTCGGCTCTGCTCGGGTCCCTTCCGGAGTCTTCGGCTCCTCACCGGTAGCTTCGGGAGGCTCCGGCTCCACCCCTTTGGGCTGCTTCGGCTCCACTTGGTTCCCTTCGTGGCAGCAGCCCCTCCGCACCGCGACTCCCCCTCTCCCGATGCCGGGCTGCTCCAGACCCCCTCGGTAACCCGGTTCCTTGGTTCTCCCCTCTGTGGATCCGAGGTTTTCCCAACCGAGCCGAGTCGTGCCGTGCTGAGCCGACTCGTGCCATGCAGAGCCGAACCGTGCCTAGTTGAGCCCAGTTATGCAGGGTAATGGGAGGAAATGGAGGGTGATAAGCGGGCAATGTTAGGTGTCGGCTCTTCTGGGACCCCCTCGGAGCCACTCGAATCCATTCGGGTGGCCCCGCACCCTTCGGGTGGCTTCGGATCCGCTCGGTTCCCTTCGGGCGGCACCCTCCCTTTGGGTTGCTTCGGCTCCGCTCGGTTCCCTTCGTGACAGCAGCCCCACCGGCCGCGACTACCCCCGTGCCGCTGCTGGGCTGCCCCAGACTCCCTCGGTGCCCCGATTTTTCGATTCTCCCCCTGGCAGAGCCGAACATTGCTGGGCCGAGCCGTGCTGAGTTGTGCGCAGTTGTGGAGGGCAATGGGAAGAAATGGAGGGTGATTCGCGAGCAACGTTAGGTGTCAGCTCCTCTGGGACCCCCTCGGAGCCATTCGGGAACCTTCGGGCGGCCACGCCCCCTTCAGGTGGCTTCGGCTCCGCTGGGTTCCCTTCGTGACAGCAGCCCCGCCCAGCCGTGACTACCCCCCTGCCGCTGCCGGGCTGCCCCAGACCCCCTCGGTGACGGGGTTCTTCGGTTCTCCCCCTGGCAGAGCCGAGCTTTGCTGAGCCGAGCTTTGCCGAGCCAAGCTTTGCCGAGCCGAGCCCTGCCGAGCCGTGCCGAGGTGGGCGCAATTACGGAGGGTAATGGGAGGAAATGGAGGGTGATAACCAGGCAATGTTAGGTGAGGGCTCCTCTGGGACCCCCTCGGAGCCACTCGAGTCCATTCGGGCGGCCCCGCACCCTTCGGGTGGCTTCGGCTCCACTCAGTTCCCTTCAGGCAGCTCCCTCTCTTTAGGCTGCTTCGGCTCCTCTCGGTACCCTTCGTGACAGCAGCCCCGCCCGGCTGCGACTACCCCCCTGCCCCTGCCGGGCTGCCCGAGACCCCCTTGGTGACGCGGTTCTTCGGTTCTTCCCTGGCAGAGCCGAGCTGAGTCGAGCCGTGCTGAGTTGTCCGAAGTTATGGAGGGTAAGGGGAGGAAATGGAGGGTGATAGGCGGGCAATGTTAGGTGTCAGCTCCTCTGGGACCCCCTTGGAGCCACTCGGGTCCCTTCGGGCGGTCCCGCCCCTTTCGGGTGGCTTCGACTCCAATTGGCTCCATTCTGGAGACGCTTCCTCCTTCGGGAGGCTTCGGCTCCCCTCTGGTCCCTGCGGAAGGCTTCGCCTCTGCTCGGGTCCCTTCCGGAGGCCTCAGCTCCGAACCGGTAGCTTTGGGTGCCTCCGCCCCCTTCGGGAGTCTCCGGCTCTGCCCCTTTGGGCTGCTTCGGCTCTGCTCGGTTCCCTTCGTGGCAGCAGCCCCTCTTCGCCGCGACTCCCCCTCTCCCAATGCCGGGCTGCTCCAGACCCCCTCGGTAACCCGGTTCTTCGGTTCTCCCCTGTGCAAATCTGAGGTTTTCCCAACCGAGCCGAGTCGTGCTGTCTCATGCGGAGCCGAACCATGCCGAGTTGTGCCCAGTTATGCAGGGTAATGAGAGGAAATGGAGGGTGATAGGCGGGCAATGTTAGGTGTCGGCTCTTCTGGGACCCCCTCGGAGCCACTCGGGTCCCTTCAGGGGACCCGCCCCCTTCGGGTGGCTTCAGCTCCGCTCGGTTCCCTTTGCACGGCTCCCTCCCTTTCGGCTGCTTCAGCTCTGCTCGGTTCCCTTCGTGACAGAAGCCCCGTCCGGCTGTAACTACCCCCCTGCCGCTGCCGGGCTGCCCCAGATGCCCTCGGTGGTGGTGTTCCTCGGTTACCCCCCCTTGACAGAGCCAAGCTTTGTGGAGCAGAGACTTGCCGTGCCGAGTTGTGCGCAGTTATGGAGGGTAATGGGAGGAAATGGAGGGTGATAAGTTGGCAATGTTAGGTGTCGGCTCCTCTGGGACCCCCTCGGAGCCACTCGAGTCTATTCGGGCTGCCCCGCCCTCTTCGGGTGGCTTCGGCTCCGCTCGGTTCTCTTCGGGCGGCTCTCCCACTATGAGCTGTTTCGGCTCTGCCCGGTTACCTTCGTGACAGCAGCCCTGCCCGGCCGCGACTACCCCCGTGCCGCTGCTGGGCTGACCTAGACCCCTTCGGTGCCACGGTTCTTCGGTTCCCCCCCGGCGGAGCCGAGATTTGCCAAGCCCAGCCGAGTCTTGCCGTGCCCAGCTGAGCCGTGCCGAGTTGTCCGCAGTTATGTATGGTAATGGGAGGAAATGGAGGGTGATAGGCGGGCAATGTCAGGTGTCGGCTCCTCTGGGAGCCCCTCGTAGAAACCCGGTTCCCCTCGGGCGGCCCCGCCCCCTTCGGGTGGCTTCAGCTTCGCCCCATTACCTTTGTGACAGTAGCCCCGCCTCGCTGTGACTACCCCTGTGCCGCTGCCGGGCTGCCCCAGACCCCCTCGGTGCCTCAGTGCCCCGGTTTTTTGGTTCCTCCCCTGATGGAGCCGAGTTTTGCCGAGCCCAGCCGAGCCCAGCCGAACCGAGCCATGCCGTGCCGTGCCGAGCTGTGCGCAGTTCTGCCCAGTTATGCAGGGTAATGGGTGGAAATGGAGGGTGATAGGTGGGCAATGTTAGGTGTCGGCTCCTCTGGCACCCCCTCAGAGCTACTCAGGTATCTTCGGGCGGCCCCGCCCCCTTCGGGTTGTTAGCATAAGAATAAACATTAACCACCAGAATGGTTATATGAGGTGCTTTATTGCAGCACTGGGAAACCAGGGGCACGCGCCCAAATCTGGCTTTGACCTCGTCACATCGCGTTCGCAATTTATACACTAAAAATTTGGTCGGTAATACATATGCAACACGGATTACATCATTAACTAATACATATGCATCAAGGATTAGCACATCAGTCTATTACGACATCAGCCTCTTCTGCGCTTGCGCTGCCCCCTCTGGTGGTCGCATTGGTGAAGTAAGGAGTCTTCCTCGGATGAAGTAAGGAGTCTTCCTCACTGTACTTTTCACCTTTCCGTTCTTTAGACATATCCCAAACATTATGTGGACGCCAGCATTCTCTTATTCTCACTTGACTACCCTTGGTGTGTCCATAATTTCTGCTTTGATAGACTTTCACAATACTTTCTTAAATCCACCCATATACCCTTCACCATATATGGTTATGTTAGCTCTTGCCACCAAGCCTACCATTGTAACATTGGTTACTGAATAACCATGGTATGAAACTACAAACAATACTGCAAAATTACAGTATTTCCAAAACCACACTATTGATTTATAAATTTCTCAAATATAATCATTTCTACTATTTATATAGTTATCATAAAAATTTCGCCCTTTTCTAACACCAGCAGCCTGGGGAGCACCGTGAGAGGAATTCAGCACAAACAAAAGAATGGGTCTCAAACACAGCAGCACTAATAGATTTTATTTTGACCATATTGAGTTGTACAGCACATTTTGTTTGTCACAATGCTGTGGAACTGAATTTAGAGGTTTTTGGCCAGCAGCATGTGATGCTGAACTCACAAGAGCTAAAAGCAGTTTGGACTAACGGCCTGAACGGAAGGGCTAGGAATACCTAGTTTCTGGCTTCTCCATCGCAGGCAGTCATTCCAAGACGTGCAAAACAGGAGCAAACCCAGTTTCTTCTGCCAGCCCAATGGGCACTCTCCCATGTCTGGCAGTGACTGCATGCTACAAGGCGGGGGAGAATCTGAAGCAAGGTGCCTTCTCTTCCCAAAGCCATCTTGGTTGTTCCCAGTATGGAAAAGAAGCAGAGTCCAAGGAAGTACAGGGTCTTCAGATAATGCTAGCTTTGCTTGCACTATTGGAATTTACAAAACCAGAGTCTGACATATCAAAGTGCAGGAAAGGGTCATTATTCCACTCCCTCCCACAGAGATGACAAACCATTAGCAAAGAATTTGGGAGATCACAACAGCGCAAAGTACTTTGCCTTGTTAGTAGAACCAAACATCCTCACAGGTCCTCCTCACACACACGAAGTCTCAGCTCTTGAGGTGCAGAATTTATCAGCCATTTTCATTTAGCTGGAAAACCCCTCTGGGTTTCTGCAGAGAAATACCCACTTTGAAACTCTTCTTCCTCATTAACACCACAGATCTCTTAGAAAGGAGGTGAGACTGGTGCTGCCTGAGGGATCTAGGGATTAAAAGCCCACCCAAAGCCCACCTTCTTCCTAAACCTTTTTTCTTTCTAAACCCACTCCCTTTTCCTCAGAGTGAGTTGGGGTTCCTGCACTCTGCTTTAAAGAAGCAGAGAGGCAGTTACAAGTTGGCAACTCTAAACTTTGACCACTGAACAGGAAACAAAAACCAGTCAAATTCAAGAGGCATTTTAGGTAGTGCTGGGGCAAGTCAGAGGGGCTGTTTCCAGCACTGAACAGATGCACATGTCCTGTTGATCACTGCAGCTTGGCTGTACCTGCTGAAGCAAAAAGCACAGAGCACAGTGTCTGGGGGCTGTAAAAACTTTCGTGCACGCTTTTAGAGCTGTCATCTTCTCTTTTCTTGTTGCCAAATTGCGCACTATTTTTGAAGGTGGTGGTTAACATCACATCATTCTCTTAAGCTAATGGCTGGGGAGACATCTTGCTGATAGGGTGCTAGGGTGGAAAGGTGGGAAGTAGTTTATTTGATGGATGCATTTTGTAGTGGCTGGTAAATCTCTGTGCCCTCGTGAAGGGCACACACAGAGTGGAAACATAATTCAAAGTTGTGAGATGGGCAGTGTGTGATAATACAGCCCTGGTTCCGCTTGGGAAAAGCTAAACCCGAACAAAAATGCGTGACCTGACCTAGGAAATCCTAAGGCTACCTCTGTGTGTTGCTGTAAGAGAAGGTAAAACCAATTCCTTGTCTCCCCAGTCACCTAGGCACTTGTGATGGCTGGTACCTGAAGTCACCCACCAGCCTCTCTAGGCAGATGTGCCAGATGCTGCTTTCTTTTCCCCAAATGAAAACACAGCAGTAGGAGAGCAGGTGGAATCAGCTCTGCAGAGGAGCTGTGCTGATCAAAGGAGGCTTGGCTGCATGCTCTGAGATCTGAGCTTATCTGTCTATCTTCTGATTTGTGTAGTCAAATGATTCCTACAAAACCTCTGCCTTCTCTGCAGTGTATGTCCCATATGCTACATTTGATGTCAGCTGCTTTGAGAAAGTGACCCTCAAACTCTACATGGTGTTGGAATTACTTTCTGTCTGCTTCGAAAGCTGGTACATGGTGATTGTCACAGTCCAGTGGCAAGATGCTAAGGGAGAGTAATTAAATTCAAAGCCAGCTCAGAGTAACTTCAGGAAAAGGAAAGTTATCCCTTAATCTCAGTGTGTGGTTGAGATGCTGCTTTCTTTACAAATGATGTTCTCATTTAGTACTGTCAGGTTTCTGCATCATTAACCATTAGTCCTGTCACTTCTTCAGGGCTGAGCCTGGTTGCATTATCATGCACCGAGCTCTGCTCTGATCATAGAGCAGCTTTTCTATGTGAGGCTGAAGCAACATCCACCAACACCTCTTTTTATCTCGGCTTTGCAAAATAGCCTGTAATTTTCTGTACTGCATGAGCTCCAGCTTCTAGGCAATACAAGGTGAGCTGAGGACCTGGCTTCAAAATCAAGGCTTTGGTTTCTTTAAAACAGACCAATCCCCAATCTAAGCCCACTGATATTATGTGAGTGCATCGAGGCACGTCTAAGAAATGTGCAGGGACATATTTGGAACAAAAATTTTCCTGTAGTCAGCTGATTTCATATCTGAACATGCGGCCTGGTATAGAATCACAAAATGGTTTGTGTTTGAAGGAACCTTCAAAACTCATCTTGTCCAATCACCCTGCAATGAGCAGCAACATCTTCAAGTAGATCGGGTTGGCAGAACCACATCCCACCTGGCCTTGAATGTCTCCAGGGATGGAGCATCTGGCACCTCTCTGGGCAATCTGTGCCAGAGTTTTCCCACCCTCATTGTACAAAATTTCTTCCTCACATCTAGCCTGAATCTCCCTCGTTTAGCTTGAACCCATCACCCCTCATCCTATGGCAGCAGGCCCTGCTAAAATGTCTCTGCCCATCTTTCTTACAGGCCCCTTTTAGGAACTGAAAGGCTGCAATAAGGTTTCCCTGGAGCCCAACTCTCTCAGCCTGTCTCCAGAGCAGAGCTGCTCCAGCCCTCTGATAATTTTTGTGGCTCTCTTCTGGACCCTCTCCAACAGGTTCATGTCTTTCCTGTACTGAGGACTCGAGGAGGAGCAGTTGCCTCTCCCCTGCCCTCTGATGGGTGCAACACATGTGGCTCAGGTCAGTTAAACCTGCAGACAGCATTTTCACACAGATGCTGCAGTTGAGCTCCTGGTGTTTTCCCTTTGCTCTTGATTTAAGCCTGGTTTTCCTTGTATTTGCAGGCTTCTCAGGAGTACAAGCAGCTCGCTTTGATGAAGAAATGACTGCAAAGCACTGAACACTGTCACTGATAGGAGAGCCCATCAAGTACCTGGAGATCAACCGGTTTGAGAGGCTCCTGCACCAGCACAGCATCTCTACTTTCCTGGTTACAAATGCACAGTTCCCAGATGAGATTAGGGTAAGAGTTGGACAAAATACCTCCCTACTAAAACATTTGAGTGCAGACTTGTGTTTTAATTGCATTTTATGGCTCATCAATCAGTTCTGTGCTGACAATGAAAAAGCCCACTTGGCATCTATTTGATTTTAACCGTCATCTCCCCATGCTCTTTCTCATATCTTTTTCTACAGTTAGATTTTTCCTTTCTGTATCTCTTAGAGTGGGATTACTTCTGAAAAGGAAGAGGATATAATACAGAACCTCCTGCACATGCAGCGGAAGAAGAGCGAGTGAGCTGCGTGTTGGGGATATGGGTAATAACTAGTGCAAATGTTTCTGACAGCCAGAGCAGGAGACTGAGCTTGTAAATTGCCTTTTTAATTTGTGAGCTTCTCTTGCAGATTGATCTTTGTTCTAACTCCAGAAGACAGTTTGGATGGGGCTTGTAGCAACCTGGTGTTTTTGTGGAAAGTGTCCCTGCCGATGGCAGGGGGTTGGAACTGGCTGAGCTTTAAGGTCCCTTCCAGCCCAAACCATTCTATAATTTTAAGACCAGCTGTAACAGCTCAAGCCAAAGATCTATCTCCAGCAAAACCTGGAGTGCAGGATAAGAAAAGGTGAAAAGCAGGTACTCTTCTGCCAAAGTGGGATCAGTAGTTTTTAACTTCCCTCTTGGGTGCATTTGAGCTACAACACTCCAAACATTTTCATGATCTCTGATGAAAGTTTTCAGTCACAGCTGAGCATTGACCTGAAGGCCCAAGGGATCATGACTGCTGCTGTCAGCTCAGAACACAGTCTACCATTTAACAAGCTTTGTAGTGATTAATGAAGCACTCGTGGTCCCAGCATCACATTATTTGCCAAGTGCTTCATGAAGATGTCTTCCATGTCTGTCTTACTGATACTGTGCTCTGATGGAAGCAAGTACTTCTATTTAGTGATTTGGCAGAAGGTGACATGTTACCTGCTGAGATGAACAGACAAGAGAGACTGTTTCATTTGAATAATGAGATTTTCTGCCTTCTGAGATGACAGTGGTGAACCATTTTCTGCCAAATCCACGTTAGCAGACCCAGGAGGCTCGGTGTAATTGTGGGGACACTTTCTCCTGCAAATGCTGAGTAGCTTTACCAAGGTGCCTGCGTGCGCTTAGAATTTAACTTGGCTAGAGATGTTAAGGATAACAGGAAGGGATTCTACAGGTACATAGCAAACAAAAAATAGACTAAGGACAACATAGGCCCCCTGAGGAAGCTCTCGGGAGAACTGGCTACACAGGATTTGGAGAAGGCTGAGGTTCTGAATGACTTCCGTGCCTCGGTCTTCACTGGCAAAGGCTCTGACTGCACCACCCAGGTCTTAGAAGGTAGACACAGGGAATGTGAGAATGAAGACCTTGGGCCCATTGTAGGAGAGGATCTGGTTTACCACCATCTTAAAAATCTGAATGTGCACAAGTCCATGGGACCTGATGAAATCCATCCGCGGGTCCTGAAGGAGCTGGCAAATGAAGTTGCTAAGCCACTGGCCATCGTATTTGAAAAATCATGGCAGTCAGATGAAGTTCCCGACGACTGGAAAAAGGGAAATATAACCCCCATTTTCAAGAAGGGGAAAATGGAAGACCCGGGGAATTACAGACCAGTCAGTCTCACCTCTGTGCCTGGCAAAATCTTGGAGCACATTCTCCTGGAAGGCATGCTAAGGCACATGAAAAACATTGGTGACAGCCACCATGGCTTCACTAAGGGGAATTCCTGCCTGACCAATATGGTGGCCTTCTATGATGGGGCTACAGAACTGATGGACAAGGGTAAAGCAGTTGATGTCATCTACCTGGACTTGTGCCAAGCGTTTGACACTGTCCCACACAACATCCTTGTCTCTAAATTGGAGAGATATCAATTTGATGGATGGACCACTCGGTGGATAAAGAATTGGCTGGGTGGCTGCACACAAAGAGTTGTGGTCAATGGCTCGATGTCTGGTTGGAGACCAGTAACGAGTGGTGTCCCTCAGGGATGGATGTTGGGACCGGTCTTGTTTAACATCTTCATCGCTGACATGGACAGTGGGATTGAGTGCGCCCTCAGCAAGTTTGCCGATGCTGCCAAGCTGTGTGGTCCGGTTGATATGCTGGATGGAAGGGATGCCATCCAGAGGGACCATGATACGCTTGTGAGGTGGGCTGATACCAGCCTCATGAAGTTCAACCATAACAAGTGCAAGGTCCTACACCTGGGTCGGAGCAATCCCAGGCACAGCTACAGATTGGGCAAAGAAGAGATTCAGAGCGGCCCTGCAGAGAAGGACTTTGGGGTGCTGGTCGATGAGAAAATGAACATGAGCCGGCTTCAGTGTGCGCTCGCAGCCCAGAAAGCCAACCATATCCTGGGCTGCATCAAAAGGAGCGTGACCAACAGGTCGAAGGAGGTGATCCTGCCCCTCTGCTCTTGTGAGACCTCACCTGGAGTATTGTGTGCAGTTCTGGTGTCCTCAACATAAAAAGGACATGGAACTGCTGGAACAAGTCCAGAGAAGGGCCACGAGGATGATCAGGGGACTGGAGCACCTCCCGTATGAAGATAGGCTGAGGAAGTTGGGGCTGTTCAGCCTGGAGAAGAGAAGGCTGCATGGAGACCTCATAGCAGCCTTCCAGTACCTGAAGGGGGCCTATAGGGATGCTGGGGAGGGACTCTTTGTCAGGGACTGTAGTGACAGGACAAGGGGTAATGGGTTCAAACTTAAACAGGGGAAGTTTAGATTGGATCTAAGGAGAAAATTCTTTCCTGTTAGGGTGGTGAGGCACTGGAATCGGTTGCCCAGGGAGGTTGTGAGTGCTCCATCCCTGGCAGTGTTCAAGGCCATGTTGGATGAAGCCTTGGGTGAGATGGTTTAGTGTGAGGTGTCCCTGCCCATGGCAGGGGGGTTGCAACTAGATGATCTTGAGGTCCTTTCCAACCCTAACTATTCTATGATTCTATGATTCTATGATCTGGTCGATCGGTCCGTCTACGTCTATCTGCACAAGCAAGAAGTCCTTCCTCCTCCTGCGCTTCAGGCGAGTCCTCTTGATCAGGCAGCTATCCCGGTTTCCTGCAAGCGCAGACTGCCTCGCTGAGCCCCTCGTTCTTTAACTGATCAGTATGATGCTTATAAAAAAAAAAAGCATAAAATTTCCTTTTGTGACTCGTAAAGGGCTTCTGACCATACAAGATGCTACCTATTATGGTGACTATGTGTTTTGCATGTATTAATGAATTACCTTAACGATAATAAACAGCAGCTTAATATCAATCATAGCCAATTTCTACGGTGTTGTTTCTTTGCAACATCTGTCAGCAGAATCAAAGCACTGGAGCAGAATTCCCCAATATCATATAGAAAAACAACTTCTTTCCTTTACTTCTAGATTCTGATCCAACAGTTACCTCTGCAAGGAACTACATCTGTCAGTTACATCCATTAGATTACACATGCCTTGGCAAATCTGGTGGTTTATACTCACTATAATTCAGTTGCAGAACTCAGTTCACAGTGAACTCAGGCTCTGCACCTTTAATTAACCTTGGAAATCTAAGACCATAATTGATCATCTGTCGTGAAAGGAAGACTTGGACGACTCGATATGAGTTACCAGCAAGCTTCGTTTATTGGGCTTCTACCTTCGGTTAATATAACAGTGAATATGCAAATACTAGGCACTTGATTGGTTCTGGCACAAATAAGGCATTGTGTAAGCTCTATATTTTTGCAGCTACACCGTGCACCCCCCCACCATCCTCCTTCTCACGCGCTTATCGCTTAGTGTCCTTGGCTGTGATTGGTCATAATATGTTGCTGTTTGCTGGTGTCCTTCAGTTCCTCATTATCTGGTGTGAGAAGTCTGCACCATGTTCTACACAGATGTCTTGTTTCAGCTCGTTGATGGGAACGTGACCTTTTGACCTTTTTCGACAAGCCAATCCTCCACAATTCCCCCTTTTTCTTTATAAAGGGATAAGGACTGAGTCAGGAGTCGTTGTAAACAAGTAGAACAACATTGCAAAGCATAACAAAGTAACAGACCCCTTATAATTATGAGACCTATAACGGCGAAGCAGCTTGTAAAGCAAACGTATATGCAGCTCTATGAAGCGAACCTCGATTTTCAAATAACTCGAGTAATTCAAAATCTGTACTTCTAAAATCAGCTAAATATTTCTGAAGCGCTATAAGCGGGTTACATAAAAGATAATTTGACAGACTATACAAAAAGTCTTTGTTTCAACTAACTCTGGTGAAGATGACTTATAGACTGACAACCACCACAATACAATTCTACTGTAGGGTCACACTGATGACAAAAACGATAAGAGTTATCAAAGCACTTGTTGTATCACCAATCTCAGTTGTACCACTATATGCCTGTGGCCATGGACCGGATCTAGGAGGGCGACCGTGCTCAACGAAAGCTCTGTGTTGATTAAGGAGTTAAGTTCTTCTATTAGTGGCTGTAGCGCTCGGCGCAAGCAACGCTCCTCCCGGGCCTGCGAGTCAGGGTCCATACACTAGCTCGGAGACGCCATCACTGGAGCTTCTGCAGCAGCCGGTCTTAGTCACTTGGATGGTACCCACAAGGGTCCTGCAGGAGCAGAATCACAGGCGTAACCACGCCCAGATATATTACTTCTGCCGGTCCCTGCCACAAATCTGTATTAGGATCTCGATAGTACGCCTTAAAAGAAGGCTTTATATTCTGCGCTTCTGTTTGTACAAAGTGCTTAACAACCGCTGGAGTTTGTTCATCACCAAAGATGCATAAATAATTTAACGTAATTTCACCCATATAATCAGCATCGATGACACCTGGAACAATTAATGGTCCTTTCAACGCAGATGATGATCTCCCCAGTAGCAAGGCTAGTCTCATAGATTCTTTTAACAATTCTGGACCTAGCTGGACTTGAGCCTCCTTAGTGGAGAACTGTCCAGTTCCCATCAGGTGTTGTAATTGCACCCCAATCAGGGGATCTCCCTGGACTCGCTGAACTGCAGCCACCTCTTGACAGGCTTTCTGCCAATACGTGTTCCATAACAACAACTGCGAAGGGGTGAGGATCAATTTCACAATACTTTTAATATAACAGCAAATCTGTTCCCCAAATATATGACAACATTTGCCTAGTGGGTTCAAACTGAATGACTGTAGAAATAACAGTTTGCCTTAACTGAGATAGCAATTTCCAATTTAAGGGAGACATTTCAGCATTTACTGCCTGACCTTGAGCATTAATCTGGTACTTAACAGGAAAGGCGAGAATATTTTCCTGCAACGCCTGCAAACAATCAAAATCATTGCTTGACAGAGACTCTCTCTGAATAGATTTTCAGTCTATCACCTGGATACGCATTTGTTTACCTGTGCTCTGCAACTTTACCTTTTTTTTCTTCTCTCCTTTTTTTTTTTTTTTTTAATTTGTTCACCCTGCTTTGCACGGCTACAAACAGCAGCCTGCTCGGCAGCAGCTACAGCTGCCTGCCTGCTTCAGCAGCAACCATAAATACCTGTCAGCTACCACACTTTTGCATTAACCCTTTCTTGCCTGAAATGTTAAACCACTACCTGTTAAAAACTTTTACATGAACACGATAACAAAAAAAAAATACATAGAACACCATCTGCCCTCATCACACACACATGTATGCATATGGGATCCCGCAAGCACATTTCACACAACTACAATATTTGAAACACAAAATCCAGACAATCATTACTCGCACTACACAGTCCCACGTACAGAACGTGGCACAAGGACCCTGTGAAGACTATCAGGAAACCAGCTCCAACAAGCATCATCGCAGTGTGAGGTGGCAGGCTCAGCCCTAGCAAGCGTCCCCGCAGAGGATCTGCCTCCCTCACATCGCATGAGGCTTGGGCTTTTATACTGATCAAAATGCACACTCATTCTGACACAGGTGGCCAGCCTGTGTCAGAAGAAGTGTCCAGCAATATCTATAAAGGTTTCCAAGCATCAATAGAATCATAGACATATTTGCCAACTTCTAGTACATGAGTATCACAGACAGACTGTATCAAATGAGTTGTATATGGGGCCCCAAGTCCACGGTCTGTCACAGTCCGGCACAGTCCGCCCGATACCCCTGATAAGGGCATACAAGTGACCTTCCCACCGCGGGTCTTGATCCAGCACATACATCATAGGGAAAGCACACAATACATCTGCATCCCACACCCATCTCGCTTCTCTCTTTACAGCTGCCCATTTATCATGAGGATCTGGAGGATATAAATTAGGCTTCTTTTCCGGCTCCATGTCAAAAGGATCATCCAGGTCAGCATCAGAATTAACAGGCGTCAGAACTTCAGAAGCAGCAACAGCAGCCTGATGAGCACACACAGGCTCTTTCTTGGGGTCAGTAGGGTCCGGGTCAAAAGACTGTCTTCATCTCTGTCCTCAGTCTTTGCAGACGCGGCAGCAACTGGCAGAGGCTCAGGGGTGGCCAAGGGTGGGGGGAAGCAATGTGGGGGGCTACTTGTGTCATCACGCGGGTCCCCCTCGCGTTCTGTCCTCCGTTTCCCTGTAGTCTTCGGCAAGCGGCAGGGCAGTGTGCAGCAGATTGGCATTGAGGACACCAGATTGCTCCGGCGGGGCAGTTTCGCCGGAGGTGGCCCTGCTGGCCGCATCGGAAACAGCGGACTCTCAGAGCTTTTTGCTGGTACTGCTTGGCTGGGCGAGCGGAGAGGAGCGAAGGCTGCGAACACTTGGGTTTGGGATGTTTCTGCTTGTTCTTTCAATCCCTCTCCTAATTCTTTGATGTCATTCACTAACATAGCCTGATTACCGGTAGGGACTTTCGCGGCACGTTCTAATAACTCCTCAACACTCCAATTCCCTGGCAGTGTCACTATAAGATTTCGAACAAAGCTGTTTCTGTTTTGCAATAAATTATTTTAACACCTGTTAGCACATGCTTTCATTAAAAATCCTTGTTATCTGAGAAAAGAAAAATAAGACTGTATTGCTGTCTATACTGACCACTCTTTTGTACTGATTGTTAAAGCTGTTGTACTGTTATTACTGTTCTTGTAAGCAATCAGTAAACAGCTCAGTACAGTATTTTTTCATGCACTACAGGCCAGTGAAATTAACTTGATGTGGCAGCACAACTGGATTATAAGCAGCAATCCAAAACTCAAAACCCTAAAATGGAGTTTCAGGATTGTCATGGCTATTAGGTTCATAATTTGGTTTAACAGGTTTTTTTCTTGATTGGTAAGATATTTAACAGTTTGAACATCATTTGGCACCAATTTTAATCCCATAAAAGTTTTGTTTTAATATCTGCAATAAAGTCAGATTGCTGCGTCCCTTCTGCCAAGATGGCACTGAGAAGCTTTCCATAAGCTATACTTTAAGAAGATACACGCTCTGAATAATGCGCAGCCACTCATCCACTCCTTTAAAATTGCAGTGTCAAAAACTTAACAAGCATAGATCAATCTAATTCACTTGTACCAGTAGAGGATTGAATTCAAAACATGCTTGTACAAGGATTAGACTAAGCGGATAAAAATCATTTAATCTTATCTATAAATACACCTTTATTTTAACTTTTTCATGTATATATTTGCCTTTTTTTTTTTTTTTTTTACAATTAAATTTCATTACTATGTCTTTACCATGCACTTTCTAGCAACTTATTCTGTTTACTCTGTTTGGTCTTTTCTTGATTGATTTGCACTTTTGAGATCAAATTATGGACTATCATGGAACACAAGTTACACAAGCATAAAAACAACACAAATGGATAAACACAGTAAATAAACAGAAATCATTAAACAGACACTTTAATTTGCACCACATAAATTACGTACAGAGATCTAAAAGTTAATTAAAAATGTTGATTGGTGAGATGAAGACTTACAATTAAAGCTGCTTTTCATGAGTGGCATAGAGAAGAAATTTTAGTACAAACATTTTTACTATTTTCTGTGTAAAGATGCTTTGTAGCATGCACATCACTTGAAGCTGATCTGTTACTGAACTGCAAAAAAAAAAAAAAGGATTATTTAATCTTAATTTTATAACTTTAAATTTATAAGCATAGCAGTCAAGTATGGCAACTTCTGTATTCAACCCAAACATAAACAATTCTGAACTGTTAAAATGCAAACTGTGTCATGGTGCTCTCAGCATTTTAAGCAAGAGGGTATCTGTGCTGTACTGTACAACAGAAGACCAAATTCTGTAATGCCTTATATTGTTTGAAATGGTGATTGATAATATCGCGACTGTCATTGGTGCCTCTGCTTCGTTTTGCTCAGTCCTAAGCTTAAAATTTTTTATTTTCAGAAAGTACGGCCACAATCTAGACACATATTACTACATAAATAACCTTTTTGTTTGTTTGTTTGGGTCCTTAATATTATATTTCCCATTCCCTCTTTTAATTGTAGCTCTCAACTTATTAACAGCTATTATGACCACCCTGTAGAATATCACAGGAATGCCCATGAAGACTGATTTTCGCAAAGATGATCCCTATTCCCCCTTTTAATTATTTTCAGAAAGTTGTGTAGTATCTTCAGAGTTTTGGGTCAGGTCTGTAAAGTGTTAAGAAGAATGAGTGTTAGCATGCAACTTCTCTGTACAAGAATCACATGGTTTGGATCCTAGTGGTGTTAATTAAAAATGCTGAATTATTTATCCTAGCATGTCTCCTTTTTAAAAGACAAAGAACGCAGAGGCATGCATTCCTTCTTTAGCCACATCTCACTGATGTGTGCCATTGCCGCGGTTTAAACCCAGGACAACCATGTTTCTCAAAAGCTTGCCTCACCATCTGCCCTGGAGCCAGGGAACACTGAGTGTAATTCTTACAGGATTTACTACAATGACGTATTCTCCATGACTACCCTTATGGAAAATATAATGTTCCCTCACATAAATTGGACTTACACAAGGTTGTGTGCTTGTCCTGGTAATCCTATTGTGGCCAAGTAGAGATATTCACATAACTCACTTCTGCAGTAATTGTGCAGCATGAATGAAATACAGGTTTTGAAGACTCTGAAGAAAATGTAACTCTGACTTTATGTATCTTTGCCACAGGAAGTGGCAATGCCCTAGTGTTAGGATCAGTGTTATCATTTCCCTTTTTACCTTTTTTTGCTTCCCTAAAATCTTAACCAAATAATTCTTCTATTAACAAGCTATCCAAGAAGGTCATTTGTTTTGGAGCTAAATTATGGGGGAAGAAGAACACTGATGATATGTTATTTCTTCATAGTGTAGGAGTTAATCTGTTATTAGTACAATGCAGTGACAGATCCTGTTTAGAGCATGAATGCAAGAATTTAAAAACTAAAGCATCAGTAAGCGCATCAGACATTAATTTGCTGGAGTAATTGATAGAGTATATAAGCAATCACTCATTGAACAAAATGTTTTGGCCTAAAAACAATGTGATTTACAAATGTGTTTGTAATGCTGTATTTAAATGGGCAAAGAAAAATTAAGCCAATAGGAGGCTAATTAAATTGAGACTATTAGAGGTTTCAAAATGTGCTTGGTAAGTAGCTGAAAAAGAACAAGAGACTATATTGAAGGGTATTTTTGTCTTTTTGCAACATCATCAAGTAACAGATTGTTAACTAATAGGACAACTCAGCCACTGCAAACGAAGAGCGGATCAGTTGCTTGAAGAAGTGGAAAGCTGCATGTGGAGAAAATATCGTAACCTGTTTAGAAGTATCATGTAAAATCTGTATCGTTTAGTGCAGCCTTAGCTAGAACGAAGACTGAAATTTTTACAATGGCACTTCTTTACTCATAAATTTCTTATGAGATAAGGCAAACCACAAATAATGTACCAGCAGATTCTGATCCCCAAACCTTGCTCAAGAGCAAATATTATCTGTGAGTCTGCTCTTTAACTTTTTAATATCCACAAGGAGCACTAAAGTTATTGTCCATGGACAGAGTCAAAAAGTTTTCTGAAAGTGAAACTCTAGAATGCATGAGTCTGTGTTTTTCTCCTACATTTTTTTTTCCTGTTGAAATAATTAATTAGCAAACCCTACTTTCATAGAACTCATATCCCCATTGACTCGTCAGTGTTTTGAGTCTTACATAATTAAGTCTGCTGTGAGGACTGACTTATAGTGTTCCAGATGGAGTTTCTCTCTTTGATTTAGGTAATCTGAAAAATGTGAATGTTGCATATAAAGGATAAAAAGGGCAAGCTGCATGGACGTTCTGGGTACTAGACCTACCACTTGTTCTGATGAATTTAGATGAGAAACACTGAGAATACAGTCTTACAGAAGTGTGAATTTAGTGAGTAGTAAAAAAAAAAAAAAAAAAAAGAAATTATTAATTATTATTTATTAGTGTACATATGTTGGAAAAAAAGTAATTTTCTTGACATTACAATGAAGGACAATGAATCTAAAAGTACTGACAACTACAAAGGAAAACTGAAATTTTCCCATTAAGGAAAAAAAAAAGGCCTGGAACTTACAGTTCTCACAGTTAAGAATAAATGATATAGAATCAACACCACCTCATATGAGGAGTACATAACTAAATAAGCCACTGGGTTTTCTTTACAAAATATACAGAATCAGTAAAGGGCTCAAGTAAAGGAATTTTTCCCCTTTGAAGTTCACATTTAACATATCCACTTTTCCAAACTTATGCATCTCTACTATGTTTAACTATTTGATCTTGAAGAAAAATTGTCTATTCATTACATAGATAGAAGTCATGCTACAGAATGCTTGACTAGAATTTGCTTGGATACTACACTATGTAGTGCAGTATCCTAAGCTGCATAAACTCAAATTAACTTTGATCTTCATAAACTGCACAAAGTGCAGTTTTCTCCAGAATTTTCATAGCATAGTGACTTCAATGAAACAACACTTACCTACAGTATTTAGCCAGTACATGGCTTTGTGACTAAATGCTTGCCATTTTTTGTTATTTACAAAGCAGTTTCTAGTAGTAGGTTGTTCAGAATATAGGTTAAGACTTTATGTCGTAGTGCAACAGAGGTTACGGATGACCAAGTTGCATAATTGTAAAAGTTAAATAACCTAAGACAGGTCAGGCTAATTTAACTCCACTCATTTCCGTACTAATTCATCCACAGCTATTGTAATCCTTTGTACACAGTACTGAACATGTAGAAAACACATGTATCCCTTACAACTCAGTATGTTTCCTAAGGAGACAAACCTAACTCTTATACAAGGTATTTTGGTACTAATTATAAATTTGGAACTCTAAAGTTCATTCTGTTCTTACTTGGTGTATAATGCAGGAAAATGGGGAAGTCTGATGTGTACCTCAAGGGGATTTGATTTTAGGGGAAAACAGCCAATGAACTCAATTCTGTGTTGTTGCCTGCTATGTAGCACTTTTATAGCCCACCAACTAGATGTCCTCAGGTCACCAGGGACTGGCCCTGACTTCCCTGCAACAATCATCCCCATAAAGAATGAACTTGGACGAAATCAGAAGAGCTCAGCAGTGACTAGACAAGTCCCACGTTGTCATCAGCAGGCAACAGTCTAACACTGCACACCATCTCTCCTGCTCTGAAAGACTGTTACAAGAAATGGAGCCTGACATCATGGACTAGATTAATTCAGCAGTTTTTAGGGATTGGTCCATGCACTAAGGAATGATATATCTCCGTTTGTGTGGGGGTGTGTATACATATATAAATATACGAGATAAAAGTGATAGTATATTGAAAAATGTGGGATCTGAGCATGGTGTGAATTATATGGAATAAGGGGTGGATACTTTCCTGAGTCCATCAGTAGCAGCCACTTTTCTCCTTCTTAGTAGCTGGTGCAGTGCTGTGGTTTTGACTTTCAGCCTGGGAACAGCGCTGATAACACCGATGTTTTTGTTGCTCAGTAATGTTTACTTTGACCAAGGGCTCATGCTCTGCCAGGCAGGAGGGGAAGCCACGAGGAAGCACAGACAGGACACCTGACCCAAACTAATCAAAGAGGTATTCCATACCACAGCATATCATGCCCAGTACATAAACTGGGGGCAGTTACCCGGAAGGGCTAGATCACTGCTGGAGTCAGGCTGCGTATCGGTCAGCGAGTGGTGAGTAGTTGTATTTTCTTCCCTTGTTATTTCCCTTATCATTATTATTATTGGTGGTAGCAGTAGTGGCTTTGCATTATACCTTAGTTACTGGACTGTTCTTATCTGAATCTGTGGGAGTTACATTCTTTCAATTCTCCTCCCCATCCCTCCTGCAGTGGGGTGAGGAAGAAGGGGGGAGTGAGTGAGGGGCTGCATGGTTCTGAGTTAATTTAGAGCCTTTTTTTTTGATTGTATTTTGCTACCTGCTGCAATCTCTTTACACCAGGAAGTAAAGGAAAGCCACCTAAAAAACTACATTAGTAGAAAGTATTTGAGAAGGGCTGTTTACTGCTGACTAAATCTGGAACAGCGAGGCTTGGGAAACACTTGTGAGATGACTGAAGTGACGGTGATGCTGAATATAAATTTTCTGTAGAGGGCTTGGGCAAGTGAATGAAATATTCTCAAAAAGGGACAACTAGGTAATTTTTGGGGCTGTTTCTGCTCATATTGAAAACACAGACCTTCACAAGCAACACAACGGTGTTGATGAATGGGGTGGGGGAAAAGATATATTTGGAATCAAATCTGTATGACCACTGCAGAGGAAATGAGCAAATAGCAATACATGATTGAGAAAGACAGAAACTCAAGCTCCAGACACTATTTGCAAGAGAAAAAGACTTCTAAGGAGTTTCAAGTTACAGTGTTTGCAGCAGTTACGTGCTGTGTGCACTGAGGCAGTGAAATGGGTATCTTGGGTTATGCATATGGCTTTATATAGATCTGTATGTCTCACTCATTAACTGAAGAGAGAAAAAGGCACCTAAAAGTCCTCAACAGCCTTCTCTACTTATTAATTTTTTATCCCTGCAAACCTGGAGTACCCAAAGTGTGATGTAGTTAAAAGATGGAGAGGTGAGATAGACATCAGCACGTGTTCTGTGGGTTGATGCCACCTGGTCCACATAATCATCCTTCTGTGGTGAGTTAACAAAAGGATATGTGCTGTGACTGTGCCAAGGAACCTCCCAGACCAAAGGAAGCATGGGAACACATGTCTAGAGTAGCAATAATCAAATACAGCAGCCAAGTGAGCGCCCAGCTATGCAGGGGTGATTTAAACAGGGCTGTGCTGTATCTGCAGTAGTTGTCCAAGATCTTATTCAGAGTCTGCATAGAGAATTGTTTAATTTGACTAATTTCCCCTTTATTACAGTATAATTTTCTTTGCTGTGTGAAACTTTCATGTTTCTTTACAGCTAAAACCCATCTGATCTGAAGTGAGTTATATTTTCCTGAGGAAATAGGATGGATTTCTTGTCACTGTGGAGTCTACCAGTAACATACTATTTTTATGAATAGTGTGTAACAATCTGTTAGCTTGAAGAGCAGTAGTTTTTTTATACAGAATATTACAGTTTAAATTGTTCTGAAGCCTGACTTGCCTTTGCAGAAATCAGGCAATTACTGTAATTCTGCTACTGAATATTAGTAGACAGTATAGAAAAAAACCTGCTGCTGACTTTGCTGAAAAAACTGGGAGAAGCAACCAGTTTGGGGCTGGGGGGTGGGGGTGGGGGGGCTGTGGGGGGTGGGGCATCAGGGTTCCTCTGAAGATGATAAAATGACAATCTGTGAACTTCTGCAGGGAATTTTCAGTGATGATTACAATGAGATAAATTCAGACATAGCCTAGGTGTGTAGCTGTTTCTCTACCTGCTCTCCTGGAAGGATGCAATCAGGATTTAGTGTTTCTGAAGACACTTACAAATACAGCCTGAAACTCAGGTGAGATAATAACATGTATATTAAACTTCTAGGTGGGGTTTTGTTGGTGGTATTTTTTGTTTGTTTTTGTTTTAAACAAAATGATTTGTTTTAATAGATTGTTCTCTTTCACAGACTAATTGACACTGCTGAAAGGGCAGCTTTAAGACTTGACCAAAGAGTCTGGTTCACGCTAAAGTAGAGGCATAGCTTATAAACTGGTACCATGCAAATGGGTGGCAAATACAGAGCATAAGGGTGAACTGAAGAGCTTCACTCAAGAGAACTGTGGGGACAAAACCTGTCAGCTGAAAGGGTTCCCACAGCATCTCTCTGCTATCCCAATGAATGAGACAGGCTAGTGAAAGGCACAGACCAAAGAGCGAACTGAGATCAAATAAGAGGTGCTTGCAAATGATAAGTCTGTGCACTGCTGATACCTTGAAATCAAGTGATGATAGCCTTTTAAGTAATGTAAGGGAAAAAAACACTTGCATTATGAAGAGGTGGCTGCTAATGCCATGAGGCCTGGAACAGGCACTGGCACAGTGATACTGGGATGCCCTACCCATCTATCTGTGTGTACCCTTAATGGAGAGAGAAACCACCTACCCTGTGCTCATCCAAGACCCATGGACTGCAGTCATTAGTTCAGTCCTTGCTTCAGGGTCAGATGAGAGGGTTTTGTTCCTTATCCTGCTCCAGCTGCTCTGAGCAAAAACAGAGCTTCTGGTAGGCACCCCCATACACTGTCCTCACAGCATTTCCATACCTTAGCATTCTTTTCCCCTTTCTTAGCCTTCCTTTTTCCCACCATCTTTGTATCAACCTTTCTCCTCCCAATTTCCCCCCATGTAAACAACTCAAACCATAACTTTTTTTCCCACCTGCTCCTAGTTTTGCTTCATCCATTCCCAAATATGTGATTTCTGATCCTCTTACCTAAGCAATTTTGCCATTATATGGTATTACTGATGGTTACCTGGGTGTTGTTTGCCTTACAATATTCTATTCCCCCAAAGGTTCACAATACTCCCCTCCAATTATCTGTGGAGTCTGATGTTTTCTCAAACACCTCCCGCTTAACCACCTGTGAGATTCAGCCACCCCTCACAACTATAACTTTTGCTGGCTTCCCACGCAGCTACTTGTTATGTTCAGAAGTTTCTGGTGTCTTGTTCAGCAGATTTCCACCTCCTGCTCAACCACTTACCCTGAGCCAGGGCCTCCTCAGCAGCCATAACAATATGCCCACAGCAACTGATGTGAGCTGTTCTGGTCTAGTCCATTTCCCACTGCTTGAAGAAGGCTCAAAGTTCGGATGAGCTGTGATGGTGGCTGGCTGAAATCCTGAAGAACTTTTCTTCCATTCAACTCTCAGGTTAAGCATGTATCCTTGCAAGTTGGCTGATAATGGGAAAGCCATCTCATCGCCTCCTTAGTTTACAGAAGTAATTGTAAGACATATTTTGATATCAGTGATCTCGTTAGTCGTTGACTTGTCTGGTGGTTGGTTGTGATGGGTTTGTAACCTTCAGTTCTCTGGAGAGATGGACCATTTGTTTCCTTGTGGTTGATGTTTTGAATTTCTTCTATTCTCTGCAGGCATACATAGACCGCAATGTCTTCCACAAATTTATGATGAGCCTTTGTAACTTCACAAACCATCCTATCTGGCTGCACAGCAAACAAAACAACATGCAGTTGCGAAATACACTTGGTTTAGTTCTATCCCTAATGTACAGCAATAACTAAAAAAGGCAAAACACATGTATTTATGATTGATATCATAGCAGTTACCAGAAGACGGTATATTTTTCTGAATTTATAAAACCCCAAACACTGCCCACTCATTGCTTCTGCTTGCACAGTCCTCCTGTGAATTATAGTTAAACAACACCTCTCACTCAGGCTGATATCCATGGTGAATGCCTTTCAGTAACACGTTCTTGAAACAAACTTTTCCTTAACAATCTAGAAAACAGAGGTAGCCAAGTGAACAGTACATTCTGATTAACAGCGAGAAAAAGCCAACACAGAGAAATCAAACTTATGAGGTGACAAATGCTATGCTTAATTGTGAAAGAGATTCTCTCAGATCTTTGGTATGGCCTCCTGCTGCTGTGCAGCAGGTAAATGGCATGGACATCCACTCTGATTTCCCTTTACTAATTTAGCTCTGTTTCTGATATATTGTCATAATTTTCTTTCTTCCTCAGTAGTTTTACTTTTTAAGGAAGGACACCTAAACAAGCATTGCTGCATCCCTTATTCTCAGGCTTTTCTATTTCTAGCTTTGCTCACTGCACTCCTTTGTGCCTTAGATAAATATTCCAGCCTCTCTTGTGTCCTAGTTAGACGTAATAAAAGCACCAAGTAAAGATATCTTCAAATCTGGCACTAAGATGACTCATTCAAGAAGCGTTGTATCGCTAAGTCAAATCATGCAATCTGGTGTTGTGTTAAAGGGGCTCATGATAATCGTGTGAGGAAAAATCCACCATCTATGCTAAAATTGTCTAACCCAAAGACACATTTTTACACACACACAAAAAAAGTGTCAGCTGTCTGTCGCATCTGCCTCTCAGTGCACTCTACAAATGACAAGAGACACGAAACTCCTTCCCTTTCATTGCTGGTAGAACACTCCACACCCAACCCTCCCAGAGGGCTCATCGACTCTATGGCTTGACTTAATTCCAAGTTTTCTTTTTCCCAGATTTTCTTGATGTATTGACATACAGTTCCTTGTCGGCAGTCAGACAAATCTACACTTTGAAACTCTGCATCCTTCTTAGTCTTCCAAGTACGTAGGAAAAGCGGCATAACAGAACTAGAGTGTTCCCCATGCTCACTGAACACAGGACAAGAATCACAGAATCATAGAATCACAGAATAGTTAGGGTTGGAAAGGACCTCAAGATCATCTAGTTGCAACCCCCCTGCCATGGACAGGGACACCTCACACTAAACCATCCCACTCAAGGCTTCATCCAACCTGACCTTGAACACCGCCAGGGATGGAGCACTCACAACCTCCCTGGGCAACCGATTCCAGTGTCTCACCACCCTAACAGGAAAGAGTTTCCTCCTTAGATCCAATCTAAACTTCCCCTGTTTAAGTTTGAACCCGTTACCCCTTGTCCTGTCACTACAGTCCCTGACGAAGAGACCCTCCCCAGCATCCCTATAGGCCCCCTTCAGGTACTGGAAGGCTGCTATGAGGTCTCCACGCAGCCTTCTCTTCTCCAGGCTGAACAGCCCCAACTTCCTCAGCCTATCTTCATACAGGAGGTACTCCAGTCCCCTGATCGTCCTCGTGGCCCTCCTCTGTTCTTGTTCCAGCAGTTCCATGTGCTTTTTATGTTGAGGACACCAACAGAAAAAGCAACAGTCTTATTTGCTTTGCAGCAAACGGTATTTAGAAGTCTGACAGGTTCATGGCATAAGATTAAAATCAGACATCTTATTTCCATTTACCTTAATATAGTGGACGGAATGCTGTGGTAAGACAGAGGTTGATCACTTGTGGTATCACGCATCCCTACATTAACAGACAGAGGAAGAGACAAACAATTCAGCATTTTAACAGCTTCACCTATTTGATTTTGTCTGCTGAGGCAAATCTACCAACAGCCCTTAGTTTAACAATTAAGGTGAGATGTAGCAGTAAATACAGCCAAACTTTGGAATAATTTGCCAAAGATATTAGCAGAAAATATATCTTAAAACCTCTTTAAGAACCAGGTTAGGTGAATATCAGGTTAGGTGAATAACCAGGTTAGGTCAGGAGTCTTTGATCCCAATATAAGACACGCAAGGGAAGACAGGGTTTGTCTTTCCAGTAAACTCACAGTCCCCCTTTCCCCTTCTACTTCCTGTGACCTTCTGAACAAATTATTTCATCTTGAAAAACTATCATATAATATCTGAGCTACCAAAGAGGTCTACAACAAGCAATGAACAGAAGAAACAAACCAATATGTTCCGAATGTTTAATTAAGGGCTAAGACTCTTTCTCTAACTCTGGTATTTTTTCTTTAGACCATCTTCAAGACATGAGGACCTCTGTTTTACCTTTTGAATGTAAGGGGTACCTTGAGGGTACTCCTCGATGAAGAAAGTCCAATATTAAGAAGTGAACATGAATATTCAATCCAGGTTTTCCATTCTTATACATTGTTCCTGACCAAAACAAAATAAAGGAGGACTTGTTTGAAAAATCATGGCAGTCAAGTGAAGTTCCTGACAACTGCAAAAAGGGTAATATAACTCCCATTTTCAAGAATGGGAAAATGGATGACCCAGGGCATTACAGACCAGTCAGTCTCCCCTCTGTGCCTGGCAAAATATTGGAGCAGATTCTCCTGGAAAGCACGCTAAGGCACATGAAAAACAACAGGGTGCTTGATGACAAGCCAGCATAGCTTCACTAAGCAAGAGTACTTACTCCACAGTAAGAGTACACCCTCAGCCACAGCAAGAACGGCTTTGAGCATTTGCAAGTGAGCACAAAGATGAATACTGGAACCTTCAACTGAGTAATCTGTGAACAAGCAAACACCCCAACAGCAAGAAAACCTCGTTAGAAGTAGCTGCTAGAGTCAACAGAAACACAAGCTCCATACCCACTCCAGTTAAGCACAAAAGCCTGAAGCAAAAAGCAGACAACAGTTGAATCACGACAGCTGAGAGATGGGGATCTTGGGAATCCATTACCCCTCAGGACTGCCAGAGGAAGTGTCCTGATCAAGAGCAAATCTCATGGCATGTATTTTCAGGAAGTGGCCCTGAAATGGGGAAGGCCCCGGAGAAGCTCTCTCAGAAGTGAGACTTTTATTCCTGGAACAGAAACCTTTGTGACTATGCCATAACCAGATGAAAGGAAGTCTCCATCCACACGTATCTCCCCACGCGGCAGAGTAACAGAAGGTCCCTCACGTTATGCTGAGGCAGCAGGTACTAGCTGCCAGCCAAAGGAAGGATGCTATTCAAGCAGACCTGCAGCTCAGCCTCCACAGGGCGAATCTTGCACTGTCTTTCCTTTGAAAAGTCAATGCGGAGGGATTTGGACATATATAACAGCATCTGAAAACCCAAATGCATGCAGACACGTAATAAGGGAAGACTTCTGCTGCTATCCAGCCACCTCAGTCTGCGAGGGTACTGCACATCTGTGAAATACAAGTGGCTAAATGATCCTACCAACATCCCATTTTCCTGTAGTTCAACATCAGCCAGAATCCTCATGGATAAAACAACTCCCAGATCACAACTCTAAAAATACATCTGCAGGGCTCCAGAGGGCTTGAAGGTTGCTTCCCTGAGCTATAACATCCCTGTTGTGCTGGAGGGAAAGCTTTACAGCAGCTCATTAAACCACAACTCCATCTGCTGCACAGTTCTGCCAACGTTTGTTTGATTTGGGAAACTTCCTTCAATTCACCATAAAGATTGATTCCCAAAGGAAACAAAAGAAAACTAACAATGTGCCTGTCTCCAGCCAAAAGTCACCCCCTTAGAGTTGAAAATTGGGCCATACAGTCACACTTTTACTCCTTTCTTCTGTGCTACAGTAACCAGAACTAAAATTCAGGTAAATGTGATTTAAGCAGCAAACCAAAGCCCCACTTGCCAAAATCACAGGCCAGAAAGTCTGAAGTAATTAGGGGGACACAGCCCAGTTCCATGCACACAACCACACCAGCTGCTTTGCCAGCAAAGCCTTGTGCTTCACACCTAGGCTTCTCCTGCATGTTTGTTCACAGCAGATGATACATAACACTTCTCTTCCTTTAAAACCTACCAACCCATCCTTGTTTGGGCACTGCTGATGGGTCACTGGGACCAGCCCAGCTGAGCTGGGTCAGACTGACCCCTACACAGGGAGCACAGATCCAGCCCCAGGCTGCCACCAGACACTGGCAAAGGCTCTGCCAGTGGCAAAGAGGAACATCATTTCCTTGTGCAACAGCTTCACTGCATTATTACAAGAAAATGTTTTTCACAATTACATTGAAAAAAACCCAGATGGTTTGGAACACATGTTAGTACTCCATGCAACACAGAAACAGTTCAATGCCGTGTTATAGCATCCACCTCCTTCTGCAGAGCTGAGAGAATGCTACTTCTATTCTCTTAGTGCCACTCTCTTCTGTTGAGAAAGCTTTTTGGAAAGATTGCATCTCATCTGCACATCCACAGCACCTACCAAAATCCAATTCCCATCTCATGCCAAGCCTCTGCAACCCAACAGCAAGAGAGGGATGTCAGAAGAGCACCTCTGACACATGAACAAGGACAGGGGAATACTGTGCCTGCTTTGGCAACGCAAGTATCAGCAAAGGAAGCAAAATTGTGGCTCACCTTGTAACAGGAAAGAAACAGCAGCTCCCACTGTCCAAAGCTGCTCTTCACACAGAGCAGGGGGACACTGGACAAGGTGAGGATGTGTTGGCACTTGAGAGCCACCTACAAACTGCACTGACCACTGCAAGCAAGAACCTGGAGAGCTGCTGCAGCTGCAGGCCCAGCCTGTGCGGCTTGTCCCACAGAACACGAGTGCAGCCAAACACAAGGTCCAGCCTGGGCTTACTTTTAAAGTAACTTTTCCTTTTTCCACCCTTATTTATCAGGGATTCCCAAGTCCTACCCAGATAAGACAAGTCTCAAGAGCTCTTGTAATATTATTTATGAATTATAATCCTTTTCAATAGACAAGATTTAGAGAAGAAAGATTTGAAGGAAAGGGTGAAGTGTCCCTGTGACAAATCCAGATTTTAATGCTAGAACTAGTTGCCAAGCAGTTAAAGGATATTTATCAAAGCTTGTTTTAAAATGTAGGCTCACACTGAATTCTGAGCCACAGCAGCAGAGATCAAAGCCCAGCACAGCCAAATGAGCTCTTGCAGATGAAAGCAGTGTTCCTATAGGAATCTTTCACACATTAAAAGTTCCAGGAAGTTTTTGGAGAGCTCTAAACCTCTATATCAGTTTTAGTTGATTTTAAATCTGACGGTTAAGTACCCCAGCCTCATGCAGGTAGCTTAAAATACAGCTAACAATTCTTGGAGACTCCAAGAAGTTTCTGCCTGCAACTCAAAGTTGCAGACAACCCTTTTTCTGTAAGCCTTATACCTTAAGCACCTTATATCTTAACACTCACTGCCTCATTTCAAATAGAACTTCACCAGAAGTTTCGTCATCCAGTGTCAGCAAGGTTTGATCTTCCACAGCCCTCACATGCTCACAAAGGGGGTGATGGACACTCCCAGTGCTGGTGAACAGTTTCCCATTCAATGGCTTTTCAGGCAAGAGAGCCAAAGGGGATCAGGAAACATCCCCCGTGGCAAATGCACACAAAAGGAAACAAACCTCTTGACCATATATTGTTTCCTGTAAACCCCATCTCATTCTTGCTCTCTGTCCTGGGTTTACCAGGAGTCGTTTTGCTCCTTCTTAGTAACTGGTGCAAGCTCTGTGTTTTGACTTCCAGCCTGGGCAGAGAGCTGATAACACCGATTGTTTTTAGTTGTTGCTAAGTAATGTTTATTCTGGCCAAGGACTCTGCGAGTCTCATGCTCTGCTGGGGACGAGGGGGGCCGGGGGAAGGCGGAGGCAGGGCACCTGACCCAGGCTGGCCGGGGAGGTGTTCCATACAACAGCACGTCATGCCCGGAGAGGTAACTGGGAGTTACCCGGAAGGGCACGCTCTCTCTCTTTGGGGGGGTCGAACTCGTTTGGCGGTGGTATCGTATTCTCTTGTTATTTTCTCTTATCAATATTATCATTGGCGGTAGCAGCAGTGATTTGTGTTATACCTTAGTTACTGGGCTGTTCTTATCTCAACCTGTGGGAGTTACATTCTCCTGATTCTCCTCCCCATCCCTCCGGGAATGGGGAGGGTCGGGGGGGGGGGGGGTGAGTGGACGACCTGTGTGGATTGGTTTAAACCACGACACTCTCTCTCACACACAGACACACAACCCCCACCCCCCCCACCCCCCCTTTTTTATTTACATTGCAAATGTGACTCTCAGCATCACTAAACTTCTTGTTTGGGAAACCAAGAACATTAATCTCAAAACTGTGTCAAGAGAACATGCCCATTTGATTGCTTCCCAGCCCATCAACAGAAAATTAGGGTATTATCATCACTATTACTCATGCCTGCAGTTTAGAAATACAAAGGTTAATAAAGCCATTTCATTCCCTGGGAACAAGTCTAGATTGATCTGTCTTTCCAGTCCATCAGTCTCCCAGCTGTGGGAGACAATCCACCTGAAGAAACGGTATCCCTGTGATTAACAGCAGTCCTGCAGGCCACAGACACACCCATTAGATTTCATATTTGGTCTGATAAATACATTTCAGGGGAGTAACTTTGGAGGACAGGGAAAACATGCCACAACTGTAGAAGTCCACTTAGTTACTAAATTCACTAAGAACCACCATTGCCTTCTCCTGGTGCATAAAAGCCATTTGGAGAATAGGTACTAGGCCTAGAAATAAGCAGCTGGAAGGGTGGTAAATGCAGAGAAAGCCCAGACCTTCACCCACCTACTTCTGCATCATCCATCTCTGCTTGGCACCACAGCCTTGGCTCACCAGGCATCCAACAGAAGCAGCTTCAGACCTCCCCAGGCCTCCTCCAGGCCGCAGTCCTATCACCCACTGGTGAACTTCCACCCCCAGCTATTCCCCTTCATGAAACCACAGGCATTATCTGCACTCACATCAAAGTCTGGGTCCAGCTCAGAAACCTGACCAGCATCATCTGCCACTATATCCCCTGCAGCAAGTTCCAAAAGTTGAATTAGTTGGCAAACAAAGGGCTGGCTTTTAGCAGCTCTGAAGCAGTCCCCACCACACAGTACGTGATTTGGTAAACCGAGGGTGGGATTTACTTTTGTATCAGCCACCATTTTATGTATTTGAATGATTTCCTGTTGCCACCCAACCTCCTGCCAATTTTTGTGCTCAGACTCAGTGTGCAAAAGGCACCAGCACCTTCAACTGTGCGCCTGCACCTTCAGGAGCTCTTTGAAACTCCACCTCTTTCCCAAGGGAGAGTAGCTCCCCGAGAGTAGTTCCTAAGTAGAATAGCTACGACTGACAGGAAAAGAGCTTCTGGCATTCACCTTGAACTATTGAAGTCATCTGCCTCACCCAAACGACTGCAAGAACCCAGCATCTGTCTCAAGCCCTTTGATGATACTTCATGAAGTGCAGGGAAGCACAGGGAAAAAAGCAGGAGAACAGAACTCAGCCTTGACTACCATCAGGTCAGGCAACAGGAGATGAATGCAAAATTAAATTAAGATCACCTGCAGAGATGTGAGGAAACGTTTATTACATAAAACTCCACAGCTTCACTCTGCCAGCCCATAAAAAGCAGGACAACAAGGAATTCTGACCATCTGTGACTGTACATCTGTCTTATCCACGAGTGATTTTCACTAGAGGCACTACTTGCCTGCAGAAGAGATCAAAGCTGGACCCTAAACTGCTGCAAACTAACCATATTGCACAGGCAGAACCTGCTATTCCATCTCCTATTTGCAGAGGAGTTAACAAATACCACTGACATCCACAGAATCTCTGCTCAAAACTGTTTAGGAACATTTCAAACCCAAGTAACTTGGTGTATGAAGAAGCACCTGATACAACCCTGAAGTGCACCGGTTCTCTTGAGACTTGTTAGCTTGTGTGTGGATAGTTCAGCTACAAAAACCCAAAGCATTGCCTGTGCTGGGAGGGATTACTGCAAGACAACAGATGGTGTCAGACTCATTTTACATAGTTCAGCATTCTGCAGGAGGAAAAACGGCTGAAGGGACAGGGCAGCTCATGTGGAAAAGTTCTTGTTGCACAAACTCATGCCACTAAAGTGAGGACGTGACTTAAACTGAGATTTAAACAACTAAATCTCCTTGCCTGGGAGCACGAGAGCCTGATCATGATAAATTACTTTCATAAATGCAGATCATCCTGCTCTTTCATGTCAAGTCTTCATTTATTTTAATTATAGTAAATAACTGCACCTATGGGGCCATTTTACAGTTCAAGTGTTTGCATAAACCTGGTGCAGGTCAACACGCACATTCCCTGGGAGATTCGACGCCCAGACACGGTCATTCCTCCTCCAGCTAATGAAGGACGGCCGGCAGCTTGGGCTCCTTGGGATATACCTACAGACCTAACTCCTGTCATTGCCCCACTCAAGAGAACTGAGGACTTACATGAAGTCACTGCTGGAAGCCCTTTCACCTCTACTTACTCTGGTTACAAAAGTATGAAACTAGAAATGTAGATTACAGCTAGGCTCATCAGCCATGCAGAACAGGAATAGAGGAGCCAGGAATGAGAAATACATCCTTTAAAGCTTCAAAACTAACCCAAAGTTCTAGACATGACTAGAGCAGTGGCATCAGTGACACAGAAAGGACGATCCATGGCTTTAGGGCCTCCTGTCTCACCAGCTGATCACAGGGCATATACAAAAGGGCCAGGACACTTCCATGCACAAGAGTGTACTTCCGGTCCCTCAACACCTGCACTCTCAGGATTTCACCATTTGCAGAAGCAAGAGGGCAGCATCCAGCTGCACACGAGTGTCTTTGCGTGGCAGCACTTGTCACTGACCGCTGGTGACGAGTACACACAGGCAGGAGAGGAGAAAGGACTACAGCGCAGCCACACAGGGAGAGATTGAGCCCTTCTCCCTCCAATCGGTTCATCTTCTTGTGCAAGCTGCAGTGCACCAGGTCCATACAAGCTCAGGCGCAGGAGCTCTCACACAGCAGCCTGCCTTGCCCCACATCACTGGGGCAACTCTCCTCACAGAGCTTGTTACAAGCAGTGGGGAGGATTTTACTTCCTTTCCCCTCCCTAAGGTCAGGAACAGAGATCCCGTGCTCTCTTCCAGAGCACGCAGCCTCCTGTGATCTAAGGCCTGGACTTCGCAGAAAAAGCTGTGAGAAGTCCACAGTGTAGAGCAATGCAAGACAAGGAAGGTGCAGTTACAGACAGAGGTAGGTTTGTTGAGGAAGGGGTGGAGAGCAGCTCAAGGATGCACAGGGAAAGACCCACCACAGAAAGATTGCTAAGGGGGAAATAGTCAGCAGCTGGCAACAGTCATCCCAGGTCCCTCCTGGTCACACCCTTCCCATCCCAACTGCCAGCTGCTCAGCTAGCAAAAAGTGCTGGGAACACAGGAAGGTTTAGCCTAGTACCGATGCGTATTCTCACTCCTTCCTCTGTGCTAACCAGATAAAGGAGTCTGATGTATTCTGTTGGCAGACTGCACACAGAAAATGAAACATGAACAGACCCACACAGGAAGGGAGACAGCAACACCCTGGCATAAAGCAGCATTATGGTTGTCTGCCAGGCTCAGCACAGGTCACATCAAGCTCCCACAGGCAGATTTGTGTTTAGACACTGGACTGTGAATCACAGCAACAGAGATGGATATTCAGATCTGAACAGTGGAAGTCATTTTCCCTCTGACTCACAATAAAAGGTTACCACTGCAGTATTTGCTCAGTGAACACGTCCCAGTTAGCCAGGAAGTATATCCAACACACCTCCAAGTTTAATCTTGTCTGGGGACAGGTTCTCCAACAGCTCCTACTTTACTCTCCCTTTAACTAAATCCAACCAATTCAAATCCAGCAAGCGTATTTTAATCAATTCAACTGACAAAGACCCGATAGTTCCACACTCGCTGTAACAGCGGTACCTTTGCTCCCTTCATGTGCCTCATGATATTGCCAGGATCTTCAACATCAAGGACAGAACTTGCCCCTCCAGCTTCCTCAGCATCAGCCTCCTCCTCACTACTGCTTTCAAACAACTCTTCTGCCTGTGTAAGAGATCGGACAAAAATCCAAATGAGAAATGTATTTGAATGTTAAACATTAGATCTTCATCTATGCTAAACAGTGAAATCAGCTCTCACACTCGGAAAAGATAGTGAAAAACAAGGAACAGTCTACCAATAACCTGTATAATGTGTACAAGATGAATAGACACCAAAGAAAGCCCCAGGTTTAAATGCAAGAGTTCAGTAGCAACAGACTGCCTGAAGCTCAGCCCAGCTTTCTTGCCTCCAGATTATTCCCTTTACCTCATGCGCCCATCTGATCCCATGACAGGCAATTGGAGAAGTCAGACTCCCACTGTGTACTGTGATCATCCGGAAGGATAAAGCCCTTCAACTCCCCCAAGTGCCCCTTGGCATCTGATGAACAGGGAGTCAAAGATCTGCTTTCCAAGTGAAACTCTTCACACAGCAGAAACATCGTCTCCCTTTTTGTATGCAGGCAACGTACAACAGAAGAGCACTGGTGGAACAGCAATGCTTATTCCTCTTGTTCCTGCAGCAAGCAGCACCCTCAAACCCACTCAGACAGAAGAGACCTTGTTTTCCTACAAAATTCAACATGGCCATCATAGCCATTTCCAACTCGAAGCAAACGCCTTGCTGGCAGGATTCAAGTGCCACAGCACTTCTGGGTCTTGCATTATAGAGCAAGAAAGAGGATTTCTTATTTAAGCCTGCAATCAACAAACACTCCAGAAGACACACAGATGATTACAGACACACATTCAGAGCAAATACAGGACTTGCTCAGATAACACTCCCCCAGCTGCCTTTGGAAAAACCTTGGGATTCAGGCAAAGCACCTAAATTTCCCCAAGCTGAAATGGAAGTGGGTTAACTGCTCACAGAGAACTAAACGTAAACTTGGCCATGAGACAAAGCAAATGCTCTGAAAAGAGCCCAGGCTGGTTCCCTGCAGCACGCATCACAACATATACCCCCCCCCCCACTCAAGAGGAAGACTCCCTCATCATACATGCCATACATGCCATCTAGCCTAGGTCCATCAGCCATCATTAATTCTTCGGTCCTTCTTGGGTGGCTTATTCTAATTGCTATCTGCCATGGGATCTCATCCCTCTTCCCCCTCTGCTCCAGAAAAAAGAGGTATCAAGCTCCCAAGGAAACCCTCTGGACTGTAGGAGAAAGGAGGGAAGTGAAACAGTGCTACAAGGGGTACTAAACCAGAAATAAGGTCCCACTGATTTGGGCTTTACCTCGGTATTCTCATATTCTGATGCCCCCTGTTCATGATCTGAACTCTCCCTGCTCTGCTTCCCTGGAGATTTGCACTTCCCTTTCTTGCACTTCCCAATGCAGGGCTTCTTCTCCCCTCTGCAGAGGGCCTGAAGCTGACTGAGGAACTTGGCTTTCCAAGCTTCAAAGTCAGTCTCAATGGTGCCATGCTTGCTCTGGGCCACGTTACAGTCCCCCTCAGCACGAGTCATGATCTGGCTGGCGCTGAGCATCCACAGCCACCTGTCAGTATTTCTTTCAACCTGGGATAAGATCAAAGTTAGAGGGAAATTAAATGAAGGCCAAGTTAAACAAAGCAGGCAACTAAGAAAGCAAGGACCAAGCCTGGAAAGAGGGCTGCACAGGACTGCAGGACTGGCACTTCTGGACTCTCCCTCACCTGCCAGCTCAGAGCACACACAGTCTGAACACCACCACACCTGGATTAGACATTACAAAAATAATGCTTCCCTGTGAGGGTGCCGAGGCGCTGGCACAGGGTGCCCATAGAAGCTGTGGCTGCCCCATCCCTGGCAGTGTTCAAGGCCAGGTTGGACACAGGGGCTTGGACCAACCTGCTCCAGTGGAAGGTGTCCCTGCCCATGGCTGTGGGTTGGAACTGGATGAGCTTTAAGGTCACTTCAAAACCAAAGCATTCTATGATTGAAAACACCTCTGCTATCAAAACCCATGTGGTAGGAAGTGAGCTCTGGAAACAAGCTCCATTATGCTATGCTTGGTCAAAATGGCCACATGCCTAACACATTTCCTGTGGCTCCAGTTACACAAACATAACAACCACGTGACAAGTCGTGCCATTTTTCTGACCAAGACGAAACTCACTACAAGGCTCAGATACTGCTGCATGCCCACTTCTATGGGCAACCTGTGCCAGCGGCTCACCAAAATCACAGGGAAGATTTTTTTCCCTATTGGCCATTCTCAGCCTCCCGTCCATCAGGTTAAAGCCATTCCCCCTTGTCCGATCCCTGCAGCCCGTTATGCAAAGCCCCTCTCCAGGTTTCTCATCAGACCCTTTAGGCACTGGGAGCTGCTCTAATGTCTCTGCAGAGCCTTCTCTTCTCCAGCCTGAACCAGAGCAGCTCTCCCAGCCTGACTCCAGAGCAGAGCTGCTCCAGCCCAGGCAGCATCTTTGTGGCTTGATCCAACAGCTCCACATCCCACGTGTTGTTGCCCCAGAGCTGGATGCAACAGAGGGAGGGTCTCACCAAAACAGAGTAGATGAGGGGAACCACCTCCCTCAACCTGCTGGCCACACTCTTTTTGGTGCAGCCCAGAATGCCATTAGCTTTCTGGGCCAATTCTCACACAAACTACCAGTAACGGGCAGGTATGTAGCATTTATGATAGCTCAGCCTTTCAGAGGAGCAGAAGTCAAAGAATGGTGCACAGGAGATACTTACTGTGTTGTAATGATCAACATACACAGAGTTTCCCAAGCCAAGCACAGCATATCTCGGGCCCTTCAGATAGGCTTTCCCTAAGCGAAAGTCACTTGCAGCCTCTTCTAACCACCTCCAGAACCAGGCTGCACTCTCGGTTGGCTGCTCATCTGTGTAGGTAGCCACCAAGAACACACAGATGTTCCGGCTGGTTGTCTAAGAACAGAAACAGAACACAAGAGAAAAGATCACTCCGTTTTTCTGAGCACTTTAGGAAGAGAGCTGGAACATGCGGGCACCCGAAAGAAGTCAAAAGATGAGATTTTTCCTGACTGGTTGAATAGTTTTTGGTGCGGGAAGCTGCAGGTGATAATCCCAACAGTGGTGGATGGCCATCCTCCCTGCAAAGCCATCTTAAATTAACCAAAAGAAAACAAGCTCTCTTTCCCCTGCTTAATGGAGTGGTAAAACAGAACGGGACACCTACCTTAACCACCCCAATCAACAGCTTCCAAAACATGCTCTTGCAACCATAACGCCCCCCATACATTGAAAAAGCAATTATCAATATTGACAGAAGAAAAAGCCACCAAGGATTCCCCAGCTCAAATACTGCTCACAAGAAGTTTCTAAGTCTAAAAGCTGCAGAAGAATCACCATCTACTTACTCCAGGTTTGAACCCTTCCCAGGCGGACACTGTCACAGACAGAACAGGGGCCCTGGTGCAGACACTGTCCACTACTCACAGCTGAGTTACAGAACTGGCTTGTACAAAGCCATGCTCAGCATAACACGTCCTACACGAGCCTTTCCTCACTACTTTCAGCATTTAGCTATTTGTTGCCAGGGACTAATGGACTGCACTTGCTTCCATGAAAGGAAAGCAAATTTCAACACACAGCTTTGGGGATTTCCAGGAGAACTGGAGAGAAATACAAGACAACAGCCTTCACAACCCCAGGGAAAGCTTGCATTTATTATTGCCATTTACAACATACCTACCTCCCCTAACAAACAATCGTCTGGATCATAGTCTCCCATGCTAATGACTTCCACTGGCACATTAAAGGAAATAACTGCTTCAGCAAGAGCTCTGGCAAATCTCTGAAAAAAGAAACAGAGACTGTGACCAAGTGCTACAACCCAGGTACCTCAAAGGTCAAACAGCCCTGCTGTGCCCAGAGACAAGACTTCTCCCAGCACAGCAAGAATATACTGGCTGGAAGAAGAGAATCACATGAATTTTATGATTAATGAGTTTATATTTACACACACAAACGAAATTTCTTTTTGAAGAAGCACCTGAAAGAGCACTTCTCTCTAAGGAGACCAGCTAGCAAATTAAGAGTATATTTGAGGCCAGGGTGGATGGGGCTTGGAGCAACTTGCTCTAGTGGAAGGTGTCCCTGCCTGTAGCAGGGGGTTGGAACTGGATGAGCTTTCTGGTCCCTTTCAACACAAACCAGGCTGGGCTTCTATAATACTCTTAAAATAATAAAATAATAAATAATAAATAAAATAAATAAATAATAAATAAAAATAAAATAAATAAATAAAAATAAAATAAATAAATAATAAATTAAAATAAATAAAATAAAATAATAAAATAATAAAGAATAAACTTTAAGCTTCCCCACATGCATACCCCACATGAAGGCAGTAGTAAAGCTCTTATTTTTATATACTTTTCACTTATCTTTCCTGTTGGGCAACAACTTCTTATGACCTAAGGAACTCTGATTTTTACACACTGTAGTGTTTCTAAGGCAAGCAACATACTCGAAGCTCAACATTTCAACTCAACATCACGCACATGGAAAAAAGCACCTTATACCTTTGCCGTGCCAGTCTGAGACCCATAGAAAACCTTTACCCCCGCAACATACACCTCCTTTCTCTGTGGGGTGGCACGCCCATTGACTAGCTTGTCTTCTATCCCTTTAGAAGAAGCAGGATTCCCAGTGGGTTTTTCACCCTGTGGAACAAGCACTGTGTCGCGTTCCATCCCTTTTCAAAGCGATGGCAACCCCATTTTTCCCAAAAGCATTGAAAATTCCAGTCCTCTGACCAGACTCTCAGCACCATGCAAATGGAACAAAGCATTTGAGTGTCTCTCACCCTACACAAACACACAAGTAGCTATCTCCGAACTAGGCCACACTACAACACGCTCATCTCACACACTGCTGACATAACAAGCTCCAGCTGAAGCCAAGAACTTCCCAACTCATGCAGCAGAACTTCACTCACCTGAAGGAGAAGGATTTAAATTCCCGAGTGGCCTAATCCTACTCTGCTCCCCAAACCAGCACAACCTTATCATTAACATCACAGGCAAAGTAAGAACACCGTGCAGAAGCAGAGTGATTTGCCTGAAGTGACAGAGCAACCCAGGCTGACACACTCCCTCAGTAACAAATGGGAAGCGTTCAGCTGAGCTCTGCTGTAACAGCAGAGCAAAGAGGGCGTTCAGCTACCCACAGACATAAAACAACCCAGACTGAGGATTACAACCACCAGACACACTGAACTACAGCTGGCACGTGCAACAACCCAGGTGGGCCCACAGTGAAGTAGCACATTTCACTGCACCAGGGGGTGCCTTTCCCCAGCAACTGCTCACTTCCACACACGGATTTTTTTGACTCTTCTCAAAGCACTTACATGCTCTGTCACCTTCTTCTGGGGTTTGGAGGTGGAGAACTGAATGACAATCCAAATGCTGATCCCAAGAGCAACCGCAGAATAGACGTAAAGCCTGTGCAGCCGTAAGGACTCCAGGCAAGTAGAGAAGAAGCTCCACATGTCCATTGAGACATCTAAATCTAAAACAGATCACGCATTTAGCAAGAGTGGATTCTACCAGCACAAACTGAGAATGAACACAACAAACCCAGCCATCCCACACCTGCAGGCTCAGGCCAGCGGCCTGATGCCAGGCGCTGCAAAAAACAGCCTTTGTCTAAAAGCAAGGCACTACAAGGAGCCTTCACCTCCTCAGAGGTGCACCAGCTGAGCTCCACCTCTGCTTACACTGTCCTGGGGAATCTCTGGCTTCTCCTCAGAGAGCACCAGTTTTGCTACAGGCAAAGGCAGAAAACACTTGATCTGTGCAAGTGTCTGAAAGGAAACAGTCCCTGGGAAACATCCAGGGTATCATCCTGGCCTTAGTTTTGCACAGATCCAACGCCTGCAGGTCTCGAGCTACAAAGCTCCATGGCAAGGGGCAAATCACTTCCAAGTGCTCGCTGCTGAGCACAACCCTTGCTCGGACACCTGAGGTGCCACGCTGCTTACGAGAGCTTTGACGCGCTTTCGAGGCCAGCCCAAAACCTCGATTCAGGCCGCAGCCCTGACGGGAAGCCCTTCCCCAGCAGCACTGAACCTCCCAAGGAGCAGAGCTGGGAGCGCTGCGGCTCCCCCAGCGAACCCCTCGAGGGGCGCTCCGGGCACCGGCAGCACCCCGGGAACCCCGCTCCCCCCCCGCGCAACCCCTGCAGCTCCCCACGGAACACCCCCCCCTCCCCCGTGCCTCACCGCCGATGGAGCTGTGCCCCCGGCCCTCACCCCTCTGCCTGCCCCACACCTGCCCCTCCGCACGCACCATTGCCTCCTGCCCCGAGCTCGCCCAGCACAGGGCACCACGGCAGATCCTCACGCAGACCTCTCGTCCCCTTGCCCCGAAACCACCTCACGGCTGTTACCCCACACCCGGCCCTTCCCCACCAGAACACCCTCCCCGCTGCAGCTCCCTGCCACACACCCCCGAGCTCCGGCACGGCCAAGCCCGGCTCCGCCATTCCCGCTCCCTCCCGGCCCCCGCCCGGCCCCCGCCCGGCCCTCGCACGGACACCCGCCTCCCTCCGCTCCGCTCCGCTCCGCTCCCGCGGCCCTCACCGCCACACAGCTCCCGCCTGCGGCCGCCGCGCGCCCTCTCCCCGCGGATACAGCCTGCGGAGCCACAGGGAGGCGGGGAAAGCGCAGGGACGGCCACAGAGGAACCACGGCAAAGCGGAGCCAGCCAATGACAGCACAGCGCTGGGCGGCCCCGGCCAATGGGCAAACGGCGCGGGGCGGGCCGGAGCGCAGCCGCCCGCCCGTGGGGCAGCCGCGGCCGCGTCCCGTCCTGCCCGCCCGCATGGGGTCCGCCCCCCGCATGGGGCCGTGGTGCGGGGGAAGCGCTTCGAGATCGCCGCTACCGCAGCAAAGCCCTGGGCAGGGGCAGGGGCAGCGCAGCGCAGCGCAGCGTGAGGGCCGGCCGGCGCTGGCAGGGCCGGGTGCGGCTCCGGTCTGTGGTGGGGGGATCCGGTGTGTTCACAGCCTCTGCTGCACTCTGGGGAGACATCCCCCACCCCCGCCCCTCGCCACAGTCCTGCATCCAGCTCTGGGGCAACAGCACAAGAGGGACATGGAGCTGTTGTAACAAGTCCAGAAGAGGCCACGGAGATGCTGCGAGGGCTGGAGCAGCTCTGCTCTGGAGCCAGGCTGAGAGAGCTGGGCTGGGTCAGCCTGGAGAAGAGAAGGCTCCTGAAGGGGAGACCTGAGAGCAGCTCCAGTGCCTAAAGGGGCTGCAGGAAACGTGGAGAGGGGCTTGGGACAAGGGCCTGTAGGGCCCCATCCTTGGCAGTGTTCAAGGCCAGGTTGGACGCAGGGGCTCGGAGCAACCTGCTCAGGTGGAAGGTGCCAGGGATGGGGCAGCCACAGCTTCTCTGGGCAACCTGTGCAAGCGCCTCAGCAGCCTCACAGGGAAGAGCTGTTAGAACCACAACAGGAAGTCTAAACCTTGCTCCTAATAGTAGTGGACAAAGAGGACTCTTTGTCTCTTACTGCAGAAAGAAATAGCACAAAAAAATTATCTTTTATTCCTGAACTTCCTTTGAAAATGCTGCAGCAACTCATCACCAATGTGCCACATGATGCCATCAAATCACACTGGGAACAAATCATTATTAAATTCACTCCTTTACTAAAGGCTCAAGAACTTTGGGCAGAACTTCAGTTAAAACCCTGAAATCCATTATCAGTTTAACTACTTCACTAAGGCAGGAGATATGAACCTTATCTCTTTGCCTAGGTCCTTCCATTTCTATTCCTAACAAGTATCAACCTGCTTTTGGGTGGCAGGAAGATGTCCAAGGAGGACAGCCTTATTCTTTTCTCACCTAAGAGTGTGTCCTCTCCTCTTCTTTTTTCCCACTTGTCTGTCTCTATTATCAACATTTTGCAGCAGAACCTATCTTTAACCACCAAGCCTGAAACCCCAGGAGACACACAGGCAAGCCTCCAAGTGCAGGACCAGCACTTCCCAACCACCACAAAGGCAAGCCCAGCAAAGTACAACTTGTGCTTGTCTCAGGACAACAGAATACATCTGGATGGTTTGTCAGGCAGGGTGAAAACATGGGACTTGTATTTTGTTTCCAGATACATTGGCATCACTTTCCCAACACAATGCATCAGCACTTGCCCACTTATTCTGAAGCAGGAGCTGTGTTTCTCAAGAAGCGCCAGCTTTTACCACTTTTCACTTATCACAGCCCTAGTAACAGCTCATGTGAACACCAAGCAACGTGCTCTGGATGAAAACAGAAAGATGCTTCTGCCAGGAAGCAGTTCAAGATAATTTCTGGGTACCAGAATCTTGCATAACATTAAGAGAAAAGCCTAACACACAGCAGCTTCTTGCTGTCCCCTATTTGTGATGGGGAAATACACAGCTGAGCAGAATAAACCAATGGGAGCAACTATCAATGGGCTCTTGTGCTGTCAGTGTTTCCAGGACCCTTCAAAGTGCAGTTGCTTTGAGGAGAAGAGGCACCTTCTACTGGAGTTTCTCTTTCCCCTTCCCTTCACCTTGACCAGAGTATTTTTAGCTGTATGGACAGACTTGCCAACACGTTCACCTGCAATTCTTTGCAAGGGAATTTCTGACAACACACAGCAATTAATGAACCGTATCTATACAGGGTCAAGAGAGACAGAAGGAAAGAAATGATGGGCAAAAGCAAGATCCCAAAACATGTTTTCAGTATTTTTACCTTCACTATTTAGCTCCCTATTTTTCCACAGCCTCCTCTACTCATACAGAGAATTTAGAAAGCTTGTACCTGATTTCAGTAAGCTCAGAGTTTCTCCTGAGATGTTGCTTGAGAAGATCAGCCAGCCAATCATAGAATCATAGAATAGCTAGGGTTGGAAAGGGCCTCAAGATCATCTAGTTCCAACCCCCCTGCCATGGACAGGGACACCTCACACTAAACCATCCCACCCAAGGCTTCATCCAGCCTGGCCTTGAACACTGCCAGGGATGGAGCACTCACAACCTCCCTGGGCAACCGATTCCAGTGCCTCACCACCCTAACAGGAAAGAATTTCCTCCTTAGATCCAATCTAAACTTCCCCTGTTTAAGTTTGAACCCGTTACCCCTTGTCCTGTCACTACAGTCCCTGACAAAGAGTCCCTCCCCAGCAGCCCTATAGGCCCCCTTCAGGTACTGGAAGGCTGCTATGAGGTCCCCACGCAGCCTTCTCTTCCCCAGGCTGAACAGCCCCAACTTCCTCAGCCTGTCTTCATACAGGAGGTGCTCCAGTCCCCTGATCATCCTCGTGGCCCTTCTCTGGCCTTGTTCCAGCAGTTCCATGTCCTTTTTATGTTGAGGACACCAGAACTGCACACAATGCTCCAGGTGAGGTCTCACAAGAGCAGAGTAGAGGGGCAGGATCACCTCCTTCGACCAGCTGGTCACGCTCCTTTTGATGCAGCCCAGGATACAGTTGGCTTTCTGGGCTGCGAGCGCACACTGCCGGCTCATGTTCATTTTCTCATCGACCAGCACCCCCAAGTCCTTCTCTGCAGGGCCGCTCTGAATCTCTTCTTTGCCCAGTCTGTAGCTGTGCCTGGGATTGCTCCGACCCAGGTGTAGGACCTTGCACTTGGCATGGTTGAACTTCATCAGGTTGGCACGACTTGGCTCGGCAAAGCTTGGCTCTGCCAGGGGGAGAACCAAAGAACCGGGTCACCGAGGGGGTCTGGGGCAGCCCGGCAGCAGCACAGGGGGAGTCGCGGCCGGGCGGAGCTCCTGTCACGAAGGGAACCGAGCAGAGCCGAAGCAGCCCAAAATGGAGGGAGCTGCCCGAAGGGAACTGAGCGGAGCTGACGCCATCCTGTCGTGGTTTAAACCGATCCACACAGCTCGTCCACTCACTCCCCCCCTTCTTGCCCTCCCCCTGCTCCTGGAGGGACGGAGAGGAGAATCGAAAGGAATGCAACTCCCACAGGTTGAGATAAGAATGGTTTAGTAACTAAGGTATAACACAAATCACTACTGCTACCACCAATAATAATAATGTTAAAGGAAATAACAAGCGAAGAGAATACAACACCTCAACACCAGCCGACCAATAACTCACCCCAAAACCCCAGCCAAGCACCGACCGACTCCTCGTCCAACCCTGCAGTGAACCAGCCCTTCCGGGTAACTCCCAGTTACATCCTGGGCACGACGCACTGTGGCATGGAATACCTCCCCGGCCAGCCTAGGTCAGGTGTCCTGTCTCTGCTTTCTCCCAGCCTCCCCTCCTACCAGGCAGAGCATAAGACTCACAAAGTCCTTCGCCAGACCAAACATTTGAGCAGCAACTGAAAACATCGGTGTTATCAGCTCTCTTCCCAGGCTAAAAAATGAAAAGATAGCACTGCACTAGCTACTAAAAAGGAGAAAAATAAGTGCTACTGCTGAACCCAGGACACACCCGAAGGGGGCGGGTCCCCCGAAGGGACCCGTGTGGCTCCGAGGGGGTCCCAGGGGAGCCCACACCTAACAGTGCCCGCTTATCACCCTCCATTTCCTCCCATTACCCTCCATAACTGCGCACAAGTCGGCATGGCAAGGCTCAGTTCGGCTAGGCAAAGCTCGGCTCTGCCAAAGGGGGAAAAGAAGAACCGTGGCACCGAAGGGGTCTGGGGCAGTCCGGCAGCGGCAGGGGGGTAGTCATGGCCGGGCGGGGCTGCTGCCACGAAAGGAACCGAGCGGAGCCAAAGCAGCCCGAAGGGAGGGAGCTGCCTGAAGGGAACCGAGCGGAGCCGAAGCCAGCCGAAGGTGGTGGGGCAGCACGAAGGGACCCATGGGGCGCCGAAGCCTTCCGAAGGGACCCGAGGGGAGCCGAAGTCTCCCGAAGGGGGCAGAGCCTCCCGTAGGGACCCGAGCGGAGCCGAAGCCTTCCAAAGGGACCCGATTGGAACCAAAGCCTCCTGAAGGGAGCCAACGGGAGCAGAAGCCTTCCGAAGGGACCCGAGTGGAGCCAAAGCCTCCCGAAGGGGGCGGAGCCGCACGAAGGGACCCGAGGGGAGCCGAAGCCTCCCGAAGGGACCCGAGTGGAACCAAAGCCTCCTGAAGAGGGCGGAGCCGCCCGAAAGGACACGAGGGGAGCAGAAGCCGCCCGAAGGGGGCGGAGCCTCCCGTAAGGACCCGAGCGGAGCCGAAGCTTTCCGAACGGATCCGAGGGGAGCCAAAGCCTCCGGAAGGGGGCGGAGCCGCACGAAGGGACCGGAGGGTAGCCGAAGCCTCCCGAAGTGACCCGAGTGGAGCCAAAGCGTCCCGAAGAGGGCGTAGCCGCCAGAAGGGACATGAGCGGAGCCGAAGCCTCCCGAAGGGAGTGGAGCCACACGAAGGAACCCGAGGGGAGCCGAAGCCTCCCGAAGGAACCCGAGGGGAGCTGAAGCCTTCCGAAGGGGTCTGATGCGCCCGAAGGTACCGGTGCGGAGCCGAAGCCTCCCGAAGGGACCCGAGCAGAGCCGAAGCCTTGTAAAGGGACCCAAGCGGAGCTGAAGCCTTCTGAAGGGACCTGAGGGGAACCGAAGCCTCCCAAAGGAGGAAGAGTCTCTGGAATGGAGCCGATCGGAGCCGAAGCCACCCTATGGGGGCGGGGCCGCCCGAAGGGACCCATGTGGCTCCGAGGGGGTGCCAGAGGAGCCAACACCTAACATTGTCCACCTATCACCCTCCATTTCCTCCCATTTCCCTGCACAACTGGGCACAACTCGGCACGGTTCGGCTCGGCACGGCACGACTCAGCTCGGCTTGGCAAACCTTGGATGCGCATGGGGGAGAACCGAGGAACTGGGTCACCGAGGGGGTCTGGAGCAGCCCGGCAGCGGGAGGGGCGGAAGTCGCGGCGAGGAGGGGCTGCTGCCACGAAGGGAACCGAGCAGAGCCGAAGCAGCCCAAACGGGCGGAGCCGACCGCTGGGACCCGAGCGGAGCCGGAGCCTCCCGAGGGGGGCTGTGCAGTCGGAATGGAGCTCAGCGGAGCCGAAACTAGCCGAAGGGGGCGGGTCCTCCGAAGGGCCCGAGTGGCTCCGAGAAGGTCCCAGAGGAGCCGACACCTAACATTGCCCGCCTATCACCCTCCATTTCCTCCCATTACCCTCCATAACTGCGTACAACTCGGCACGGCAAGGCTCGTCTCTGCCAAAGGGGGAAAAGAAGAAGCGTGGCACCGAAGGGGTCTGGGGCAGCCCGGCAGCGGCAGTAGGTAGTCGCGGCCGGGCGGGGATGCTGTCACGAAGAGAACCAAGCAGACCCGAAGAAGCCCAAAGGGAGGGAGCCGCCCGAAGGGAACCGAGCGGAGCCGAAGCCACGCGAAGGGGGGGGGGGGCGCCCAAAGGGACCCGAATGGCTCCAAGGGGGTCCCAGAGGAGCCAACACCTAACATTGCCCACCTATCACCCTTCGGAAGGCTTCGGCTCCGCTCGGGTCCCTACGGGAGGCTTTGGCTCCGCTCGGGTCCCTTCGGGCGGATCCGCCACCTTCGAGGGGCTTTGCCTCCACTCAGGTCCCTTCGGAAATCTTCGGCTCCGCTCGGGTCCCTACGGGAGGCTCCGCCCCCTTCGGGGGGCTTCAGCTCCCCTTGTGTCCCTTGTGCGGCACCGCCACCTTCGGTTGGCTTCGGCTCCATTCGGTTCCCTTCGTGACAGCAGCCCCGCTCGGCCGCAACTACACCCCTGCCGCTGTCGGGCTGCTTCAGACCCCCTTGATGCCGCGGTTCTTCGGTTCTCCCACTAGCAGAGTAGAGCTTTGCGGAACCAAGCCTTGCCTTGCCGAGCCGTGTCATGCCGAGTTGTACGCAGTTATGGATGGTAATGGGAGGAAATGGAGGGTGACAGGCGGGCAATGTTAGGTGTCGGCTCCTCTGGGACCTTCTCGGAGCCACTCTGGTCCCTTCGGGCGGCCCTGCCCCCTTCGGGTGGCGTCAGCTCCGCTCGGCTCCCTTCGGGAGGCTCCCTCCCTTTGGGCTACTTCGGCTCCGCTCGGTTCCCTCCGTGACAGCAGCCCCACCCGGCCGTGACTAATCCCCTGCCACTGCCCTGCTGCTTCAGACCCCTCGGTGCTGCAGTTCTTCAGTTCTCCCCCTGGCAGAGCCGAGCTTTGCTGAGCCGGGCACTGCCGAGACGAGCCGAGCTGTGCGGGCCGTGCTGAGCAATGCCGAATCGAGGGCAGTTATGGAGGGTAATGGGAAGAAATGGAGGGTGACAGGCGGGCAACGTTAGGTGTCCATTAGAATGGAATTTGAGGTAGGAAAGTGAGGTGAGACAGCACTGTGTGTGTCACACTTCAAACCTTACTGTGTGCTGAAGATGCCCAGCAACAACTTTCAAACCTGGCTCTTTTCCTGTGGGAGCAGTGTTCAAACCTTCGTGATCTGTTCTGCTGTGCTGAGCCTGCACCAGGCACCAGAGATGTTGGATCCAAATGCACTTTGAGATAGGAAAGTGAGGAGAGACAGCAATGTGTGTGTCACCCTTGCAAAGCTCACTGTGTGCTGAAGATGCCCAGGAACAACTTTCAAACCTGGCTCTTTTCCTGTGGGCAAGGGGGACACACACAGTGCTGTCTCTCCTCACTTTCCTACCTCAAAGTGCATTTGAATTCATCGCCGATGCCTGCTCTCGGCTGAGCACAGCAGAGTAAACCACGAACTTTTGAACTCTGCTCCCACAGGAAAAGAGCCAGGTTTGAAAGTTGTTGCTGGGCATCTTCAGCACACAGTGAGCTTTGCAAGGGTGACTCACACAGTGCTGTCGCTCCTCACTTTCCTACCTCAAAGAACATTTTAACCCAACATCTCCGGTGCCTGGTGCTGGCTGAGCACAGCAGAGTAGATCACGAAGGTTTGAACTCTGCTCCCACAGGAAAAGAGACAGGTTTGAAAGTTGTTCCTGGGCATCTTCAGCACCCAGTGAGCTTTGCAAGGGTGACACACACATTGCTGTCTCTCCTCACTTTCCTACCTCAATGTGCATTTGAATACAACATCTCTGATGCCTGCTCTCGGCTGAGCACAGCAGAGTAGATCACGAATGTTTGAACTCTGATTCCCAGAGGAAAAGAGCCAGGTTTCAAAGCTGTTGTTGGGCATCTTCAGCACACAGTGTGTTGCCTTTGGGTGGTGTAGCAACCTATCTAAGGAACGGCACGGCGACCAACCCCAGGCCGCTCTGTCCATCTGCTCACAGACACCAATGTGGTGGACGGCAAATGGTGTTTATTGATAGGTGACACAGCATTATATACCCTGAATTTACAACGTCACTTCCATCTACTTACATCACAAACCAAGTATTATTGGCTCTAGGGAGAAGGGCCTTATCTTCTTATCTTTCCGTACAGCACGACATCTTCCGACTGCCAAACCCTAACTACCACATTTTCCCCCACCCTATGCTCAACTAAATAAGCCAAAATATAAAAGTATAAAAGCATGCACCATAATCTCATAATAACAACAAAATTAACTAAAATCTAATAAGTTCTAGAGGAGGTATATCATTATCTACTTATCTTGAGGTATGTATCACAGAGAAACTTAAATATAAAACAAGGCACGTAGAGCAAAAAGTTCCCTGAGGGTAACTAGAATCAGTGAGGTATAATTGAAGATGATGAAAAAAACCTTCAAATAAGAACACTTTTAAAGCAGTTGTCGGCGTTCTATCAACACAATGTCGACTCGTTCTAGCCGGCTCTTGACAAACGACATAAGCTTGTTCAAGACACAGGGTCCAAAAAGCAGTGTCATCACGATCGTTACAATAAGCCTCTCCAGGGTAGATATCAGGGTGTTCAACCATGGTGACTGATTAAACCATGTTTCATACCACCCTTGTTCGGCTTCTCCATCCCTTTTTCTTTTTTCTAGACCTTCTCTAAGTTTAGTCATGGTATCTCTGATGAATCCAGTGTGATCTGCATATATGCAACATTCCTCTCTAAGCGCTACACACACCCCTCCTTGCTGTAAATACATTAAATCTAATCCTCTCCAGTTTTGCAGCACTACTTCGGACAGTGATCTGACGGATTTTTCTAAAGCAGTTACTGATTGCTCAATTCTTACCAGATCCTCATCTACAGCTGTCCTTAGTGCTTTAAATTCTTTGCTCTGTTGCACTAACGAGGTTACTCCTGTACCTACTCCCACACCTCCTAAGATCATTAACGTAGCTACTGTTAGTGCTGCAAAAGGTTCTCGTTTGGATAAATGATGTTCTGAAGTAATCTGTGAGTGGTAAAAAAACTTCAGAATGATAGAAAATTCTAGGAACTATTGCCACTTGTACATAATAATTTGAAGATTCATTAAAAAGTTTCAATAACAAGATGTGACTCCTATGGTGGAACAAACCCACTTGGTATCACTAGCCGGTAATAACCATCTTGCTGGTCTTTTAGATGACAATGGTCTCTTTTCCTTATTGACACACAAAACGTCTTTTGTGTTCAGGAACTTTCCCTACACACATACCTCTTCCTGTCACTTGAGTTAATTTAATTCCTTGTTTTTCTAAACCCCATGTACACTGCGCTGGATTAGTGGCATTTGAGAGTCTGGGTTTTTAAATGACTCCTACAGCCTCATAAAAGGGCGGTCTTATTCCATAACACAACCAGCAATGTTCAGTAAAATTTGGGTTAGTTCTATTCAATACCAGATAACTGGCTTGCATCAATTTCCAAAGGGAATTACCCCCAAGATATTAGTTTTGAGTGGGGGTGGGGATATTTTTGGTATCAGTCATTTCAGAAACTATTGTTACATCATCCGATATTTCTTCGACTAAATCATAAGTCAATACTAGGTTGGGGCCTACTGGTAACGGATCATTTGGAACCATTTCCTTTTTAATAAGAAATAATCCACCTCTATCCACTCCGGGTTCCCAATACCTAAGGCCCCAAACTCTACCTATTAACCATCCTGGATCCTCAGGCTGCAAAATGGCGACAGTCTTATATGCCGACAATTACTATTCAGGACGCCTCCAAAAGAATCATGTTTAGGCAGCTTACATCCATCAGGTCCCCAACTTGTTTTTAGGAACTTATCTTTCATCAAAGGAGACCATGAGGAGGCAATTGTTTCACAACCCCAATAAGCACAATAGTAGTGATTTGGATGATTGCAAGATCCTTTTCCAGGGTTGGAAGCAGGGCACATATAGTAGCCTATTAAGTCTAAACATGGCTCTATAGGTGCTAGCTGGCACAAAGTGGCTGTAAAACTGGGAGCCCCTGGAGCCATGATAGTTTGTACAACCTTAACACTTTCTCCTTGATATAATGTCCCTTTAAATGGCTGGTGAGCCTGATGACTCGCCCCCTGTTCGTGATGGCACCAAGAACAAAATAATCAGGATACACCGGAAAGGGTACAACTTCCTTCCCTTTCCCAAGGCAACCTGGTTTGTACTTATTTTCTGTCCAGAACCTTGAAGTCGTTTCAACCAAGAGGTCCCCAAATCATCCCGTATCCTGGCACATTTCCCTTCTCTGGATTCTGTCAAGCTGTCATTCTTTCTTGCCAACAAAGAATAGGGGTTAGGGGAACGACCGATGATGAGATCCTGCAGATAAAAACTCACAGTTTTCGTTAGTTTTATTTTGAAGGTCTGGTTTAATAGACTTAAGTGGACACCACTTAACCCTGCCATCTTTTTTAACTGCAGCATACCCTCGCCCTGTGAGGACTAGCCTTCATTCTTGTTCCCATTCTCCCAACTCATTTCTAATTATAACTAATGGGCTCTCATCTAGTACTCGAGTGGACCAATGTTTTTGTGAGGGACTATTTACCTCGTCTCCCCTGGGAAATTGATTTCATTATAACCAGGCAGTCACTAGCAAGCGTGCTTGGTCTCCCGAGGGAATGGTGTTGACAAAACCTTCTGCTTTTGCCAACACCTCTAACTTGGATTTCAAAGTTTGTTTCGCTCGTTCAACTATGGCTTGCCCTGTACTATTATACGGAATCCCATGTGTTAGAGTAATACTCCATTTAGAAGCAAATGCCTGTACTGATTTGGAGACAAAATTCAGACCGTTATCTGTTTAAATCTGATTAGGGACGCCAAGCCATGCCATAGCTGTCAGCCAGTGTTGAATAGTCACTTTAGAATCGATTCTGAGATGTTGCGTAGCCATAATCACTCCACTATATGTATCTACAGTCACCGCCAACCACGCTCGAGGTTTCAACAGCTGACAAAGCGTAAAATCCGTCTGCCACACTTCAGAGGCCTTAAGACCTCTGGGGTTGACTCCACTGGACCACAACGGTGTTTTCTGACAGTGGGGACACGTGGCAACTACATGCTTCGTGTCAGCAACTGAAATCCCAAATTTTTTTGCTAGCGCTTTGGCTCCAATGTGAAGAGACTCATGTAGCTGACGGGCATCTCTTAGCGTCCACAGTCCTTTTGCGGCAGCGTCTGCTTTGTTATTGCCAACTTGGAAGAAACCTTTGATTGGATCACAACTGTTAACATGGATGACCGATATAGTACCCTTTTGGGAAAATAGTGCTTCTTCTAGCATCAAAGCTACTGTAGATGTTGACACACCGAGACCTGACATGGCCAAGCAAAGCTTGGCCACAAACATCAAATCGGTCACTAAGTTAAGATGTTCCATTGGGAACAGTCCACACGCCAGTACCACTGCCATCGCTTCCAGCAGTTGGACTGAAAGCGTGTGGTCAGTCGTTTTAATGCAGTGCCATTCTCCTTCCGATTGCCATACAGCCGCTGCGGTTGAAGTCACCAAAGATGCATCTGTAAAAACTGTTGGTCCCTGTTGAGGTCGATCCATGACCTTCCATGGGAGGTCAATATCGACAAGTGCCAACATTTGAGTCCAGGGGGGCTTTGTAGCGTACCGGACTTCTCCAGCATGGTTCCCATGGATTCTTCCCTTTTAAAAGACCATGCAAAGGGGCCATGGTTTCAGGAGGGACCAAAAAATATTGCGGAGCCATTGAAAGGACCCTACTAACTGTTGTACATCATGGAGTGTTTTAATATGCCGATGAATTTTTACTAGGGGAGGGGTTATGTAAGAACCTGTAATCCCCACTCCCAAAAAACTCACACATGGTCCTCTTTTAATTTTCGTGCTCGCAATTTCGAACCCGTTTGTTTTCAAAGTCTCCGAGACCATTGATACTAACTGGTCCACCTGATTTCCTCATGGTGCAGCAATCAGGATATCGTCCATATATTAAATGATGGTCGCGGTCAGGTCACTACGCCGAACCGGTGTCAACACCCAATCCACTGTAATCTGGCAAATAGTGGGTGAGTTGATCATTCCTTGAGGTAGCACTTTCCATTGAAAACGTAAGTTAGGATGCTGGCTATTTGGAAATACAACAGAAAAAGCAAACCGGTCTTTGTCTTCCTCATGCAGAGGTATTGAAAAGACACAGTCCTTAATACCAAGGACAGCACAAGGTTGTCCTGGTATCATAGAGTTCATAGGCAACAACATTTGAACAGGACCCATTGGCTCAATTCTCTTATTTACTTCACGCAAATCATGGAGAAGACGAAATCCCTTACCATTTCGCTTGGGTGTAACAAAAACCGGAGTGTTCCATAGGCTCGTGGAAGGTTTATTATGACCTTGTTGTATTTCGCGGTCAACTAGCTCAAGAACAGCATCAATTCGAGGCTTAGATATGGGCCACTGCTCAACCCACACTGGATCAGACGATTTCCATGACAATTTAATTGGTGGAAACGGGTGTGTGGCAGTGGCCCTTACTATAAATTTGTCACCTTAGCTTTTAATAGGGCTAAAGCGTCCCTCCCCAGCAGGGGTGGGACTCATGACATAACATATGGAAAAAGGGTAATTGTTTTCTCCGGTCCTTTTTCAGTATGAAGCGTAATTGCTACCAGTTGGACACTCTTCCGAGCTCGAGATAATCCCCCCACTCCACCCACCCTAGGGGCATCTTTCAATTTCCAACACGGGGGCCAATTCGTCTCAAGGTTAACGGTAACATCTGCTCCAGTATCGATCAAAAAAGGAACAATAATGGTAATACCATGTAAGTCATTATGGAGGGATCAAATCCCCCACACCACTGGCGGGTTATCACAATTCACGGCCAGGGCCACCCTGGGGTACCGCCCCCAGGGGTTGGTCCTTGCTGACCCTGAGACAGGGACAGATTCGACTGAATCATCGGTTGGACCATAAAACTTGTCGCTTCTCGAGGGGGTAGTGAGTTTAAGAGTGCCTCGCCCCATCTGGGGTTGGCATAGTTGGGCCGCCTCATTTCCCAAAAGGGAGAGGAATGTGTGCGGCCCAAGTGTCCTCTTCCCCCCCCCCCCCCCGTTTCCCTGGATTTTAGATCTGCATTCCCGCAGGTCCAACACGGTCCTCTGGGTTGGTTCCGAGGCAGGGGAGGCATTACTAGTGACTTTTCCAACTGAGGACAGCTTGATGCAATGTAGCCCACCTGGCCACACTTAAAACATGTCATCATATTAACTATGGCAGTGCTGACAGCCACCTGAATCGGGGCAAGTTGCTCTTCTTTTGTGACATGCTTAATCATATCCGCAATACTTGATCCCACTGGCAATGATCGTAAAATTTCTTTGGTTGTCGAATTACATTGCTGACCTAAGCATTCTGCAACAACCACACCTTTCGCTTCCACAGGCAGGGACGAAGACTCGATTGTCGCCTGGACGCCATCTACAAATTGTGTAAAACACTCACTTTCATTTTGTTTTATTGTAGACCATGACAATGGCTTGACAATGACTCTAGAAGCTTCACGAGTAGCTTTTCCAGCTGCACGGGTAGTTGTCATTACTTCATAAGGCCGCAGGCCCGGGGCCTGCACCTGAAGGGTCATCATTGCTGGATATGTACCCATTAATCGCTGCAGGCTAGAGCCCTGTAGCGGATGATCCACCCAAGTTACTTGAGCTAATTGCCCTATACAATTATATTCCCATTCTTTTTTAAAAACAATCATCCCTGCCCCGTCAAAAATCATTCGACAATTTTGTTTTATATCGAACGGGAGCATATCATCTCCCCCAAAAACACCATCTATGAAGGCGGAAACCATGGCAGAATTAAGTCTGCTCAGCAGAGAGCAGGCACCGGAGATGATGGATTCAAATGTATTTTGAGGTAGGAAATTGAGGAGAGACAGTACTGTGTGTGTCACCCTTGCAAAGCTCACTGTGTGTTCACCATGCCCAGGAACAACATTCAAACCTGGCTCTTTTCCTGTGGGATCAGAGTTCAAACGTTCGTACTTTGCTGTGCTCAGGCGAGAGCAGGAACCAGCAATGATGAATTCTAATGCACTTTGAGGTAGGAAACTGAGGAGGGAAAGCACTGAGTGTGTCACGGTTGCAAAGCTCACTGTGTGCTGAAGACATACAGAACATCATTCACTCCTGAATCTTCAGCTCTGGGAGTAGAGTCCAAACTTTTGTAATCTACTCTGCTGTGCTCAGCAGAGAGCAGACACCGGAGATGTCGGATTCAAATGCACTTTGAGGTAGGAAAGTGAGGTGAGACAGCAGTGAGTGTGCCACCCTTGCAAAGCTCAATGCGTGCTGAAGATGACCAGCATCAACTTTCAAATCCGGCTCTTTTCCTGTGGGAGCAGAGTTCAAATGTTCGTGCTTTACTCTGCTGTTCTCAGCCAGCACCAGGCACCGGATATGGTGGATTCAAATGCACTTTGAGGTAGGAAAGTGAGGAGCGACAGCAATGTATGCGTCACCCTTGCAAAGCTCACTGTGTGCTGAAGATGCCCAGCAACAACTTTCAAATCTGGCTCTTTGCCTGTGGGATCAGAGTTCAGACGTTCGTGCTTTACTCTGCTGTGCTCAGCCGAGAGCAGGCACCGGAGATGCTGCATTCAAATGTACTTTGAGGTAGGATAGTGAGGAGAGACAGCAATGTATGTGTCACCCTTGCAAAGTTCACTGGGTGTTGAAGTGGGCAAGAGATATCTTTCACTCCTGGCTCTTTTCCTGTGGAAGCAGAACAGAAACGTTCGTGCTTTATTCTGCTGCGCTCAGCAGAGACCAGGCACCGGAGATGTTGTATGCTAATGCACTTTGAGGTAGGAAAGTGAGGAGAGACAGCAATGTGTGTGTCACCCTTGCAAAGCTCACTGGGTGCTGAAGATGCCCAGGAACAACTTTCAAACCTGTCTCTTTTCCTGTGGGAGCAGAGTTCAAACCTTCGTGATCTACTCTGCTGTGCTCAGCCAGCACCAGGCACCGGAGATGTTGGGTTAAAATGTTCTTTGAGGTAGGAAAGTGAGGAGCGACAGCACTGTGTGAGTCACCCTTGCAAAGCTCACTGTGTGCTGAAGATGGCGAGAGAGATCTTTCACTCCTGGCTCTTTTCCTGTGGGAGCAGAGTTCAAATGTTCATGCTTTACTCTGCTGTGCTCAGCCGAGAGCAGGCAGCGGAGATTCTGGATTCAAATGCGCATTGAGGTAAGAAAGTGAGGAGAGACAGCAATGTGTGTGTCACCGTTGCAAATCTCACTCTCTGCTGAGCATGCCCAGCAGCATCTTTTACTCCTGCCTCTTTGGCTCTGGGAGCAGAGTTCAAAAGTTCGTGCTTTACTCTGCTGTGCTTAGCCGGCGCCAGGCACCGTAGATGTTGGATTCAAATGCACTTTGTTGTAGGAAAGTGAGGAGAGATAGCAATGTGAGTGTCACCCTTGCAAAGCTCACTGGGTGCTGTAGATTGCGAGAGATATCTTTCACTCCAGACTCTTTGGCTCTTGGAGCAGAGTTCAGACGTTCGTGATTTACTCTGCTGTGCTCAGCCGAGAGCAGGCACGGGAGAATTTGGATTCAAATGCACTCTGAGGTAGGAAAGTGAGGAGAGACAGCAATGTGTTTGTCACCGTTGCAAATCTCACTCTCTGCTGAGGATGCCCAGCAGCATCTTTCACTCCTGTGGAGAAGTGGCTAACAGTTAAAGGTCACGTTCCCATCAAGGAGCTGAAATAGAACCTTTGTTTAGAGAATGGTGCAGACTTACTAGCACCAGATAATGAGGAACTGAGGGACATCTGGAGGGAAGCGCCATGGTCTGGCCAATTACAGACAAGGACACTAAATAATAAACAAGATAAGCACATAAAAATAAAGAATATAAGAGTACACAGTTTAACTGTAAAAATAATGAGCATACGCAATGCCTTATTTGTGCCAGAACTAATCAAGTGCCTAGTATTTGCATATTCACTGTTATATTAACAGAAGGTAGAAGCCCAATAAACGAATCGTGCTTATTGATCACAATGGTCGTGTTGATTCCTCCCTGCTGCAACAAATTGGCGCCCGAACAGGGACCCTCTTGCTGTTGCTTGACTGAGCGAAGAAGACAGCTGGAATAGGAGGGGAGTGGACCGATTGGAACAGGAACCCAGGTACCTTTAAAGGCTGGGAAGACAGCAGGGATTGGGAAAGCTCCAAAGAATGCAGCCTTCGGAAGGCAAAGAACGCTTCGCTGCTGGCAGCGTCGGTTTCGAGAGCCTGAGCAACATTTTACTTGGCTCGCCGCCCGCATTTCTTCTGCCTCCTGGTGAGCTGCACTGGCGCCAACGTCTTATGAGTTGAGAAAAAGTTGAGTAATAATTCAGTAATAATGGGTAGAGAGAAAGCCTATGATTTATTTATATGCTTCTTAGAGAAGCAGGGAGTGGATAATCATAGAATCATAGAATCATAGAAGAGTTAGTGTTGGAAAGGACCTCAAGATCATCTAGTTCCAACCCCCCTGCCATGGGCAGGGACATCTCACATAACACCATCCCACCCAAGGCTTCATCCAACCTGGCCTTGAACACCGCCAGTGATGGAGCACTCACAACCTGCCTGGGCAACCGATTCCAGTGTTTCACCACCCTAACAGGAAAGACTTTCTTCCTTATATCCAATTTAATCTTCCCCCGTTTAAGTTTTAACCCGTTACCCCTTGACCTGTCACTACAGTCCCTGACGAAGAGTCCATCCCCAGCATCCCTATAGGCCCCCTTCAGATACTGGAAGGCTGCTATGAGGTCCCCACGCAGCCTTCTCAAAGGAATTGGAATAATTAAGGAATAATAAGGAATTGGACTTAACAAAGGGAATAAAGGCTCTGACAGAATACGCGAGAGAGTTAGGTTGTTTCCGAGATCCTAACGATGTATTTGATCTAAACGAAAGGAGGAAGTTTGGGGATGAGCTTTGGAATAGAGTGATTGATGATAAAAAGCAAGGGGGGGGGGAAATGTGCTAAAGCCTGGAGGACAGTTATTAATTGCCTACATAATTATGCAGTACTTCAACTCTTCCGACATATCCTCTCTGCAAGAAGGATATCGTATGATGAAGCTATGCTGAAAAGATTGTTGCTCTGGATTAAGGAGAAGGACTTAATCCTGTGGGTTGGAGAAGCCTTTGAGCTTGATACTTTGGAAAAATCGCTAAGGTAGAAGTCTTTGTTTTTTGGATGTTTTCAGTTCTTAAGGTGAAGGGAGCAACCTTTAAAGAGACAGATTTAAATTTAATGTTGAAATGGTCGAAGACACATTATCCAGAGGCTGATGAGTCTACTGTATCTGAGGTCTCTTTGTGGAATGGTGCACGAGTTAAGTTGTGGGATGCAGCCACAAAAGGCAGTGACACTGTGAAACATTCGTTAGTCATTTGGAGAACTATTTTAGAGACGTTAAAGTAAAAAAGTGAGATCGTAGAACCCAGTGTCCCCCCTCACCCCTGGCCACCCCTGAGCCTCTGTCAGTTGCCGCCGCAGCTGCAAAGCCTGAGGACAGAGATGAAGACAGTCTTTTTGACCTGGGCCCTATTGACCCCAAGAAGGAGCCTGTGTGAGCTCATCAGGCTGCTGTTGCTGCTCCTGACGTTCTGACCCCTGTTAATTCTGATGCTGACCTGGATGATCCTTTTGACATGGAGCCGGAAAAGAAGCCTAATTTATATCCTCCAGATCCTCATGATAAATGGGCAGCTGTAAAGGGAGAAGCGAGATGGGTATGGGATGCAGATGTATTGTGTGCTTTCCCTATGATGTATGTGCTGGATCAAGACCCGCTGTGGGAAGGTCTCTCGTATGCCCTTATCAGGGGTATCGGGGGGACTGTGGCTGACAGTGGACTTGGGGTCCCATATACAACTCATTTGATACAGTCTGCCTGTGATACTCATGTACTAGAAGTTGGCAAATATGTCTATGATTCTATTGATGCTTGGAAACCTTTGTAGATATTGCTGGCCACTTCTTCTGACGTAGGCTGGCCACCTGTGTCAGAATGAGTGTGCATTTTGATCAGTATAAAAGCCCAAGCCTCATGCGATGTGAGGGAGGCAGAGACTCTGCGGGGACGCTTGCTAGGGCTGAGCCTGCCACCTCACACTGCGATGATGCTTGTTGGAGCTGATAACCTTCACAGAGTCCTTGTGCCACGTTCTGTACGTGGGACTTTGTAGTGCGAGTAATGATTGTCTGGATTTTGTGTTTCAAATATTGTTCCAAAAGATGTGTGAAGTGTGCTTGTGGGATCCCGTATGCATACGTATGTGTGTGTGTGAGATGAGGGCAGATGGTGTTCTATGTATTTTTTTTGTTATTGTGTTCATGTAGAAGTTTTTAACAGGTAGCGGTTTAACATTTCAGGCAAGAAAGGGTTAATGCAAAAGTGAGGCTGCTGGAAGGTATTTATGGTTGCTGCTGAAGCAGGCCGGCAGCTGTAGCTACTGCTGAGCAGGCTGCTGTTTGTAGCCGTGCAAAGCAGGGTGAACAACAGAAAAAAAAAGAAAAAAAAAGGTAAAGTTGCCGAGCATGGGTAGACAAATGTGAATCCAGGTGATAGACTGGAAATCTATTCAGAGAGAGGCTCTGTCAAACAATGATTTTGATTGTTTGCAGGCGTTGCAGGAAAAGATTCTCCCCTTTCCTGTTAAGTACCAGTTTAACCCTCAAGGTCAGGCAGTAAATGCTGAAATATATCCCTTAAATTGGAAATTGCTATCTCAGTTAAGGCAAACGGTTTCTTCTACAGGCATTCAGTCTGAACCCACTAGGCAAATGTTGTCATATATTTGGGGAACAGATTTGCTGTTAACCGAGGATATTGAAAGTATTGTGAAATTAATCCTCACCACTTCGCAGTTGTTGTTATGGAACATGTATCCGTAGGAACCTTGTCAAGAGGCAGTTGCAGTTCAGCGAGGCCAGCGAGATCCCCTGGTTGGGGTGCAATTACAACACCTGATGGGAATTGGGCAGTTCTCCACTAAGGAGGCTCAAATCCAGCTAGATTCAGAATTGTTAAAAGAATCTATGAGACTAGCCTTGCGAGCTCTATCACAGATTAAAGATACTACTGCAGCTCCTGCCTACAAGAAAGTGACACAGAAAAAGGACGAGCCCTTCAGTACCTTTGTGGATAGGGTAGCTGATGCTATAAAGAAGTTAGGTACTCCAGAATAAATGCATGGTATTTTACTGCGTCAGTGTGCAATACGGAACTGTAATGATGCTGTAAGGCAGATACTTGTTCAGTTACTTGCAAATGCCACTGTAGAAGAGATGTTAGAACATATGACATGGGTACCTATGGGGCATCAGGCAAAAAAAAAAAAAGAAGAAAGTCAGTCGCAAGTATTAGCGGCCTTGGCAACTTTGCAAGCCACCGGTATGGTCAAGGATCCTCGATGTTTTAGATGTGGTCAAAATGGGCACATGAGAAAAGATTGCCACCACTCGGTTTGGTGCCCTAATTGTCAAATGGATAACCATTGTGCTGCTACCTGTCGACGCAAACAGAACCGGTTGGGAAACAGGCAGTGGAGCGCTAAGACCCGTCGCACGATGATTCCAAGTATGGGTCCTACAGCCCCCGCGCCTCAACGTGTGTACGCAGCAAATCAAACTCCATTGCCCTGCAACCAGCCACCACCGGCAGCCTCGGAATGGACTTGGCAACCGCAGCAGATACTACCTTATATGATAAGACCGTGTCATTGCTCTCTACCGGAATGTATGGTCCTCTGACTTTAAATAATAAGCCCATAGGAGCCTTGCTACTGGGGAGATCATCATCTGCGTTGAAAGGACTATTCATTTTTCCAGGTGTCATCGATGCTGATTATATGGGTGAATTTACGTTAAATTATTTATGCATCTTTGGTGATGAACAAACTCCAGCGGTTGTTAAGCACTTTGTACAAACAGAAGCGCAGAAGATAAAGCCTTCTTTTAAGGCGTACTATCGAGAACCTGACACAGGTTTGTGGCACGGACCGGCAGATATAATATGTCTGGGCCGTGGTTACGCCTGTGTTTCTGCTCCCGCAGGACCCTTGTGGTTACCATCCAAGTGACTAAGAACGGCTGCTGCAGAAACTCCAGTGATGGCGTCTCCGAGCTAGTGTATGGACCCTGACTCGCAGGCCCGGGAGGAGCGTTGCTTGCGCCGAGCGCTACAGCCACTAATAGAAGAACTTAACTCCTTAATCAACACAGAGATTTCGTTGAGCACGGTCGCCCTCCTAGATCCGGTCCATGGCCACAGGCATATAGTGGTACAACTGAGATTGGTGATACAACAAGTGCTTCGGTAACTCTGTAGTTTTTGTCATCAGCGTGACCCTACAGTAGAATTATATTGTGGTGGTTGCCAGTCTATAAGGCATCTTCTCCAGAGTTGGCTGAAACAAAGACTTTTTGTATAGTCTGTCAAAATAACTTTTATGTAACCCGCTTATAGCGCTTCTGAAATATTTAGCTAATTTTAGAAGTACAGATTTTGAATTACTCGAGTTATTTGAAAATCGAGGTTCACTTCATAGAGTTGCATATACGTTTGCTTTACAAGATTCTTCGCCATTAGAGGGCTCATAATTATAGGGAGCTTGTAGCTTTGTTGTGCTTTGCAATGATGTTCTGCTTGTTTACAATGACTACTGACTCAGTCCTTATTCCTTCATAAAGAAAAAGGGGGAATTGTGGAGAAGTGGCTAACACAGAAAGGTCACGTTCCCATCAACGAGCTGAAATAGAACATTTGTTTAGAGGATGATGCAGACTTACTAGCACCAGATAATGAAGAACTGAGGGACATCTGGAGGGAAGCGCCATGGTCTGGCCAATTATAGACAAGGACACTAAATACTAAACAAGATAAGCATGTAAAAATACAGACGATAAGAGTACACAGTTTAACTGTAAAAATAAGAAGCATACGCAATACCTTACTTGTGCCAGAACCAATGAAGTGCCTAATATTTTCATATTCAGTGTTATATTAACCGAAGGTAGAAGCCCAATAAACGAATCGTGGTTATTGATCAGAATGGTCGTGTTGATTCCTCCCTGCTGCAACACACTCCTGTCTCTTTGGCTCTGGGAGCGGAGTTCAAACGCTCGTGGTTTACTCTGCTGTGCTCAGCCGGCACGATGCACCGGAGATGTGGGATTGAAATGCACCTTGAGGTAGGAAAGTGAGGAGAGACAGCAGTGTCTGTCACCTTTGCAAAGATTACTTTGTGCTGAAGATGGCGAGAGAGATCTTTCACTCCTGGCTCTTTTCCTGTAGGAGCAGAATTCAAATGTTCGTGTTTTGCTCTGCTCTGCTCAGCCGAGAGCAGGCACAGGAATATTTGGATTCAAATGCACTTTGAGGTAGGAAAGTGAGGAGAGACAGCAATGTGTGTGTCACCCTTGCAAAGCTCACTGTGTGCTGAAGATACACACCAACAACTTTCAAACCTTGCTCTTTCCCTGTGGGAGCAGAGTTCAAACATTCGTTCTTTACTCTGCTGCGCTCAGCCGAGACCAGGCACCTGAGATGTTGGATTCAAATGCACTTTGATGTAGGAAAGTGAGGAGAGACAGCAGTGTGTGTCACCCTTGCAAAGATTACTGAAGATGGTGAGAGAGATCTTTCAAGGGCTGAGGCTCTGCAGTCTCTCCTTTCCCCTGCACCACCCTTGGCTTTCAGCCCCACAGCAGAGCCCTTCTGCAGCCGCTTCTCAGCTCCTGTTTTTCGCTGGCAGCTTCCAAAGGCACTTGTGCCTTTGCCGGAGCCAGAGCAATGGCCCAGCCCGTGCTGCGGCTTGTGGGGCGCTCTGATGGCACCATCAAGTGAGTGCAGGGCTCGGCAGCGCTGGCAGGGGCAGAGCTGTGGGGCCTGACCCTGCTCCCGGGGTAGACGTGGGTGAGCTCCAGCGCTTGGGGTTTCGGGGCGGGAACCTTCGCCTTCGAGAAAAGGAAAGGGCGGGGTGGAGCCGGGATGGAGCCGGGATGGAGCGGGGTGAGCGGGACGAGCAGGGCTGTGGCAGGGATTGAGTGGGAAAGGCAGGGGTTGGGCTGGGCTGCAGCCGGGGGGCAGGGGGTCGGGAGCAGGGATGCAGTGGGGGGGTCAGGGCAGTGGGGCGGCGTGGAGCGGGGTGGGCAGGGGGCACAGCAGGGGTGCAGTGGGGTGAGGTGGGCTGGGTTGTGCCAAGGGCGCACGGGAAGCGGGGCCTGACCCAGCAGGGGAAGTGCAGGAAGGGCTGGAGCCCACGCTGCGCATGCTGGGGATGGCGGCGGGCCCATTGTGTCCCAGCAAGGCTGGGCTAAGGAGCCCCCGTCGTCCTGGAGCAGGGCTGTCTGCGGAGGTGAGCAGTGTAAAAGATGTGCGTGGAGGATTAAAGGGTTGGTGACAGAAGGAAACAGTTGCGGTGCAGACTAGTTTCCTGGCCCAGAGGTTCCGTTCCCGAGTTGTGGAGTACATCTTTGTGCGTTGTAAAATGTTGTATCCAAATGCAAGTCGTCATTCTTGAACTGTGTGACACGAAAATGACTATGGAAATGATGGAAAGTCAAGTTTAAGCGATGGCTGTCTTGCTTTAGCCCTTTGCAGGACATCTTGCATCTATTCCGATGGCTGCAATGAAACAAGAGGCTGGCTGCAATGTGCCATTCGGGTGGAGAGGCTTTCCTGCGACTGCCTCGTACCACGAAGCATTGATGTGTGATGCTAAAGCTGTTTCCGTGGAGAACATGGGAGCCAGAGGTAAGTGAGGAAGGTCAAAGTGTTATGAAAGCAGCAGTGCTCATCTCAAGCTTTGTTCACAGTTGTGCAACAGGAGCATAAGTTGGAATTGGGATGGTTGTTAGGATCTTGATCATTTCCAATGTGAAAACCATGCCATGACGAATAACACTTTAAAGAATCTGGTGTTCTCTCTTGTAAGAGAAACAAATGAAGACAGGAATACCATTCAAAGACCTTACGTCTCAATGCATTCTTCTGTTCAGAAACATTTTTGCTTTTCTTCTTTCCAGAGCACAGTGGAGAAAGTGGTGGCTGGCTCTGTCCCAGTTGCTCAGGTGATCGATCCCCTTTGGAATCCCTCTTCCAGGCAAGGATAAGCATGAAGCAGCCACAAATACTCTTATAGAAATGAACGCAGGTCTGAGTAAGAGCATTGAATCCAGGTGAAAAATTCACTTATGTGTTCATGTGGAATATTAAGCCTCGAGACTGCAAAAAGCAGTGTAAGTGTAGTATATTTTATTAATTTCTCATTCACATCCTCTGTGGATCATTGACCTTCACCCCCAGTCCAGGAGATAAACATCTGAGGCTGAGCGAGCTGAGCTTGTTCAGGCTGGAGAAGAGAAGGCTTCTTAAGGGGAGAGCTTAGAGCAGCTCCCAGGGCCTAGAGATGCGATGAGAAACCTGGAGAGGGTCTTTGGACAAGGGCCTGTAGGGACAGGACAAAGGGAATGTCTTTAATCTATGAGAGGGGAGATTGAGACGAGCTCTTAGGCAGAAGTTCTTCCATTTGAGGATGCTGAGGCGCTGGCACAGGGAACCCAGAGAAGCTGTGGCTGCCCCATCCCTAGCAGTGTTGAAAGCCAGTTTGGACACAGGGGCTTGGAGCAAGCTGCTCTAGTGGAAGGTGTCCCTGCCCGTGGCAAGGGTTGGAACTGGATAAGCTTTAAGGTCCTTTCCAACACAAACTAGTCTGGGATTCTGTGATTTTGTTCAATACCTTTAGCACTGAATGTAATTCTTAAATGATGGGCAAAATGAACCAAAAAACCCTTCAGCTGCCATATATGTTAGTAAGGGTAAGACTGGAAAACTGAGTTGTGTTTTCTTCTCCAGTGTCAGGAAACATGACCAAATTCAGGTCCCTCTTTGACCTGCAAAAACAACCACTGCATGTTTAGGATCTGCGCACGCATCTTGTTCCAGTGCTAATTAGTGCAGTTAGGAGCTACTGCTTGTGTCATAGGTGTAGAAGGTCCATCATGCCTCAAACCTTGCACGGTGACAGGTGTGGGCATATATGTAAGAGCTCCAAGTTTTTCCAGTGATGCCTGTAACTGTCTTCTCTCTGGCTTTTTCATTTTCCTGAAAACTAATTTAGTACCTTTCTGGCCTAGTTTAGTTGTCAGTAAAGTCACTCTTCCCAGTTGTTTTCCTATTTTCTCAATGACCTTTGAGCTGTAAGGATCAGTACCAGCAGCTACAACTATCAGCTGCTGTGTCTCAGTTTTGTGACTTTGCTGCTGCAGACTCTAACCAGGAAAATACTGAAAACCTCTTGTTAGCCTTAATGACATGGTGTGATGTGGTTTTTTCTTCAGATGGCACCATGTCTTGAATGCAGACATCTGCTACCAGTAAATACACCCATTGCAGTGGATGCAGTCACCAACAGCTGCACAGATGCATCCCCAAACCAACATCTGCTTAAAGGTAATTGAGAATAAATCTAACAAAAGAGCAGTTTACCTCCTGGCATGCATGTTTCTAAAAAGTGACTTCGTTAAAACTAGTTTGATCCAGCTTGTGTTTCTCTGATTACATTGTGAGAGCTTTAAGGGTTAGTAGAATTCAAACCACGTTGACTAGAAATAAGCATTAAAGGTAAACCACATAAGCTCAGGAAGGCATCTTGAAAATCACAGGAGGTAGCAGTCTGAAAGGCAGGACATGCACTTGTATTCAGTATGGAGGTATTCTGTGATTTTATCATTATGGTCTTACAATTATTGAGCATTATAGGTTTATTAAATAGGTCCTCATTACTCTGCTTCCCTCCGTTGATTGTGCGTGCTTCGCATAGATGGGCTGGCAAGACTGGGGCAGTGGGGAGATGCACAGAATGCTCAAACACAGCATTAGTCAGCGATCCAAAAGAGCTGGTGGGCTTAAGTAGCCAAAATCTACCCTCCAGAATACTCCCTACTTAAGGGCATGGGGAATCACATAGGGGCTGTCCTCCACCCTTCCAATCAGGGGAAGAGGTGTGAGAAGGTGCGAACTGACACTGCATGTCCACAGTTGGAAGATTACAGACACTGCCCCGAACTGGGTGTTTCCTGGCATTCCTGAAGCTGGTGCAAAGGCAGCCCTGAATTATTTGGTGGCAAACATCAAAAGAGCAGACTCGTGATTCTCAGCTGTGGTGAGATCTCGCTTGTGAGTTACAGTGACTGTGCTCGGGTACATTCAGGGCAATGAGAACCATTTTCCTTGCTGATACCTGACTTGCATTTTTGTGTGAGTGCAGTGAGTAAGCAAACTGACGCTAGTCTATAGAAGCATCTGCAGGTATTGATGCTGGATCTGCTGAGGGAGGTGTACCATAGTTGAAAATTAATTGGCACCAATATCCATGGATTTGTGATGGGCAAGCACTATGGCCTAATGTCCTGAGTTCAGCTGTAGCAGTCATTTTTCTCCTTCTTAGTAGCTAGTGAAGCACTGTGTTTTGATGTTTTGGACTGGGAACGTTGTTGATAACGCCCATGTTTTTAGTTGCTGCTCAAATGTTTGGTCTGGCCAAGGACTTTCTGAGCCTCATGCTCTGCCAGGGAAGAGGGGAGGCTGGGAGGAAGCAGAGACAGGACACCTTACCCAAACTAGCCAAAGAGGTATTCCATACCACAGCACGGCATGCCCAGGATGTAACGGGGAGTTACCTGGAAGGGCTTGGACTGCAGGGTTGGAGGAGTTATCGGTGGGTGCTTGGCTGGGGGGAGTGGGGTGAGTTATTGGTTGGCTGCTGTTGAGGTGTTGTATTCTTTCTTCTTGTTATTTCCTTTATCATTGTTATTATTGGTGGTAGCAGTAGTGATTTGTGTTATAACTTAGTTACTAAACTGTTCTTATCTCAACCCGTGGGAGCTGCATTCTTTTCTATTCTCCTCTCTGTCCCTCTGGGAGCAGGGGGAGGGCAAGAAGAGGGGGGAGTGAGAGAGCGACTGTATGATTTATGGGTGACTTTGTTTAAACCACATGTGTGATCATTTTGTGGAGTAGCCTGCCTGTCAGCTGAACACTTGTGTACCCAGCAAGTTCCCTGGGACTCTTACAGACAACAGGTCCTGCTGCATTCCCCAAGGTGGAACTGGACGTATGCAATAAAGGAGCTCCCATGTACAGGGTGGAACCAAAAGCAGCCTTGGAGTAGACAAAACAGGGAAGCCAGGGCCAGCAGACTAGCGCCCAGGAAAGGTAAGGCAGCCTGCCCACCTATCCTCCTCTGCTTTGCAACTACCAGCCTTTCTGTTTTCCATCTGTTTTTCCTTTCAGTTCTACCACCCTCCCTGCTTTCTGTTGGGGCATAACCCCAGTTTGGCTGCTATGACCCCTAAAGCACCCCCAGAACATCCTTAGGAGCCCCGGAGCATCCTGGGGATACCCCTAGAGAATCCCAGAAAAAGCCTGCAGCACCTCCAGAGCACCCGACGGACCCAGTCAGAGCTCATGCATCACAATGACCTTGGAGACATGGGACCACAGGGGTGGCTGATTCTGGAACGCTCCGTGTTCAGGCGTGCATGGCCACAGAACCCCATGGAACCCTTTAGCAGAGGCACTGGGAGAAGATAGCTGTCCCATGGAGCACAAGCTACCGGTGGAAGAGGCAAGAGCAGATCCTCTGGTGGTTCCCATCTTGGTGTCTTGGAGCCACCAAGATGCACGTTGTGGGTGAGTGATGAGATAGAAACCTTCCTCCTCCACAGCCAGAGAGCTTGAAGGTGCTCTTGGTCTGACACCTGGGGAGCTTTGAACGCTTTGAACTCCATGTCTCCCAGAACCACTTTCCAAGCCAAAAAACTGAGTGCAACTCCTCCGTGAAGGTAGCTTTTTGCTTGGAGGGTGTTTGGGGGAGTTAAATTCAGTCTGGGTGCAGACACTGTGGATTCTTTTCTGCAGAGATGCAGCAAATGTGGTGCTGCACATGATGCTGACAAGCATTGCCGTGGGCTCTCTGGCAGGTGAGTGTTTGGCCTGGCTCTTGCCCTGGCTTTTTGGTCACTGCAGTGAGTGCTGAATGCGAGGAGGGATGTGGGAAGAGGCTCTGTGCTGACTGAGGTGACATGGTCACGCTGGGACTTGGGTTTCCCCCCCGGGAACCCTGTGGGCATGGACTGGGGCTTTGCCACTGCTGTCCTTGCAAAGCAGGGCATCCCCTGTCCAAGGAGGTTGTGTTGTTCTCTGCTCCTTTCCAACTTCTGCCTAGGACAGGCCTTAGCTGCAGCCCAGCAGTGCTGCTCTGCCTTCTCTTTTGCTGCAGGGACTCAGTCCAGCGTTTCCTATATTCCAGACTGGGAAATGCTCTGTGTGCTCTGGGAAAGCCTGAGAGTCCCCTTTCAATCCTCCTTTCGAGGTCATCATGATTCTACAAAATCTCGATTTTTAGATCAAACTCTGTCTCTCAGCTGAGAAATGACGCTGCAGGAAGGCAGTGTGTCTCCTAGCTGAAGGATGGAACATCGGTGCTTTTTAAGGCATGAAAGCATGATTACAGTTCTTAGTGAAAAGCAGAAAAGATTTATTAATTATGCTGGCACCTATTGGATAAGCTTTTCTGAATGAGCATCTATACTCCCTGCTGTGAAGGGTGAAACCTAGACAGATAAGAAAAAGGCAGTAATCAGCGTAGTTTGGCCCAGTTCCAGAGCTAGGAACCACAGCCAAAACACAGTAAAACAAAACTGCCAGCTTAGCCTTACAGTAATTCTAGCAATGTAAGAGAGTCTTCAGCAGAGGTGCACTGACACTGAGGAGGTTACTAAATTTTAATTTCTTTCTTTAATCAAATGTATCTAAAGTCATCATCCCCGAATAGCAAAACATATAAATAGCCAACCAGAAGATCATGCACAAAAGACAAAAGGTCACACTCCTCAAAGTCTGAGAGGCTTTATACATGCTCATGCCACATTCCTCAATCTTCAAAGGGGGTCGTTCATATCAAGCGCAAGGGTAAGCACAGGGCACATGGGGAAGGACCGATGGACGCTGCAGCTCTCCTGGCTCTGCCCTGAGCTACAAAGAGCTGAGAACTTCTCCCTGCCTCTATACTCTTCAGGTTTTCGGTCATACAAAGAATTGTTTACACCCCAAATAAAAACCCTCAGCAGTGTTATGCCGGTAAATAAATAACACAGTCAAAATGATTCTGAGGCCATACTGAGCATGTCTTGTGCCGCCCAGACTCATCCGAGTCATGAGCGCCAGTACTGAACTTTACGATCAAGTGGGATTTCATCTGACGTCCCTTCTGACCATCAGAGCTGGGCAAAGCACTGCTTCAGAGCAAAGCTGACGCCAGGGCAGCACATGGACAGAGGTCCTGCTCTTCACAGCACACTCAGCCAGCACAAACCAGAGAAAGGAAATGCATTTCAGCTGGGGGGATTTCTATGAGAAATGCAGTGGATATCCTCGGAGGAGCCTGTCATAATTTTTCCCTGCCCTTTCCTTCTTTGAACAGGCTCCATGCCCACAGGCAGCACTGTCTCCCAGCACGGCAATAAAGAATAGCTGCTTGCCAATTCCAACTTTTTTGGCGAGTTTGTTCCTGGAATTTTCTCCGAATCAACCCCAATGACTCCGCAAATCCACAACTGCCCCACAGTGACCCCATGTGACACCCCAGACCAACAACTGCCCCCTCAAATGACCCCCGTGTGACTCCACAGACCCACAAGTGCCCCCAAAGTGACCCAAATCTACACCCCAAGTGACACCCATAGAGACAGAACTGCCGCCCAAATGACACCGGACACCTACAACTGCCCCCCAGTCACCCCCAGTCCCAGAACTGCCTCCAAAGTGACCTGAACGGAAGCAGAACTGCCCCCAAATGCCCACAAGTGAAACCCCCACACCCATTACTGACCCCCCAAGTGACACCCAAGTGACCCCCAGCCCCACATCTGCCCCCCCAGGTGACCTTCATGTGACCACCCAGACCCACACTTGCCAATGTGTTCTCCACAGAGCGAAAACTGCCCCCCAAGTTACTCTCCAGTTACTCCACAATCACAGATGCCCCACAAATGACCCAAGGCCCACAATCGCCCTCCAAGTGACCCTCAAGTGATCCCCAGATGCAGAACTGCTCCCCAAGTGACCACCAAATGACTCTTCAGTCCCACAACTGCCCCACAAGTGAACCCACACTGACTCCCGAGACCCACAACTGAGTGTCAGGTGGTCCCCAACTGACCCCCAAACCCAGAACTGCCTCCCAAGTGACCCCCAAGTAACTTCCTAGACAAAAAACTGCCCCACAAGTGAAGCTCCAGACCCACAAATGCCCCCCAACTGACCCGCAAGTGACTCTCCGGACCCAGAACTGCCCCCCAAGTGACGCCCAATTGAAGCCCCACACCACAACTGTCCCCTAAGTGAACCCCAAGCGAAGCCCAAGTTAATCCCAGACCCAGAACTGCCTGCCTATTCTACTATGCTAAAGTTATGCTACTGTTCTAACTGACTAACGTGTAGAGAGAAAGGAACGTTTGGCTGATGGGGGAAGGAACATCATGGGACTGATAAGAGCTAAGGAGACAGTAAATAAGAGCAAGGATGCCAGCCTTCAAGACAGCAGAGTGGAGCCCAGCGTGGAGCAGTTGGTATTTCCTTGCTTCTGCTCTGCTCCAGTCTCGCTCCACTGCTGTTAGTTTAAGGTTCCACCACAGTGACCACAGGGACGCGCTGGGGACACGGCGACGTGGTGAACATAATGACATGGTGGGTCATATGGGAAACATGGGGACACAGATATCACAATGACCATGGGGACCCGGGGACCACAGGGGTGGCTGATTGTGGAACACCCCATGTTCAGCTTTGTAAGGCCATGGAATCCCATGGAACCCTTCAGCGGAGGCACTGGGAGACAACAGCTGCCCCACGGAAAGCAAGCTACCGGTGGAGGAGGGAAGAGCAGATCCTCTGGTGGTTCCCGTCTCGGTATCTGGGTGCCTGGCCAGGCAGCGGGGCTGCTGTGACACACTGGGAGTGACATCACCTACCATGGACTATGACATCAGTGCTCCCACCGCTTATATTGCATGCAGCGAGTGCCCACGGCAGTCACTCTGGGGAGATGACAGAGAACTTCCCAGGGCAGCACCTGCAGCATCATGGGGCAGCACCCAAGAGGAGGGAACTTCAGCATTTGCAGCGCCAGCTTCACCCAGGTGCATCAATCCAGCACGATGGTCCAAGGGTTCGTGGGGAGCTTCCAACCTCTGCCTGGGAGTCCCCGTTCCAGTGCTCTGCATTTGAAGAGGGGCACAAGAAGCCGGGAGGAAGCAGACAGGACACCTGACCCAAACTAGCCAAAGGGGTATTCCATCCCACAGCATATCATGTCCAGTACAGAAACTACAGGGAGTCACTCTCAAGGGATATCATTGGGTCAGGCACGGTATGGCTCTGTGGGTACTGCGCATTGGTCATCACTGCTGGTTAGCAGTTTCCTTTCCCCTGTCTAGTTCTATACTCTGTCCCTTTTAAACCACAACAGTTCTACAGGAGAAAAGTTTGCTGTGCAGCTCTTAAGAGTGATTTTCGTGATAGAAGATATTACCTTTTCTGTTGTTGCTCCAGGTTTGGTTTTTCACTTCTTTTCATGACTTAGTTCTTGCTTTTTTGAAGAGCTCTGGCTGGTGGGTGAGTGATTTCTCTCTTTATAATTGCTGTGTGTTTCCGACGCGCGCCTTGCTCCTTCAGGTACTGATTGCCAGGTTTTCCATGTGGGTCCTTCTCTCCGTGTGTGTCCCGTGCACGCCCCGGGTCCGTCGCGTTCCCGTCAGCAGCCTGGCTGGGGTGCGGAGCGTCTGATGCTCCCCAGTTCCCTGTTGCCGTAGTTGTGGTCGCTGCCGTTTCCCTGCCACGGGCAGATTCTCAGTCTACAGCTGAGGGTTTCTTTTCCTCACGGCTATCTTGTCTGGGGCTGGGGCGGGGGGGGGAAGCTTGCCCCGGCGGTCTGCGCTGTCGGGTCTGGTCGTTGGACAGCATGATGAGTTGGTGGGATTTGTGCTCACAGTTAATAGTGCACAGTGTAGGGAGCGCAGGAATCTGTTTTGTTTTCCATGAGGACTGAAATAGAAGGAAGCACTTGATGGAATGGAGCCATACATTTATTGCGGGGTTGCGGGATGAAGGATGCTGCGAGAGTGTGAGGTGGAGGGGAGCACAGCGCGGCTGCTGCTGGTCGTGGAGGTTCGTCTCCCACTGAGACTGCCTGGGGCTCTAGCAGCAGGGTCAGAGGCTGGTTCCCCACGCGGCGACTCCTGCAGTACCCCTGGGTGCCCAGTGGCCATGGGCACGGTGCTGCTGCCCTGACAAAGCCGTGGCGGTCTCTGTGGATTTGCCCATTGTGACCGGGTCCCCACGGTGAGCGTGGGCTATTTAAGGAGCGAGAGCCCTGCAGTAACCAGTGCAGGGGAGACCCCTCCCTCGGGAGGCTGCATCTCCCGTGGCTGCCCTGTTCTGCTGGTTTCTACTTGGTTTCTGACATTGCTCATGTGGATCTTTGACATCATGTAGTGCTTCCCACGCTGCTGGTGCTGCTTCCGCTACCTCTGTCAGGGGAATCTCCTCTGACTGAGACATCGTCTTTATAATGGTACATTTTCACCTTTGGAGGAAGTGAGACCTCGTGTGGGTTTGTGGTATTCATGGAAGGGAGCAGAGTCCCCTCCAGCCCCAGGGCTGCAATCCCAGGAGGAGATGTATCAACTGACCAGGCTGAGTCCTGTCCTTCAGCAGGGGTAAAGGAGATCCCATCTTGTCCTTCCCTGGCTGACCTGTCTGATGATGGGACAAGAAACACGCTGCCCGAAGAAGGGGTTGTGTCACTGTCACTGGAGTTATATAAAAGACAAGTTCTAAGGGACATGGTTAAATTGTTGACGTGCCAGTGTTCCGTTAATGGTGGACTCAATGTTCTTAAGGGTCTTTTCCAACCTAAGCGATGCCATGATTCTACAAAATCTTGTTGTTCAGACCAAACTCTGTCTCATCAGAAAAATGACACTGCAGGAAGGCAGTGTGTCTGCCAGTCGAGGGAGGGAACATCAGTGCTTGCTTCAGGCTGTTTCCCATGGGGTTCCCCTGGAGCCCCAATGAGCCCAAGGATGCTCTGAGGAAGTTGGTGACTGGCTGTGTTTCAGCAGTTATACACTGCCTGCTTTCCTCTGCAAAGGGCTCCCAGTGTAGGTCATGACAGGCCACGTCTGTCTTCGCTGCTTTACATTTGTTTTCTTGTTTCAATTTGAGATGATGTCTGTTTTTTTTCCACTTGTGATGTTGCTGTCTTCAAAGGCATGTCAGTTTTCATCCCCTGCTCCTCCAGTATCTGCCCACCTTGTCTGACACACAGATTTAGTGTCAGTGGGGTTCTGTCACTGTGTTTGAGCTGGGGGTGTTCAGCCTGGAGAAGAGGAGGCTCCAGGGAGGCCTTACTATGCCGATACCTAAACAGGGCGTACAAGAAATCTAGAGATGGGTTTTTTACAAGAGCCTGTAGAGACAGGACAAGGGGGATGGCTTTAACCTGCCAGATGGGAGACTGAGATGAGATCTCAGGAGGAAGCCCTTCTCTGTAAGGGTGCTGAGGTGCTGGCACAGGGTGCCCAGAGAAGCTGTGGCTGCCCCATCCCTGGCAGTGCTCAAGGCCAGGTCGGACACAGGGGCTTGGAGCAAGCTGCTCCAGTGGAAGGTGTCCCTGTCTGTGGCAGGAGTTAGAGCTTGATGAGCTTTAATGTCCCTTCCTCCCCTGTACATAAATATTTAGTGCCTCTACAACCGAAGTGTTACAGGGAGGTCAGGTTTTGGTAAAAGCTACTGGTGTGCTGAATGCACAGTGGGTTAGTGTGATTCTGAAAAGGGATTAGAGGTCAGCTGAATCAGCGAATCCTGGTGTCACATAGTGTGTGCTTCCTTCGTGTCACTGGTGGATTTCTTGGAAGAACCAATCCCAGCTATTTCTGGAGTCCCCAGCTGTGCGGTTCCTAGAACGGCACTGCAGGTACAGCTGAAAATTCCCTGCCTGTTTCGCTTGGTACATAGTTGAGTTGCTTTGGAGATAAACCTGACTCTACAGATCTAACACCAAAAAGAACTGTTCACCTTCATGTGCAGTAGACACACACATCACTTGCTGTGTCATGTGCACTTGCCAGTTACTGAGGAAACTCTCCACGGGCTGGGAAAGGAAAGAGCACAGGAGGGATTTCTTAGTTAATTGTTCTTCCTGGTAAAACCTGGTGGGCTTTAACATCTTGTTCCATATTTTCAATGGTAATTGGAATGTATTTTAGTTCTTAAAAATAATATTTCATTTTCTACTGCCCTTTGTTCTTAGAGAAACAGCAACAACGGTCTCCCTCAATCCATCCTTCTCACAGAGTGGTGTGGTCACCTCTTGTCTCTGTGCCTCCAAACAGAGTAGTGCTGAATTCCAGTTATAAATTGAGGGAAAAGGCTGGCTGGTTTACTCAGTTGTAAAGAGTTTTTAAAATATGTTTAAGTGCCATGATCTATGCGAGGAGGTTTCTGCAATAACGTAACTTGGTCAGCAATGTAGAGCAGAAAGTTTAACAGCAAGCAGAATTGAATAGAAATGAGTGAAATTATGATAGGATGTAAAATTTGACTTGGTTCCAGTTGCTGTTGGTGGCCATCCAGACAGGGTATCCCACAGGGATGTTGTCATTGTCAGCATGTGGACGTGTTAGGGACAGGTTAATGGCTGGAGTCGATGTTCTCAAGGGTCTTTTCAAAAGAAATGTTTCTGTGATTCTAAGTTGATTTTTAGCCTTACCTCTGTCTCTCATCAGAGAAATGACACTGCAGGAAGGTTGTGTGTCTGCCAGCTGAGGGAGGGAACATCAGTGCTTGCTGCAGGCTGTTTCACTTTTGGGTTGTTTTTTCCTCCCCTGTCTCAGGAGACTCATCCCCCTGGGACTGCATCTTTGCTGACTCTCGTCACCCTGTCACTGGCATTTGGGGCCCTGGTTGGTGGGACCCACAAGGCATGTTCGGAAAATTCTCTTCCCCCTAGCTACTAGATCCACCAGTCTGTAAAGTATTAATAGGTCTTTTATTTATATATGTGTCTCTATATATTTAGATGTACACTGTAATGTGATGAGGTCGTAGATTTTTCCTGGAAGCTTCAGCCCAGCCCTAGAACTAGGACTTTTCTTGAGGGCATCTTAAAGCTGTCTGTGAAGGAGAGGGCGTATTGCAGCACAGTAGAAATAATGGCAGAATCCCACCCCTCTCCAGCATGTCTTTGAAACCCTCTCACTGTCCCACACACCATTAATCAGTGTCTCTTGCAGGAGTGGCTCCAGGGACATCTGCATCAATAGACAAGAGCAGGACTGCAGCAGAAGTAGCATGAGCGCCTGGCAGTTTGACTAGGACTAGTAATTGGTAGTAAGGGTGCTAATGCTTGGTCCAAGTGTGTGGTACGTGATTGTTTGAAGGGTGTGAGACCCCTGTGTAAAACCACATTTGGGGTTCCCCAGTGTGTCTGGGACAACCTTTTAATTCTCTGCTTTGCATCCCAGCCTCTGGGCGCAGTGGGCACAGGCCACTTGTGGCAGTTTGTCAAGGCAGATGGGACACTGCCGACTGCCTGAGCCAGCGTCTCTGTAGAACCTGTGCCCCAGTGATCCGCACTGCAGGCTGGGGGTGAGTTCACCTGCGGATAGTGTGCTATCAGAGCAATAGGCTCTCCATAGCTATGCTGTGCTGTGCTGAGCTATCCTATGGCGTACTGTGCTATTCCATTTTAATCTCTGCACTGACCATTAATCAAAATAATGATGAGCCTGTTATTTGCCTGAAATGTCAGATGTTTTTTTCAGATCTATAATCATTTCTAAGGACACAAAATGGTTCCAAGTAGAAACAGGATTTAATTTCATTGATTTCATTTAATATTAAGAAAATATGACTGACATTGAGGGTAGTGAGACAGTGGTAGACTTTTGCCCAGAGAAGCTGTGGCTGCCCCATCTGCGGCAGTGCACAAGGCCAGGTTGGACACAAGGGCTTGGAGCAAACTGCTCTAGTGGAAGGTGTCCCTGCATGTGGCAGGGGCTGGAGCTGGATGAGCAGCCCAGTCTGCGATTCCAGGATTCTCTGCTGTGCGAATGTCGGTCACTCCCCACTTCTTGTAGGTAGCCGTGACGCCCTGTTCCATTGCCCAGGTTGAGCTGTGACCCCTCGCATGCTCCACCTCTGGACCAAAGGCACAGAGGAAGAGCAGCCTGTGAGGGACCTCCCTGAGCCAGCTGGGCAGAGGCCGGTCCTCCCGCAGAGATTGCCGGAGCATCCCTGGGTGCCCAGTGGCCATGGGCATGATGCTGCCGCCATCACAAAGCCGTGGTGGTAGCTGTGGATTTGCCCATTGTGACGGGGCCCCACAATGAGCGTGGCCAACTTAATTAGTGAGAGACCTGCAGTAACCAGTGCAGAGGAGCCCCCTTCCCTCGGGAAGCTGCATCTCCCATGGCTGCCCTGCACATCCCGGTACGTGTTCTTTGAGTTTGCAATGCTGTTTTCCCGTTGGCTTGAAACACATTTTTGGTGTGTGCTGTGAAAGGAGGAGAAGCTGTCAGGAGATGCGCTGGTGCCATCGCAGCTGTAGGAGCAGGAGATGGGTGAGGAGGAGGCACTGGGCTTGTTCATGTGCTTGGAGCTCACCTCTGCGTGCAGAGGTGCTGGGGGCAAAGTAGGAGACTTCTGTGTGCAGGAGCTGCTTGTGCCAGAGGTGCTGAGAAGGTGGCAGGGCAGGAGAACTTGTATCTCCCTGTCAGAGCCTGTGGGAGTGCAAGGGCCACCCCAGCTCCCAGGAAACCCCCTTAGTTTCACCCCCCCCCGGGCAGAGGGATGATCTCATCGCCAGCATCCTCACTGGTAAGGTTTAGGGAGAACCCCCCAGCTGCACCCCCAAAACCTGTCAGGTCCCCCAGTTCTCCCCTCCCCAATGATCTCTGGGGTGGTCTCTGGTGGCTGTAGCCCCTTTTTGAGGGCTCCATTGGTCCTCCATATTACTCTGCCCCCTGCAGAGCTTGGGCACGTTCCCATGAACCTCCAAATACCCCCAAACCTCCAGTTCTCTTCTGAACCCCAAATCCCCCCCTCCCCTTTTTATTGCCATGGGCCAACAGGGACACTGAAGAGTCAGGGTACCCTGGGACAAATGTAACCCCTGGTTTTAGGACACTGGGTGTTCCCCAGATACCTGCACCACCCTGGGGAGCTTTGGGGATCCCACCCAATGGCCAAATCCCCTCTGAGTCCCCAAACTCTTCTCCTCAACACATCTCCACCCTGAGGGAAAGTTGCTCAACCAAGAGCGACTCAGGGTGCCCTGGGACACAGGTACCCCTTGTTTTCGGCACATGGTAGCTCCCCCAATATAATGTTCAGTTCAGCGGTGGCCTGTTCCTAAAGGGAAAGGATGGTATTGGTTATGTGGAGAAAATGTTTCTTAGACTCTACCCCGCAACTGGAAGGTGACATGCACCTTAGGTGCTCTGACACCCAATCTTACTATTATTGACATGTATCCTTCTGGGACCTGGATTAGAAGTTTTGCTAAACAGATTAAGCGAGGGTTTAACCCTATTGCTGAGTGAAACACCGCATTTCATAGTTTTGTAAGACGGCTAATTCCATTTTTGGGAGTAAGTGAATGTCCTGGTTTGAGCAGCAGCAGTCAGTTTTCTCCTTCTTAGGAGCTAGTACAGTGCTGTGTTTTGATCTTTTGGCCTGGGAACAGTGCTGATAACGTGGATGTTTTCAGTTGCTGCTCGAATGTTTGGTCTGGCCAAGGACTTTGTGAGCCTCATGCTCTGCCAGGGAGGAGGGGAGGCTGGGAGGAAGCAGAGACAGGACACCTGACCCAAACTGACCAAAGAGGTATTCCATACCACAGCACGTCATGCCCAGGGATGTAACTTGGAGTGACCCGGAAGGGTTGGGACTGGAGGGTTGGAGAAGGTATCGGTCGGTGCTTGGCTGGGGGGAGTTATTGGTCGGCTGGTGTTGAGGTGTTGTATTCTTTCCTCTTGTTATTTCCTTTAGCACTATTATTATTGGTGGTAGCAGTAGTGATTTGTGTTATACCTTAGTTACTAAACTGTTCTTATCTCAACCCGTGGGAGTTGCATTCTTTTTGATTCTCCTCTCCGTCCCTCCAGGAGCAGGGGGAGGGCAAGAAGGGGGGGAGTGAGTAAAAGAGGTTTGTGGTTGGGTTTAAACCACGACAGTTCTTTTTGGCGCCCAACGTGGGGCACGAAGGGTTGAGATAACGTCGGAGATGATCAGATTAATAGTCGTCACAGTGCTGATTTATTGGCTCTCAAAGTTGTTTCTCTTGCTCTCAGCGCTTCAGAATGTAGTACATTATATAGAGCCGGTATTCCCTGTGTTAGTGTTTATCAAGTGTGGGGCTTGGGCTAAGGTTTTTGTTTCACTGTACTTTATGGCAATGGCTTGTAATACGGTTGGGCTCCAGCAGCAGGGAGAGATGGACGTGGCCGTGGACTTGTACCCGGCCGTCCCGCTGCTCTTCACCGCCCTGGCTCTTGTCCTCGCCTCCGTCTTCGTGAGGCTGCGGGTAGCCGAGGGGGAGCGGCCCCGGGAGCCGGCGGCGGCCGAAGCGGCCCGGGAGAGCGGCGCCGGGGACCAGGCGGCGGCGGGAGCGCGGCCCGAGCCCGGGAGGAAGGCGGCTGCTGAGCAGCGGGAGGAGGCGGCCGAGGAGCCGAGCCCCGCGGAGGAGCCGAGCCCCGCGGAGGAGCCGAGCCCAGCGGAGGAGCCGAGCCTCGTGGCGGCCGAGAGCGTCCCTCGGCAGCCGCCCGCAGAGCCGCAGGAGGATGCAGGAGCCCCGGCAGCATTTCCCAGCACGGCAGAGGAGGAAGAGCTGCACCCAGGGAAAGAGAAGCTGGTGGTGGGAGAGCCGGCAGGCACAGCAGCTGCACCAGCCCCAGGGACAAGTACAGCAGCATCACTGGAGAGTTCTGAAGGGTTTGAATGGCCTGTGGGTACCCTTGGGACCTGCCTGCTGATTGTGATGGGGATCAGCATGCTGGCACATACACAGAGCATGTTCAACCCACGGCCATTTTGTCTGATCTCAGAAGTTAAGCAGAGTCAGGTTTGCTTCTTGTCTGGGGTTAGACAACAATATGGGAGGACCAAGAGATCTTCCCCAAGGCTGAACAGCCGTGAGTGGCAGGGTGTGTGGGACAGTATGAGCGAGTACCTGGTCCACTGGGCCCCTCCAGTGCTTTGGAAGCATTGGAGATGGAAGGCAGCTGTATGGAGTCCCCAGCAACAAGCTGCAGAAACTGCTGAAGGGGACAGTGAATTATTTCGAGCCTGGTCGGCCATGACACTTCAGGCCATCAGGGCAGAGATGCGACATAGAGATGGACTCATGATCGAGGGGTGGACTTAGCAATGGACACTATTGCCCAGGTTATTCATGAGTGTGAACACTGCACACAGACTCTCCTGCTCTAAGAGACTGTAACAAGAGATGGAGCCTGACATCATGGACCAGATGGACTCAGCAGCTTTATAGGTCCATGCACTAAGAAATGATCTTTTTCTCTGTGTATATGTAGATGTATATATATATGTAAGAGTGATGGCATATTGAAGATGTGGGATCTGAGCATGACGTGAATGGTATGGAATAAGGGGTGGATAATGTCCTGGTTTGAGCAGCAGCAGTCAGTTTTCTCCTTCTTAGGAGCTAGTACAGTGCTGTGTTTTGATCTTTTGGCCTGGGAACAGTGCTGATAACGTGGATGTTTTCAGTTGCTGCTCGAATGTTTGGTCTGGCCAAGGACTTTGTGAACCTCATGCTCTGCCAGGGAGGAGGGGAGGCTGGGAGGATGCAGAGACAGGACACCTGACCCAAACTGACCAAAGAGGTATTCCATACCACAGCACGTCATGCCCAGGGATGTAACTTGGAGTGACCCGGAAGGGTTGGGACTGGAGGGTTGGAGAAGGTATCGGTCGGTGCTTGGCTGGGGGGAGTGGGGTGAGTTATTGGTCGGCTGGTGTTGAGGTGTTGTATTCTTTCCTCTTGTTATTTCCTTTAGCACTATTATTATTGGTGGTAGCAGTAGTGATTTGTGTTATACCTTAGTTACTAAACTGTTCTTATCTCAACCCGTGGGAGTTGCATTCTTTTTGATTCTCCTCTCCGTCCCTCCAGGAGCAGGGGGAGGGCAAGAAGGGGGGGAGTGAGTAAAAGAGGTTTGTGGTTGGGTTTAAACCACGACAGTGAATTAAAGAAGGCAATCGTAAATACCTCAGCAACCATAGAGAAAATTGAAAGTAAAAACATAGATGTAATCCAAGTGGAAGAAAAAGAGATAGTGATGTTATGAAACTAAATGGCTCTAGATATGATACTGGCTTCACAAGGAGGGGCTTGTTCCATAATCAATGAAAGTTGCTGTTCCTATATAGATCAAATTAGAACTTATTGTTTCAAAGCATTCATTAGAGTTTCAATGCAGAAATTAGCGTTTAAAAGCAGAACTTAGCGTTCCAATGCAGAACTTAGCGTTTCAATGAAGAACTTAGGGTTTCAAAGGAGAACTTTTTGTTTCAATGCAGACCTTAGCGTTTCAATGTAGAACTTTATAGTTCCAAAGCACAACTTTGATTTTAAAAGCAGAACTAAGTGTTTCAAGGCAGAAATTAGCGTTTCAATGCCAAACTTAGCCTTTCAATGTTGTACTTACTGTTTCAGTGCAGAACTTAGCGTTTCAAATTAGAACTTATTATTTCAATGCAGACATTAGCTTTTCAATGCAGAACTTAGTGTTTCAAAGGAGAACTTGTTTCAACGCAGACCTTAACCTTTCAATGTAGAACTTTAGCGTTTCAATGCACAACTTTGAGTTTCAATGCAGAACTTAGCGTTTCAATGCAGAATGTATCATTTCAAAGCAGAACTTAGTGTTTCAATGTAGAGCTTAGCATTTCAAGTGAGAACTTAGGGTTTCAATGAGAACTTATTGTTTCAATGCAGATATTAGAGTTTCAATGCAGGACTTAGCGTTTCAAAATAGAACTTATTCTTTCAATGCAGACCTTAGCATTTCAATGTAGAAATTTATTATTTCAATGCAAAAGTTTGAGTTTCAAAGCAGAATTAAGCATTTCAATGCAGAACTAAGCCTTGCAATGCAGAACTTACTGTTTCAGTGCATAACTTAGTGTTTCGAATTAGAACTTATTGTTTCAATGCAGACATTAGCGTTTCAATGAAGAACTTAGCATTTCAAAGGAGAACTTACTTATTTTTTCAATGCAGACCTTAGTGTTTCAATGTAGAACTTTAGCATTTGAATGCACAAGTTTTAGTTTCAATGCAGAACTTAGCGATTCAATGCAGAACTTAGCGCTTCAATGCAGAACTTAGCGATTCAATGCAGAACTTAGCGATTCAATGCAGAGCTTAGCTTTTCAATGCAGACATTAGCGTTTCAATGGAGAACATAGCTTTTCAGAGGAGAACTTATTCTTTCAATGCAGAACTTAGCATTTCAATGAAGAACTCTGATCATTCAAAGCAGAAATTTCCGTTTTAATGCAGAATTTACCATTTCAATGCAGAACTTATCGTTTCGGTTTAGAACTTATTGTTTCAATGCAGACATTAGCGTTTCAATGCACAACTTTAGCGTTTCAATGCACAACTTTGAGTTTCAATGCAGATCCTTACCGTTTCTAAGGAGAACGTCGCGTTTCAAAGCAGAACTTATTATTTCAATGCAGAACTTGTTTCAACGCAGACCTTAGTTTTTTAATCTGCAACTTTCACATCTTAATGCATACATTAGCATTTCAATGCAGAACTTACCGTTTCAATGCAGAATGTATCGTTTCAAAGCAGAACTTAGCGCTTAAATGCAGAACTTACCATTTCAACACAGAACTTTTTGTTTCAATGCAGACCTTAGTGTTTCAATGCAGACCTTAGTGTTTCAAGGCATAACTTAGCCTTTCAATGCAGAAATTAACGTTTCAATGCAGAACTTACAGTTTCAATGCAGAAATTAGTGTTTCAATGGAGAACTCAGCGTTTCAAAGGCGAATTTAGTGTTTCAAAGCAGATCTTAGCGTTTCTATGCAGAACTTAACCTTTCAAATAAGAACTTATTGTTTCAATTTAGACATTAACGTTTCAATGCAGACATTAACGTTTCAATGCAGAACTTAGCGTTTCAATGCTGAACTTAGCGTTTCAATGCAGAATGGACGGTTTCAAAGCAGAGCTTAGTGTTTCAAAGCAGAACTAAGCGTTTCAAATTTGAACTTTTTTTTTCAATTCAGACATTAGCGTTTCAATACAGAACTCAGTGTTTCAATGCAGAACTTAGCTTTTCAAAGCAGGAGTTAATGTTTCAAAGCAGAGCTTAGCGTTTCAATGCAGAAATTAGCTTTCAATGCAGAATGTACCGTTTCAAAGTAGAATTTAGCGTTTCAATGCAGAAATTAGCTTTCAATGTGGAACTAAATGTTTTAATGCAGAACTGACCGTTTCAATGCAGAACTTAGCACTCCAAAGCAGAACTTAGCGTTTCAATGGAGAATGTACCATTTCAAAGCAGAACGAAGTGTTTCAAAGGAGAACGAAGTGTTTCAAAGCAGAACTTAGAGTTTCAATGGAGAAATTAGCGTTTCAATGCAGAATGTACTGTTTCAGAGCAGAAATCAGTGTTTCAAAGCAGAACTTAGCCTTTCAAATTAGAACTTATTGTTGCAATGCAGAAATTATAGATTTAATACAGAACTTCGTGTTTCAATGCAGACCTTAGCGTTTCAATGCAGAATGTACCACTTCAATGCAGAAAGTAGCGTTTCAATGCTGAACTTAGCGTTTCAATGCAGAATGGACGGTTTCAAAGCAGAGCTTAGTGTTTCAAAGCAGAACTAAGCGTTTCAAATTTGAACTTTTTTTTTCAATTCAGACATTAGCGTTTCAATACAGAACTCAGTGTTTCAATGCAGAACTTAGCTTTTCAAAGCAGGAGTTAATGTTTCAAAGCAGAGCTTAGCGTTTCAATGCAGAAATTAGCTTTCAATGCAGAATGTACCGTTTCAAAGTAGAATTTAGCGTTTCAATGCAGAAATTAGCTTTCAATGTGGAACTAAATGTTTTAATGCAGAACTGACCGTTTCAATGCAGAACTTAGCACTCCAAAGCAGAACTTAGCGTTTCAATGGAGAATGTACCATTTCAAAGCAGAACGAAGTGTTTCAAAGGAGAACGAAGTGTTTCAAAGCAGAACTTAGAGTTTCAATGGAGAAATTAGCGTTTCAATGCAGAATGTACTGTTTCAGAGCAGAAATCAGTGTTTCAAAGCAGAACTTAGCCTTTCAAATTAGAACTTATTGTTGCAATGCAGAAATTATAGATTTAATACAGAACTTCGTGTTTCAATGCAGACCTTAGCGTTTCAATGCAGAATGTACCACTTCAATGCAGAAAGTAGCGTTTCAATGCTGAACTTAACTTTTCAATGCAGAACTTATCGTTTTAATTGAGAACTTAGTGTTTCAATGCGTACCTTAGCCTTTCAATGCAGATCTTTACCCTTTCAAAGCAGAACGTAGCGTTTCAAAGCAGAAATAAGCGTTTCAATACAGAACCTACCGTTTCAATTCTGAACTTCGCGTTTCAGTGCATACCTTAACTTTCCAAAGCAGATCTTTACCTTTTCAATGCACAACTAAGCGTTTCAAAGCATAACTACACGCTTCAATGCAGAAATTAGCGTTTCAATGCAGACCTTAGTGTTTCAATCTAGAACTTTCACATTTCAATGCACAGCTTTGAGTTTCAATGCAGAACTTACTGTTTCTATGCAGAACCTAGAGTTTCAATGCAGAATGTACCGTTTCAAAGCAGAGCTTAGTGTTTCAAAGCAGAACTTAGCGTTTCAACACAGAACTTAGCTTTTCAAATTAGAACTTATTGTTTCAATCCCGACATTAGCGTTTCAATACAGATCTTGGTTTTTCAATGCAGAATGTGCTGTTTCAATGCAGAACTTATCGTTTCAATGCAGAACTTACTGTTTCAATGGAGAACTTAGTGTTTCAATGCATACCGTACCCTTTCAATGCAGATCTTTACCGTTTCAAAGCAGAACATAGTGTTTCAAAGCAGAACATAGTGTTTCAAAGCAGAAATAAGCTTTTCAATGCTGACCTTACCCTTTCAATGCAGATCTTTACCGTTTCAATGCACAACTAAGCGTTTCAAAGCAGAACTACACGTTTCAATGCAGAACTTAACGTTTCAATGCATACCGTACCCTTTCAATACAGATCTTTACCGTTTCAAAGCAGAATGTAGTGTTTCTAAGCAGAACGAAGTGTTTCATACAGAACTTACCGTTTCAATGCAGAAATTAACGTTTCAATGCAGATCCTAGCATTTCAATGCAGACCTTAGCGTTTCAATGCAGACCTTAGAGTTTCAAACTACAACTTTCACATTTCAATGCAGAGCTTTGAGTTTCAATACAGTACTTACCGTTTCAATGCAGAATGTACCCTTTCAAAGCAGAACTTAGCGTTTCAACGCAGAAATTAGCGTTTCAATGCAGAAATTAGCTTTCAATTCAGAACTTACCGTTTCAATGCAGAACTTAGCTTTTTAAATTAGAACTTACTGTTCAATGCAGAACTTAGCTTTTCAAAGGAGAACTTATTGTTTCAATGCAGACCTTAGTGTTTCAATGTAGATCTTCAACTTTTCAATGCACAAGTTTGAGTTTCAAAGCAGAAGTAAGAGTTTCAATGCAGAACTTAGCGTTTCAACGCAGAAATTACCATTTCAAGACAGAACTTTTTTCAATGCAGAATTCAATCTAGAATTTTCACATATCAATGCACATTTCAATGAAGAATTTAGCCTTTCAATGCAGATTGTACTGATTCGAGGCAGAGCTTAGCGTTTAAATGCAGAACAGAGCGTTTCAAGTTAGAACTTATTGTTTCAATTCTGACATTAGCGTATCAATACTGACCTTCAATACAGTTTTTCAATGCATAATGTCAGCGCCTTTGTCACTTTCCAGAATACATTGCCAGAGCCCAGCAGAGCACTGGAGCCTTCCACTATGCCCGGCGCTGGATTGGCCTTTCCTAGAGACCACCAGCACTCCTTCTGCCTTCCGCAATACCCGGTGGGCTTGTGTGGGCCCTGCCAGAGCCAGGCAGGTCCACTTGTGCTGAGCTCCCAGTGACAGAACCAGCAGCTGCACTGCCCAGGGGCTGCTCCTGCCCTGACACCTTCTCAGCACCTCTGGCACCAGCAGCTCCTGCACGCACAAGGCTGCTGCTTTGCCTCCAGCACCTCTGCATGCAGAGGTGAGCTCCAAGCACATGAACAAGCCCAATGCCGCCTCCTCACCCATCCACTGCTCCTACAGCTGCGATGGCACCAGCCAACACTGGAACAGGATTGCAAAGTCAAAGAACATGTACCTGGATGCGCAGGGCAGCCATGGGAGATGCAGCCTCCCGAGGGAGGGGTCTCCCCTGCACTGGTTACTGCAGGGCTCTCGCTCCTTAATTTGCCCACGCTCACCGTGTGGTCTCCGTAACAATGGGCAAATCCACAGGGACCGCCACGGCTTTGTGATGGCAGCATCATCCTGCCCATGGCCACTGGGCACCCAGGGGTGCTGCAGGAGTCACCGCGTGGGGAACCAGCCTCTGCCCCCTGCTGCCAGAGACTCAGTCAGTCTCAGTGGGAGACAAACCTCCAGGACCCGCAGCAGCCGCGCTGTGCTCCCCTGCACCTCGCACTCTCGCAGCATCCTTCATCCCGCAACCCCACAATAAAGGTATGGCTCCATTCCATCAAGTGCTTCCTTCTATTTCAGTCCGCATGGAAAACAACTTCAGTCATTGCAAGAAGTGCACAACAAGGTTCTTGTTCTGGAGGTGCAGTAAAGTCAGTGAGGGCCCCAGCTGAGGAGTGTGCCTGGCGATGTCTCCCCGTCTTTCTCAGCATGGAGTTATCCATGAATTTGCCAGGAAAATTCTGAGTAATTTTTCTTCAGTCTAAAATGATTTGATGTGAAAATTCTCAAAATGCATCTTAACTCTGTATCCTGACTGTGCTGCTGTGCTCTGTTCCCATTGCTTCAGGTACAGAAAGGCAACTGCCTTTGCTTCAGAATTGCGACTGAAAGTGGAGAAAGCAGTAGGCAAACGAGCACTGCATTTCAGTTTGGAGTTCAGGTCTGCTTGCATCTGAAGTAGCTGTGGCTTGCTAGGTTTTCATTAGAGCTGCATCCCTGGTTTCTCTCCCAGTGGATTTTAGCTTTCTATTGCAACTGTAATCCAAAGTGCACTGGATCAGCTTGGCACCTGTCCTATTTGCCACCAGCTCTTTGTGATCAATATTGCCTTAAAAAGTGTTTTTCTTGTCTCGGATCAGGATTTCTAGTGTGATTTTCAAGCACTTGGTGGGGTTGGGCACTAAGCTGTGAGAGTGCATCTTTCCGAGATGTTACTTCATGGGATTTCTGACCATCACTGTGAGCAGTTTTCACTGAGAAGTGACCTTAGAGAGCTCTGTATTTATCCGCCACTGTACAAAATAGCTGTGTGAATAGGCTCTCCTCTTGTTTGCCTGCTTTCAGCTTGCCCACTGCCTTGAGTGTCCTGTTTCTGGGCAGACCTGGCTCCTGACCTGCCAGCTCCTGACTGCTCAGAGGTTTTATCCTGCCTCCTCCCTGGCTCCCCATGCTGGCTGCCATGGGCTATGCTTGAGGAAAAACACTGCTGTAAGTGAGCTGTCTGGAATGAGGAAGAACACATGAGGGAAGAGAGGCTTAAATGGTAAAGCTGATTCTGGTCATCTTGTTTGTGGAAAAAGGAAGTACAAATACATTGCTGGAAGTGGCCCGTTCCATCTCTCCAGTGTGTTGGCAATGATGCCGAGAGCATCCTTTCTCAACGTGACACAAAGAGCTGCCGCTGGTCCCAGCATCTGCATCAGTAGGCAGCTCTGAAGGGGCCCTGCAGCAGTGTGGGGGCTGCCTCTGGTTCTTTTTTATAATGGACGACCATATCCCTTTCATTATTTTATAGACAGAGAAGCTGTATAATGATTAGTATTTTTTTCTGGTGTATCTGCTGTTATGGTTCTTACATCTGATAGTAAATATCATGCCTAATGAAAAAGAGTCTTTGAAACAGATGGTCCACTTGTCTTGCACAGGCACGCTCTACTTGCGCTGTTGAACATGCATCCCCAGCTCTCCCAGTCGTTACTCTTAATCCAACATAAAGTCCAGGAGTTCTTCCTCTCCAGAATTGGGCAGTCTCCTGTTTCCAGGTTGTCCCAGTGCTCTGTGGAAAGGCTCCTGGCTGTGTGTTTTCTGTGCAGGGGTCCAGCAGACTCCGTGCTTCATCACGGAGTCGTGTCCTGCACTGAGGTGACTCTTAGTTCCTGTTGTAGCTCAAGCACAGGCCCTCGCTAATGGCTGCAGTCGCTGTGAGTGCTGGGTTTCGTACATAGGTTTTTTTTGCAGGGGATTGTCTCTTCTGTGAAACACTTGTGTGGGATTTCTATAGTTAAAAAAAATACACAATTGCTTTGTTTTCCCCCTCTGCTTGCCTGTGATGAGCAGGAAGGAGAAGAACACCTGGCAGGGACAGGTAAAGAAGAGAAAGGGGAAGAAACAGACCCAGAAAAGCAGTATGGAAGATGCCAGTGAAGAGCAGGGAGAAGAGAAGCAGCAGTCTCCAGCAGGTCAGGTAAGAAAGTGCCCCTCCCAGAGCAGAGTCCCAAAATAATGAAGAAGGCGAGAAGTTGGAGTCTCGGGTGAGCATCCTGCTGAGGATTGGATTTTGGTGTCTGAGAAGTCGAAAGGCGAGAAACAGTCTCTAGGTTCAGGCAGGCCTCGGTCAGACACAGCAGTGAAGCAGCTATTTATTTTAACATTTGTGCAAAAATGGGTGTCTTGGCAAGCAGGCACACACAGCAAAGGCCAAACTTAGATTTGTATTTTCTATCCAATCCACAAATTCCCTCGTTTCCTCACTGCTTGGAGACTCCAAGGTTTATAGCCTATCCGACATATATTATTTATGTGCTAACTGTCCCGCCTCTGGTTACATCTCCCCTTACTTGATTTCATAGGCCCCTTCCTCTTATTTCTATATTTCCCTCCTTTTAGGGTTCAGTTTCAGATTTTTTGCTTGAATTCTCCAGTGAGTGAGAAGGATTTGAAGTGTGGGGGAAAGGGCAAAGTGCAGGGATGGAAGTCAAGAAAAAGCCATCTCTTACATTGTGCATGGTGCAGGTGGAAACGACTTGGAGAAGAACTGCTTCAAAGTGGAGAAAAGAAGTTTAAAAGTTCAATATAAACCTCTTCTCATTCAGTACCATGGTTGTGGCTAGTCGGTAGAATACACAAGTTGCCATGTGCAGACCTAATAACTGAAAAATGGGAAAGTTGCCAAGTGAGAGGTCAGGAAACTTTTTAATTCCCAAAGCGAGAGTTTGTTTCTGTTCATAGAGCAAATGGAATCCATTAGATTCAGTCACAACTTGTGTGTCTCTGTCCCACCCCCAGTTAATCCCGTGAATTTCAATACCATTGAAAAGTTGTCGTCACTCAGATTTGTCTACATAGTTGACTCGTCTTTCTCCTTTTGATAGCCATCATGTTTTAAGCCCGTATTTTGGATACAAGCCAGATACACATGCCCTGAAGGTAAAAAGTGAACTGGTTTGCTTTCTTCCTGATTCGTCCATCTCGTAGTTCACTTTAGTTTGGTTTATGTTTTGGTATTTCATTAGGAACTTTAGAAATCAATACTCTTCAGTGGTGATCAACAGAGATTAAATGGTACATTAGAAGTGATACATATTCAGGCTGGTCTGCTTCAACTAGTAACTGTATACACTTAGGTAACATGCCAAAAGATGATGTATATGTTTGCAGCTTGGGTGCACGGCGACCCCAGGAGAGTGATTTATCCAACAGGCAGCTAGTCGTAGTTTAAACCAATCCACAGAGCCCGTCTACTCACCCCCCCCCCGACCCTCCCCATTCCCGGAGGGATGGGGAGGAGAATCAGGAAAATGTAACTCCCACAGGTTGAGATAAGAACAGCCCAGTAACTAAGGTATAACGCAAATCACTACTGCTACCACCAATGATAATATTGATAAGAGAAAATAACAAGAGAATACGATACCACCGCCGAACGAGTTCGACCCCCCGAAGAGAGAGTGTGCCCTTCTGAGTAACTCCCAGTTACCTCCCTGGGCATGACGTGCTGTGGTATGGAATACCTCCCTGGCCAGTCTGGATCAGGTGTCCCATCTCCGCTTCCTTCTTGCCCTGCCTCGTCCCCAGCAGAGCATGAGACTCACAAAGTCCTTGGCCAGAATAAACACTACTTAACAACAACTGAAAATCGGTGTTATCAGCTCTCTGCCCAGGCTGGAAGTCAAAACACAGAGCTTGCACCAGTTACTAAGAAGGAGCAAAACGGCTCCTGGTAAACCCAGGACACAGCTACGGGCAGCTCTGCAGTCAGAAAGATACCCCCAGTGAGTGAGTGCATTTGAATCCAACATCTCTGGTGCCTGCTGTCCAGCAGCAGAGTGAGTAGAGCATGGGTTAGGGTTCAGTGCCTCAGCCACATTCTCATCTCCAAAGTCTGAACCCCAGAGTCTAAGCCATAGATTGTCAGCAACAATCTCGGCACCAGAGTCTCAGCTTCAGAGTATCAGCCAGTAGGGTAAGCATTAGGGTTAGGAGTGCCTTACATCTAATACATCTATTAACCCATGTTGTGTTAGGGTTAGGGTTTGGGTTAGGGCTGCCTTACATCTATTATATCTATTAACCCGTGTTAGGTTAGGGATAGGGCTCCCTTACATCCATTACATCTATAAACCCATGTTGGGTTAGGGTTAGGGATAGCGATAGGTGTTAGAATCAGGATTTTAGTTAGGTTTAGGGTATGGGGTTACTGTTAAGGTTAGGGGTTAGGGATAGTGTTAGGGTTGAGATCGGGTGGTGGAGTCACGCTTGTGGTTCTGGCCAACCCTATGTGGCCAGAGTTAGGGTTAGGCTTAGGTTTAGTGTTAGGGGTTAGGATTAGCGTTAGGGTTACGGTTACAGTTAGGGATTAGGATTAGGGTTAGGTTTAGGGTTACACTTAGGATTAGTGTTAGGGGTTAGGGTTAGGTGTTAGGGTTAGGGCTATGGTTAGGGTTGGTGTTAAGAGTTACGGCTAATATTAGGGTAGAGGTTAGGGTTAGCTGTTATGGTTAGGGTTGACCCCAGGTTGCAGAATCACATTCGTGGTGGTGGCTAATCCAAAGTGGGCAGAAATAGGGGTAGTGTTAGGGTTACGGTTAGGGTTAAGGTGAGTGGGAGGGTTAATGTTAGGTTTAGCGTGTGGGTGAGGGTGTGGGTTATGGTTTGGGGTAGGGTGAGGCTTACGGTTAGCTTTAGCATGAGGGTTTGGGTTAGGTTTCAGGTTTGGGTTAGGTTACTGTGTGGTTTGCTGTTAGGTTTAGATGTATTATTTGGGCTAGGGGTTAGTTTTAGGGTTAGGATTAGGGCTAATGGATGGAGTTAGGGTTAGGATTAGTGGTTAAGGTCAGAGTTATGGCTATGGTTAGGGTTAGATTATTGTTGAGTGTTCGCGTTAGGAGTCAGGGTTAGGGGGTTAGGGTTTAGGGTTAAGGTTTGGGCTAGGGTTTAGGGCTCCATTACATATATTCGGGTTAGAGTTAGGGATTATGGTTCAGAGTCTCAGCCAGTCTCATCCCCAAAGTCTGAATCTGAGAGTCTTAGCAATGGTCTTAGGAACAGTCTCAGCACAAGAGTCTCAGCTGCAGTGCATCAGTCAGTCTCATCTCAGAGTATAAGTCCTGGAGTCTTAGCCACAGTCTGAGCCGCAGAGTCTAAGCTGCAGTCTATTCCCCTAATTCTGTATCCCAGAGTCTTAGCCACAGAATCTCAGCTGCAGGCTCATCCCCAAAGTCTGAATACCAGAGTCTTAGCTAAAGAGTCTCAGCCACAGTCTGAATTCCAGTCTTCTCCACAGTCTCAGTCCCAGAGTGTGAATTGCATAGTTTTAGCCATGGAGTGTCAGCAACAGTCTCAGCCACAGAGCCTGAGTCCAACAGTATCAGCTCCAAAATCTGAGGCCCAGAGTCTCAAGTCACAATCACCCACAGAGTTTCAGCCACAGTTTCAGCCATAGTCTTAGCCACAGAGTCTGACTCCTAGATTCTCAGCCCCTAAGTATCAGTCCCCGAGCCTCAACCCCAAAGTCTGAATCTCCGAGTCCCACCCATCTGAGCCAGAGAAAAAGCTACAGAAAATCAAAGTCAAGGAGCACCCGTGGAGGAAACGGTGAGAAGTTACAGAACAGGCAGGACACTCACCAAACAACCAGGGAGCAGCCACAGAACCAGAGCCAGGTAATACAAAGACCCAGCTGTGGCTTATCAGGGTGCTTTTATCCCAGGTGGTGGTTTGCTACTCACCTGCCCCAGCCCATTGAGGGAGGAGCTGTGGGTGGGGCTTGTGGTATATGAGGCACAGCCTTTCCTCAGGGTGCTCATTTGTGGTTCAGCTTTCATCTGGGTAAGTTCTCTGGTGTTAGCTCTGGTTTTCTGGCCTTAGAGCTTTGTGGTTTGTTTCAGGTGGGTTTTTTGGGGGTGGGTTTGAAATGGTCTTGTTTCAGTAAAGACCTTCAGGTCATGTTAGGGCTTACTAGTGTATGCATTAGTAAGTACCTTTATGTAGAGGTTTTTTTAGGTGTTATATTTATAAGCAGTGGTGGTGAGGCAAGAAGAACCCCACAGCTGCTCTCAGGGGGAGGAGTCAAGGCAAAGGTAATTTTGCTTGATGTCCTGGTTAACTGTGTATCGTTCCCGTTCTCTTTTGCAGATGAAGGAAAGGTATATGGCTAGAGAAGGAATGTACTGGTGAGCCAAAAAGGGTTTGTCTCAAGTGTGGCTTTGGACCTCTGCCATTGTAAAAAGTGAGTTAAAAGAAGGGGTCCGGAGAGGGGCAGGAAGGAGTCGTAAGGTCGGTGGGGGAGTGAGCCTGTTAAAGAGGCGGTGTCTTTGGGTAGGTAAAGGGAGCAGGTTATTATTCAGTTTGAGCTTTTATCGCTTTGTAAGTCTAAAGCACAGCTGGGGGTTGTGCCGCAGAGTCTCAAGTTCAGTAGTCTCTCGGGACATAGCTCCAGGTTGTTTTTACAGCTCTGTTCTTTCAATGTATATTTTCCCAGAGCTGACTCTGTCCAGCCATCTTGACAGTTAAAGTGAGAGGCCATTAACCGGCTGAAGCAGCAGCTCAGTGCAAAATAGTTTTTAGTATTTAAGCATTTTTTTATTTGCATTTTTCTGGCGATTTGCAGGCAGGACAGAGCAGGTGGAAACGTCAAAGGGTGACGTAACTCAGCTGCGGGAGGGCTTAGCATGGAGAAGGCCGACATTTCAAGCACTGTGTCGGCACACATCCGTTTCTATTTATTTTTCAGGTTTTACATCGGAATCGGGAGAGGTGAAGCCGCACAGTTAGAGGGGATGTACGAAGCTAAGAGGATTTTACACCAGGCTGGCGATTGACACCATAGCCCAATACGATGGAGGGGTTCATGGTCTTTCCTGCAGCTGCTGTGCAGTCGCCTTTGGAGTCGGATGAGTACTTGCAGGGAGTCGGGGAGGTAAAGAGAATGACTGCAGGGTCAGTCTGGACTGCAGGACCAGAGCGACAGTCACTCGTCTCTACTCTCTTAGGTCTTGCAAGGGAGGGGATCCCCGGAGCACCTTTTGGAAACTTTTTCGGGACCGTGACATGGGAGCTCCAAACCATGAAGCTCGCTTGAGACCCACGCCACTATGGAACCTGAATAGATAGACTCCTTTTTGGAGCTGGAGGGCAGGAGATGAGGTCAGGATGGCAGGAAAGGGCTTGAAAGGTAGCACGGAGGAGAGGGAAAGGGAGGGTGTTTCATCACAACAATTACAGTTTCAGAGTCGGGTTCACAGCCGGACCGTCACAGCAGTTTCGGCGGTTGGTGTTGGAATCGCACAGTTACGTCAGACTTTGTTCTGGGGCTCTGCGGGAGCCTCACTGTCTCTGTCCAATCGACCCACTGGCGATCGAGACAGACGGAGCATTCCATCTTGGGAGTGGTCTTCCACGAGAGACTTTGTCTTTTTGGTGTCACAGAGTCTATGGTGTTCTCTTTGCATGTGTGTGTATATGTGTTTGCTTAGGAAATGTTGTGACCATGGCATGTAGTTGTGGGAGGTGGCAGGGAGCTGGAGGGCGATGCATTCGGTGTAAGCTTAGTGCTTTACTTGTGTGTGGGGAGTGTGTTGTAGACTGAAAGAGTTCTTTTTGGATTTTTAGGGAAAAAAAAAAAAACAAACCAGCCGGGGGAGGGGTTTTTTCCTCCCCCGGCTGGGTTTTTTTTCTTGGGTCCCGGCCGGTCAGAGAGGCGATGTTCATCGCCTATGTTCAGGCGCAGGCCGGTGCGGGACGGGATTTTCTCAGGCAGGGCATTTTCAGTGTTCTTAGGAACATAGTTCCTGAGGAGTTCTGAAGTCAGGTTGGGGCTGTTGTCATTCATTAGGGACGAAATTCTGAGTGTTGGTGTGGCAGTCTAAACTAAATGCAAGGTCGATGTTAATGGGATTGGTTGTAGAATGGTAGTGTGGGTTTTAGAGTGTTGCTATTAGTATTAGAAAGCTGGTGTCAGTATGAGAATTTTGGTGTCGGTATTAGAATGCGGTCTTAGTCTCAGAAGGCCGGTCTTAGTCTTAGAATGGAGAAATTAGTCTCAAAAGGTGAACTTAGAGTACCAGTGTTAGTCTCAGAATGGTGAACATAGTCTTGAATGCTGGTTTACTCTCAGCATGGTGAACTTAGTCTCTGAATGGTGAAGTTACTTTCCTAATGCTGGTCTTAGTCTCTGAAAGGGGAACTTAGTTTCAGAGTCCTGAACATAGTGTCTGAGTGGAGAACCGTCTCTCAGAAAGATGGTCTTGGTTTCTGAATAGAAAAATTACTTTCTGAATGATGGTCTTAGTGAATAGAGAAGCTAGTGTTTCAAAGGAGAACTCTGACTGGACAACATAGTCTGAATGGAGAACTTAATGTTTCAATGGAGAAGTTGGTTTTTTGAGTGGAGAACTTGCCCTTGGACTGGAGATCTTAGGGCTCCACTGCAGATCTTGAGGCTGCAGGGTGGGGCCTCCTCGGGGCTGCAGTGCTGGGCATCCTTAGAGCTGCAGTGCAGGGCCTACTTAGGGCTGCCTTGCCCGCCTTTCTTAGGGCTGCCTTGCCCGCCTTTCTTAGGGCTGCCTTGCCCGCCTTTCTTAGGGCTCTAGTGCCAGGCCTCTTAGTGCAGCCCTAATTAAGGTGGGCAGTGCAGCCCTAAGTAAGGTGAGCACTGCAGCCCTAAGTAAGGTGGGCACTGCAGCCCTAAGTATGGAAGGAACTGCAGCCCTAAGGAGGCCCATCACTGCAGCGCTAAGTAAGGTGGGCACTGCAGCCCTAAGTATGGTGGGCACTGCAGCCCTAGGAAAATCAAAGCCAAGGAGCACCCGTGGAGGAAACGGTGAGAAGTTTCAGAACAGGCAGAACACTCACCAAACAACCAGGGAGCAGCCACAGAACCAGAGCCAGGTAATACAAAGACCCAGCTGTGGCTTATCAGGGTGCTTTTATCCCAGGTGGTGGTTTGCTACTCACCTGCCCCAGCCCATTGAGGGAGGAGCTGTGGGTGGGGCTTGTGGTATATGAGGCACAGCCTTTCCTCAGGGTGCTCATTTGTGGTTCAGCTTTCATCTGGGTAAGTTCTCTGGTGTTAGCTCTGGTTTTCTGGCCTTAGAGCTTTGTGGTTTGTTTCAGGTGGGTTTTTTGGGGTTGGGTTTGAAATGGTCTTGTTTCAGTAAAGACCTTCAGGTCATGTTAGGGCTTACTAGTGTATGCATTAGTAAGTACCTTTATGTAGAGGTTTTTTTAGGTGTTATATTTATAAGCAGTGGTGGTGAGGCAAGAAGAACCCCACAGCTGCTCTCAGGGGGAGGAGTCAAGGCAAAGGTAATTTTGCTTGATGTCCTGGTTAACTGTATATCGTTCCCGTTCTCTTTTGCAGATGAAGGAAAGGTATATGGCTAGAGAAGGAATGTACTGGTGAGCCAAAAAGGGTTTGTCTCAAGTGTGGCTTTGGACCTCTGCCATTGTAAAAAGTGAGTTAAAAGAAGGGGTCCGGAGAGGGGCAGGAAGGAGTCGTAAGGTCGGTGGGGGAGTGAGCCTGTTAAAGAGGCGGTGTCTTTGGGTAGGTAAAGGGAGCAGGTTATTATTCAGTTTGAGCTTTTATCGCTTTGTAAGTCTAAAGCACAGCTGGGGGTTGTGCCGCAGAGTCTCAAGTTCAGTAGTCTCTCGGGACATAGCTCCAGGTTGTTTTTACAGCTCTGTTCTTTCAATGTATATTTTCCCAGAGCTGACTCTGTCCAGCCATCTTGACAGTTAAAGTGAGAGGCCATTAACCGGCTGAAGCAGCAGCTCAGTGCAAAATAGTTTTTAGTATTTAAGCATTTTTTTATTTGCATTTTTCTGGCGATTTGCAGGCAGGACAGAGCAGGTGGAAACGTCAAAGGGTGACGTAACTCAGCTGCGGGAGGGCTTAGCATGGAGAAGGCCGACATTTCAAGCACTGTGTCGGCACACATCCGTTTCTATTTATTTTTCAGGTTTTACATCGGAATCGGGAGAGGTGAAGCCGCACAGTTAGAGGGGATGTACGAAGCTAAGAGGATTTTACACCAGGCTGGCGATTGACACCATAGCCCAATACGATGGAGGGGTTCATGGTCTTTCCTGCAGCTGCTGTGCAGTCGCCTTTGGAGTCGGATGAGTACTTGCAGGGAGTCGGGGAGGTAAAGAGAATGACTGCAGGGTCAGTCTGGACTGCAGGACCAGAGCGACAGTCACTCGTCTCTACTCTCTTAGGTCTTGCAAGGGAGGGGATCCCCGGAGCACCTTTTGGAAACTTTTTCGGGACCGTGACATGGGAGCTCCAAACCATGAAGCTCGCTTGAGACCCACGCCACTATGGAACCTGAATAGATAGACTCCTTTTTGGAGCTGGAGGGCAGGAGATGAGGTCAGGATGGCAGGAAAGGGCTTGAAAGGTAGCACGGAGGAGAGGGAAAGGGAGGGTGTTTCATCACAACAATTACAGTTTCAGAGTCGGGTTCACAGCCGGACCGTCACAGCAGTTTCGGCGGTTGGTGTTGGAATCGCACAGTTACGTCAGACTTTGTTCTGGGGCTCTGCGGGAGCCTCACTGTCTCTGTCCAATCGACCCACTGGCGATCGAGACAGACGGAGCATTCCATCTTGGGAGTGGTCTTCCACGAGAGACTTTGTCTTTTTGGTGTCACAGAGTCTATGGTGTTCTCTTTGCATGTGTGTGTATATGTGTTTGCTTAGGAAATGTTGTGACCATGGCATGTAGTTGTGGGAGGTGGCAGGGAGCTGGAGGGCGATGCATTCGGTGTAAGCTTAGTGCTTTACTTGTGTGTGGGGAGTGTGTTGTAGACTGAAAGAGTTCTTTTTGGATTTTTAGGGAAAAAAAAAAAAACAAACCAGCCGGGGGAGGGGTTTTTTCCTCCCCCGGCTGGGTTTTTTTTCTTGGGTCCCGGCCGGTCAGAGAGGCGATGTTCATCGCCTATGTTCAGGCGCAGGCCGGTGCGGGACGGGATTTTCTCAGGCAGGGCATTTTCAGTGTTCTTAGGAACATAGTTCCTGAGGAGTTCTGAAGTCAGGTTGGGGCTGTTGTCATTCATTAGGGACGAAATTCTGAGTGTTGGTGTGGCAGTCTAAACTAAATGCAAGGTCGATGTTAATGGGATTGGTTGTAGAATGGTAGTGTGGGTTTTAGAGTGTTGCTATTAGTATTAGAAAGCTGGTGTCAGTATGAGAATTTTGGTGTCGGTATTAGAATGCGGTCTTAGTCTCAGAAGGCCGGTCTTAGTCTTAGAATGGAGAAATTAGTCTCAAAAGGTGAACTTAGAGTACCAGTGTTAGTCTCAGAATGGTGAACATAGTCTTGAATGCTGGTTTACTCTCAGCATGGTGAACTTAGTCTCTGAATGGTGAAGTTACTTTCCTAATGCTGGTCTTAGTCTCTGAAAGGGGAACTTAGTTTCAGAGTCCTGAACATAGTGTCTGAGTGGAGAACCGTCTCTCAGAAAGATGGTCTTGGTTTCTGAATAGAAAAATTACTTTCTGAATGATGGTCTTAGTGAATAGAGAAGCTAGTGTTTCAAAGGAGAACTCTGACTGGACAACATAGTCTGAATGGAGAACTTAATGTTTCAATGGAGAAGTTGGTTTTTTGAGTGGAGAACTTGCCCTTGGACTGGAGATCTTAGGGCTCCACTGCAGATCTTGGGGCTGCAGGGTGGGGCCTCCTCGGGGCTGCAGTGCTGGGCATCCTTAGAGCTGCAGTGCAGGGCCTACTTAGGGCTGCCTTGCCCGCCTTTCTTAGGGCTGCCTTGCCCGCCTTTCTTAGGGCTGCCTTGCCCGCCTTTCTTAGGGCTGCCTTGCCCGCCTTTCTTAGGGCTGCCTTGCCCGCCTTTCTTAGGGCTCTAGTGCCAGGCCTCTTAGTGCAGCCCTAATTAAGGTGGGCAGTGCAGCCCTAAGTAAGGTGGGCACTGCAGCCCTAAGTATGGAAGGAACTGCAGCCCTAAGGAGGCCCATCACTGCAGCGCTAAGTAAGGTGGGCACTGCAGCCCTAAGTATGGTGGGCACTGCAGCCCTAGGAAAATCAAAGCCAAGGAGCACCCGTGGAGGAAACGGTGAGAAGTTTCAGAACAGGCAGAACACTCACCAAACAACCAGGGAGCAGCCACAGAACCAGAGCCAGGTAATACAAAGACCCAGCTGTGGCTTATCAGGGTGCTTTTATCCCAGGTGGTGGTTTGCTACTCACCTGCCCCAGCCCATTGAGGGAGGAGCTGTGGGTGGGGCTTGTGGTATATGAGGCACAGCCTTTCCTCAGGGTGCTCATTTGTGGTTCAGCTTTCATCTGGGTAAGTTCTCTGGTGTTAGCTCTGGTTTTCTGGCCTTAGAGCTTTGTGGTTTGTTTCAGGTGGGTTTTTTGGGGTTGGGTTTGAAATGGTCTTGTTTCAGTAAAGACCTTCAGGTCATGTTAGGGCTTACTAGTGTATGCATTAGTAAGTACCTTTATGTAGAGGTTTTTTTAGGTGTTATATTTATAAGCAGTGGTGGTGAGGCAAGAAGAACCCCACAGCTGCTCTCAGGGGGAGGAGTCAAGGCAAAGGTAATTTTGCTTGATGTCCTGGTTAACTGTATATCGTTCCCGTTCTCTTTTGCAGATGAAGGAAAGGTATATGGCTAGAGAAGGAATGTACTGGTGAGCCAAAAAGGGTTTGTCTCAAGTGTGGCTTTGGACCTCTGCCATTGTAAAAAGTGAGTTAAAAGAAGGGGTCCGGAGAGGGGCAGGAAGGAGTCGTAAGGTCGGTGGGGGAGTGAGCCTGTTAAAGAGGCGGTGTCTTTGGGTAGGTAAAGGGAGCAGGTTATTATTCAGTTTGAGCTTTTATCGCTTTGTAAGTCTAAAGCACAGCTGGGGGTTGTGCCGCAGAGTCTCAAGTTCAGTAGTCTCTCGGGACATAGCTCCAGGTTGTTTTTACAGCTCTGTTCTTTCAATGTATATTTTCCCAGAGCTGACTCTGTCCAGCCATCTTGACAGTTAAAGTGAGAGGCCATTAACCGGCTGAAGCAGCAGCTCAGTGCAAAATAGTTTTTAGTATTTAAGCATTTTTTTATTTGCATTTTTCTGGCGATTTGCAGGCAGGACAGAGCAGGTGGAAACGTCAAAGGGTGACGTAACTCAGCTGCGGGAGGGCTTAGCATGGAGAAGGCCGACATTTCAAGCACTGTGTCGGCACACATCCGTTTCTATTTATTTTTCAGGTTTTACATCGGAATCGGGAGAGGTGAAGCCGCACAGTTAGAGGGGATGTACGAAGCTAAGAGGATTTTACACCAGGCTGGCGATTGACACCATAGCCCAATACGATGGAGGGGTTCATGGTCTTTCCTGCAGCTGCTGTGCAGTCGCCTTTGGAGTCGGATGAGTACTTGCAGGGAGTCGGGGAGGTAAAGAGAATGACTGCAGGGTCAGTCTGGACTGCAGGACCAGAGCGACAGTCACTCGTCTCTACTCTCTTAGGTCTTGCAAGGGAGGGGATCCCCGGAGCACCTTTTGGAAACTTTTTCGGGACCGTGACATGGGAGCTCCAAACCATGAAGCTCGCTTGAGACCCACGCCACTATGGAACCTGAATAGATAGACTCCTTTTTGGAGCTGGAGGGCAGGAGATGAGGTCAGGATGGCAGGAAAGGGCTTGAAAGGTAGCACGGAGGAGAGGGAAAGGGAGGGTGTTTCATCACAACAATTACAGTTTCAGAGTCGGGTTCACAGCCGGACCGTCACAGCAGTTTCGGCGGTTGGTGTTGGAATCGCACAGTTACGTCAGACTTTGTTCTGGGGCTCTGCGGGAGCCTCACTGTCTCTGTCCAATCGACCCACTGGCGATCGAGACAGACGGAGCATTCCATCTTGGGAGTGGTCTTCCACGAGAGACTTTGTCTTTTTGGTGTCACAGAGTCTATGGTGTTCTCTTTGCATGTGTGTGTATATGTGTTTGCTTAGGAAATGTTGTGACCATGGCATGTAGTTGTGGGAGGTGGCAGGGAGCTGGAGGGCGATGCATTCGGTGTAAGCTTAGTGCTTTACTTGTGTGTGGGGAGTGTGTTGTAGACTGAAAGAGTTCTTTTTGGATTTTTAGGGAAAAAAAAAAAAACAAACCAGCCGGGGGAGGGGTTTTTTCCTCCCCCGGCTGGGTTTTTTTTCTTGGGTCCCGGCCGGTCAGAGAGGCGATGTTCATCGCCTATGTTCAGGCGCAGGCCGGTGCGGGACGGGATTTTCTCAGGCAGGGCATTTTCAGTGTTCTTAGGAACATAGTTCCTGAGGAGTTCTGAAGTCAGGTTGGGGCTGTTGTCATTCATTAGGGACGAAATTCTGAGTGTTGGTGTGGCAGTCTAAACTAAATGCAAGGTCGATGTTAATGGGATTGGTTGTAGAATGGTAGTGTGGGTTTTAGAGTGTTGCTATTAGTATTAGAAAGCTGGTGTCAGTATGAGAATTTTGGTGTCGGTATTAGAATGCGGTCTTAGTCTCAGAAGGCCGGTCTTAGTCTTAGAATGGAGAAATTAGTCTCAAAAGGTGAACTTAGAGTACCAGTGTTAGTCTCAGAATGGTGAACATAGTCTTGAATGCTGGTTTACTCTCAGCATGGTGAACTTAGTCTCTGAATGGTGAAGTTACTTTCCTAATGCTGGTCTTAGTCTCTGAAAGGGGAACTTAGTTTCAGAGTCCTGAACATAGTGTCTGAGTGGAGAACCGTCTCTCAGAAAGATGGTCTTGGTTTCTGAATAGAAAAATTACTTTCTGAATGATGGTCTTAGTGAATAGAGAAGCTAGTGTTTCAAAGGAGAACTCTGACTGGACAACATAGTCTGAATGGAGAACTTAATGTTTCAATGGAGAAGTTGGTTTTTTGAGTGGAGAACTTGCCCTTGGACTGGAGATCTTAGGGCTCCACTGCAGATCTTGGGGCTGCAGGGTGGGGCCTCCTCGGGGCTGCAGTGCTGGGCATCCTTAGAGCTGCAGTGCAGGGCCTACTTAGGGCTGCCTTGCCCGCCTTTCTTAGGGCTCTAGTGCCAGGCCTCTTAGTGCAGCCCTAAGTAAGGTGGGCACTGCAGCCCTAAGTAAGGTGGGCACTGCAGCCCTAAGGAAGTTGGGCACTGCAGCCCTAAGGAAGCCCGGCAATGCAGCTCTAATTAAGGTGAGCACTGCAGCCCTAAGTAAGGTGGGCACTGCAGCCCTAAGTAGGTAGGGCACTGCAGCCCTCAGAAAGTTGGGCGCTGCAGCCTTAAGAAAGTTGGGCACTGCAGCCCTAAGTATGGTAGGCACTGCAGCCCAAGGGAGCCCCATCACCACAGCCCTAAGAAAGGTGGACACTGCAGCCTTAAGAAAGGTGGACACTGCAGCCTTAAGAAAGGTGGACACTGCAGCCTTAAGAAAGGTGGGCACTGCAGCCTTAAGAAAGGTGGACACTGCAGCCTTAAGAAAGGTGGGCACTGCAGCCTTAAGAAAGGTGGGCACCGCAGCCCTAAGGAAGCCCGGCACTGAAGCCCTAAGGAAGCCCAGCACTGAAGCCCTAAAGAAGTTGGCCACTGAAGCCCTTAGTAAAGTTTGGCAATACAGCCGTAAGTAAGGTGGGCACTGCAGCTCTAAGTAGGTTGGACACTGGAGCCTTACGTAAGGTAGGCACTGTAGCTCTAAGGATGCCGGGCACTGCAGCCCTAAGGAGGCCCGGCGCTGCAGCCCGAAGTAAGGCAGGCACTGCAGCCGTAAGTAGGATGGGCACTGCAGCCCTAAGGAGGCCTGGCACTGCAGCAGTGAGGAGGACCGGCACTGCAGCCCTAAGGAAGGTGGGCACTGCAGCCCTAAGGAAGGTGGGCACTGCAGCCCTAAGGAAGGTGGGCACTGCAGCCCTAAGGAAGCCCGGCACTGCAGGCCTAAGAAAGGTGGGCACTGCAGCATTAATTAAGGTGGGCACTGTAGCCCTAAGTAAGGTGGGCACGGCAGCCCTAAGTAAGGTGGGCACGGCAGTCCTGAAGAGGCCTGGCACTGTAGCCCTAAGGAGGCCCAACACTGCATCCCTAAGCAAGGTAGGCACTGCACCCTAAAGTAAGGCAGGCACTGCAACCCTAAGTAAGTTGGGCGCTGCAGCACTAAATAAGTTGGGCACTGCAGCCCTAAGAAAGGTGGGCACTGCAGCCCTAAGTAGGTTGGGCCCAGCAGCCCTAAGTAAGGTGGACATTGTAGCACTAAGGATGCTGGGCACTGCAGTGCCCAACTTACTTAGGGCTGCAGTGCCCACCTTACTTACGGCTGTATTGCCAAACTTTACTAAGGGCTTCAGTGGCCAACTTCTTTAGGGCTTCAGTGCTGGGCTTCCTTAGGGCTTCAGTGCCGGGCTTCCTTAGGGCTGCGGTGCCCACCTTTCTTAAGGCTGCAGTGCCCACCTTTCTTAAGGCTGCAGTGCCCACCTTTCTTAAGGCTGCAGTGTCCACCTTTCTTAAGGCTGCAGTGCCCACCTTTCTTAAGGCTGCAGTGTCCACCTTTCTTAAGGCTGCAGTGTCCACCTTTCTTAAGGCTGCAGTGTCCACCTTTCTTAGGGCTGTGGTGATGGGGCTCCCTTGGGCTGCAGTGCCTACCATACTTAGGGCTGCAGTGCCCAACTTTCTTAAGGCTGCAGCGCCCAACTTTCTGAGGGCTGCAGTGCCCTACCTACTTAGGGCTGCAGTGCCCACCTTACTTAGGGCTGCAGTGCTCACCTTAATTAGAGCTGCATTGCCGGGCTTCCTTAGGGCTGCAGTGCCCACCTTACTTAGGGCTGCAGTGCTCACCTTACTTAGGGCTGCACTGCCCACCTTAATTAGGGCTGCACTAAGAGGCCTGGCACTAGAGCCCTAAGAAAGGCGGGCAAGGCAGCCCTAAGAAAGGCGGGCAAGGCAGCCCTAAGAAAGGCGGGCAAGGCAGCCCTAAGTAGGCCCTGCACTGCAGCTCTAAGGATGCCCAGCACTGCAGCCCCGAGGAGGCCCCACCCTGCAGCCTCAAGATCTGCAGTGGAGCCCTAAGATCTCCAGTCCAAGGGCAAGTTCTCCACTCAAAAAACCAACTTATCCATTGAAACATTAAGTTCTCCATTCAGACTATGTTGTCCAGTCAGAGTTCTCCTTTGAAACACTAGCTTCTCTATTCACTAAGACCATCATTCAGAAAGTAATTTTTCTATTCAGAAACCAAGACCATCTTTCTGAGAGACGGTTCTCCACTCAGACACTATGTTCAGGACTCTGAAACTAAGTTCCCCTTTCAGAGACTAAGACCAGCATTAGGAAAGTAACTTCACCATTCAGAGACTAAGTTCACCATGCTGAGAGTAAACCAGCATTCAAGACTATGTTCACCATTCTGAGACTAACACTGGTACTCTAAGTTCACCTTTTGAGACTAATTTCTCCATTCTAAGACTAAGACCGGCCTTCTGAGACTAAGACCGCATTCTAATACCGACACCAAAATTCTCATACTGACACCAGCTTTCTAATACTAATAGCAACACTCTAAAACCCACACTACCATTCTACAACCAATCCCATTAACATCGACCTTGCATTTAGTTTAGACTGCCACACCAACACTCAGAATTTCGTCCCTAATGAATGACAACAGCCCCAACCTGACTTCAGAACTCCTCAGGAACTATGTTCCTAAGAACACTGAAAATGCCCTGCCTGAGAAAATCCCGTCCCGCACCGGCCTGCGCCTGAACATAGGCGATGAACATCGCCTCTCTGACCGGCCGGGACCCAAGAAAAAAAACCCAGCCGGGGGAGGAAAAAACCCCTCCCCCGGCTGGTTTGTTTTTTTTTTTTTCCCTAAAAATCCAAAAAGAACTCTTTCAGTCTACAACACACTCCCCACACACAAGTAAAGCACTAAGCTTACACCGAATGCATCGCCCTCCAGCTCCCTGCCACCTCCCACAACTACATGCCATGGTCACAACATTTCCTAAGCAAACACATATACACACACATGCAAAGAGAACACCATAGACTCTGTGACACCAAAAAGACAAAGTCTCTCGTGGAAGACCACTCCCAAGATGGAATGCTCCGTCTGTCTCGATCGCCAGTGGGTCGATTGGACAGAGACAGTGAGGCTCCCGCAGAGCCCCAGAACAAAGTCTGACGTAACTGTGCGATTCCAACACCAACCGCCGAAACTGCTGTGACGGTCCGGCTGTGAACCCGACTCTGAAACTGTAATTGTTGTGATGAAACACCCTCCCTTTCCCTCTCCTCCGTGCTACCTTTCAAGCCCTTTCCTGCCATCCTGACCTCATCTCCTGCCCTCCAGCTCCAAAAAGGAGTCTATCTATTCAGGTTCCATAGTGGCGTGGGTCTCAAGCGAGCTTCATGGTTTGGAGCTCCCATGTCACGGTCCCGAAAAAGTTTCCAAAAGGTGCTCCGGGGATCCCCTCCCTTGCAAGACCTAAGAGAGTAGAGACGAGTGACTGTCGCTCTGGTCCTGCAGTCCAGACTGACCCTGCAGTCATTCTCTTTACCTCCCCGACTCCCTGCAAGTACTCATCCGACTCCAAAGGCGACTGCACAGCAGCTGCAGGAAAGACCATGAACCCCTCCATCGTATTGGGCTATGGTGTCAATCGCCAGCCTGGTGTAAAATCCTCTTAGCTTCGTACATCCCCTCTAACTGTGCGGCTTCACCTCTCCCGATTCCGATGTAAAACCTGAAAAATAAATAGAAACGGATGTGTGCCGACACAGTGCTTGAAATGTCGGCCTTCTCCATGCTAAGCCCTCCCGCAGCTGAGTTACGTCACCCTTTGACGTTTCCACCTGCTCTGTCCTGCCTGCAAATCGCCAGAAAAATGCAAATAAAAAAATGCTTAAATACTAAAAACTATTTTGCACTGAGCTGCTGCTTCAGCCGGTTAATGGCCTCTCACTTTAACTGTCAAGATGGCTGGACAGAGTCAGCTCTGGGAAAATATACATTGAAAGAACAGAGCTGTAAAAACAACCTGGAGCTATGTCCCGAGAGACTACTGAACTTGAGACTCTGCGGCACGACCCCCAGCTGTGCTTTAGACTTACAAAGCGATAAAAGCTCAAACTGAATAATAACCTGCTCCCTTTACCTACCCAAAGACACCGCCTCTTTAACAGGCTCACTCCACCACCGACCTTACGACTCCTTCCTGCCCCTCTCCGGACCCCTTCTTTTAACTCACTTTTTACAATGGCAGAGGTCCAAAGCCACACTTGAGACAAACCCTTTTTGGCTCACCAGTACATTCCTTCTCTAGCCATATACCTTTCCTTCATCTGCAAAAGAGAACGGGAACGATATACAGTTAACCAGGACATCAAGCAAAATTACCTTTGCCTTGACTCCTCCCCCTGAGAGCAGCTGTGGGGTTCTTCTTGCCTCACCACCACTGCTTATAAATATAACACCTAAAAAAACCTCTACATAAAGGTACTTACTAATGCATACACTAGTAAGCCCTAACATGACCTGAAGGTCTTTACTGAAACAAGACCATTTCAAACCCAACCCCAAAAAACCCACCTGAAACAAACCACAAAGCTCTAAGGCCAGAAAACCAGAGCTAACACCAGAGAACTTACCCAGATGAAAGCTGAACCACAAATGAGCACCCTGAGGAAAGGCTGTGCCTCATATACCACAAGCCCCACCCACAGCTCCTCCCTCAATGGGCTGGGGCAGGTGAGTAGCAAACCACCACCTGGGATAAAAGCACCCTGATAAGCCACAGCTGGGTCTTTGTATTACCTGGCTCTGGTTCTGTGGCTGCTCCCTGGTTGTTTGGTGAGTGTTCTGCCTGTTCTGAAACTTCTCACCGTTTCCTCCACGGGTGCTCCTTGGCTTTGATTTTCCTAGGGCTGCAGTGCCCACCATACTTAGGGCTGCAGTGCCCACCTTACTTAGCGCTGCAGTGATGGGCCTCCTTAGGGCTGCAGTTCCTTCCATACTTAGGGCTGCAGTGCCCAGCTTACTTAGGGCTGCACTGCCCACCTTAATTAGGGCTGCACTAAGAGGCCTGGCACTAGAGCCCTAAGAAAGGCGGGCAAGACAGCCCTAAGAAAGGCGGGCAAGACAGCCCTAAGAAAGGCGGGCAAGACAGCCCTAAGAAAGGCGGGCAAGGCAGCCCTAAGTAGGCCCTGCACTGCAGCTCTAAGGATGCCCAGCACTGCAGCCCCGAGGAGGCCCCACCCTGCAGCCTCAAGATCTGCAGTGGAGCCCTAAGATCTCCAGTCCAAGGGCAAGTTCTCCACTCAAAAAACCAACTTATCCATTGAAACATTAAGTTCTCCATTCAGACTATGTTGTCCAGTCAGAGTTCTCCTTTGAAACACTAGCTTCTCTATTCACTAAGACCATCATTCAGAAAGTAATTTTTCTATTCAGAAACCAAGACCATCTTTCTGAGAGACGGTTCTCCACTCAGACACTATGTTCAGGACTCTGAAACTAAGTTCCCCTTTCAGAGACTAAGACCAGCATTAGGAAAGTAACTTCACCATTCAGAGACTAAGTTCACCATGCTGAGAGTAAACCAGCATTCAAGACTATGTTCACCATTCTGAGACTAACACTGGTACTCTAAGTTCACCTTTTGAGACTAATTTCTCCATTCTAAGACTAAGACCGGCCTTCTGAGACTAAGACCGCATTCTAATACCGACACCAAAATTCTCATACTGACACCAGCTTTCTAATACTAATAGCAACACTCTAAAACCCACACTACCATTCTACAACCAATCCCATTAACATCGACCTTGCATTTAGTTTAGACTGCCACACCAACACTCAGAATTTCGTCCCTAATGAATGACAACAGCCCCAACCTGACTTCAGAACTCCTCAGGAACTATGTTCCTAAGAACACTGAAAATGCCCTGCCTGAGAAAATCCCGTCCCGCACCGGCCTGCGCCTGAACATAGGCGATGAACATCGCCTCTCTGACCGGCCGGGACCCAAGAAAAAAAACCCAGCCGGGGGAGGAAAAAACCCCTCCCCCGGCTGGTTTGTTTTTTTTTTTTTCCCTAAAAATCCAAAAAGAACTCTTTCAGTCTACAACACACTCCCCACACACAAGTAAAGCACTAAGCTTACACCGAATGCATCGCCCTCCAGCTCCCTGCCACCTCCCACAACTACATGCCATGGTCACAACATTTCCTAAGCAAACACATATACACACACATGCAAAGAGAACACCATAGACTCTGTGACACCAAAAAGACAAAGTCTCTCGTGGAAGACCACTCCCAAGATGGAATGCTCCGTCTGTCTCGATCGCCAGTGGGTCGATTGGACAGAGACAGTGAGGCTCCCGCAGAGCCCCAGAACAAAGTCTGACGTAACTGTGCGATTCCAACACCAACCGCCGAAACTGCTGTGACGGTCCGGCTGTGAACCCGACTCTGAAACTGTAATTGTTGTGATGAAACACCCTCCCTTTCCCTCTCCTCCGTGCTACCTTTCAAGCCCTTTCCTGCCATCCTGACCTCATCTCCTGCCCTCCAGCTCCAAAAAGGAGTCTATCTATTCAGGTTCCATAGTGGCGTGGGTCTCAAGCGAGCTTCATGGTTTGGAGCTCCCATGTCACGGTCCCGAAAAAGTTTCCAAAAGGTGCTCCGGGGATCCCCTCCCTTGCAAGACCTAAGAGAGTAGAGACGAGTGACTGTCGCTCTGGTCCTGCAGTCCAGACTGACCCTGCAGTCATTCTCTTTACCTCCCCGACTCCCTGCAAGTACTCATCCGACTCCAAAGGCGACTGCACAGCAGCTGCAGGAAAGACCATGAACCCCTCCATCGTATTGGGCTATGGTGTCAATCGCCAGCCTGGTGTAAAATCCTCTTAGCTTCGTACATCCCCTCTAACTGTGCGGCTTCACCTCTCCCGATTCCGATGTAAAACCTGAAAAATAAATAGAAACGGATGTGTGCCGACACAGTGCTTGAAATGTCGGCCTTCTCCATGCTAAGCCCTCCCGCAGCTGAGTTACGTCACCCTTTGACGTTTCCACCTGCTCTGTCCTGCCTGCAAATCGCCAGAAAAATGCAAATAAAAAAATGCTTAAATACTAAAAACTATTTTGCACTGAGCTGCTGCTTCAGCCGGTTAATGGCCTCTCACTTTAACTGTCAAGATGGCTGGACAGAGTCAGCTCTGGGAAAATATACATTGAAAGAACAGAGCTGTAAAAACAACCTGGAGCTATGTCCCGAGAGACTACTGAACTTGAGACTCTGCGGCACGACCCCCAGCTGTGCTTTAGACTTACAAAGCGATAAAAGCTCAAACTGAATAATAACCTGCTCCCTTTACCTACCCAAAGACACCGCCTCTTTAACAGGCTCACTCCACCACCGACCTTACGACTCCTTCCTGCCCCTCTCCGGACCCCTTCTTTTAACTCACTTTTTACAATGGCAGAGGTCCAAAGCCACACTTGAGACAAACCCTTTTTGGCTCACCAGTACATTCCTTCTCTAGCCATATACCTTTCCTTCATCTGCAAAAGAGAACGGGAACGATACACAGTTAACCAGGACATCAAGCAAAATTACCTTTGCCTTGACTCCTCCCCCTGAGAGCAGCTGTGGGGTTCTTCTTGCCTCACCACCACTGCTTATAAATATAACACCTAAAAAAACCTCTACATAAAGGTACTTACTAATGCATACACTAGTAAGCCCTAACATGACCTGAAGGTCTTTACTGAAACAAGACCATTTCAAACCCACCCCCAAAAAACCCACCTGAAACAAACCACAAAGCTCTAAGGCCAGAAAACCAGAGCTAACACCAGAGAACTTACCCAGATGAAAACTGAACCACAAATGAGCACCCTGAGGAAAGGCTGTGCCTCATATACCACAAGCCCCACCCACAGCTCCTCCCTCAATGGGCTGGGGCAGGTGAGTAGCAAACCACCACCTGGGATAAAAGCACCCTGATAAGCCACAGCTGGGTCTTTGTATTACCTGGCTCTGGTTCTGTGGCTGCTCCCTGGTTGTTTGGTGAGTGTCCTGCCTGTTCTGTAACTTCTCACCGTTTCCTCCACGGGTGCTCCTTGGCTTTGATTTTCCTAGGGCTGCAGTGCCCACCATACTTAGGGCTGCAGTGCCCACCTTACTTAGCGCTGCAGTGATGGGCCTCCTTAGGGCTGCAGTTCCTTCCATACTTAGGGCTGCAGTGCCCACCTTACTTAGGGCTGCAGTGCTCACCTTACTTAGGGCTGCACTGCCCACCTTAATTAGGGCTGCACTAAGAGGCCTGGCACTAGAGCCCTAAGAAAGGCGGGCAAGGCAGCCCTAAGAAAGGCGGGCAAGGCAGCCCTAAGAAAGGCGGGCAAGGCAGCCCTAAGTAGGCCCTGCACTGCAGCTCTAAGGATGCCCAGCACTGCAGCCCCGAGGAGGCCCCACCCTGCAGCCCCAAGATCTGCAGTGGAGCCCTAAGATCTCCAGTCCAAGGGCAAGTTCTCCACTCAAAAAACCAACTTCTCCATTGAAACATTAAGTTCTCCATTCAGACTATGTTGTCCAGTCAGAGTTCTCCTTTGAAACACTAGCTTCTCTATTCACTAAGACCATCATTCAGAAAGTAATTTTTCTATTCAGAAACCAAGACCATCTTTCTGAGAGACGGTTCTCCACTCAGACACTATGTTCAGGACTCTGAAACTAAGTTCCCCTTTCAGAGACTAAGACCAGCATTAGGAAAGTAACTTCACCATTCAGAGACTAAGTTCACCATGCTGAGAGTAAACCAGCATTCAAGACTATGTTCACCATTCTGAGACTAACACTGGTACTCTAAGTTCACCTTTTGAGACTAATTTCTCCATTCTAAGACTAAGACCGGCCTTCTGAGACTAAGACCGCATTCTAATACCGACACCAAAATTCTCATACTGACACCAGCTTTCTAATACTAATAGCAACACTCTAAAACCCACACTACCATTCTACAACTAATCCCATTAACATTGACCTTGCATTTAGTTTAGACTGCCACACCAACACTCAGAATTTCGTCCCTAATGAATGACAACAGCCCCAACCTGACTTCAGAACTCCTCAGGAACTATGTTCCTAAGAACACTGAAAATGCCCTGCCTGAGAAAATCCCGTCCCGCACCGGCCTGCGCCTGAACATAGGCGATGAACATCGCCTCTCTGACCGGCCGGGACCCAAGAAAAAAAACCCAGCCGGGGGAGGAAAAAACCCCTCCCCCGGCTGGTTTGTTTTTTTTTTTTCCCTAAAAATCCAAAAAGAACTCTTTCAGTCTACAACACACTCCCCACACACAAGTAAAGCACTAAGCTTACACCGAATGCATCGCCCTCCAGCTCCCTGCCACCTCCCACAACTACATGCCATGGTCACAACATTTCCTAAGCAAACACATATACACACACATGCAAAGAGAACACCATAGACTCTGTGACACCAAAAAGACAAAGTCTCTCGTGGAAGACCACTCCCAAGATGGAATGCTCCGTCTGTCTCGATCGCCAGTGGGTCGATTGGACAGAGACAGTGAGGCTCCCGCAGAGCCCCAGAACAAAGTCTGACGTAACTGTGCGATTCCAACACCAACCGCCGAAACTGCTGTGACGGTCCGGCTGTGAACCCGACTCTGAAACTGTAATTGTTGTGATGAAACACCCTCCCTTTCCCTCTCCTCCGTGCTACCTTTCAAGCCCTTTCCTGCCATCCTGACCTCATCTCCTGCCCTCCAGCTCCAAAAAGGAGTCTATCTATTCAGGTTCCATAGTGGCGTGGGTCTCAAGCGAGCTTCATGGTTTGGAGCTCCCATGTCACGGTCCCGAAAAAGTTTCCAAAAGGTGCTCCGGGGATCCCCTCCCTTGCAAGACCTAAGAGAGTAGAGACGAGTGACTGTCGCTCTGGTCCTGCAGTCCAGACTGACCCTGCAGTCATTCTCTTTACCTCCCCGACTCCCTGCAAGTACTCATCCGACTCCAAAGGCGACTGCACAGCAGCTGCAGGAAAGACCATGAACCCCTCCATCGTATTGGGCTATGGTGTCAATCGCCAGCCTGGTGTAAAATCCTCTTAGCTTCGTACATCCCCTCTAACTGTGCGGCTTCACCTCTCCCGATTCCGATGTAAAACCTGAAAAATAAATAGAAACGGATGTGTGCCGACACAGTGCTTGAAATGTCGGCCTTCTCCATGCTAAGCCCTCCCGCAGCTGAGTTACGTCACCCTTTGACGTTTCCACCTGCTCTGTCCTGCCTGCAAATCGCCAGAAAAATGCAAATAAAAAAATGCTTAAATACTAAAAACTATTTTGCACTGAGCTGCTGCTTCAGCCGGTTAATGGCCTCTCACTTTAACTGTCAAGATGGCTGGACAGAGTCAGCTCTGGGAAAATATACATTGAAAGAACAGAGCTGTAAAAACAACCTGGAGCTATGTCCCGAGAGACTACTGAACTTGAGACTCTGCGGCACAACCCCCAGCTGTGCTTTAGACTTACAAAGCGATAAAAGCTCAAACTGAATAATAACCTGCTCCCTTTACCTACCCAAAGACACCGCCTCTTTAACAGGCTCACTCCACCACCGACCTTACGACTCCTTCCTGCCCCTCTCCGGACCCCTTCTTTTAACTCACTTTTTACAATGGCAGAGGTCCAAAGCCACACTTGAGACAAACCCTTTTTGGCTCACCAGTACATTCCTTCTCTAGCCATATACCTTTCCTTCATCTGCAAAAGAGAACGGGAACGATACACAGTTAACCAGGACATCAAGCAAAATTACCTTTGCCTTGACTCCTCCCCCTGAGAGCAGCTGTGGGGTTCTTCTTGCCTCACCACCACTGCTTATAAATATAACACCTAAAAAAACCTCTACATAAAGGTACTTACTAATGCATACACTAGTAAGCCCTAACATGACCTGAAGGTCTTTACTGAAACAAGACCATTTCAAACCCACCCCCAAAAAACCCACCTGAAACAAACCACAAAGCTCTAAGGCCAGAAAACCAGAGCTAACACCAGAGAACTTACCCAGATGAAAGCTGAACCACAAATGAGCACCCTGAGGAAAGGCTGTGCCTCATATACCACAAGCCCCACCCACAGCTCCTCCCTCAATGGGCTGGGGCAGGTGAGTAGCAAACCACCACCTGGGATAAAAGCACCCTGATAAGCCACAGCTGGGTCTTTGTATTACCTGGCTCTGGTTCTGTGGCTGCTCCCTGGTTGTTTGGTGAGTGTCCTGCCTGTTCTGTAACTTCTCACCGTTTCCTCCACGGGTGCTCCTTGGCTTTGATTTTCCTAGGGCTGCAGTGCCCACCATACTTAGGGCTGCAGTGCCCACCTTACTTAGCGCTGCAGTGATGGGCCTCCTTAGGGCTGCAGTTCCTTCCATACTTAGGGCTGCAGTGCCCACCTTACTTAGGGCTGCAGTGCTCACCTTACTTAGGGCTGCACTGCCCACCTTAATTAGGGCTGCAGTACCCAACTTCCTTATGGCTGCAGTGCCCAAATCATTTAGGGCTGCAATGCCCAACTTACTTGGGGCTGCAGTGCCCACCTTACTTAGGGCTGCAGTGCCGGGCCTCCTTAGCGCTGCAGTGCCGGGCTTCCTAAGGGCTGCAGTGCTGGCCTCCTTAAAGCTGCAGTGCCCAACTTACTTAGGGCTGCAGTTCTCACCTTACTTACGGATGCACTGCCCACCTTACTTTGGGCCGCAGAACCGAGCCTCCTTAGGGCTGCAGTGCCCATCTTACTAAGGGCTGCAGTGCCAAACTTCGCTATGGCTGCAGTGCCGGTCCTCCTTAGCACTGCAGTGCCTGGCCTCTTTAGGCCTTGAGTGCCCAACCTACTTAGGGCTGCAGTCGCCAACTTACTTAGGGCTGCAGTGCCAAACTTTACTTAGGGCTGCAGTGCCCAACTTACCTAAGGCTGCAGTGCCCACCTTACTTAGGGCTGCAGTGCCCACCTTACTTAGGGCTGCAGTGCCCACCTTTCTTAAGGCTGCAGTGTTTACCTTTCTTAGGGCTCCTCCTTCTTAGGCACTGCTGTGCCGGGCCTCCTTAGGGCTGCATTGTCCAGCCTACTTCGGGCTGCCGTGCCCACCTTACTTAGGGCTGCAGTGCCCACCTTACTTAGGGCTGCAGTGCCCACCATACTTAGGGCTGCGGTGCCCACCATACTTAGGGCTGCAGTGCCCACCTTACTTAGCGCTGCAGTGATGGGCCTCTGTAGGGCTGCTATTCCTTTCATACTTAGGGCTGCAGTGCCCACCTTACGTAGGGCTGCAGTGCTCACCTTACTTAGGGCTGCACTGCCCACCTTAGTGCTACAGTGCCCAACATACTTAGTGCTGCAGTACAGGCCTCCTTAGGCCTGCAGTGCCGGCCCTTCTTAGGGTTCCTGTCCCGGGGCCTCCTTAGAGCTGCAGTACCCAACTTCCTTATGGCTGCAGTGCCCAAATCATTTAGGGCTGCAATGCCCAACTTACTTAGGGCTGCAGTGCCCACCATACTTAGGGCTGCAGTGCCCACCATACTTAGGGCTGCTGTGCCCACCTTACTTAGCGCTGCAGTGATGGGCCTCCTTAGGGCTGCAGTTCCTTCCATACTTAGGGCTGCAGTGCCCACCTTACTTAGGGCTGCAGTGCCCAACTTTCTTAGGGTTCCAGTGCCGGGCCTCCTTAGGGCTGCAGTGCCTACCATACTTAGGGATGCACTGCCCAACATTTGTAATGCTGCAGTGCCCGCCTAGCTTTGGGCTGCAGTGCCTAGACTTCTTAGGGCTTCAGTGCCACCTTACTTAATGTTGCAGTGCCCACCTAGCTTTGGGCTGCAGTGCCAGGACTTCTTAGGGCTGCAGTGCCAACCTTACTTAGGGCTGCAGTGCCCACCTTACGAAGGACTGCAGTGCACAACTTCTTTAGGGCTGCAGTGCTGGTCGTCCTTAGTGCTGCAGTGCCGGGCTTCCTTGGGGCTGCAGTGCCGGTTCTCCTTAGGGCTGCAGTGTCCACCTTATTTGGGGCTGCACTGTCCACCTCACTTCGGGCTACAGTGCCTGGCCTCCTTAGGGCTGCACTGCCCACGTTGGTGCTACAGTGCCCAACATACTTAGTGCTGCAGTACAGGCCTCCTTAGGCCTGCAGTGCCGGGCCTTCTTAGGGTTCCTGTCCCGGGGCCTCCTTAGAGCTGCAGTACCCAACTTCCTTATGGCTGCAGTGCCCAAATCATTTAGGGCTGCAGTGCCCAACTCACTTAGGGCTGCAGTGCCCACCATACTTAGGGCTGCAGTGCCCACCATACTTAGGGCTGCAGTGCCCACCATCCTTAGGGCTGCGGTTCCCACCATACTTAGGGCTGCAGTGCCCTCCTTATTTAGGGCTACAGTGCCCAACTTCTTTAGGGCTGCAGTGCCAGGCCTCCTTAGGGCTGCAGTGCCGAGCCTCCTTAAGGCTGCAGTGCCCCCCTTACTTAGGGCTGCAGTGCCCCCCTTACTTAGGGCTGCAGTGCACAACTTACTTAGGGCTGCAGTGCCCACCTTACTTAGGACTGCAGTGCCCACCTTTCTTAAAGCTGCAGTGTCCACCTTTCTTAGGGCTCCACCTTCTTAGTCACTGCAGTGCCGGGCCTCCTTAGGGCTGCATTGTCCAGCCTACTTAGGGCTGCGGTGCCCACCTTACTTAGGGCTGCAGTGCCCACCTTACTTCGGGCTGCAGTGCCCAACCTACTTTGGGCTGCAGTGCCCTCCTTATTTAGGGCTGCAGTGCCCAACTTCTTTAGGGCTGCAGTGCCAGGCCTCCTTAGGGCTGCAGTGCCGGGCCTCCTTAAGGCTGCAGTGCCCCCCTTACTTAGGGCTGCAGTGCCCACCATACTTAGGGCTGCGGTGCCCACCATACTTAGGGCTGCAGTGCCCACCTTACTTAGCGCTGCAGTGATGTGCCTCCGTAGGGCTGCTGTTGCTTCCATACTTAGGGCTGCAGTGCCCACCTTACTTAGGTCTGCAGTGCCCACCATACTTAGGGCTGCAGTGCCCACCTTTCTTAGGGCTGCAGTGCCCACCTTACTTAGGGCTGCAGTGCTCACCTTACTTAGGGCTGCACTGCCCACCTTAATTAGGGCTGCAGTACCCAACTTCCTTATGGTTGCAGTGCCCAAATCATTGAGGGCTGCAGTGCCCACCTTACTTAGGGCTTCAGTGCCGGGCCTCCTTAGCGCTGCAGTGCCGGGCCTCCTTAGCGCTGCAGTGCCGGGCTTCCTTAGGGCTGCAGTGCTGGGCCTCCTTAGGGCTTCAGTGTCCAACTTAGTTAGGGTTGCAGTGCCTACCTTGCTTAGGGCTGCAGTGCTCACCTTACTTAGGGCTGCAGTGCCCACCATACTTAGGGCTGCAGTGCCCACCATACTTAGGGCTGCGGTGCCCACCATACTTAGGGCTGCAGTGCCCACCTTACTTAGCGCTGCAGTGATGGGCCTCCGTAGGGCTGCTGTTGCTTCCATACTTAGGGCTGCAGTGCCCACCATACTTAGGGCTGCAGTGCCCACCATACTTAGGGCTGCAGTGCCCACCTTACTTAGGGCTGCAGTGCTCACCTTACTTAGGGCTGCACTGCCCACCTTAATTAGGGCTGCAGTACCCAACTTCCTTATGGCTGCAGTGCCCAAATCATTGAGGGCTGCAATGCCCAACTTACTTAGGGCTGCAGTGCCCGCCTTACTTAGGGGTGCAGTGCTGGGCCTCCTTAGCGCTGCAGTGCCGGGCTTCCTTAGGGCTGCAGTGCTGGGCCTCCTTAGGGTGCCAGTGCCCAACTTTACTTAGGGCTGCAGTGCCCACCATACGTGGGGCTGCAGTGTCCACCTGACTTAGGGCTGCAGTGCCGGGCTTCCTTAGGGCTGCAGTGCCTGGCCTCCTTAAAGCTGCAGTGCCCAACTTACTTAGGGCTGCAGTGCTCACCTTACTTAGGGATGCACTGCCCACCTTACTTTGGGCCGCAGAACCGAGCCTCATTAGGGCTGCAGTGCCCACCTTACTAAGGGCTGCAGTGCCCAACTTCGCTATGGCTGCAGTGCCGGTCCTCCTTAGCACTGCAGTGCCTGGCCTCTTTAGGGCTTGAGTGCCCAACCTACTTAGGGCTGCAGTCCCCAACTTACTTAGGGCTGCAGTGCCAAACTTTACTTAGGGCTGCAGTGCCCAACTTCTTTAGGGCTGCAGTGCTGGGCCTCCTTAGGGCTGCACTGGCAGGTCTCCTTAGGGCTGCATTACTGGGCTTCCTTAGGGCTGCAGTGCCCACCTTACTTAGGGCTGCAGTGCTCACCTTACTTAGGGCTGCAGTGCTCACCTTACTTAGGGCTGCAGTGCCCACCTTACTTAGTGCTACAGTGCCCAACATACTTAGTGCTGCAGTACGGGCCTCCTTAGGCCTGCAGTGCCGGACCTTCTTAGGGTTCCTGTCCCGGGGCCTCCTTAGAGCTGCAGTGTTCACCTTACTTAGGGCTGCAGTGCCCAACTTACTTAGGGCTGCAGTGCAGGGCCTCCTTAGGGCTGCAGTGCCCACCTTACTTAGGGCTGCAGTGCCCAACTTTCTTAGGGCTCCAGTGCCGGGCCTCCTTAGGGCTGCAGTGCCTACCATACTTAGGGATGCACTGCCCAACATTCGTAATGCTGCACTGCCCGCCTAGCTTTGGGCTGCAGTGCCTAGATTACTTAGGGCTTCAGTGCCACTTTACTTAATGTTGCAGTGCCCACCTAGCTTTGGGCTGCAGTGCCAGGACTTCTTAGGGCTGCAGTGCCAACCTTACTTAGGGCTGCAGTGCCCACCTTACGAAGGACTGCTGTGCACAACTTCTTTAGGGCTGCAGTGCTGGTCGTCCTTAGTGCTGCAGTGCCGGGCTTCCTTAGGGCTGCAGTGCCGGTTCTCCTTAGGGCTGCAGTGTCCACCTTATTTGGGGCTGCACTGTCCACCTTATTTGGGGCTGCACTGTCCACCTCACTTCGGGCTACAGTGCCTGGCCTCCTTAGGGCTGCACTGCCCACGTTAGTGCTACAGTGCCCAACATACTTAGTGCTGCAGTACAGGCCTCCTTAGGCCTGCAGTGCCGGGCCTTCTTAGGGTTCCTGTCCCGGGGCCTCCTTAGAGCTGCAGTACCCAACTTCCTTATGGCTGCAGTGCCCAAATCATTTAGGGCTGCAGTGCCCACCATACTTAGGGCTGCAGTGCCCACCATCCTTAGGGCTGCGGTTCCCACCATACTTAGGGCTGCAGTGCCCTCCTTATTTAGGGCTGCAGTGCCCAACTTCTTTAGGGCTGCAGTGCCAGGCCTCCTTAGGGCTGCAGTGCCGGGCCTCCTTAAGGCTGCAGTGCCCCCCTTACTTAGGGCTGCAGTGCCCAACTTACCTAAGGCTGCAGTGCCCACCTTACTTAGGGCTGCAGTGCCCACCTTACTTAGGGCTGCAGTGCCCACCTTTCTTAAGGCTGCAGTGTCCACCTTTCTTAGGGCTCCACCTTCTTAGGCACTGCAGTGCCGGGCCTCCTTAGGGCTGCATTGTCCAGCCTACTTCGGGCTGCCGTGCCCACCTTACTTAGGGCTGCAGTGCCCACCATACTTAGGGCTGCAGTGCCCACCATACTTAGGGCTGCGGTGCCCGCCATACTTAGGGCTGCAGTGCCCACCTTACTTAGCGCTGCAATGATGGGCCTCTGTAGGGCTGCTATTCCTTTCATACTTAGGGCTGCAGTGCCCACCTTACGTAGGGCTGCAGTGCTCACCTTACTTAGTTCTGCACTGCCCACGTTAGTGCTACAGTGCCCAACATACTTAGTGCTGCAGTACAGGCCTCCTTAGGCCTGCAGTGCCGGGCCTTCTTAGGGTTCCTGTCCCGGGGCCTCCTTAGAGCTGCAGTACCCAACTTCCTTATGGCTGCAGTGCCCAAATCATTTAGGGCTGCAATGCCCAACTTACTTAGGGCTGCAGTGCCCACCATACTTAGGGCTGCAGTGCCCACCCTACTTAGGTCTGCAGTGCCCACCATACTTAGGGCTGCTGTGCCCACCTTACTTAGCGCTGCAGTGATGGGCCTCCTTAGGGCTGCAGTTCCTTCCATACTTAGGGCTGCAGTGCCCACCTTACTTAGGGCTGCAGTGCCCAACTTTCTTAGGGCTCCAGTGCCGGGCCTCCTTAGGGCTGCAGTGCCTACCATACATAGGGATGCACTGCCCAACATTTGTAATGCTGCAGTGCCCGCCTAGCTTTGGGCTGCAGTGCCTAGACTTCTTAGGGCTTCAGTGCCACCTTACTTAATGTTGCAGTGCCCACCTAGCTTTGGGCTGCAGTGCCAGGACTTCTTAGGGCTGCAGTGCCAACCTTACTTAGGGCTGCAGTGCCCACCTTACGAAGGACTGCAGTGCACAACTTCTTTAGGGCTGCAGTGCTGGTCGTCCTTAGTGCTGCAGTGCCGGGCTTCCTTAGGGCTGCAGTGCCGGTTCTCCTTAGGGCTGCAGTGTCCACCTTATTTGGGGCTGCACTGTCCACCTCACTTCGGGCTACAGTGCCTGGCCTCCTTAGGGCTGCACTGCCCACGTTAGTGCTACAGTGCCCAACATACTTAGTGCTGCAGTACAGGCCTCCTTAGGCCTGCAGTGCCGGGCCTTCTTAGGGTTCCTGTCCCGGGGCCTCCTTAGAGCTGCAGTACCCAACTTCCGTATGGCTGCAGTGCCCAAATCATTTAGGGCTGCAGTGCCCAACTCACATAGGGCTGCAGTGCCCACCATACTTAGGGCTGCAGTGCCCACCATCCTTAGGGCTGCGGTTCCCACCATACTTAGGGCTGCAGTGCCCTCCTTATTTAGGGCTACAGTGCCCAACTTCTTTAGGGCTGCAGTGCCAGGCCTCCTTAGGGCTGCAGTGCCGAGCCTCCTTAAGGCTGCAGTGCCCCCCTTACTTAGGGCTGCAGTGCCCCCCTTACTTAGGGCTGCAGTGCCCACCTTACTTAGGACTGCAGTGCCCACCTTTCTTAAAGCTGCAGTGTCCACCTTTCTTAGGGCTCCACCTTCTTAGTCACTGCAGTGCCGGGCCTCCTTAGGGCTGCATTGTCCAGCCTACTTAGGGCTGCAGTGCCCACCTTACTTCGGGCTGCAGTGCCCAACCTACTTTGGGCTGCAGTGCCCTCCTTATTTAGGGCTGCAGTGCCCAACTTCTTTAGGGCTGCAGTGCCAGGCCTCCTTAGGGCTGCAGTGCCGGGCCTCCTTAAGGCTGCAGTGCCCCCCTTACTTAGGGCTGCAGTGCCCACCATACTTAGGGCTGCGGTGCCCACCATACTTAGGGCTGCAGTGCCCACCTTACTTAGCGCTGCAGTGATGGGCCTCCGTAGGGCTGCTGTTGCTTCCATACTTAGGGCTGCAGTGCCCACCTTACTTAGGTCTGCAGTGCCCACCATACTTAGGGCTGCAGTGCCCACCTTTCTTAGGGCTGCAGTGCCCACCTTACTTAGGGCTGCAGTGCTCACCTTACTTAGGGCTGCACTGCCCACCTTAATTAGGGCTGCAGTACCCAACTTCCTTATGGCTGCAGTGCCCAAATCATTGAGGGCTGCAATGCCCAACTTACTTAGGGCTGCAGTGCCGGGCTTCCTTAGGGCTGAAGTGCCGGGCCTCCCTAGGGCTGCGCTGCCTACCATACTTAGGGCTGCAGTGCCCACCTTTCTTAGGGCTGCAGTGCCCACCTTTCTTAGTGCTGAAGTGCCCGCCTTGCTTAGGGCTGCAGTACACAACTTACTTATGGCTGCAGAGCCCAAATTTCTTAGGGCTGTAGTAGCCAACTTACTTATGGCTGCAGTGCCCACCTTGATTAGGGCTGCAGTGCCCAACTTTACGTTTGGCTGCATTGCTCACCTCATTTGGGGCTGCAGTGTACATCTCACCTCGGTCTGCAGTGCCTGGCCTCTTTAGGGCTGCAGTGCGTACCATACTTAGGGCTGCAGTGCCGGGCTTCCTTAGGGCTGCAGTGCCGAGCCTCCTTATGGATCCAGTGCCCAACTTTACTTAGGGCTGCAGTGCCCACAATACTTGGGGCTGCACTGTCCACCTGACTTAGTGCTGCAGTGCCGGGCCTCCTTGGGGCTGCAGTGCTGGGCTTCCTTAGGGCTGCAGTGCCCAGGATCCTTAGGGCTACAGTGCCCAACTTACATAAAGCTCCAGTGCCCAACCTACTTAATGCTGCAGTGCCAAACTTTACTTAGGGCTTCAGTGCCCAACTTCTTTAGGGCTGCAGTGCCAGGCCTCCTTAGGGCTGCACTGGCAGGTCTCCTTCGGGCTGCATTACTGGGCTTCCTTAGGGCTGCAGTGCCCACCTTACTTAGGGCTGCAGTGCCCACCATACTTAGGGCTGCAGTGCCTACCATACATAGGGCTGCAGTGCCCACCATACTTAGGGCTGCAGTGCCCACCATACTTAGCTCTGCAGTGACGGGCCTCCGTTGAGCTGCAGTTCCTTCCATACTTAGGGCTGCAGTGCCCACCTTACTTAGCGCTGCAGTGCTCACCTTACTTAGGGCTGCAGTGCTCACCTTACTTAGGGCTGCACTGCCCACCTTACTTAGTGCTACAGTGCCCAACATACTTAGTGCTGCAGTACAGGCCTCCTTAGGCCTGAAGTGCCGGGCCTTCTTAGGGTTCCTGTCCCGGGGCCTCCTTAGAGCTGCAGTGCCCACCTTACTTAGGGCTGCAGTGCCCACCTTACTTAGGGCTGCAGTGCCCAACTTTCTTAGGGCTCCAGTGCCGGGCCTCCTTAGGGCTGCAGTGCTTACCATACTTAGGGATGCACTGCCCAACATTCGTAATGCTGCAGTGCCCGCCTAGCTTTGGGCTGCAGTGCCTAGACTTCTTAGGGCTTCAGTGCCACCTTACTTAATGTTGCAGTGCCCACCTAGCTTTGGGCTGCAGTGCCAGGACTTCTTAGGGCTGCAGTGCCAACCTTACTTAGGGCTGCAGTGCCAACCTTACTTAGGGCTGCAGTGCCCACCTTACGAAAGACTGCAGTGCACAACTTCTTTAGGGTTGCAGTGCTGGTCGTCCTTAGTGCTGCAGTGCCGGGCTTCCTTAGGGCTGCAGTGCCGGTTCTCCTTAGGGCTGCAGTGTCCACCATATTTGGGGCTGCACTGTCCACCTCACTTCGGGCTGCAGTGCCTGGCTTCCTTAGGGCTGCAGTGCCCACATTTCTTAGGGCTGCAGTGCCCACCTTACTTATGGCTGCAGTGCTCACCTTAATTAGGGCTGCACTGCCCACCTTAATTAGGGCTGCAGTACCCAACTTCCTTATGGCTGCAGTGCCCAAATCATTTAGGGCTGCAATGCCCAACTTACTTAGGGCTGCAGTGCACAACTTACTTAGGGCTGCAGTGCCCACCATACTTAGGGCTGCAGTGCCCACCATACTTAGGGCTGCAGTGCCCACCTTACTTAGCGCTGCAGTGATGGGCCTCCGTAGGGCTGCATTTCCTTCCATACTTAGGGCTGCAGTGCCCACCTTACTTAGGGCTGCAGTGCTCACCTTACTTAGGGCTGCACTGCCCACCTTAATTAGGGCTGCAGTACCCAACTTCCTTATGGCTGCAGTGCCCAAATCATTTAGGGCTACAATGCCCACCTTACTTAGGGCTGCAGTGCCCACCTTACTTAGGGCTGCAGTGCCCACCTTACTTAGGGCTGCAGTGCCCACCTTACTTAGGGCTGCAGTGCTCACCTTACTTAGGGCTGCACTGCCCACCTTAATTAGGGCTGCAGTACCCAACTTCCTTAGGCCTGCAGTGCCCAAATCATTTAGGGCTGCAATGCCCAACTTACTTAGGGCTGCAGTGCCCACCTTACTTAGGGCTGCAGTGCCGGGCCTCCTTAGTGCTGCAGTGCCGGGCTTCCTTAGGGCTGCAGTGCTGGGCCTCCTTAGGGAGCCAGTGCCCAGCTTTACTTAGGGCTGCAGTGCCCACCATACGTGGGGCTGCAGTGTCCACCTGACTTAGGGCTGCAGTGCCGGGCTTCCTTAGGGCTGCAGTGCCTGGCCTCCTTAAAGCTGCAGTGCCCAACTTACTTAGGGCTGCAGTTCTCGCCTTACTTAGGGATGCACTGCCCACCTTACTTTGGGCCGCAGAACCGAGCCTCCTTAGGGCTGCAGTGCCCACCTTACTAAGGGCTGCAGTGCCCAACTTCCTTATGGCTGCAGTGCCGGTCCTCCTTAGCACTGCAGTGCCTGGCCTCTTTAGGGCTTGAGTGCCCAACTTACTTAGGGTTGCAGTGCCTACCTTGCTTAGGGCTGCAGTGCTCACCTTACTTAGGGCTGCAGTGCCCACCTTACTAAGGGCTGCAGTGCCCAACTTACTTAGGATTGCAGTTCTGGGCCCCCTTAGGGCTGCAGTGCTTATCATACTTAGGGCTGCAGTGCCCACCTTACTTAGGGCTGCAGTGCTCACCTTAATCAGGGCTGCACTGCCCACCTTAATTAGGGCTGCAGTACACGACTTACTTATGGCTGCATTGCCCCAATTATTTAGGGCTGCAGTGCCGGGCTTCCTTAAGGCTGCAGTGCCGGGTTCTCCTTAGGGATCCAGTGTTCAACTTTACTTAGGGCTGCAGTGCCCACCATACTTGGGGCTGCACTGTCCACCTGACTTAGTGCTGCAGTGCCGGGCCTCCTTGGGGCTGCAGTGCCGGGCCTCCTTAGGGCTGCAGTGCCCAGGATCCTTAGGGCTACAGTGCCCAACTTACATAAGGCTCCAGTGCCCAACCTACATAGGGCTGCATTGCCAAACTTTACTTAGGGCTTCAGTGCCCAACTTTAGGGCTGCAGTGCTGGGCCTCCTTAGGGCTGCACTGGCAGGTCTACTTCGGGCTGCATTACTGGGCTTCCTTAGGGCTGCAGTGCCCACCTTACTTCGCGCTGCAGTGCCCAACCTACTTAGGGCTGCAGTGCCCCCTTATTTAGGGCTGCAGTGCCCAACTTCTTTAGGGCTGCAGTGCCAGGCCTCCTTAGGGCTGCAGTGCCAGGCCTCCTTAGGGCTGCAGTGCCGGGCCTCCTTAAGGCTGCAGTGTCCCCCTTACTTAGGGCTGCAGTGCCCAACTTACTTAAGGCTGCAGTGCCCACCTTACTTAGGGCTGCAGTGCTCAACATACTTAGGGCTGCAGTGCCTACCATACTTAGGGCTGCAGTGCCCACCATACTTAGGGCTGCAGTGCCCACCATACTTAGGGCTGCAGTGCCCGCCTTACTTAGCTCTGCAGTGACGGGCCTCCGTTGGGCTGCAGTTCCTTCCATACTTAGGGCTGCAGTGCTCACCTTACTTAGGGCTGCAGTGCTCGCCTTACTTAGGGCTGCAGTGCCCACCTTACTTAGTGCTACAGTGCCCAACATACTTAGTGCTGCAGTACGGGCCTCCTTAGGCCTGCAGTGCCGGACCTTCTTAGGGTTCCTGTCCGGGGGCCTCCTTAGAGCTGCAGTGTTCACCTTACTTAGGGCTGCAGTGCCCAACTTACTTAGGGCTGCAGTGCCCAACTTTCTTAGGGCTCCAGTGCCGGGCCTCCTTAGGGCTGCAGTGCCTACCATACTTAGGGATGCACTGCCCAACATTCGTAACGCTGCACTGCCCGCCTAGCTTTGGGCTGCAGTGCCTAGATTACTTAGGGCTTCAGTGCCACCTTACTTAATGTTGCAGTGCCCACCTAGCTTTGGGCTGCAGTGCCAGGACTTCTTAGGGCTGCAGTGCCAACCTTACTTAGGGCTGCAGTGCCCACCTTACGAAGGACTGTAGTGCACAACTTCTTTAGGGCTGCAGTGCTGGTCGTCCTTAGTGCTGCAGTGCCGGGCTTCCTTAGGGCTGCAGTGCCGGTTCTCCTTAGGGCTGCAGTGTCCACCTTATTTGGGGCTGCACTGTCCACCTCACTTCGGGCTACAGTGCCTGGCCTCCTTAGGGCTGCACTGCCCACGTTAGTGCTACAGTGCCCAACATACTTAGTGCTGCAGTACAGGCCTCCTTAGGCCTGCAGTGCCGGGCCTTCTTAGGGTTCCTGTCCCGGGGCCTCCTTAGAGCTGCAGTACCCAATTTCCTTATGGCTGCAGTGCCCAAATCATTTAGGGCTGCAGTGCCCAACTCACTTAGGGCTGCAGTGCCCACCATACTTAGGGCTGCAGTGCCCACCATCCTTAGGGCTGCGGTTCCCACCATACTTAGGGCTGCAGTGCCCTCCTTATTTAGGGCTACAGTGCCCAACTTCTTTAGGGCTGCAGTGCCAGGCCTCCTTAGGGCTGCAGTGCCGGGCCTCCTTAAGGCTGCAGTGCCCCCCTTACTTAGGGCTGCAGTGCCCAACTTACCTAAGGCTGCAGTGCCCACCTTACTTAGGGCTGCAGTGCCCACCTTACTTAGGGCTGCAGTGCCCACCTTTCTTAAGGCTGCAGTGTCCACCTTTCTTAGGGCTCCACCTTCTTAGGCACTGCAGTGCCGGGCCTCCTTAGGGCTACATTGTCCAGCCTACTTCGGGCTGCCGTGCCCACCTTACTTAGGGCTGCAGTGCCCACCTTACTTAGCTCTGCAGTGCCCACCATACTTAGGGCTGCAGTGCCCACCATACTTAGGGCTGTAGTGCCCACCTTACTTAGCGCTGCAGTGATGGCCCTCTGTAGGTCTGCTATTCCTTTCATACTTAGGGCTGCAGTGCCCACCTTACTTAGGGCTGCAGTGCTCACCTTACTTAGGGCGGCACTGCCCACCTTAGTGCTACAGTGCCCAACATACTTAGTGCTGCAGTACAGGCCTCCTTAGGCCTGCAGTGCCGGGCCTTCTTAGGGTTCCTGTCTCGGGGCCTCCTTAGAGCTGCAGTGCCCAACTTACTTAGGGCTGCAGTGCCGGGCCTCCTTAGGGATGCAGTGCCCACCTTACTTAGGGCTGCAGTGCCCAACTTACTTAGGGCTCCAGTGCCGGGCCTCCTTAGGGCTGCAGTGCCTACCATACATAGGGATGCACTGCCCAACATATGTAATGCTGCAGTGCCCGCCTAGCTTTGGGCTGCAGTGCCTAGACTTCTTAGGGCTTCAGTGCCACCTTACTTAATGTTGCAGTGCCCACCTAGCTTTGGGCTGCAGTGCCAGGACTTCTTAGGGCTGCAGTGCCAACCTTACTTAGGGCTGCAGTGCCCACCTTACGAAGGACTGCAGTGCACAACTTCTTTAGGGCTGCAGTGCTGGTCGTCCTTAGTGCTGCAGTGCCGGGCTTCCTTGGGGCTGCAGTGCCGGTTCTCCTTAGGGCTGCAGTGTCCACCTTATTTGGGGCTGCACTGTCCACCTCACTTCGGGCTACAGTGCCTGGCCTCCTTAGGGCTGCACTGCCCACGTTAGTGCTACAGTGCCCAACATACTTAGTGCTGCAGTACAGGCCTCCTTAGGCCTGCAGTGCCGGGCCTTCTTAGGGTTCCTGTCTCGGGGCCTCCTTAGAGCTGCAGTACCCAACTTCCTTATGGCTGCAGTGCCCAAATCATTTAGGGCTGCAGTGCCCAACTCACTTAGGGCTGCAATGCCCACCATACTTAGGGCTGCAGTGCCCACCTTACTTAGCGCTGCAGTGATGGGCCTCCTTAGGGCTGCAGTGCCCACCTTACTTAGGGCTGCAGTGCTCACCTTACTTAGGGCTGCACTGCCCACCTTAATTAGGGCTGCAGTACCCAACTTCCTTATGGCTGCAGTGCCCAAATCATTGAGGGCTGCAATGCCCAACTTACTTAGGGCTGCAGTGCCCACCTTACTTAGGGTTGCAGTGCCGGGCCTCCTTAGTGCTGCAGTGCCGGGCTTCCTTAGGGATGCAGTGCCTGGCCTCCTTAGGCCTTGAGTGCCCAACGTATTTAGGGCTGCAGTTGCCAACTTACTTAGGGCTGCAGTACCAAACTTTACTTAGGCCTGCAGTGCCCAACTTCTTTAGGGCTGCAGTGCTGGGCCTCCTTAGGGCTGCACTGGCAGGTCTCCTTAGGGCTGCATTACTGGGCTTCCTTAGGGCTGCAGTGCCCACCTTACTTCGGGCTGCAGTGCCCAACCTACTTTGGGCTGCAGTGCCCTCCTTATTTAGGGCTGCAGTGCCCAACGTCTTTAGGGCTGCAGTGCCAGGCCTCCTTAGGGCTGCAGTGCCGGGCCTCCTAAAGGCTGCAGTGCCCCCCTTACTTAGGGCTGCAGTGCACAACTTACTTAAGGCTGCAGTGCCCACCTTACTTAGGGCTGCAGTGCCCACCTTTCTTAGGGCTGCAGTGTCCACCTTTCTTAGGGCTCCACCTTCTTAGTCACTGCAGTGCCGGGCCTCCTTAGGGCTGCATTGTCCAGCCTACTTAGGGCTGCGGTGCCCACCTTACTTAGGGCTGCAGTGCCCACCTTACTTCGGGCTGCAGTGCCCAACCTACTTTGGGCTGCAGTGCCCTCCTTATTTAGGGCTGCAGTGCCCAACTTCTTTAGGGCTGCAGTGCCAGGCCTCCTTAGGGCTGCAGTGCCGGGCCTCCTTAAGGCTGCAGTGCCTCCCTTACTTAGGGCTGCAGTGCCCACCATACTTAGGGCTGCGGTGCCCACCATACTTAGGGCTGCAGTGCCCAACTTACTTAGCGCTGCAGTGATGGGCCTCCGTAGGGCTGCTGTTGCTTCCATACTTAGGGCTGCAGTGCCCACCTTACTTAGGTCTGCAGTGCCCACCATACTTAGGGCTGCAGTGCCCACCTTTCTTAGGGCTGCAGTGCCCACCTTACTTAGGGCTGCAGTGCTCACCTTACTTAGGGCTGCACTGCCCACCTTAATTAGGGCTGCAGTACCCAACTTCCTTATGGCTGCAGTGCCCAAATCATTGAGGGCTGCAATGCCCAACTTACTTAGGGCTGCAGTGCCCACCTTACTTAGGGCTGCAGTGCCGGGCCTCCTTAGCGCTGCAGTGCCGGGCTTCCTTAGGGCTGCAGTGCTGGGCCTCCTTAGGGAGCCAGTGCCCAGCTTTACTTAGGGCTGCAGTGCCCACCATACGTGGGGCTGCAGTGTCCACCTGACTTAGGGCTGCAGTGCCGGGCTTCCTTAGGGCTGCAGTGCCTGGCCTCCTTAAAGCTGCAGTGCCCAACTTACTTAGGGCTGCAGTGCTCACCTTACTTAGGGATGCACTGCCCACCTTACTTTGGGCCGCAGAACCGAGCCTCATTAGGGCTGCAGTGCCCACCTTACTAAGGGCTGCAGTGCCCAACTTCGCTATGGCTGCAGTGCCGGTCCTCCTTAGCACTGCAGTGCCTGGCCTCTTTAGGGCTTGAGTGCCCAACCTACTTAGGGCTGCAGTCCCCAACTTACTTAGGGCTGCAGTGCCAAACTTTACTTAGGGCTGCAGTGCCCAACTTCTTTAGGGCTGCAGTGCTGGGCCTCCTTAGGGCTGCACTGGCAGGTCTCCTTAGGGCTGCATTACTGGGCTTCCTTAGGGCTGCAGTGCCCACCTTACTTAGGGCTGCAGTGCTCACCTTACTTAGGGCTGCAGTGCTCACCTTACTTAGGGCTGCAGTGCCCACCTTACTTAGTGCTACAGTGCCCAACATACTTAGTGCTGCAGTACGGGCCTCCTTAGGCCTGCAGTGCCGGACCTTCTTAGGGTTCCTGTCCCGGGGCCTCCTTAGAGCTGCAGTGTTCACCTTACTTAGGGCTGCAGTGCCCAACTTACTTAGGGCTGCAGTGCAGGGCCTCCTTAGGGCTGCAGTGCCCACCTTACTTAGGGCTGCAGTGCCCAACTTTCTTAGGGCTCCAGTGCCGGGCCTCCTTAGGGCTGCAGTGCCTACCATACTTAGGGATGCACTGCCCAACATTCGTAATGCTGCACTGCCCGCCTAGCTTTGGGCTGCAGTGCCTAGATTACTTAGGGCTTCAGTGCCACTTTACTTAATGTTGCAGTGCCCACCTAGCTTTGGGCTGCAGTGCCAGGACTTCTTAGGGCTGCAGTGCCAACCTTACTTAGGGCTGCAGTGCCCACCTTACGAAGGACTGCTGTGCACAACTTCTTTAGGGCTGCAGTGCTGGTCGTCCTTAGTGCTGCAGTGCCGGGCTTCCTTAGGGCTGCAGTGCCGGTTCTCCTTAGGGCTGCAGTGTCCACCTTATTTGGGGCTGCACTGTCCACCTTATTTGGGGCTGCACTGTCCACCTCACTTCGGGCTACAGTGCCTGGCCTCCTTAGGGCTGCACTGCCCACGTTAGTGCTACAGTGCCCAACATACTTAGTGCTGCAGTACAGGCCTCCTTAGGCCTGCAGTGCCGGGCCTTCTTAGGGTTCCTGTCCCGGGGCCTCCTTAGAGCTGCAGTACCCAACTTCCTTATGGCTGCAGTGCCCAAATCATTTAGGGCTGCAGTGCCCACCATACTTAGGGCTGCAGTGCCCACCATCCTTAGGGCTGCGGTTCCCACCATACTTAGGGCTGCAGTGCCCTCCTTATTTAGGGCTGCAGTGCCCAACTTCTTTAGGGCTGCAGTGCCAGGCCTCCTTAGGGCTGCAGTGCCGGGCCTCCTTAAGGCTGCAGTGCCCCCCTTACTTAGGGCTGCAGTGCCCAACTTACCTAAGGCTGCAGTGCCCACCTTACTTAGGGCTGCAGTGCCCACCTTACTTAGGGCTGCAGTGCCCACCTTTCTTAAGGCTGCAGTGTCCACCTTTCTTAGGGCTCCACCTTCTTAGGCACTGCAGTGCCGGGCCTCCTTAGGGCTGCATTGTCCAGCCTACTTCGGGCTGCCGTGCCCACCTTACTTAGGGCTGCAGTGCCCACCATACTTAGGGCTGCAGTGCCCACCATACTTAGGGCTGCGGTGCCCGCCATACTTAGGGCTGCAGTGCCCACCTTACTTAGCGCTGCAATGATGGGCCTCTGTAGGGCTGCTATTCCTTTCATACTTAGGGCTGCAGTGCCCACCTTACGTAGGGCTGCAGTGCTCACCTTACTTAGTTCTGCACTGCCCACGTTAGTGCTACAGTGCCCAACATACTTAGTGCTGCAGTACAGGCCTCCTTAGGCCTGCAGTGCCGGGCCTTCTTAGGGTTCCTGTCCCGGGGCCTCCTTAGAGCTGCAGTACCCAACTTCCTTATGGCTGCAGTGCCCAAATCATTTAGGGCTGCAATGCCCAACTTACTTAGGGCTGCAGTGCCCACCATACTTAGGGCTGCAGTGCCCACCCTACTTAGGTCTGCAGTGCCCACCATACTTAGGGCTGCTGTGCCCACCTTACTTAGCGCTGCAGTGATGGGCCTCCTTAGGGCTGCAGTTCCTTCCATACTTAGGGCTGCAGTGCCCACCTTACTTAGGGCTGCAGTGCCCAACTTTCTTAGGGCTCCAGTGCCGGGCCTCCTTAGGGCTGCAGTGCCTACCATACATAGGGATGCACTGCCCAACATTTGTAATGCTGCAGTGCCCGCCTAGCTTTGGGCTGCAGTGCCTAGACTTCTTAGGGCTTCAGTGCCACCTTACTTAATGTTGCAGTGCCCACCTAGCTTTGGGCTGCAGTGCCAGGACTTCTTAGGGCTGCAGTGCCAACCTTACTTAGGGCTGCAGTGCCCACCTTACGAAGGACTGCAGTGCACAACTTCTTTAGGGCTGCAGTGCTGGTCGTCCTTAGTGCTGCAGTGCCGGGCTTCCTTAGGGCTGCAGTGCCGGTTCTCCTTAGGGCTGCAGTGTCCACCTTATTTGGGGCTGCACTGTCCACCTCACTTCGGGCTACAGTGCCTGGCCTCCTTAGGGCTGCACTGCCCACGTTAGTGCTACAGTGCCCAACATACTTAGTGCTGCAGTACAGGCCTCCTTAGGCCTGCAGTGCCGGGCCTTCTTAGGGTTCCTGTCCCGGGGCCTCCTTAGAGCTGCAGTACCCAACTTCCGTATGGCTGCAGTGCCCAAATCATTTAGGGCTGCAGTGCCCAACTCACATAGGGCTGCAGTGCCCACCATACTTAGGGCTGCAGTGCCCACCATCCTTAGGGCTGCGGTTCCCACCATACTTAGGGCTGCAGTGCCCTCCTTATTTAGGGCTACAGTGCCCAACTTCTTTAGGGCTGCAGTGCCAGGCCTCCTTAGGGCTGCAGTGCCGAGCCTCCTTAAGGCTGCAGTGCCCCCCTTACTTAGGGCTGCAGTGCCCCCCTTACTTAGGGCTGCAGTGCCCACCTTACTTAGGACTGCAGTGCCCACCTTTCTTAAAGCTGCAGTGTCCACCTTTCTTAGGGCTCCACCTTCTTAGTCACTGCAGTGCCGGGCCTCCTTAGGGCTGCATTGTCCAGCCTACTTAGGGCTGCAGTGCCCACCTTACTTCGGGCTGCAGTGCCCAACCTACTTTGGGCTGCAGTGCCCTCCTTATTTAGGGCTGCAGTGCCCAACTTCTTTAGGGCTGCAGTGCCAGGCCTCCTTAGGGCTGCAGTGCCGGGCCTCCTTAAGGCTGCAGTGCCCCCCTTACTTAGGGCTGCAGTGCCCACCATACTTAGGGCTGCGGTGCCCACCATACTTAGGGCTGCAGTGCCCACCTTACTTAGCGCTGCAGTGATGGGCCTCCGTAGGGCTGCTGTTGCTTCCATACTTAGGGCTGCAGTGCCCACCTTACTTAGGTCTGCAGTGCCCACCATACTTAGGGCTGCAGTGCCCACCTTTCTTAGGGCTGCAGTGCCCACCTTACTTAGGGCTGCAGTGCTCACCTTACTTAGGGCTGCACTGCCCACCTTAATTAGGGCTGCAGTACCCAACTTCCTTATGGCTGCAGTGCCCAAATCATTGAGGGCTGCAATGCCCAACTTACTTAGGGCTGCAGTGCCGGGCTTCCTTAGGGCTGAAGTGCCGGGCCTCCCTAGGGCTGCGCTGCCTACCATACTTAGGGCTGCAGTGCCCACCTTTCTTAGGGCTGCAGTGCCCACCTTTCTTAGTGCTGAAGTGCCCGCCTTGCTTAGGGCTGCAGTACACAACTTACTTATGGCTGCAGAGCCCAAATTTCTTAGGGCTGTAGTAGCCAACTTACTTATGGCTGCAGTGCCCACCTTGATTAGGGCTGCAGTGCCCAACTTTACGTTTGGCTGCATTGCTCACCTCATTTGGGGCTGCAGTGTACATCTCACCTCGGTCTGCAGTGCCTGGCCTCTTTAGGGCTGCAGTGCGTACCATACTTAGGGCTGCAGTGCCGGGCTTCCTTAGGGCTGCAGTGCCGAGCCTCCTTATGGATCCAGTGCCCAACTTTACTTAGGGCTGCAGTGCCCACAATACTTGGGGCTGCACTGTCCACCTGACTTAGTGCTGCAGTGCCGGGCCTCCTTGGGGCTGCAGTGCTGGGCTTCCTTAGGGCTGCAGTGCCCAGGATCCTTAGGGCTACAGTGCCCAACTTACATAAAGCTCCAGTGCCCAACCTACTTAATGCTGCAGTGCCAAACTTTACTTAGGGCTTCAGTGCCCAACTTCTTTAGGGCTGCAGTGCCAGGCCTCCTTAGGGCTGCACTGGCAGGTCTCCTTCGGGCTGCATTACTGGGCTTCCTTAGGGCTGCAGTGCCCACCTTACTTAGGGCTGCAGTGCCCACCATACTTAGGGCTGCAGTGCCTACCATACATAGGGCTGCAGTGCCCACCATACTTAGGGCTGCAGTGCCCACCATACTTAGCTCTGCAGTGACGGGCCTCCGTTGAGCTGCAGTTCCTTCCATACTTAGGGCTGCAGTGCCCACCTTACTTAGCGCTGCAGTGCTCACCTTACTTAGGGCTGCAGTGCTCACCTTACTTAGGGCTGCACTGCCCACCTTACTTAGTGCTACAGTGCCCAACATACTTAGTGCTGCAGTACAGGCCTCCTTAGGCCTGAAGTGCCGGGCCTTCTTAGGGTTCCTGTCCCGGGGCCTCCTTAGAGCTGCAGTGCCCACCTTACTTAGGGCTGCAGTGCCCACCTTACTTAGGGCTGCAGTGCCCAACTTTCTTAGGGCTCCAGTGCCGGGCCTCCTTAGGGCTGCAGTGCTTACCATACTTAGGGATGCACTGCCCAACATTCGTAATGCTGCAGTGCCCGCCTAGCTTTGGGCTGCAGTGCCTAGACTTCTTAGGGCTTCAGTGCCACCTTACTTAATGTTGCAGTGCCCACCTAGCTTTGGGCTGCAGTGCCAGGACTTCTTAGGGCTGCAGTGCCAACCTTACTTAGGGCTGCAGTGCCAACCTTACTTAGGGCTGCAGTGCCCACCTTACGAAAGACTGCAGTGCACAACTTCTTTAGGGTTGCAGTGCTGGTCGTCCTTAGTGCTGCAGTGCCGGGCTTCCTTAGGGCTGCAGTGCCGGTTCTCCTTAGGGCTGCAGTGTCCACCATATTTGGGGCTGCACTGTCCACCTCACTTCGGGCTGCAGTGCCTGGCTTCCTTAGGGCTGCAGTGCCCACATTTCTTAGGGCTGCAGTGCCCACCTTACTTATGGCTGCAGTGCTCACCTTAATTAGGGCTGCACTGCCCACCTTAATTAGGGCTGCAGTACCCAACTTCCTTATGGCTGCAGTGCCCAAATCATTTAGGGCTGCAATGCCCAACTTACTTAGGGCTGCAGTGCACAACTTACTTAGGGCTGCAGTGCCCACCATACTTAGGGCTGCAGTGCCCACCATACTTAGGGCTGCAGTGCCCACCTTACTTAGCGCTGCAGTGATGGGCCTCCGTAGGGCTGCATTTCCTTCCATACTTAGGGCTGCAGTGCCCACCTTACTTAGGGCTGCAGTGCTCACCTTACTTAGGGCTGCACTGCCCACCTTAATTAGGGCTGCAGTACCCAACTTCCTTATGGCTGCAGTGCCCAAATCATTTAGGGCTACAATGCCCACCTTACTTAGGGCTGCAGTGCCCACCTTACTTAGGGCTGCAGTGCCCACCTTACTTAGGGCTGCAGTGCCCACCTTACTTAGGGCTGCAGTGCTCACCTTACTTAGGGCTGCACTGCCCACCTTAATTAGGGCTGCAGTACCCAACTTCCTTAGGCCTGCAGTGCCCAAATCATTTAGGGCTGCAATGCCCAACTTACTTAGGGCTGCAGTGCCCACCTTACTTAGGGCTGCAGTGCCGGGCCTCCTTAGTGCTGCAGTGCCGGGCTTCCTTAGGGCTGCAGTGCTGGGCCTCCTTAGGGAGCCAGTGCCCAGCTTTACTTAGGGCTGCAGTGCCCACCATACGTGGGGCTGCAGTGTCCACCTGACTTAGGGCTGCAGTGCCGGGCTTCCTTAGGGCTGCAGTGCCTGGCCTCCTTAAAGCTGCAGTGCCCAACTTACTTAGGGCTGCAGTTCTCGCCTTACTTAGGGATGCACTGCCCACCTTACTTTGGGCCGCAGAACCGAGCCTCCTTAGGGCTGCAGTGCCCACCTTACTAAGGGCTGCAGTGCCCAACTTCCTTATGGCTGCAGTGCCGGTCCTCCTTAGCACTGCAGTGCCTGGCCTCTTTAGGGCTTGAGTGCCCAACTTACTTAGGGTTGCAGTGCCTACCTTGCTTAGGGCTGCAGTGCTCACCTTACTTAGGGCTGCAGTGCCCACCTTACTAAGGGCTGCAGTGCCCAACTTACTTAGGATTGCAGTTCTGGGCCCCCTTAGGGCTGCAGTGCTTATCATACTTAGGGCTGCAGTGCCCACCTTACTTAGGGCTGCAGTGCTCACCTTAATCAGGGCTGCACTGCCCACCTTAATTAGGGCTGCAGTACACGACTTACTTATGGCTGCATTGCCCCAATTATTTAGGGCTGCAGTGCCGGGCTTCCTTAAGGCTGCAGTGCCGGGTTCTCCTTAGGGATCCAGTGTTCAACTTTACTTAGGGCTGCAGTGCCCACCATACTTGGGGCTGCACTGTCCACCTGACTTAGTGCTGCAGTGCCGGGCCTCCTTGGGGCTGCAGTGCCGGGCCTCCTTAGGGCTGCAGTGCCCAGGATCCTTAGGGCTACAGTGCCCAACTTACATAAGGCTCCAGTGCCCAACCTACATAGGGCTGCATTGCCAAACTTTACTTAGGGCTTCAGTGCCCAACTTTAGGGCTGCAGTGCTGGGCCTCCTTAGGGCTGCACTGGCAGGTCTACTTCGGGCTGCATTACTGGGCTTCCTTAGGGCTGCAGTGCCCACCTTACTTCGCGCTGCAGTGCCCAACCTACTTAGGGCTGCAGTGCCCCCTTATTTAGGGCTGCAGTGCCCAACTTCTTTAGGGCTGCAGTGCCAGGCCTCCTTAGGGCTGCAGTGCCAGGCCTCCTTAGGGCTGCAGTGCCGGGCCTCCTTAAGGCTGCAGTGTCCCCCTTACTTAGGGCTGCAGTGCCCAACTTACTTAAGGCTGCAGTGCCCACCTTACTTAGGGCTGCAGTGCTCAACATACTTAGGGCTGCAGTGCCTACCATACTTAGGGCTGCAGTGCCCACCATACTTAGGGCTGCAGTGCCCACCATACTTAGGGCTGCAGTGCCCGCCTTACTTAGCTCTGCAGTGACGGGCCTCCGTTGGGCTGCAGTTCCTTCCATACTTAGGGCTGCAGTGCTCACCTTACTTAGGGCTGCAGTGCTCGCCTTACTTAGGGCTGCAGTGCCCACCTTACTTAGTGCTACAGTGCCCAACATACTTAGTGCTGCAGTACGGGCCTCCTTAGGCCTGCAGTGCCGGACCTTCTTAGGGTTCCTGTCCGGGGGCCTCCTTAGAGCTGCAGTGTTCACCTTACTTAGGGCTGCAGTGCCCAACTTACTTAGGGCTGCAGTGCCCAACTTTCTTAGGGCTCCAGTGCCGGGCCTCCTTAGGGCTGCAGTGCCTACCATACTTAGGGATGCACTGCCCAACATTCGTAACGCTGCACTGCCCGCCTAGCTTTGGGCTGCAGTGCCTAGATTACTTAGGGCTTCAGTGCCACCTTACTTAATGTTGCAGTGCCCACCTAGCTTTGGGCTGCAGTGCCAGGACTTCTTAGGGCTGCAGTGCCAACCTTACTTAGGGCTGCAGTGCCCACCTTACGAAGGACTGTAGTGCACAACTTCTTTAGGGCTGCAGTGCTGGTCGTCCTTAGTGCTGCAGTGCCGGGCTTCCTTAGGGCTGCAGTGCCGGTTCTCCTTAGGGCTGCAGTGTCCACCTTATTTGGGGCTGCACTGTCCACCTCACTTCGGGCTACAGTGCCTGGCCTCCTTAGGGCTGCACTGCCCACGTTAGTGCTACAGTGCCCAACATACTTAGTGCTGCAGTACAGGCCTCCTTAGGCCTGCAGTGCCGGGCCTTCTTAGGGTTCCTGTCCCGGGGCCTCCTTAGAGCTGCAGTACCCAATTTCCTTATGGCTGCAGTGCCCAAATCATTTAGGGCTGCAGTGCCCAACTCACTTAGGGCTGCAGTGCCCACCATACTTAGGGCTGCAGTGCCCACCATCCTTAGGGCTGCGGTTCCCACCATACTTAGGGCTGCAGTGCCCTCCTTATTTAGGGCTACAGTGCCCAACTTCTTTAGGGCTGCAGTGCCAGGCCTCCTTAGGGCTGCAGTGCCGGGCCTCCTTAAGGCTGCAGTGCCCCCCTTACTTAGGGCTGCAGTGCCCAACTTACCTAAGGCTGCAGTGCCCACCTTACTTAGGGCTGCAGTGCCCACCTTACTTAGGGCTGCAGTGCCCACCTTTCTTAAGGCTGCAGTGTCCACCTTTCTTAGGGCTCCACCTTCTTAGGCACTGCAGTGCCGGGCCTCCTTAGGGCTACATTGTCCAGCCTACTTCGGGCTGCCGTGCCCACCTTACTTAGGGCTGCAGTGCCCACCTTACTTAGCTCTGCAGTGCCCACCATACTTAGGGCTGCAGTGCCCACCATACTTAGGGCTGTAGTGCCCACCTTACTTAGCGCTGCAGTGATGGCCCTCTGTAGGTCTGCTATTCCTTTCATACTTAGGGCTGCAGTGCCCACCTTACTTAGGGCTGCAGTGCTCACCTTACTTAGGGCGGCACTGCCCACCTTAGTGCTACAGTGCCCAACATACTTAGTGCTGCAGTACAGGCCTCCTTAGGCCTGCAGTGCCGGGCCTTCTTAGGGTTCCTGTCTCGGGGCCTCCTTAGAGCTGCAGTGCCCAACTTACTTAGGGCTGCAGTGCCGGGCCTCCTTAGGGATGCAGTGCCCACCTTACTTAGGGCTGCAGTGCCCAACTTACTTAGGGCTCCAGTGCCGGGCCTCCTTAGGGCTGCAGTGCCTACCATACATAGGGATGCACTGCCCAACATATGTAATGCTGCAGTGCCCGCCTAGCTTTGGGCTGCAGTGCCTAGACTTCTTAGGGCTTCAGTGCCACCTTACTTAATGTTGCAGTGCCCACCTAGCTTTGGGCTGCAGTGCCAGGACTTCTTAGGGCTGCAGTGCCAACCTTACTTAGGGCTGCAGTGCCCACCTTACGAAGGACTGCAGTGCACAACTTCTTTAGGGCTGCAGTGCTGGTCGTCCTTAGTGCTGCAGTGCCGGGCTTCCTTGGGGCTGCAGTGCCGGTTCTCCTTAGGGCTGCAGTGTCCACCTTATTTGGGGCTGCACTGTCCACCTCACTTCGGGCTACAGTGCCTGGCCTCCTTAGGGCTGCACTGCCCACGTTAGTGCTACAGTGCCCAACATACTTAGTGCTGCAGTACAGGCCTCCTTAGGCCTGCAGTGCCGGGCCTTCTTAGGGTTCCTGTCTCGGGGCCTCCTTAGAGCTGCAGTACCCAACTTCCTTATGGCTGCAGTGCCCAAATCATTTAGGGCTGCAGTGCCCAACTCACTTAGGGCTGCAATGCCCACCATACTTAGGGCTGCAGTGCCCACCTTACTTAGCGCTGCAGTGATGGGCCTCCTTAGGGCTGCAGTGCCCACCTTACTTAGGGCTGCAGTGCTCACCTTACTTAGGGCTGCACTGCCCACCTTAATTAGGGCTGCAGTACCCAACTTCCTTATGGCTGCAGTGCCCAAATCATTGAGGGCTGCAATGCCCAACTTACTTAGGGCTGCAGTGCCCACCTTACTTAGGGTTGCAGTGCCGGGCCTCCTTAGTGCTGCAGTGCCGGGCTTCCTTAGGGATGCAGTGCCTGGCCTCCTTAGGCCTTGAGTGCCCAACGTATTTAGGGCTGCAGTTGCCAACTTACTTAGGGCTGCAGTACCAAACTTTACTTAGGCCTGCAGTGCCCAACTTCTTTAGGGCTGCAGTGCTGGGCCTCCTTAGGGCTGCACTGGCAGGTCTCCTTAGGGCTGCATTACTGGGCTTCCTTAGGGCTGCAGTGCCCACCTTACTTCGGGCTGCAGTGCCCAACCTACTTTGGGCTGCAGTGCCCTCCTTATTTAGGGCTGCAGTGCCCAACGTCTTTAGGGCTGCAGTGCCAGGCCTCCTTAGGGCTGCAGTGCCGGGCCTCCTAAAGGCTGCAGTGCCCCCCTTACTTAGGGCTGCAGTGCACAACTTACTTAAGGCTGCAGTGCCCACCTTACTTAGGGCTGCAGTGCCCACCTTTCTTAGGGCTGCAGTGTCCACCTTTCTTAGGGCTCCACCTTCTTAGTCACTGCAGTGCCGGGCCTCCTTAGGGCTGCATTGTCCAGCCTACTTAGGGCTGCGGTGCCCACCTTACTTAGGGCTGCAGTGCCCACCTTACTTCGGGCTGCAGTGCCCAACCTACTTTGGGCTGCAGTGCCCTCCTTATTTAGGGCTGCAGTGCCCAACTTCTTTAGGGCTGCAGTGCCAGGCCTCCTTAGGGCTGCAGTGCCGGGCCTCCTTAAGGCTGCAGTGCCTCCCTTACTTAGGGCTGCAGTGCCCACCATACTTAGGGCTGCGGTGCCCACCATACTTAGGGCTGCAGTGCCCAACTTACTTAGCGCTGCAGTGATGGGCCTCCGTAGGGCTGCTGTTGCTTCCATACTTAGGGCTGCAGTGCCCACCTTACTTAGGTCTGCAGTGCCCACCATACTTAGGGCTGCAGTGCCCACCTTTCTTAGGGCTGCAGTGCCCACCTTACTTAGGGCTGCAGTGCTCACCTTACTTAGGGCTGCACTGCCCACCTTAATTAGGGCTGCAGTACCCAACTTCCTTATGGCTGCAGTGCCCAAATCATTGAGGGCTGCAATGCCCAACTTACTTAGGGCTGCAGTGCCCACCTTACTTAGGGCTGCAGTGCCGGGCCTCCTTAGCGCTGCAGTGCCGGGCTTCCTTAGGGCTGCAGTGCTGGGCCTCCTTAGGGAGCCAGTGCCCAGCTTTACTTAGGGCTGCAGTGCCCACCATACGTGGGGCTGCAGTGTCCACCTGACTTAGGGCTGCAGTGCCGGGCTTCCTTAGGGCTGCAGTGCCTGGCCTCCTTAAAGCTGCAGTGCCCAACTTACTTAGGGCTGCAGTGCTCACCTTACTTAGGGATGCACTGCCCACCTTACTTTGGGCCGCAGAACCGAGCCTCATTAGGGCTGCAGTGCCCACCTTACTAAGGGCTGCAGTGCCCAACTTCGCTATGGCTGCAGTGCCGGTCCTCCTTAGCACTGCAGTGCCTGGCCTCTTTAGGGCTTGAGTGCCCAACCTACTTAGGGCTGCAGTCCCCAACTTACTTAGGGCTGCAGTGCCAAACTTTACTTAGGGCTGCAGTGCCCAACTTCTTTAGGGCTGCAGTGCTGGGCCTCCTTAGGGCTGCACTGGCAGGTCTCCTTAGGGCTGCATTACTGGGCTTCCTTAGGGCTGCAGTGCCCACCTTACTTAGGGCTGCAGTGCTCACCTTACTTAGGGCTGCAGTGCTCACCTTACTTAGGGCTGCAGTGCCCACCTTACTTAGTGCTACAGTGCCCAACATACTTAGTGCTGCAGTACGGGCCTCCTTAGGCCTGCAGTGCCGGACCTTCTTAGGGTTCCTGTCCCGGGGCCTCCTTAGAGCTGCAGTGTTCACCTTACTTAGGGCTGCAGTGCCCAACTTACTTAGGGCTGCAGTGCAGGGCCTCCTTAGGGCTGCAGTGCCCACCTTACTTAGGGCTGCAGTGCCCAACTTTCTTAGGGCTCCAGTGCCGGGCCTCCTTAGGGCTGCAGTGCCTACCATACTTAGGGATGCACTGCCCAACATTCGTAATGCTGCACTGCCCGCCTAGCTTTGGGCTGCAGTGCCTAGATTACTTAGGGCTTCAGTGCCACTTTACTTAATGTTGCAGTGCCCACCTAGCTTTGGGCTGCAGTGCCAGGACTTCTTAGGGCTGCAGTGCCAACCTTACTTAGGGCTGCAGTGCCCACCTTACGAAGGACTGCTGTGCACAACTTCTTTAGGGCTGCAGTGCTGGTCGTCCTTAGTGCTGCAGTGCCGGGCTTCCTTAGGGCTGCAGTGCCGGTTCTCCTTAGGGCTGCAGTGTCCACCTTATTTGGGGCTGCACTGTCCACCTTATTTGGGGCTGCACTGTCCACCTCACTTCGGGCTACAGTGCCTGGCCTCCTTAGGGCTGCACTGCCCACGTTAGTGCTACAGTGCCCAACATACTTAGTGCTGCAGTACAGGCCTCCTTAGGCCTGCAGTGCCGGGCCTTCTTAGGGTTCCTGTCCCGGGGCCTCCTTAGAGCTGCAGTACCCAACTTCCTTATGGCTGCAGTGCCCAAATCATTTAGGGCTGCAGTGCCCACCATACTTAGGGCTGCAGTGCCCACCATCCTTAGGGCTGCGGTTCCCACCATACTTAGGGCTGCAGTGCCCTCCTTATTTAGGGCTGCAGTGCCCAACTTCTTTAGGGCTGCAGTGCCAGGCCTCCTTAGGGCTGCAGTGCCGGGCCTCCTTAAGGCTGCAGTGCCCCCCTTACTTAGGGCTGCAGTGCCCAACTTACCTAAGGCTGCAGTGCCCACCTTACTTAGGGCTGCAGTGCCCACCTTACTTAGGGCTGCAGTGCCCACCTTTCTTAAGGCTGCAGTGTCCACCTTTCTTAGGGCTCCACCTTCTTAGGCACTGCAGTGCCGGGCCTCCTTAGGGCTGCATTGTCCAGCCTACTTCGGGCTGCCGTGCCCACCTTACTTAGGGCTGCAGTGCCCACCATACTTAGGGCTGCAGTGCCCACCATACTTAGGGCTGCGGTGCCCGCCATACTTAGGGCTGCAGTGCCCACCTTACTTAGCGCTGCAATGATGGGCCTCTGTAGGGCTGCTATTCCTTTCATACTTAGGGCTGCAGTGCCCACCTTACGTAGGGCTGCAGTGCTCACCTTACTTAGTTCTGCACTGCCCACGTTAGTGCTACAGTGCCCAACATACTTAGTGCTGCAGTACAGGCCTCCTTAGGCCTGCAGTGCCGGGCCTTCTTAGGGTTCCTGTCCCGGGGCCTCCTTAGAGCTGCAGTACCCAACTTCCTTATGGCTGCAGTGCCCAAATCATTTAGGGCTGCAATGCCCAACTTACTTAGGGCTGCAGTGCCCACCATACTTAGGGCTGCAGTGCCCACCCTACTTAGGTCTGCAGTGCCCACCATACTTAGGGCTGCTGTGCCCACCTTACTTAGCGCTGCAGTGATGGGCCTCCTTAGGGCTGCAGTTCCTTCCATACTTAGGGCTGCAGTGCCCACCTTACTTAGGGCTGCAGTGCCCAACTTTCTTAGGGCTCCAGTGCCGGGCCTCCTTAGGGCTGCAGTGCCTACCATACATAGGGATGCACTGCCCAACATTTGTAATGCTGCAGTGCCCGCCTAGCTTTGGGCTGCAGTGCCTAGACTTCTTAGGGCTTCAGTGCCACCTTACTTAATGTTGCAGTGCCCACCTAGCTTTGGGCTGCAGTGCCAGGACTTCTTAGGGCTGCAGTGCCAACCTTACTTAGGGCTGCAGTGCCCACCTTACGAAGGACTGCAGTGCACAACTTCTTTAGGGCTGCAGTGCTGGTCGTCCTTAGTGCTGCAGTGCCGGGCTTCCTTAGGGCTGCAGTGCCGGTTCTCCTTAGGGCTGCAGTGTCCACCTTATTTGGGGCTGCACTGTCCACCTCACTTCGGGCTACAGTGCCTGGCCTCCTTAGGGCTGCACTGCCCACGTTAGTGCTACAGTGCCCAACATACTTAGTGCTGCAGTACAGGCCTCCTTAGGCCTGCAGTGCCGGGCCTTCTTAGGGTTCCTGTCCCGGGGCCTCCTTAGAGCTGCAGTACCCAACTTCCGTATGGCTGCAGTGCCCAAATCATTTAGGGCTGCAGTGCCCAACTCACATAGGGCTGCAGTGCCCACCATACTTAGGGCTGCAGTGCCCACCATCCTTAGGGCTGCGGTTCCCACCATACTTAGGGCTGCAGTGCCCTCCTTATTTAGGGCTACAGTGCCCAACTTCTTTAGGGCTGCAGTGCCAGGCCTCCTTAGGGCTGCAGTGCCGAGCCTCCTTAAGGCTGCAGTGCCCCCCTTACTTAGGGCTGCAGTGCCCCCCTTACTTAGGGCTGCAGTGCCCACCTTACTTAGGACTGCAGTGCCCACCTTTCTTAAAGCTGCAGTGTCCACCTTTCTTAGGGCTCCACCTTCTTAGTCACTGCAGTGCCGGGCCTCCTTAGGGCTGCATTGTCCAGCCTACTTAGGGCTGCAGTGCCCACCTTACTTCGGGCTGCAGTGCCCAACCTACTTTGGGCTGCAGTGCCCTCCTTATTTAGGGCTGCAGTGCCCAACTTCTTTAGGGCTGCAGTGCCAGGCCTCCTTAGGGCTGCAGTGCCGGGCCTCCTTAAGGCTGCAGTGCCCCCCTTACTTAGGGCTGCAGTGCCCACCATACTTAGGGCTGCGGTGCCCACCATACTTAGGGCTGCAGTGCCCACCTTACTTAGCGCTGCAGTGATGGGCCTCCGTAGGGCTGCTGTTGCTTCCATACTTAGGGCTGCAGTGCCCACCTTACTTAGGTCTGCAGTGCCCACCATACTTAGGGCTGCAGTGCCCACCTTTCTTAGGGCTGCAGTGCCCACCTTACTTAGGGCTGCAGTGCTCACCTTACTTAGGGCTGCACTGCCCACCTTAATTAGGGCTGCAGTACCCAACTTCCTTATGGCTGCAGTGCCCAAATCATTGAGGGCTGCAATGCCCAACTTACTTAGGGCTGCAGTGCCGGGCTTCCTTAGGGCTGAAGTGCCGGGCCTCCCTAGGGCTGCGCTGCCTACCATACTTAGGGCTGCAGTGCCCACCTTTCTTAGGGCTGCAGTGCCCACCTTTCTTAGTGCTGAAGTGCCCGCCTTGCTTAGGGCTGCAGTACACAACTTACTTATGGCTGCAGAGCCCAAATTTCTTAGGGCTGTAGTAGCCAACTTACTTATGGCTGCAGTGCCCACCTTGATTAGGGCTGCAGTGCCCAACTTTACGTTTGGCTGCATTGCTCACCTCATTTGGGGCTGCAGTGTACATCTCACCTCGGTCTGCAGTGCCTGGCCTCTTTAGGGCTGCAGTGCGTACCATACTTAGGGCTGCAGTGCCGGGCTTCCTTAGGGCTGCAGTGCCGAGCCTCCTTATGGATCCAGTGCCCAACTTTACTTAGGGCTGCAGTGCCCACAATACTTGGGGCTGCACTGTCCACCTGACTTAGTGCTGCAGTGCCGGGCCTCCTTGGGGCTGCAGTGCTGGGCTTCCTTAGGGCTGCAGTGCCCAGGATCCTTAGGGCTACAGTGCCCAACTTACATAAAGCTCCAGTGCCCAACCTACTTAATGCTGCAGTGCCAAACTTTACTTAGGGCTTCAGTGCCCAACTTCTTTAGGGCTGCAGTGCCAGGCCTCCTTAGGGCTGCACTGGCAGGTCTCCTTCGGGCTGCATTACTGGGCTTCCTTAGGGCTGCAGTGCCCACCTTACTTAGGGCTGCAGTGCCCACCATACTTAGGGCTGCAGTGCCTACCATACATAGGGCTGCAGTGCCCACCATACTTAGGGCTGCAGTGCCCACCATACTTAGCTCTGCAGTGACGGGCCTCCGTTGAGCTGCAGTTCCTTCCATACTTAGGGCTGCAGTGCCCACCTTACTTAGCGCTGCAGTGCTCACCTTACTTAGGGCTGCAGTGCTCACCTTACTTAGGGCTGCACTGCCCACCTTACTTAGTGCTACAGTGCCCAACATACTTAGTGCTGCAGTACAGGCCTCCTTAGGCCTGAAGTGCCGGGCCTTCTTAGGGTTCCTGTCCCGGGGCCTCCTTAGAGCTGCAGTGCCCACCTTACTTAGGGCTGCAGTGCCCACCTTACTTAGGGCTGCAGTGCCCAACTTTCTTAGGGCTCCAGTGCCGGGCCTCCTTAGGGCTGCAGTGCTTACCATACTTAGGGATGCACTGCCCAACATTCGTAATGCTGCAGTGCCCGCCTAGCTTTGGGCTGCAGTGCCTAGACTTCTTAGGGCTTCAGTGCCACCTTACTTAATGTTGCAGTGCCCACCTAGCTTTGGGCTGCAGTGCCAGGACTTCTTAGGGCTGCAGTGCCAACCTTACTTAGGGCTGCAGTGCCAACCTTACTTAGGGCTGCAGTGCCCACCTTACGAAAGACTGCAGTGCACAACTTCTTTAGGGTTGCAGTGCTGGTCGTCCTTAGTGCTGCAGTGCCGGGCTTCCTTAGGGCTGCAGTGCCGGTTCTCCTTAGGGCTGCAGTGTCCACCATATTTGGGGCTGCACTGTCCACCTCACTTCGGGCTGCAGTGCCTGGCTTCCTTAGGGCTGCAGTGCCCACATTTCTTAGGGCTGCAGTGCCCACCTTACTTATGGCTGCAGTGCTCACCTTAATTAGGGCTGCACTGCCCACCTTAATTAGGGCTGCAGTACCCAACTTCCTTATGGCTGCAGTGCCCAAATCATTTAGGGCTGCAATGCCCAACTTACTTAGGGCTGCAGTGCACAACTTACTTAGGGCTGCAGTGCCCACCATACTTAGGGCTGCAGTGCCCACCATACTTAGGGCTGCAGTGCCCACCTTACTTAGCGCTGCAGTGATGGGCCTCCGTAGGGCTGCATTTCCTTCCATACTTAGGGCTGCAGTGCCCACCTTACTTAGGGCTGCAGTGCTCACCTTACTTAGGGCTGCACTGCCCACCTTAATTAGGGCTGCAGTACCCAACTTCCTTATGGCTGCAGTGCCCAAATCATTTAGGGCTACAATGCCCACCTTACTTAGGGCTGCAGTGCCCACCTTACTTAGGGCTGCAGTGCCCACCTTACTTAGGGCTGCAGTGCCCACCTTACTTAGGGCTGCAGTGCTCACCTTACTTAGGGCTGCACTGCCCACCTTAATTAGGGCTGCAGTACCCAACTTCCTTAGGCCTGCAGTGCCCAAATCATTTAGGGCTGCAATGCCCAACTTACTTAGGGCTGCAGTGCCCACCTTACTTAGGGCTGCAGTGCCGGGCCTCCTTAGTGCTGCAGTGCCGGGCTTCCTTAGGGCTGCAGTGCTGGGCCTCCTTAGGGAGCCAGTGCCCAGCTTTACTTAGGGCTGCAGTGCCCACCATACGTGGGGCTGCAGTGTCCACCTGACTTAGGGCTGCAGTGCCGGGCTTCCTTAGGGCTGCAGTGCCTGGCCTCCTTAAAGCTGCAGTGCCCAACTTACTTAGGGCTGCAGTTCTCGCCTTACTTAGGGATGCACTGCCCACCTTACTTTGGGCCGCAGAACCGAGCCTCCTTAGGGCTGCAGTGCCCACCTTACTAAGGGCTGCAGTGCCCAACTTCCTTATGGCTGCAGTGCCGGTCCTCCTTAGCACTGCAGTGCCTGGCCTCTTTAGGGCTTGAGTGCCCAACTTACTTAGGGTTGCAGTGCCTACCTTGCTTAGGGCTGCAGTGCTCACCTTACTTAGGGCTGCAGTGCCCACCTTACTAAGGGCTGCAGTGCCCAACTTACTTAGGATTGCAGTTCTGGGCCCCCTTAGGGCTGCAGTGCTTATCATACTTAGGGCTGCAGTGCCCACCTTACTTAGGGCTGCAGTGCTCACCTTAATCAGGGCTGCACTGCCCACCTTAATTAGGGCTGCAGTACACGACTTACTTATGGCTGCATTGCCCCAATTATTTAGGGCTGCAGTGCCGGGCTTCCTTAAGGCTGCAGTGCCGGGTTCTCCTTAGGGATCCAGTGTTCAACTTTACTTAGGGCTGCAGTGCCCACCATACTTGGGGCTGCACTGTCCACCTGACTTAGTGCTGCAGTGCCGGGCCTCCTTGGGGCTGCAGTGCCGGGCCTCCTTAGGGCTGCAGTGCCCAGGATCCTTAGGGCTACAGTGCCCAACTTACATAAGGCTCCAGTGCCCAACCTACATAGGGCTGCATTGCCAAACTTTACTTAGGGCTTCAGTGCCCAACTTTAGGGCTGCAGTGCTGGGCCTCCTTAGGGCTGCACTGGCAGGTCTACTTCGGGCTGCATTACTGGGCTTCCTTAGGGCTGCAGTGCCCACCTTACTTCGCGCTGCAGTGCCCAACCTACTTAGGGCTGCAGTGCCCCCTTATTTAGGGCTGCAGTGCCCAACTTCTTTAGGGCTGCAGTGCCAGGCCTCCTTAGGGCTGCAGTGCCAGGCCTCCTTAGGGCTGCAGTGCCGGGCCTCCTTAAGGCTGCAGTGTCCCCCTTACTTAGGGCTGCAGTGCCCAACTTACTTAAGGCTGCAGTGCCCACCTTACTTAGGGCTGCAGTGCTCAACATACTTAGGGCTGCAGTGCCTACCATACTTAGGGCTGCAGTGCCCACCATACTTAGGGCTGCAGTGCCCACCATACTTAGGGCTGCAGTGCCCGCCTTACTTAGCTCTGCAGTGACGGGCCTCCGTTGGGCTGCAGTTCCTTCCATACTTAGGGCTGCAGTGCTCACCTTACTTAGGGCTGCAGTGCTCGCCTTACTTAGGGCTGCAGTGCCCACCTTACTTAGTGCTACAGTGCCCAACATACTTAGTGCTGCAGTACGGGCCTCCTTAGGCCTGCAGTGCCGGGCCTTCTTAGGGTTCCTGTCCCGGGGCCTCCTTAGAGCTGCAGTACCCAATTTCCTTATGGCTGCAGTGCCCAAATCATTTAGGGCTGCAGTGCCCAACTCACTTAGGGCTGCAGTGCCCACCATACTTAGGGCTGCAGTGCCCACCATCCTTAGGGCTGCGGTTCCCACCATACTTAGGGCTGCAGTGCCCTCCTTATTTAGGGCTACAGTGCCCAACTTCTTTAGGGCTGCAGTGCCAGGCCTCCTTAGGGCTGCAGTGCCGGGCCTCCTTAAGGCTGCAGTGCCCCCCTTACTTAGGGCTGCAGTGCCCAACTTACCTAAGGCTGCAGTGCCCACCTTACTTAGGGCTGCAGTGCCCACCTTACTTAGGGCTGCAGTGCCCACCTTTCTTAAGGCTGCAGTGTCCACCTTTCTTAGGGCTCCACCTTCTTAGGCACTGCAGTGCCGGGCCTCCTTAGGGCTACATTGTCCAGCCTACTTCGGGCTGCCGTGCCCACCTTACTTAGGGCTGCAGTGCCCACCTTACTTAGCTCTGCAGTGCCCACCATACTTAGGGCTGCAGTGCCCACCATACTTAGGGCTGTAGTGCCCACCTTACTTAGCGCTGCAGTGATGGCCCTCTGTAGGTCTGCTATTCCTTTCATACTTAGGGCTGCAGTGCCCACCTTACTTAGGGCTGCAGTGCTCACCTTACTTAGGGCGGCACTGCCCACCTTAGTGCTACAGTGCCCAACATACTTAGTGCTGCAGTACAGGCCTCCTTAGGCCTGCAGTGCCGGGCCTTCTTAGGGTTCCTGTCTCGGGGCCTCCTTAGAGCTGCAGTGCCCAACTTACTTAGGGCTGCAGTGCCGGGCCTCCTTAGGGATGCAGTGCCCACCTTACTTAGGGCTGCAGTGCCCAACTTACTTAGGGCTCCAGTGCCGGGCCTCCTTAGGGCTGCAGTGCCTACCATACATAGGGATGCACTGCCCAACATATGTAATGCTGCAGTGCCCGCCTAGCTTTGGGCTGCAGTGCCTAGACTTCTTAGGGCTTCAGTGCCACCTTACTTAATGTTGCAGTGCCCACCTAGCTTTGGGCTGCAGTGCCAGGACTTCTTAGGGCTGCAGTGCCAACCTTACTTAGGGCTGCAGTGCCCACCTTACGAAGGACTGCAGTGCACAACTTCTTTAGGGCTGCAGTGCTGGTCGTCCTTAGTGCTGCAGTGCCGGGCTTCCTTGGGGCTGCAGTGCCGGTTCTCCTTAGGGCTGCAGTGTCCACCTTATTTGGGGCTGCACTGTCCACCTCACTTCGGGCTACAGTGCCTGGCCTCCTTAGGGCTGCACTGCCCACGTTAGTGCTACAGTGCCCAACATACTTAGTGCTGCAGTACAGGCCTCCTTAGGCCTGCAGTGCCGGGCCTTCTTAGGGTTCCTGTCTCGGGGCCTCCTTAGAGCTGCAGTACCCAACTTCCTTATGGCTGCAGTGCCCAAATCATTTAGGGCTGCAGTGCCCAACTCACTTAGGGCTGCAATGCCCACCATACTTAGGGCTGCAGTGCCCACCTTACTTAGCGCTGCAGTGATGGGCCTCCTTAGGGCTGCAGTGCCCACCTTACTTAGGGCTGCAGTGCTCACCTTACTTAGGGCTGCACTGCCCACCTTAATTAGGGCTGCAGTACCCAACTTCCTTATGGCTGCAGTGCCCAAATCATTGAGGGCTGCAATGCCCAACTTACTTAGGGCTGCAGTGCCCACCTTACTTAGGGTTGCAGTGCCGGGCCTCCTTAGTGCTGCAGTGCCGGGCTTCCTTAGGGATGCAGTGCCTGGCCTCCTTAGGCCTTGAGTGCCCAACGTATTTAGGGCTGCAGTTGCCAACTTACTTAGGGCTGCAGTACCAAACTTTACTTAGGCCTGCAGTGCCCAACTTCTTTAGGGCTGCAGTGCTGGGCCTCCTTAGGGCTGCACTGGCAGGTCTCCTTAGGGCTGCATTACTGGGCTTCCTTAGGGCTGCAGTGCCCACCTTACTTCGGGCTGCAGTGCCCAACCTACTTTGGGCTGCAGTGCCCTCCTTATTTAGGGCTGCAGTGCCCAACGTCTTTAGGGCTGCAGTGCCAGGCCTCCTTAGGGCTGCAGTGCCGGGCCTCCTAAAGGCTGCAGTGCCCCCCTTACTTAGGGCTGCAGTGCACAACTTACTTAAGGCTGCAGTGCCCACCTTACTTAGGGCTGCAGTGCCCACCTTTCTTAGGGCTGCAGTGTCCACCTTTCTTAGGGCTCCACCTTCTTAGTCACTGCAGTGCCGGGCCTCCTTAGGGCTGCATTGTCCAGCCTACTTAGGGCTGCGGTGCCCACCTTACTTAGGGCTGCAGTGCCCACCTTACTTCGGGCTGCAGTGCCCAACCTACTTTGGGCTGCAGTGCCCTCCTTATTTAGGGCTGCAGTGCCCAACTTCTTTAGGGCTGCAGTGCCAGGCCTCCTTAGGGCTGCAGTGCCGGGCCTCCTTAAGGCTGCAGTGCCTCCCTTACTTAGGGCTGCAGTGCCCACCATACTTAGGGCTGCGGTGCCCACCATACTTAGGGCTGCAGTGCCCAACTTACTTAGCGCTGCAGTGATGGGCCTCCGTAGGGCTGCTGTTGCTTCCATACTTAGGGCTGCAGTGCCCACCTTACTTAGGTCTGCAGTGCCCACCATACTTAGGGCTGCAGTGCCCACCTTTCTTAGGGCTGCAGTGCCCACCTTACTTAGGGCTGCAGTGCTCACCTTACTTAGGGCTGCACTGCCCACCTTAATTAGGGCTGCAGTACCCAACTTCCTTATGGCTGCAGTGCCCAAATCATTGAGGGCTGCAATGCCCAACTTACTTAGGGCTGCAGTGCCCACCTTACTTAGGGCTGCAGTGCCGGGCCTCCTTAGCGCTGCAGTGCCGGGCTTCCTTAGGGCTGCAGTGCTGGGCCTCCTTAGGGAGCCAGTGCCCAGCTTTACTTAGGGCTGCAGTGCCCACCATACGTGGGGCTGCAGTGTCCACCTGACTTAGGGCTGCAGTGCCGGGCTTCCTTAGGGCTGCAGTGCCTGGCCTCCTTAAAGCTGCAGTGCCCAACTTACTTAGGGCTGCAGTGCTCACCTTACTTAGGGATGCACTGCCCACCTTACTTTGGGCCGCAGAACCGAGCCTCATTAGGGCTGCAGTGCCCACCTTACTAAGGGCTGCAGTGCCCAACTTCGCTATGGCTGCAGTGCCGGTCCTCCTTAGCACTGCAGTGCCTGGCCTCTTTAGGGCTTGAGTGCCCAACCTACTTAGGGCTGCAGTCCCCAACTTACTTAGGGCTGCAGTGCCAAACTTTACTTAGGGCTGCAGTGCCCAACTTCTTTAGGGCTGCAGTGCTGGGCCTCCTTAGGGCTGCACTGGCAGGTCTCCTTAGGGCTGCATTACTGGGCTTCCTTAGGGCTGCAGTGCCCACCTTACTTAGGGCTGCAGTGCTCACCTTACTTAGGGCTGCAGTGCTCACCTTACTTAGGGCTGCAGTGCCCACCTTACTTAGTGCTACAGTGCCCAACATACTTAGTGCTGCAGTACGGGCCTCCTTAGGCCTGCAGTGCCGGACCTTCTTAGGGTTCCTGTCCCGGGGCCTCCTTAGAGCTGCAGTGTTCACCTTACTTAGGGCTGCAGTGCCCAACTTACTTAGGGCTGCAGTGCAGGGCCTCCTTAGGGCTGCAGTGCCCACCTTACTTAGGGCTGCAGTGCCCAACTTTCTTAGGGCTCCAGTGCCGGGCCTCCTTAGGGCTGCAGTGCCTACCATACTTAGGGATGCACTGCCCAACATTCGTAATGCTGCACTGCCCGCCTAGCTTTGGGCTGCAGTGCCTAGATTACTTAGGGCTTCAGTGCCACTTTACTTAATGTTGCAGTGCCCACCTAGCTTTGGGCTGCAGTGCCAGGACTTCTTAGGGCTGCAGTGCCAACCTTACTTAGGGCTGCAGTGCCCACCTTACGAAGGACTGCTGTGCACAACTTCTTTAGGGCTGCAGTGCTGGTCGTCCTTAGTGCTGCAGTGCCGGGCTTCCTTAGGGCTGCAGTGCCGGTTCTCCTTAGGGCTGCAGTGTCCACCTTATTTGGGGCTGCACTGTCCACCTTATTTGGGGCTGCACTGTCCACCTCACTTCGGGCTACAGTGCCTGGCCTCCTTAGGGCTGCACTGCCCACGTTAGTGCTACAGTGCCCAACATACTTAGTGCTGCAGTACAGGCCTCCTTAGGCCTGCAGTGCCGGGCCTTCTTAGGGTTCCTGTCCCGGGGCCTCCTTAGAGCTGCAGTACCCAACTTCCTTATGGCTGCAGTGCCCAAATCATTTAGGGCTGCAGTGCCCACCATACTTAGGGCTGCAGTGCCCACCATCCTTAGGGCTGCGGTTCCCACCATACTTAGGGCTGCAGTGCCCTCCTTATTTAGGGCTGCAGTGCCCAACTTCTTTAGGGCTGCAGTGCCAGGCCTCCTTAGGGCTGCAGTGCCGGGCCTCCTTAAGGCTGCAGTGCCCCCCTTACTTAGGGCTGCAGTGCCCAACTTACCTAAGGCTGCAGTGCCCACCTTACTTAGGGCTGCAGTGCCCACCTTACTTAGGGCTGCAGTGCCCACCTTTCTTAAGGCTGCAGTGTCCACCTTTCTTAGGGCTCCACCTTCTTAGGCACTGCAGTGCCGGGCCTCCTTAGGGCTGCATTGTCCAGCCTACTTCGGGCTGCCGTGCCCACCTTACTTAGGGCTGCAGTGCCCACCATACTTAGGGCTGCAGTGCCCACCATACTTAGGGCTGCGGTGCCCGCCATACTTAGGGCTGCAGTGCCCACCTTACTTAGCGCTGCAATGATGGGCCTCTGTAGGGCTGCTATTCCTTTCATACTTAGGGCTGCAGTGCCCACCTTACGTAGGGCTGCAGTGCTCACCTTACTTAGTTCTGCACTGCCCACGTTAGTGCTACAGTGCCCAACATACTTAGTGCTGCAGTACAGGCCTCCTTAGGCCTGCAGTGCCGGGCCTTCTTAGGGTTCCTGTCCCGGGGCCTCCTTAGAGCTGCAGTACCCAACTTCCTTATGGCTGCAGTGCCCAAATCATTTAGGGCTGCAATGCCCAACTTACTTAGGGCTGCAGTGCCCACCATACTTAGGGCTGCAGTGCCCACCCTACTTAGGTCTGCAGTGCCCACCATACTTAGGGCTGCTGTGCCCACCTTACTTAGCGCTGCAGTGATGGGCCTCCTTAGGGCTGCAGTTCCTTCCATACTTAGGGCTGCAGTGCCCACCTTACTTAGGGCTGCAGTGCCCAACTTTCTTAGGGCTCCAGTGCCGGGCCTCCTTAGGGCTGCAGTGCCTACCATACATAGGGATGCACTGCCCAACATTTGTAATGCTGCAGTGCCCGCCTAGCTTTGGGCTGCAGTGCCTAGACTTCTTAGGGCTTCAGTGCCACCTTACTTAATGTTGCAGTGCCCACCTAGCTTTGGGCTGCAGTGCCAGGACTTCTTAGGGCTGCAGTGCCAACCTTACTTAGGGCTGCAGTGCCCACCTTACGAAGGACTGCAGTGCACAACTTCTTTAGGGCTGCAGTGCTGGTCGTCCTTAGTGCTGCAGTGCCGGGCTTCCTTAGGGCTGCAGTGCCGGTTCTCCTTAGGGCTGCAGTGTCCACCTTATTTGGGGCTGCACTGTCCACCTCACTTCGGGCTACAGTGCCTGGCCTCCTTAGGGCTGCACTGCCCACGTTAGTGCTACAGTGCCCAACATACTTAGTGCTGCAGTACAGGCCTCCTTAGGCCTGCAGTGCCGGGCCTTCTTAGGGTTCCTGTCCCGGGGCCTCCTTAGAGCTGCAGTACCCAACTTCCGTATGGCTGCAGTGCCCAAATCATTTAGGGCTGCAGTGCCCAACTCACATAGGGCTGCAGTGCCCACCATACTTAGGGCTGCAGTGCCCACCATCCTTAGGGCTGCGGTTCCCACCATACTTAGGGCTGCAGTGCCCTCCTTATTTAGGGCTACAGTGCCCAACTTCTTTAGGGCTGCAGTGCCAGGCCTCCTTAGGGCTGCAGTGCCGAGCCTCCTTAAGGCTGCAGTGCCCCCCTTACTTAGGGCTGCAGTGCCCCCCTTACTTAGGGCTGCAGTGCCCACCTTACTTAGGACTGCAGTGCCCACCTTTCTTAAAGCTGCAGTGTCCACCTTTCTTAGGGCTCCACCTTCTTAGTCACTGCAGTGCCGGGCCTCCTTAGGGCTGCATTGTCCAGCCTACTTAGGGCTGCAGTGCCCACCTTACTTCGGGCTGCAGTGCCCAACCTACTTTGGGCTGCAGTGCCCTCCTTATTTAGGGCTGCAGTGCCCAACTTCTTTAGGGCTGCAGTGCCAGGCCTCCTTAGGGCTGCAGTGCCGGGCCTCCTTAAGGCTGCAGTGCCCCCCTTACTTAGGGCTGCAGTGCCCACCATACTTAGGGCTGCGGTGCCCACCATACTTAGGGCTGCAGTGCCCACCTTACTTAGCGCTGCAGTGATGGGCCTCCGTAGGGCTGCTGTTGCTTCCATACTTAGGGCTGCAGTGCCCACCTTACTTAGGTCTGCAGTGCCCACCATACTTAGGGCTGCAGTGCCCACCTTTCTTAGGGCTGCAGTGCCCACCTTACTTAGGGCTGCAGTGCTCACCTTACTTAGGGCTGCACTGCCCACCTTAATTAGGGCTGCAGTACCCAACTTCCTTATGGCTGCAGTGCCCAAATCATTGAGGGCTGCAATGCCCAACTTACTTAGGGCTGCAGTGCCGGGCTTCCTTAGGGCTGAAGTGCCGGGCCTCCCTAGGGCTGCGCTGCCTACCATACTTAGGGCTGCAGTGCCCACCTTTCTTAGGGCTGCAGTGCCCACCTTTCTTAGTGCTGAAGTGCCCGCCTTGCTTAGGGCTGCAGTACACAACTTACTTATGGCTGCAGAGCCCAAATTTCTTAGGGCTGTAGTAGCCAACTTACTTATGGCTGCAGTGCCCACCTTGATTAGGGCTGCAGTGCCCAACTTTACGTTTGGCTGCATTGCTCACCTCATTTGGGGCTGCAGTGTACATCTCACCTCGGTCTGCAGTGCCTGGCCTCTTTAGGGCTGCAGTGCGTACCATACTTAGGGCTGCAGTGCCGGGCTTCCTTAGGGCTGCAGTGCCGAGCCTCCTTATGGATCCAGTGCCCAACTTTACTTAGGGCTGCAGTGCCCACAATACTTGGGGCTGCACTGTCCACCTGACTTAGTGCTGCAGTGCCGGGCCTCCTTGGGGCTGCAGTGCTGGGCTTCCTTAGGGCTGCAGTGCCCAGGATCCTTAGGGCTACAGTGCCCAACTTACATAAAGCTCCAGTGCCCAACCTACTTAATGCTGCAGTGCCAAACTTTACTTAGGGCTTCAGTGCCCAACTTCTTTAGGGCTGCAGTGCCAGGCCTCCTTAGGGCTGCACTGGCAGGTCTCCTTCGGGCTGCATTACTGGGCTTCCTTAGGGCTGCAGTGCCCACCTTACTTAGGGCTGCAGTGCCCACCATACTTAGGGCTGCAGTGCCTACCATACATAGGGCTGCAGTGCCCACCATACTTAGGGCTGCAGTGCCCACCATACTTAGCTCTGCAGTGACGGGCCTCCGTTGAGCTGCAGTTCCTTCCATACTTAGGGCTGCAGTGCCCACCTTACTTAGCGCTGCAGTGCTCACCTTACTTAGGGCTGCAGTGCTCACCTTACTTAGGGCTGCACTGCCCACCTTACTTAGTGCTACAGTGCCCAACATACTTAGTGCTGCAGTACAGGCCTCCTTAGGCCTGAAGTGCCGGGCCTTCTTAGGGTTCCTGTCCCGGGGCCTCCTTAGAGCTGCAGTGCCCACCTTACTTAGGGCTGCAGTGCCCACCTTACTTAGGGCTGCAGTGCCCAACTTTCTTAGGGCTCCAGTGCCGGGCCTCCTTAGGGCTGCAGTGCTTACCATACTTAGGGATGCACTGCCCAACATTCGTAATGCTGCAGTGCCCGCCTAGCTTTGGGCTGCAGTGCCTAGACTTCTTAGGGCTTCAGTGCCACCTTACTTAATGTTGCAGTGCCCACCTAGCTTTGGGCTGCAGTGCCAGGACTTCTTAGGGCTGCAGTGCCAACCTTACTTAGGGCTGCAGTGCCAACCTTACTTAGGGCTGCAGTGCCCACCTTACGAAAGACTGCAGTGCACAACTTCTTTAGGGTTGCAGTGCTGGTCGTCCTTAGTGCTGCAGTGCCGGGCTTCCTTAGGGCTGCAGTGCCGGTTCTCCTTAGGGCTGCAGTGTCCACCATATTTGGGGCTGCACTGTCCACCTCACTTCGGGCTGCAGTGCCTGGCTTCCTTAGGGCTGCAGTGCCCACATTTCTTAGGGCTGCAGTGCCCACCTTACTTATGGCTGCAGTGCTCACCTTAATTAGGGCTGCACTGCCCACCTTAATTAGGGCTGCAGTACCCAACTTCCTTATGGCTGCAGTGCCCAAATCATTTAGGGCTGCAATGCCCAACTTACTTAGGGCTGCAGTGCACAACTTACTTAGGGCTGCAGTGCCCACCATACTTAGGGCTGCAGTGCCCACCATACTTAGGGCTGCAGTGCCCACCTTACTTAGCGCTGCAGTGATGGGCCTCCGTAGGGCTGCATTTCCTTCCATACTTAGGGCTGCAGTGCCCACCTTACTTAGGGCTGCAGTGCTCACCTTACTTAGGGCTGCACTGCCCACCTTAATTAGGGCTGCAGTACCCAACTTCCTTATGGCTGCAGTGCCCAAATCATTTAGGGCTACAATGCCCACCTTACTTAGGGCTGCAGTGCCCACCTTACTTAGGGCTGCAGTGCCCACCTTACTTAGGGCTGCAGTGCCCACCTTACTTAGGGCTGCAGTGCTCACCTTACTTAGGGCTGCACTGCCCACCTTAATTAGGGCTGCAGTACCCAACTTCCTTAGGCCTGCAGTGCCCAAATCATTTAGGGCTGCAATGCCCAACTTACTTAGGGCTGCAGTGCCCACCTTACTTAGGGCTGCAGTGCCGGGCCTCCTTAGTGCTGCAGTGCCGGGCTTCCTTAGGGCTGCAGTGCTGGGCCTCCTTAGGGAGCCAGTGCCCAGCTTTACTTAGGGCTGCAGTGCCCACCATACGTGGGGCTGCAGTGTCCACCTGACTTAGGGCTGCAGTGCCGGGCTTCCTTAGGGCTGCAGTGCCTGGCCTCCTTAAAGCTGCAGTGCCCAACTTACTTAGGGCTGCAGTTCTCGCCTTACTTAGGGATGCACTGCCCACCTTACTTTGGGCCGCAGAACCGAGCCTCCTTAGGGCTGCAGTGCCCACCTTACTAAGGGCTGCAGTGCCCAACTTCCTTATGGCTGCAGTGCCGGTCCTCCTTAGCACTGCAGTGCCTGGCCTCTTTAGGGCTTGAGTGCCCAACTTACTTAGGGTTGCAGTGCCTACCTTGCTTAGGGCTGCAGTGCTCACCTTACTTAGGGCTGCAGTGCCCACCTTACTAAGGGCTGCAGTGCCCAACTTACTTAGGATTGCAGTTCTGGGCCCCCTTAGGGCTGCAGTGCTTATCATACTTAGGGCTGCAGTGCCCACCTTACTTAGGGCTGCAGTGCTCACCTTAATCAGGGCTGCACTGCCCACCTTAATTAGGGCTGCAGTACACGACTTACTTATGGCTGCATTGCCCCAATTATTTAGGGCTGCAGTGCCGGGCTTCCTTAAGGCTGCAGTGCCGGGTTCTCCTTAGGGATCCAGTGTTCAACTTTACTTAGGGCTGCAGTGCCCACCATACTTGGGGCTGCACTGTCCACCTGACTTAGTGCTGCAGTGCCGGGCCTCCTTGGGGCTGCAGTGCCGGGCCTCCTTAGGGCTGCAGTGCCCAGGATCCTTAGGGCTACAGTGCCCAACTTACATAAGGCTCCAGTGCCCAACCTACATAGGGCTGCATTGCCAAACTTTACTTAGGGCTTCAGTGCCCAACTTTAGGGCTGCAGTGCTGGGCCTCCTTAGGGCTGCACTGGCAGGTCTACTTCGGGCTGCATTACTGGGCTTCCTTAGGGCTGCAGTGCCCACCTTACTTCGCGCTGCAGTGCCCAACCTACTTAGGGCTGCAGTGCCCCCTTATTTAGGGCTGCAGTGCCCAACTTCTTTAGGGCTGCAGTGCCAGGCCTCCTTAGGGCTGCAGTGCCAGGCCTCCTTAGGGCTGCAGTGCCGGGCCTCCTTAAGGCTGCAGTGTCCCCCTTACTTAGGGCTGCAGTGCCCAACTTACTTAAGGCTGCAGTGCCCACCTTACTTAGGGCTGCAGTGCTCAACATACTTAGGGCTGCAGTGCCTACCATACTTAGGGCTGCAGTGCCCACCATACTTAGGGCTGCAGTGCCCACCATACTTAGGGCTGCAGTGCCCGCCTTACTTAGCTCTGCAGTGACGGGCCTCCGTTGGGCTGCAGTTCCTTCCATACTTAGGGCTGCAGTGCTCACCTTACTTAGGGCTGCAGTGCTCGCCTTACTTAGGGCTGCAGTGCCCACCTTACTTAGTGCTACAGTGCCCAACATACTTAGTGCTGCAGTACGGGCCTCCTTAGGCCTGCAGTGCCGGACCTTCTTAGGGTTCCTGTCCGGGGGCCTCCTTAGAGCTGCAGTGTTCACCTTACTTAGGGCTGCAGTGCCCAACTTACTTAGGGCTGCAGTGCCCAACTTTCTTAGGGCTCCAGTGCCGGGCCTCCTTAGGGCTGCAGTGCCTACCATACTTAGGGATGCACTGCCCAACATTCGTAACGCTGCACTGCCCGCCTAGCTTTGGGCTGCAGTGCCTAGATTACTTAGGGCTTCAGTGCCACCTTACTTAATGTTGCAGTGCCCACCTAGCTTTGGGCTGCAGTGCCAGGACTTCTTAGGGCTGCAGTGCCAACCTTACTTAGGGCTGCAGTGCCCACCTTACGAAGGACTGTAGTGCACAACTTCTTTAGGGCTGCAGTGCTGGTCGTCCTTAGTGCTGCAGTGCCGGGCTTCCTTAGGGCTGCAGTGCCGGTTCTCCTTAGGGCTGCAGTGTCCACCTTATTTGGGGCTGCACTGTCCACCTCACTTCGGGCTACAGTGCCTGGCCTCCTTAGGGCTGCACTGCCCACGTTAGTGCTACAGTGCCCAACATACTTAGTGCTGCAGTACAGGCCTCCTTAGGCCTGCAGTGCCGGGCCTTCTTAGGGTTCCTGTCCCGGGGCCTCCTTAGAGCTGCAGTACCCAATTTCCTTATGGCTGCAGTGCCCAAATCATTTAGGGCTGCAGTGCCCAACTCACTTAGGGCTGCAGTGCCCACCATACTTAGGGCTGCAGTGCCCACCATCCTTAGGGCTGCGGTTCCCACCATACTTAGGGCTGCAGTGCCCTCCTTATTTAGGGCTACAGTGCCCAACTTCTTTAGGGCTGCAGTGCCAGGCCTCCTTAGGGCTGCAGTGCCGGGCCTCCTTAAGGCTGCAGTGCCCCCCTTACTTAGGGCTGCAGTGCCCAACTTACCTAAGGCTGCAGTGCCCACCTTACTTAGGGCTGCAGTGCCCACCTTACTTAGGGCTGCAGTGCCCACCTTTCTTAAGGCTGCAGTGTCCACCTTTCTTAGGGCTCCACCTTCTTAGGCACTGCAGTGCCGGGCCTCCTTAGGGCTACATTGTCCAGCCTACTTCGGGCTGCCGTGCCCACCTTACTTAGGGCTGCAGTGCCCACCTTACTTAGCTCTGCAGTGCCCACCATACTTAGGGCTGCAGTGCCCACCATACTTAGGGCTGTAGTGCCCACCTTACTTAGCGCTGCAGTGATGGCCCTCTGTAGGTCTGCTATTCCTTTCATACTTAGGGCTGCAGTGCCCACCTTACTTAGGGCTGCAGTGCTCACCTTACTTAGGGCGGCACTGCCCACCTTAGTGCTACAGTGCCCAACATACTTAGTGCTGCAGTACAGGCCTCCTTAGGCCTGCAGTGCCGGGCCTTCTTAGGGTTCCTGTCTCGGGGCCTCCTTAGAGCTGCAGTGCCCAACTTACTTAGGGCTGCAGTGCCGGGCCTCCTTAGGGATGCAGTGCCCACCTTACTTAGGGCTGCAGTGCCCAACTTACTTAGGGCTCCAGTGCCGGGCCTCCTTAGGGCTGCAGTGCCTACCATACATAGGGATGCACTGCCCAACATATGTAATGCTGCAGTGCCCGCCTAGCTTTGGGCTGCAGTGCCTAGACTTCTTAGGGCTTCAGTGCCACCTTACTTAATGTTGCAGTGCCCACCTAGCTTTGGGCTGCAGTGCCAGGACTTCTTAGGGCTGCAGTGCCAACCTTACTTAGGGCTGCAGTGCCCACCTTACGAAGGACTGCAGTGCACAACTTCTTTAGGGCTGCAGTGCTGGTCGTCCTTAGTGCTGCAGTGCCGGGCTTCCTTGGGGCTGCAGTGCCGGTTCTCCTTAGGGCTGCAGTGTCCACCTTATTTGGGGCTGCACTGTCCACCTCACTTCGGGCTACAGTGCCTGGCCTCCTTAGGGCTGCACTGCCCACGTTAGTGCTACAGTGCCCAACATACTTAGTGCTGCAGTACAGGCCTCCTTAGGCCTGCAGTGCCGGGCCTTCTTAGGGTTCCTGTCTCGGGGCCTCCTTAGAGCTGCAGTACCCAACTTCCTTATGGCTGCAGTGCCCAAATCATTTAGGGCTGCAGTGCCCAACTGACTTAGGGCTGCAATGCCCACCATACTTAGGGCTGCAGTGCCCACCTTACTTAGCGCTGCAGTGATGGGCCTCCTTAGGGCTGCAGTGCCCACCTTACTTAGGGCTGCAGTGCTCACCTTACTTAGGGCTGCACTGCCCACCTTAATTAGGGCTGCAGTACCCAACTTCCTTATGGCTGCAGTGCCCAAATCATTGAGGGCTGCAATGCCCAACTTACTTAGGGCTGCAGTGCCCACCTTACTTAGGGTTGCAGTGCCGGGCCTCCTTAGTGCTGCAGTGCCGGGCTTCCTTAGGGATGCAGTGCCTGGCCTCCTTAGGCCTTGAGTGCCCAACGTATTTAGGGCTGCAGTTGCCAACTTACTTAGGGCTGCAGTACCAAACTTTACTTAGGCCTGCAGTGCCCAACTTCTTTAGGGCTGCAGTGCTGGGCCTCCTTAGGGCTGCACTGGCAGGTCTCCTTAGGGCTGCATTACTGGGCTTCCTTAGGGCTGCAGTGCCCACCTTACTTCGGGCTGCAGTGCCCAACCTACTTTGGGCTGCAGTGCCCTCCTTATTTAGGGCTGCAGTGCCCAACGTCTTTAGGGCTGCAGTGCCAGGCCTCCTTAGGGCTGCAGTGCCGGGCCTCCTAAAGGCTGCAGTGCCCCCCTTACTTAGGGCTGCAGTGCACAACTTACTTAAGGCTGCAGTGCCCACCTTACTTAGGGCTGCAGTGCCCACCTTTCTTAGGGCTGCAGTGTCCACCTTTCTTAGGGCTCCACCTTCTTAGTCACTGCAGTGCCGGGCCTCCTTAGGGCTGCATTGTCCAGCCTACTTAGGGCTGCGGTGCCCACCTTACTTAGGGCTGCAGTGCCCACCTTACTTCGGGCTGCAGTGCCCAACCTACTTTGGGCTGCAGTGCCCTCCTTATTTAGGGCTGCAGTGCCCAACTTCTTTAGGGCTGCAGTGCCAGGCCTCCTTAGGGCTGCAGTGCCGGGCCTCCTTAAGGCTGCAGTGCCTCCCTTACTTAGGGCTGCAGTGCCCACCATACTTAGGGCTGCGGTGCCCACCATACTTAGGGCTGCAGTGCCCAACTTACTTAGCGCTGCAGTGATGGGCCTCCGTAGGGCTGCTGTTGCTTCCATACTTAGGGCTGCAGTGCCCACCTTACTTAGGTCTGCAGTGCCCACCATACTTAGGGCTGCAGTGCCCACCTTTCTTAGGGCTGCAGTGCCCACCTTAATTAGGGCTGCAGTGCTCACCTTACTTAGGGCTGCACTGCCCACCTTAATTAGGGCTGCAGTACCCAACTTCCTTATGGCTGCAGTGCCCAAATCATTGAGGGCTGCAATGCCCAACTTACTTAGGGCTGCAGTGCCCACCTTACTTAGGGCTGCAGTGCCGGGCCTCCTTAGCGCTGCAGTGCCGGGCTTCCTTAGGGCTGCAGTGCTGGGCCTCCTTAGGGAGCCAGTGCCCAGCTTTACTTAGGGCTGCAGTGCCCACCATACGTGGGGCTGCAGTGTCCACCTGACTTAGGGCTGCAGTGCCGGGCTTCCTTAGGGCTGCAGTGCCTGGCCTCCTTAAAGCTGCAGTGCCCAACTTACTTAGGGCTGCAGTGCTCACCTTACTTAGGGATGCACTGCCCACCTTACTTTTGGCCGCAGAACCGAGCCTCCTTAGGGCTGCAGTGCCCACCTTACTAAGGGCTGCAGTGCCCAACTTCGCTATGGCTGCAGTGCCGGTCCTCCTTAGCACTGCAGTGCCTGGCTTCTTTAAGGCTTGAGTGACCAACCTACTTAGCGCTGCAGTCCCCACCTTACTTAGGGCTGCAGTGTCAAACTTTACTTAGGGCTGCAGTGCCCAACTTCTTTAGGGCTGCAGTGCTGGGCCTCCTTAGGGCTGCACTGGCAGGTCTCCTTAGGGCTGCATTACTGGGCTTCCTTAGGGCTGCAGTGCCCACCTTACTTCGGGCTGTAGTGCCCAACCTACTTAGGGCTGCAGTGCCCTCCTTATTTAGGGCTGCAGTGCCCAACTTCTTTAGGGCTGCAGTGCCAGGCCTCCTTAGGGCTGCAGTGCCGGGCCTCCTTAAGGCTGCAGTGCCCCCCTTACTTAGGGCTGCAGTGCCCAACTTACCTAAGGCTGCAGTGCCCACCTTACTTAGGGCTGCAGTGCCCACCTTTCTTAAGGCTGCAGTGTCCACCTTTCTTAGGGCTCCACCTTCTTAGGCACTGCAGTGCCGGGCCTCCTTAGGGCTGCATTGTCCAGCCTACTTAGGGCTGCCGTGCCCACCTTAATTAGGGCTGCAGTGCCCACCATACTTAGGGCTGCAGTGCCCACCATACTTAGGGCTGCGGTGCCCACCATACTTAGGGCTGCAGTGCCCACCTTACTTAGCGCTGCAATGATGGGCCTCTCTAGGGCTGCTATTCCTTTCATACTTAGGGCTGCAGTGCCCACCTTACGTAGGGCTGCAGTGCTCACCTTACTTAGTTCTGCACTGCCCACGTTAGTGCTACAGTGCCCAACATACTTAGTGCTGCAGTACAGGCCTCCTTAGGCCTGCAGTGCCGGCCCTTCTTAGGGTTCCTGTCCCGGGGCCTCCTTAGAGCTGCAGTACCCAACTTCCTTATGGCTGCAGTGCCCAAATCATTTAGGGCTGCAATGCCCAACTTACTTAGGGCTGCAGTGCCCACCATACTTAGGGCTGCAGTGCCCACCATACTTAGGTCTGCATTGCCCACCATACTTAGGGCTGCTGTGCCCACCTTACTTAGCGCTGCAGTGATGGGCCTCCTTAGGGCTGCAGTTCCTTCCATATTTAGGGCTGCAGTGCCCACCTTACTTAGGGCTGCAGTGCCCAACTTTCTTAGGGCTCCAGTGCCGGGCCTCCTTAGGGCTGCAGTGCCTACCATACTTAGGGATGCACTGCCCAACCTTTGTAATGCTGCAGTGCCCGCCTAGCTTTGGGCTGCAGTGCCTAGACTTCTTAGGGCTTCAGTGCCACCTTACTTAATGTTGCAGTGCCCACCTAGCTTTGGGCTGCAGTGCCAGGACTTCTTAGGGCTGCAGTGCCAACCTTACTTAGGGCTGCAGTGCCCACCTTACGAAGGACTGCAGTGCACAACTTCTTTAGGGCTGCAGTGCTGGTCGTCCTTAGTGCTGCAGTGCCGGGCTTCCTTAGGGCTGCAGTGCCGGTTCTCCTTAGGGCTGCAGTGTCCACCTTATTTGGGGCTGCACTGTCCACCTCACTTCGGGCTACAGTGCCTGGCCTCCTTAGGGCTGCACTGCCCACGTTAGTGCTACAGTGCCCAACATACTTAGTGCTGCAGTACAGGCCTCCTTAGGCCTGCAGTGCCGGGCCTTCTTAGGGTTCCTGTCCCGGGGCCTCCTTAGAGCTGCAGTACCCAATTTCCTTATGGCTGCAGTGCCCAAATCATTTAGGGCTGCAGTGCCCAACTCACATAGGGCTGCAGTGCCCACCTTACTAAGCGCTGCAGTGCCCAACTTTGCTATGGCTGCAGTGCCGGTCCTCCTTAGCACTGCAGTGCCTGGCCTCTTTAGGGCTTGAGTGCCCAACTTACTTAGGGTTGCAGTGCCTACCTTGCTTAGGGCTGCAGTGCTCACCTTACTCAGGGCTGCAGTGCCCACCTTACTAAGGGCTGCAGTGCCCAACTTACTTAGAGTTGCAGTTCTGGGCCCCCTTAGGGCTGCAGTGCTTATCATACTTAGGGCTGCAGTGCCCACCTTACTTAGGGCTGCAGTGCTCACCTTAATCAGGGCTGCACTGCCCACCTTAATTAGGGCTGCAGTACACGACTTACTTATGGCTGCATTGCCCCAATTATTTAGGGCTGCAGTGCCCACCTTACTTAAGGCTGCAGTGGCGGGCCTCCTTAGGGCTGCAGTGCCGGGCTTCCTTAAGGCTGCAGCGCCGGGTTCTCCTTAGGGATCCAGTGCCCAACTTTACTTAGGGCTGCAGTGCCTACCATATTTGGGGCTGCAGTGTCCACCTGACTTAGGGCTGCAGTGCCGGGCCTCCTTAGGGCCGCACTGCCTACCATACATAGGGCTGCAGTGCCCACCTTTCTTAGGGCTGCAGTGCCCACCTTACTTAGGGCTGTAGTGCCAGGCCTCCTTAGGGCTGCAGTGCCGGGCTTCCTTAGGGCTGCAGTGCCGGGCCTCCTTATGGATCCAGTGCCCAACTTTACTTAGGGCTGCAGTGCCCATCATACTTGGGGCTGCAGTGTCCACCTGACTTAGGGCTGCAGTGCCGGGCCTCCTTAGGGTTGCAGTGCCCAGCATCCTTAGGGCTGCAGTGCTGGGCATCCTTAGGGCTGCAGTGCCATACTTTACTTATGGCTTCAGTGCCCAACTTCTTTAGGGCTGCAGTGCTGGGCCTCCTTAGGGCTGCAATGGCAGGTCTCCTTCGGGCTGCATTGCTGGGCTTCCTTAGGCCTGCAGTGCCCACCTTACTTCGGGCTGCAGTGCCCAACCTACTTAGGGCTGCAGTGCCCCCTTATTTAAGGCTGCAGTGCGCAACTTCTTTAGGGCTGCAGTGCCGGGCCTCCTTAAGGCTGCAGTGCCCCCCTTACTTAGGGCTGCAGTGCCCAACTTACTTAAGGCTGCAGTGCCCACCTTACTTAGGGCTGCAGTGCCCACCATACTTAGGGCTGCAGTGCCTACCATACTTAGGGCTGCAGTGCCCACCATACTTAGGGCTGCAGTGCCAAACTTTACTTAGGGCTGCAGTGCCCAACTTCTTTAGGGTTGCAGTGCTGGGCCTCCTTAGGGCTGCACTGGCAGGTCTCCTTAGGGCTGCATTACTGGGCTTCCTTAGGGCTGCAGTGCCCACCTTACTTCGGGCTGTAGTGCCCAACCTACTTAGGGCTGCAGTGCCCTCCTTATTTAGGGCTGCAGTGCCCAACTTCTTTAGGGCTGCAGTGCCAGGCCTCCTTAGGGCTGCAGTGCCGGGCCTCCTTAAGGCTGCAGTGCCCCCCTTACTTAGGGCTGCAGTGCCCAACTTACCTAAGGCTGCAGTGCCCACCTTACTTAGGGCTGCAGTGCCCACCTTACTTAGGGCTGCAGTGCCCACCTTTCTTAAGGCTGCAGTGTCCACCTTTCTTAGGGCTCCACCTTCTTAGGCACTGCAGTGCCGGGCCTCCTTAGGGCTGCATTGTCCAGCCTACTTAGGGCTGCCGTGCCCACCTTACTTAGGGCTGCAGTGCCCACCATAATTAGGGCTGCAGTGCCCACCATACTTAGGGCTGCGGTGCCCACCTTACTTATGGCTGCAGTGCCCAAATCATTGAGGGCTGCAGTGCTCACCTTACTTAGGGCTGCACTGCCCACCTTACTTAGTGCTACAGTGCCCAACATACTTAGTGCTGCAGTACAGGCCTCCTTAGGCCTGCAGTGACGGGCCTTCTTAGGGTTCCTGTCCCGGGGCCTCCTTAGAGCTGCAGTACCCAACTTCCTTATGGCTGCAGTGCCCAAATCATTTAGGGCTGCAATGCCCAACTTACTTAGGGCTGCAGTGCCCACCTTACTTAGGGCTGCAGTGCCGGGCCTCCTTAGTGCTGCAGTGCCGGGCTTCCTTAGGGCTGCAGTGCTGGGCCTCCTTAGGGAGCCAGTGCCCAACTTTACTTAGGGCTGCAGTGCCCACCATACGTGGGGCTGCAGTGTCCACCTGACTTAGGGCTGCAGTGCCGGGCTTCCTTAGGGCTGCAGTGCCTGGCCTCCTTAAAGCTGCAGTGCCCAACTTACTTAGGGCTGCAGTTCTCGCCTTACTTAGGGATGCACTGCCCACCTTACTTTGGGCCGCAGAACCGAGCCTCCTTAGGGCTGCAGTGCCCACCTTACTAAGGGCTGCAGTGCCCAACTTTGCTATGGCTGCAGTGCCGGTCCTCCTTAGCACTGCAGTGCCTGGCCTCTTTAGGGCTTGAGTGCCCAACTTACTTAGGGTTGCAGTGCCTACCTTGCTTAGGGCTGCAGTGCTCACCTTACTCAGGGCTGCAGTGCCCACCTTACTCAGGGCTGCAGTGCCCAACTTACTTAGGGTTGCAGTTCTGGGCCCCCTTAGGGCTGCAGTGCTTATCATACTTAGGGCTGCAGTGCCCACCTTACTTAGGGCTGCAGTGCTCACCTTAATCAGGGCTGCACTGCCCACCTTAATTAGGGCTGCAGTACACGACTTACTTATGGCTGCATTGCCCCAATTATTTAGGGCTGCAGTGCCCACCTTACTTAAGGCTGCAGTGGCGGGCCTCCTTAGGGCTGCAGTGCCGGGCTTCCTTAAGGCTGCAGTGCCGGGTTCTCCTTAGGGATCCAGTGCCCAACTTTACTTAGGGCTGCAGTGCCTACCATATTTGGGGCTGCAGTGTCCACCTGACTTAGGGCTGCAGTGCCGGGCCTCCTTAGGGCCTGTCCTGGTTTTGAGCAGCAGCAGTCATTTTTCTCCTTCTTAGGAGCTAGTACAGTGCTGTGTTTTGATCTTTTGGCCTTGGAGCAGTGGTGATAACGCCGATGTTTTCAGTTGCTGCTCGAATGTTTGGTCTGGCCAAGGATTTTCTGAGCCTCATGCTCTGCCAGGGAGGAGGGGAGGCCGGGAGGAAGCAGAGACAGGACACCTGACCCAAACTAGCCAAAGAGGTATTCCATACCACAGCACGTCATGCCCAGGATGTAACTTAGAGGGAGCTGGAAGGGGTAGAGGGACTGCAGGGTTGGAGGAGGTATCGGTCGGTGCTCGGCTGGGGGGAGTGGGGCGAGTTATCGGTCGGCTGGTGCTGAGGTGTTGTATTCTTTCCTCTTGTTATTTCCTTTATCCTTATTATTATTGGTGGCAGCAGTAGTGATTTGTGTTATACCTTAGTTACTAAACTGTTCTTATCTCAACCCGTGGGAGTTGCATTCTTTTCGATTCTTCTCTCCGTCCCTCCAGGAGCAGGGGGAGGGCAAGAAGGGGGGGAGTGAGTGGACGAGGTTTGTGTTTGGGTTTAAACCACGACAGGGCCGCACTGCCTACCATACATAGGGCTGCAGTGCCCACCTTTCTTAGGGCTGCAGTGCCCACCTTACTTAGGGCTGCAGTGCCAGGCCTCCTTAGGGCTGCAGTGCCGGGCTTCCTTAGGGCTGCAGTGCCGGGCCTCCTTATGGATCCAGTGCCCAACTTTACTTAGGGCTGCAGTGCCCACCATACTTGGGGCTGCAGTGTCCACCTGACTTAGGGCTGCAGTGCCGGGCCTCCTTAGGGCTGCAGTGCCCAGCATCCTTAGGGCTGCAGTGCACAGCATCCTTAGGGCTGCAGTGACAAACTTTACTTACGGCTTCAGTGCCCAACTTCTTTAGGGCTGCAGTGCTGGGCCTCCTTAGGGCTGCACTGGCAGGTCTCCTTCGGGCTGCATTGCTGGGCTTCCTTAGAGCTGCAGTGCCCAACCTACTTAGGGCTGCAGTGCCCCCTTATTTAAGGCTGCAGTGCGCAACTTCTTTAGGGCTGCAGTGCCGGGCCTCCTTAAGGCTGCAGTGCCCCCCTTACTTAGGGCTGCAGTGCCCAACTTACTTAAGGCTGCAGTGCCCACCTTACTTAGGGCTGCAGTGCCCACCTTACTTAGGGCTGCAGTGCCCACCTTACTTAGCTCTGCAGTGACGGGCCTCCGTTGAGCTGCAGTTCCTTCCATACTTAGGGCTGCAGTGCTCACCTTACTTAGGGCTGCAGTGCTCACCTTACTTAGGGCTGCACTGCCCACCTTACTTAGTGCTACAGTGCCCAACATACTTAGTGCTGCAGTACAGGCCTCCTTAGGCCTGCAGTGACGGGCCTTCTTAGGGTTCCTGTCCCGGGGCCTCCTTAGAGCTGCAGTGCCCACCTTACTTAGGGCTGCAGTGCCCAACTTACTTAGGGCTGCAGTGCCGGGCCTCCTTAGGGCTGCAGTGCCCACCTTACTTAGGGCTGCAGTGCCCAACTTTCGTAATGATGCAGTGCCCGCCTAGCTTTGGGCTGCAGTGCCTAGACTTCTTAGGGCTTCAGTGCCACCTTACTTAATGTTGCAGTGCCCACCTAGCTTTGGGCTGCAGTGCCAGGACTTCTTAGGGCTGCAGTGCCAACCTTGCTTAGGGCTGCAGTGCCCACCTTACGAAGGACTGCAGTGCACAACATCTTTAGGGCTGCAGTGCTGGTCGTCCTTAGTGCTGCAGTGCCGGGCTTCCTTAGGGCTGCAGTGCCGGTTCTCCTTAGGGCTGCAGTGTCCACCTTATTTGGGGCTGCACTGTCCACCTCACTTCGGGCTGCAGTGCCTGGCTTCCTTAGGGCTGCAGTGCCGGGCTTCATTAGGGCTGCAGTGCCGGGCCTCCTTATGGATCCAGTGCCCAACTTTACTTAGGGCTGCAGTGCCCACCATAGGTGGGGCTGCAGTGTCCACCTGACTTAGGGCTGCAGTGCCAGGCCTCCTTAGGGCTGCAGTGCCGGGCTTCCTTAAGGCTGCAGTGCCGGGTTCTCCTTAGGGATCCAGTGCCCAACTTTACTTAGGGCTGCAGTGCCTACCATACTTGGGGCTGCAGTGTCCACCTGACTTACGGCTGTAGTGCCAGGCCTCCTTAGGGCTGCACTACCTACCATACTTAGGGCTGCAGTGCCCGCCTTTCTTAGGGCTGCAGTGCCCACCTTACTTAGGGCTGCAGTGCCGGGCCTCCTTAGGGCTGCAGTGCCGGGCTTTCTTAAGGCTGCAGTGCCGGGTTCTCCTTAGGGATCCAGTGCCCAACTTTACTTAGGGCTGCAGTGCCTACCATACTTGGGGCTGCAGTGTCCACCTGACTTAGGGCTGAAGTGCCGGGCCTCCTTAGGGCTGCACTGCCTACCATACATAGGGCTGCAGTGCCCGCCTTTCTTAGGGCTGCAGTGCCCACCTTACTTAGGGCTGCAGTGCCGGGCCTCCTTAGGGCTGCAGTGCCGGGCTTCCTTAAGGCTGCAGTGCCGGGTTCTCCTTAGGGATCCAGTGCCCAACTTTACTTAGGGCTGCAGTGCCTACCATACTTGGGGCTGCAGTGTCCACCTGACTTAGGGCTGAAGTGCCGGGCCTCCTTAGGGCTGCACTGCCTACCATACTTAGGGCTGCAGTGCCCACCTGACTTAGGGCTGCAGTGCCCACCTTTCTTAGTGCTGAAGTGCCCGCCTTGCTCAGGGCTGCAGTACCCAACTTACTTATGGCTGCAGAGCCCAAATTTCTTAGGGCTGTAGTAGCCAACTTACTTTTGGCTGCAGTGCCCACCTTGATTAGGGCTGCAGTGCCCGGCCTCCTTAGGGCTGCAGTGCCCAACTTTACGTTTGGCTGCATTGCTCACCTCATTTGGGGCTGCAGTGTACATCTCACCTCGGTCTGCAGTGCCTGGCCTCTTTAGGGCTGCAGTGCGTACCATACTTAGGGCTGCAGTGCCAGGCTTCCTTAGGGCTGCAGTGCCGGGCCTCCTTATGGATCCAGTGCCCAACTTTACTTAGGGCTGCAGTGCCCACCATACTTGGGGCTGCACTGTCCACCTGACTTAGGGCTGCAGTGCCGGGCCTCCTTGGGGCTGCAGTGTCCAACTTAATTAGGGCTGCAGTGCCCACCTTACTTAGGGCTGCAGTGCCCAACCTCCTTAGGGCTGCAGTGCCCAACTTAGGGCTGCAGTACTGAACTTACTTAGGGCTGCAGTGCCCAACCTCCTTATGGTTGTAGTGCCCAACTTCCTTTGGGCTGCAGTGCCGGGTCTCCTTAGGGCTGCATTACTGGGCTTCCTTAGGGCTGCAGTGCCCACCTTACTTAGGGTTGCAGTGGCCAACATTACAGAAAGGCAGAGGGCGGGTTGAAGATGCCCTTGGCGGGGAAAGGGAGGAAGCACTAGCGTTACCATGTGCACGCAACCGGGTAAGGGAGGAGAGCGCAAGTGAAGGGCAGAAAGCCAATCGGAGCGGCCACCTGAAAAGATGTCCCTGCAGAGCAAACACCCTGCCGAGTAGAGGGCGGGGCAAACCAAGAGGGAGAGAATGGCCCGCCTGCTAGAAAAGCAGGCGGGGCCGGAGCCTGACAGAGAAGTACTGGAAACCAAAAGTAACCAGTCAGTCGAGCTCTGACTCTGAATCAGACACTAGTTGGGACGAGTGGTTTACAACTGATTCAAGCCTAGAGGAGGAGGAAACGAAGATGGACAAAGGGGGAGAAATCCCCCTCACGGACTGGAGGAAAATAAATATAGTGTGTGCCGACTGGACCCCATCAGCCAAACTAGCATTCCCGGTCCGGGTGACAGATGGGGGACAGAGGTTCCACTCGCCAATAAACCCTAAGGATATACAAGTGATTGTTAAGGCAATCGCGGATAAAGGACTTAATTCTGCCATGGTCTCCACCCTCATAGATGGTGTCTTCGTGGGAGATGATATGCTCCCGTTCGATATAAAACAAACTTGTAGAATGATCTTTGACGGGGCAGGGATGATTGTTTTTAAACAAGAATGGGAATACAACTGTGCGGGACAACTAGCCCAAGTAACCGGGGCGGATCACCCGCTACATGGCTCCAGCCTGCAGTGATTAATGGGTACAGACCCAGCAATGATTACCCCCCAGGCGCAGGCCCAAGGCCTGCGGCCCTATGAAGTAATGACAACTACCCGTGCAGCCAGAGAAGCTATTCGTGAAGCCTCTAGAGTCGTTGTCAAGCCATTGCCATGGTCTACAATAAAACAAAATGAAAATGAGAGTTTTACACAATTTGTAGATCGCCTCCAGGCAGCAGTCGACTCTTCAACCCTGCCTGCGGAAGCAAAGGGCGCGGTTGTTGCAGAATGCTTACGTCAGCAATGCAATTCGAGAACCAAAGAAATTTTACGATCACTGCCAGTGGGGTCAAATATTGCGGACATGATTAAGCATGTCACAAAAGAAGAGCATCTTGCCCCGATTCAGGTGGCTGTTCGCACCACAATAACTAATGTGATGGCATGTTTTAAGTGTGGCCAGGTAGGCCACATTGCACCAAACTGCCCTCAGTCGGAAAAACCACTAATAGTGCCTCCCCCGCACTGGAACCAACCCAGAGGACCGTGTTGGGCCTGCGGAAAGAAAGGGCATTTTGCTAAGGAATGTAGATCTAAAACCCAGGGAAACGGGGGGAGAGGACACTTGGGCCGCACACAGTCCTCTCCCATTTGGGACATGAGGTGGCCCAACTATGCCAGCCCCAGATGGGGCGAGGCGCTCCCGAACCCACTAAACCCTCAAGAAGCGACCAGCTTTATGGTCCAACTGACGATTCAGCCAAATCTTTCCCTACCCCAGGGTCAGCAAGGACCAACCCCTGGGGGCAGGACCCCAGGGTGGCCCTGGCCGTTAACTGTGATAACCCGCCAGTGGTGTGGGGGATCTGTTCCCTCCATAATGTTTTACATGGTACCACCATTAGTGTCCCTTTCTTGATCGATACTGGAGCAGATGTTACCGTTATCCCTGAGACGAACTGGCCCCTGTGTTGGAAATTGAAAGACGCCCCTATGGTGGGTGGAGTGGGGGGATTATCCCGAACTCGGAAGAGCGCCCAATTGATAGCAATCACACTTCACACTGAAAAAGGACCGGAGAAAACTATTACCCTCTTCCCATATGTCATGTCAGGAGTCCTACCCCTGTTGGTAAGAGATGCCCTAGCCCTACTAAAAGCCAGGGTGACAAATTTGTAATAAGGGCCACTGCCGAATACCCAATCCCACCAATTAAACTAACATGGAAATCGTCTGACCCAGTGTGGGTCGAGCAGTGGCCCTTGTCAAAGCCTCGAATGGATGCTCTTCTTGAGCTAATTGACCGCGAGCTACAACGAGGTCATATAGAGCCTTCCACCAGTCCATGGAACACCCCAGTTTTTGTAATACCCAAACGAACAGGCGAGGGGTTTCACCTCCTTCATGACCTGCGTGAAGTAAATAAGAAAATTCAACCAATGGGCCCCGTCCAAACGCTGTTACCCATGAACTCTATGATAACAAAAGGACAACCTTGTGCCGTCCTTGATATTAAGGATTGTTTCTTTTCGATACCTCTGCATGAGGAAGACAAGGAGAGGTTTGCTTTTTCTATAGTGTTCCCAAACAGCCAGCGCCCCAACCTATGCTTTCAGTGGAAAGTCCTACCTCAAGGGATGATCAACTCACCTACTGTTTGCCAGATTGCGGTGAGTCGGGCGTTGGCGCCGGTTCGACACAATAATCCAACCGCAGTTATCATTCAATACATGGACGATGTTTTGATCACCGCACCATCGGGAAGTCAGGTAGACCAGCTAATATCAACAGTTTCAGAAACTTTAAAGACAAGCGGGTTTGAGATCACGAGCGTGAAAGTTAAAAAAGGACCATGTGTAAGCTTCTTGGGAGTGGAGATCACAAATTCTTATATAACCCCACCCCAAATAAAAATTGGCCGAAATAGCAAAACCCTCCATGACATGCAACAGTTAGTAGGGTCCTTACAATGGCTTCACAACACTGTCTTGATCCCCCTCCCAAATCATGGCCCCCTTATACAATCTTTTGAAAGGAAAGAACCCATGGGACTGAAAAACTCTGACAATAGAAGCAATAAACTCTCTTGACTTTATCAAACAACAAATATCATCAAGCACACTCGCCAGGTGGGACCCAGATGTACCACTCGATCTGTATGTACATTTCACGAAAGGAGGGGGAGTAGGGGCACTAGCCCAGGGGCCCCCTGAAAAATCTCAACCAATACAATGGATAATCCTGGGAAAACCGTCACGCGCATTCTCTCCAGGAGTCAAATGCCTCGGTAGCCTTATCATGAAAGGCAGAAAACTCGCCCTAAGACACCTAGGCATCGAACCCGCCAGAATATATCTACCTTTCCGCAAACAGCTCCCAACACTATCAGCAGCGATGTCAGAGTACCTAGCTATGGCTCTCGTTGGATTTGGCAGAGAAGTCCAATATGCTACAAAGCCCCCCTGGACTGAAATGCTGGCAATTGTCAACATTGACCTCCCAAGGAAGATCATGGATCGGCCCCAACAGGGACCAACGGTCTTCACAGACGCATCCTCAGCGACCTCAACAGCAGCGGCGGTATGGCAATCGGGAACAGAATGGCACTGCATTAAAATGACCGATTATGCACTTTCAGAACAGCAATTAGAAGCGATGGCCGCTGTACTGGCGTGTGGACTGTTCCCAATGGAACACCTAAACATAGTAACCGATTCGATGTTCGTAGCCAAACTTTGCTTAGCTATGTCAGGACCCGGCGTATCAACATCCACAACAGCTCTCATGTTAGAAGAAGCACTTCTTTCCCGAAAGGGTACCATATCGGTCATCCACCTCAACAGCCACAACCCAATTAAAGGGTTTTTCCAAACCGGCAACAACAAAGCAGACGCTGCTGCAAAAGGGTTGTGGACGCTAAGAGATGCCTGCCAGCTACGCGAGTCTCTCCACATCTGAGCTAAAGCGCTAGCAAAGAAATGCGGGATCTTGGTCACGGACGCGAAGCACATAGTAGCCACATGTCCCTATTGACAAAAAGCACCTCTATGGTCTAGTGGAGTCAACCCCAGAGGTCTTAAAGCCTCCAAAGTGTGGCAGACAGATTTTATGCTCTGCCAGTTACTGAAACCTCGAGCGTGGCTAGCGGTAACCGTAGATACATATAGAGGAGTAATTGTAGCCACACAACACCTTAAAACCGACTCCAAAGCGACCATCCAACATTGGCTGACGGCCATGGCATGGCTTGGCATCCCCAATCAGATCAAAACTGACAATGGCCCAAACTTTGTCTCTAAATCAGTCCAGGCGTTTGCTTTAAAATGGGATATCACTTTATCACACGGTATTCCTTACAATAGCACAGGACAGGCTATAGTCGAACGAGCGAATCAAACTCTGAAATCTAAATTAGAGGTGTTAGCAAAAACAGAAGGTTTGACTAACGCCATTCCTCCGGGAGACCAAACGCCTGCTAGTGACCGCTCTTTTAGCACTAAATCAGTTCTCCAGGGGAGAGGAGGTGAAGAGCCCCACCCAAAAACATTGGGCCACTCGAGCACTAGAAGAAAGCCCGCCAGTTATAATTAAAAATTAGTTGGGAGAGTGGGAACAAGGGTGGAGGCTAGTCCTGACAGAGCGAGGGTATGCTGCAGTCAGAAAAGATGGCAGAGTTAAATGGTGCCCACTTAAGTCTATTAAACTAGATCTTCAGAATAAAATTGATAAAAACAGTGAAACTAATGAAAATTGTGAGGTTTTGCCCACAGGACCAGTTCATCAGACGTCCCCGTAACCCATACATCCCGGTGACCAACAGAGAGAACGAGTCGACAAGCATCCAGTCCGCACCTGGGAGCTCCACACTGGCTGAATCTAACCAACAGCGACATAACCCCTGCGGCGGGGGGGATGGTGCTGCAATGCTTCTGTGCAATCTTGATTTTAGGGCTTGTCACTGTGAGTCAGGCAAGTTCAGCTTACCATCCTCATCGACCATTCAGGTGGGTCCTAAAAGTTGCACACAGTGAACCAGTGATAAAAGAAAACACGACAGTAGGTGCCCCGACTTTTATGGTAACAATTGGTGATTTATTCTCCATGGTGGGAGGATCCAAATCTAAATCATTGTGGGGAACATATTGGTGCCCCAATTCAAACCCAGGAATGAGATACTGTAACTATCCAGGATATTATTTCTGTAGGTATTGGGGATGTGAGACCATTGTAACAAGTGATAGATGGAAACCAGGAAAAAACGATAAATTCTTGCAAGTAACATGGGGACCAGATAACTGTGACCATCCAAAATTTGCGAGTGATGGAGTGATATACCATAGAGGTACTTGCACCCATTTAAAGTTAGAAATCCTACACCCGACCGATGCGGGTTGGGCTGTGGGGAAAATGTGGTCAGTATTCATTCACAAAGCTTTCACTGATCCAGGAGTAGTGATACAAATCATTAGACTCTTGCCGCAAGCACTCCAAACAATCGGGCGTAACTCAGTTCTTAATCCACAACCCCCAACTGATCCAGTTCTCAACCCACAAACACCCACACCTTTCCCAAATATTGATGAACAGTAGCCACGCTAATGATCCTGGGAGGTGTGGGAGGAGGTATAGGAGTAGCCTTATCGGTACAACAGAGCAAAGAGTTTAAAGGACAGCCGTAGACAAGGACCTGGTAAGAATTGACCAATCAATAACTGCTTTAGAAAAATCTATCAGATCACTGTCTAAGTAGTGTTGCAATACAGGAGAGGACTAGATTTAATGTTTTTACAGCAAGGAGGGGTGTGTGCAGCGCTTAGAGGAGAATGTTGTGTATACGCAGATCACACTGGAGTAGTGAGGGACACTATGGCCAAACTTAGAGAAGGTTTAGAAAAAAGAAAAAGGGAAAGAGAAGCTCAACAAGGATGGTATGAATCATGGTTCAACCATTCACCATGAACCACCCTGATATCTACTCTGATGGGACCAATTGCAATGATCATGATGGCACTGATCTTTGGGCCCTGTGTTCTGAAAATGCTTGTGTCATTTGTCAAGAGCCAGATAGAAAAAGTCAGTATTATGTTAATAGAACGTCAACAACTGCTTTAAGAATGTTCTTGTTCGAAGTTTCCTTTTGCTATCTCCAGTTATACTCCAATGATCCCAGTTACCCCCCGGTCTTGTTCTACGTGCCTTATGTTTTATACTCAAGTTTGTCTGTGATATATACCTCAAGATTGTTATAGGTATAGACAAGATAAGATATAGTAAGATAAGATAGTTACAGAGCATAGAATAAGAGCGAGATGTGTTTAATATCTAAAATTATGATATACCTCTTTTAGAACTTGTCGGATTTTAGCCAATTTAATTACGCATAGGGAGGGGGGAAATGTAGGTAGTTAGGGTCCGGCGGTCGGAAGATGTCGCACTGTAAGGAAAGATAGGAAGATAAGGCTCCTCTCCCTATAGCCAGTAACGCCTGGTTTGTGATGTAAGCAGACGGAAGTGATGTTGTAAACTCAGGGTATATAAATGCTGTGTCACTCCTCAATAAATGCCATTTGCTGTCCACCACATTGGTGTCTGCGAGCTGATGGCCCGAGCCGCCTGGGGTTGGTCGCCGTGCCGTTCCTGATCCAGGTCGCCACACCCCTTAGAGGCAACACGCCTCGAGCCGCTGCCTCAGACAGTCCATGGGATCTGTCAGGAGGACGCTCTCAGTTTCTCTGTGCGGATAAGGAGGAGGATGTGCTGCACAGCAGGCCTTCCCTCTGCAGCGTCTGTGTGAGAAGAGAAGGCAGGTCCCTCATCCAGGTGTTGGAAAGAGCAGAAGTTTGTATGATAAAACAATTGTATAAAATAGTAAAAATTATTATGTTTGAGAAATTTATAAATTAATAGTGAGGTTTTGTATATTAGAAAATGCTGTGACTTCGTGGTTTTGTATCACGGCGGTTCTAATGTTGCAATATATCACAGCTGTCTTGTACCCAATGCTACAAAAACATAGCATAACCAAATATGGTAAAAGGAGTATAAAAGGATTTAGAAAAGTATGTACTGGAGACTATACCCAAGTGGAACCTGTGTATAAGATAGCTGGAAGAGCATACCAGAAAGAAGATAAGAGGGTGCTAACGTTTGGAATATACTCAAGTGGGGGAAAGGTGAAAAGGACAACCTGAGGAAGACTTCTTACTTCATCTGAGGAAGACTCTTACTTCATCGGAACGACCACCAGACGACCACCAGAGGGGGCCGCGCAAGCGCAGAAGAGGCTGATGTCGTAATAGATGGATATGGCAATCCCTAATGCATATGTATTAGTTAAATGTTGTAACCTATGATGAATATGTATTAACTGTGAAACTTTTAGGATATAAATTGTGGACGCGATGTGACGAGGTCGAAGCCAGATTTGGGCGAGTGCCCCTGGTTTCCCAGCGCTGCAATAAAGCACCTCATATAACCATTCCGGTGGTTATGTGTTTATTCTTACGCTAACACAGGGGTTGGCTGCAGGGTGTGAATGTGCGTGTGCAGCCAGCGGTGGGTGCCCAGCGCTGTCCTTGCGAGCAGGGTCCCCGCAGCCCAGGGGCTGTGTGCCGGGGCAGGGACTCTGCCGCCTGCTAGGGTCAGCAGCACTCAGCCTGCGCGGGGAGCTCCCCGAGGTGCTCGGAGAAGTAGAGGGGGAAGCGACAGGGAACCCCTGGCAGGGAAGGAAAAGTGTTCTTGGCTCCAGGAGCACCGAGAGGGAGCAGAACTGGGCACAGAGCAGGAGCTCCTGGCAGGGACAGCTCCAAGAAACAGAAGCATGGACAGGGAGTGGGGGGGGAAGTGAAGCCCATCCCTGGGGGCGGGGGGGGGGGGGGTGGTGGTGGTGGTGCGTTCAGGCATCGTTTTCCCCAGCCACCGTGTTTTCGCTGTCCCGCTTCGCGGGGGGGGGGGGGGGGGGGGAGGCGGTGGTGTCGGCGGCAGGGTTAAATATTATTAGGTGCCGTCACCTCGTCCCCATCAGTGGGCCCTAGGCAAGCCCAAGCGAGAGCCAGACGCTGCTAAGGCATCTCTGCGCCGGGACGTACCGAGACGGAAAAACGGTCGGTACTAAAAACTGTTTGTGCTGAAGTAAATGCTCGG